>NC_132910.1:89564922-90189922 GCF_047675955.1 Chlorocebus sabaeus
AAAATTGGTGTTATTAATCTCACTTTACAGAGAAGGAAACAGGCTTAGAAAAGTAAGTTAATTTGCCAGCTTAGTTAGTGGCAAACCCTGGATTCAAACCCAAGCCTGTTTGATGCCAAATATCATGTTCTTCTTACTCTCCTATGCCGCCCCCCAGAGACAGAGATCCTCAAACAATTATGGAAAATAGTTTTCACTTCTCGTCCCAGCCCTGCAGTGCCTCCCTTGATCACTGAATGGAGAATAATTTCTAGCTACAACCATGCTTAGCAGGAAACAGGACCATGATAAATGATTGACATCTGCCACAGAAGTAAAAGGCAGCAGTGGCCATACAGGACACTGTATTTGTCATTATTGTGCTGCAACACAACATAGGAGACCAAAGGAACATTTTCCCAACTTCACAGTTAAGTTTAGGAAAAACCCTAAAAATCAGTTGATCAATAAAATTTCACTCTCTATATAAAGCCTAAGAAGCCAATGTTAAAATTAAATTTTGAGAAATATTGTAAATAAAAGAGAGATTTATATGTGGTATCCAAAGTATACCAGTCCTGCCAACTTGACATGCTAAATATTCAGCCTCTTTTTGTAATAATCAACTTGGCTCTAGTAGTCATAGGAAGGTACTACCTCAAACCAGTTTTCCCCAGGCAGAAGAGAGAGAAGAAACTCTATTCCATTCTAGAGCTATGTATCAAATCAAGTACCTGAACTTTCAATCAAGCTCTACCCAGATCGACCAGTTCTAAGAACTGGGCCCCTGGGTTTGTGTGATACTCAATAGTTCCGCATCTGGCCTCTCTAGAGTAGCCACTGAGTGGCCACCCAACTCCTATTCCTCCTTCCTCTCCCTTAGGGATCTGCAAATTTATCTAAGTGTTCTGCCCACTTCCCCAACTTCATATGGCTCAGGTAAGTTTAGCCCCACTCCAGCCCCTCAGAGTCCACGTATAATCCCATGCCCTTTGTCAGTAACTGGATTAGCAATGGGACTAATTGCTATTTGCCATTCGCAATATGATTGGATTCAGAGTCCTGAATTGTGGTAGAGGTCTGCTCTAAGCATAAAAAAAGTTCTTCCTTGCTCCTCTGGAACAGCACCAGGGAACAACCCTTACTTTTCATCTGGCCAGTCTTCTTTGCTGATATAAGATCCAGAACTGCTGCAGCACATTCCCACAAGCCATCATTCAGAGAAGGGCAGAGCCAAAAGGATCACAGGGAATTGAACCTGTAGCCATCATGGACTCAGCCATGATGCCCACAGTAGCACTGAACTTGCAGTTACTGAAGCAGTAAACAAGTTTAAATTGTGAGCTATTAATGGCCTCCAAATGTTTCCTAACTGACCTCACTCATACACCTCCACTATGAATCTCTGAGGCAGTCACTCTCTAAACTCTAGACAAGGACTGCCAAAGTATTTACCTACTTAAAGGACACTGTAGGAGTTAAGAGGATAGGCTCAAACCCTGCCCCTGCCACTTATTTTCTGTGTGATCTCGGCAAGTTACCTAAACTCTCCAAGCATGTTCCTTCACCTGTAAACTGGGGATAATTGTCACATCTAAAAGTTGTGAGGATTGAGGCAACTCATGCCTAGTGCTTAAAATCCAGCCTGGCATGTAAATACTGTCCTGATTATGTATACTTTTGTCAATATCTATGCCTGATTTTCCTCTCCCAACAGTGACCCAAATTCCACACTTCCTGTGTTTATTTGGATTTCACAATCTTCAATTCTGAATCTAATCCATGTGTCTGTCTAGCCACTGCACCACAGTGATTCCAAGTTTGGACCCTTTTCAAATATAGCCATAGTCATTGACATTTTCCCATCTAGAAATCCCAGGGATGATATAGCTAATGTGAGCCTGAACCCTAATGAAATACAAGTCTAATGCTAATTGGTATCTTGTAGATTTTAATCCATTCCTCTTACCACAGCAGTACTTCTTAAGAGCCTGTTCCTGTGGGTTAATGTGTACAGAAAAATGAGATACTAATTACTATGGATATTTAGCTCTGTTTCTCTATGAACAATCATCCTACTACAGTAATCCTCCCTTCCCCTTTGGTCCCAGCTGTTTAATTCATTAGGTATTACTTTTTTTTTTTTTTTTTTTTCCTCTATGAGCTGTTAGGCTGAATTTCAAAAAGAGACTGACCAGGAAAATTTTCAAATATATCTTTCAAATTTCTTTTCTCCTTGAAAATAAAGTTGAACAGTCCTCATACCATTAAACGTGGCAATTGAGTTGACGGGACAGCTCCTTTCAAAGCGCATACCTACAGCTATTTTCCACACCCTGGCATTGCTTGTCCGCTGCTTTCCAAGCAGGTTCACTGGGAACTGTGCCATGCTCAGCTATCATTTTCTGCTTGTAAGAAGGAAGTGAGAGATCAGGGTCGTTAGAGTCTATAAACACTTGAATGCTTAGAAATGCAAAGCAATGAGCTATTTTGCAGGGCTGCCGGAGAAAAGGAGTGGAGAAAAGAGAAAAGAAATCATGTCTTGAAACTCCAATGAGTACCATTCTTACATGATGTCTAAACAGACAGGAATTCAAGTTGAGCATTTGAATGTTAAAAGAAAATAGACAATGCAATGATCTTCCCAGCAAAATAGCAGCCATACATGGGCTGCCTTGAATAGAAAAGGGAAGAAAAAAGGAGAAACAAAGATAAAATGAGACACAGGGAAAAGAGGCAGACAGATTGTCCAGGGAGGGTACAGTTAAGATTTTTGTAGTTCTACATGAAAAAAAAAAAATCTGTTTCATAAAAGGAATTCAAATGACAGAAATAAGAAAAAGTCAGGCTGAACTTCAGAATCCATGATATCCTGACCTATAATATTTCCTCATCTAATTCCAACAATGTCAGGTAGCCAATTCAATGCTATATAATTCTGAAAATGATTCATGGGACCAAAAAAGCAACTTTGGAGCATCTATAACTACCTGGTTCAAATTTGAGAACATTATTTTCATATTTTTCTTTATCTGCTCCACAGTTCCATGGCAAATTAATAGAAAGCCAATGAGATTTCTATGTGTGGGCTGTATTGTTCTTTTTTCTGTGATATGTATAACCTTTCCCCATCTGCACAGATACAGAGAGGCCTATTTTGGTGTGCTTTTTTAATTTGCTGCCTGTCCATGAAATGGAATGCTCCTGAGAAACTAGAGCGGTAAAGAACTTAGAACAGGTGATAAAACCTCATTTTTGCACTGTCGCTCAATGACATTGCACTGCTGAAGCCGCACAGCAGTTCATGGCCATGAAAATTATACTGGCCCACAAGCCCTTGGACGGGAAGAAAACGAACTGTGAGAACTTGAATTTTATTGAAAATCAAAAGCCAACTGACAGGATGCTCACTGAACTCACCCAGGAAATGCTTAGTCAGACTCATCAGGTATAACAATACTCAAAAAAAGATTCAAAAGCAAAACCTAGGGAATTGTTTTTAAAAAAAAAAAAAAAAAAAAAAAAACATCACACACGTCAGGGTGAATTTTATAAAGTATACGAAAGGCTGTAGGAAAAAGTAGATTGCAATGCAGTATCAAACAGCCATCAAACATCTAGTGCATTTTTAAGTTCAATAAATTCCTAGTCACTGTAATTGTGCCTAAAAACACAGAGTAAAAAAAAAAAAAAAAAGGCAAAATAATCAAAGAATTATTTTAAGGCTAGAGGGTAATATTTTAATAAAAAAATGTAAGGGAGGTATGGGCGTATACAAAGACACATATAATGAGTATGACTATGTAAAACAGTAATTCCGCACTCACGAGTTCCACAGGTGTCTACTGAGTACCTGCTCTGGGCTAGTATCTGTTCTATGTGCTGTGGTTATAACTACGAACAACACAACAGCTCTACTCCTACAGAATTTATTTTCTCATTAGGAAGAAATGCAAAATAAATATATTTATGAAGCTACATTCAATAATTGTAAATGATCAAGATCAGCCACTTTGCTTAATATTTTTTCAAATTTATTTTGTATAGGCAATTCCACTGGAATTTACTCTATATTCATACCAGCTATCATGAGGAAGAGAGGTAGAAATCTATCTGGGTCATGGCACCTTTTCACACACTTAAAAATCATGGCTTCTTTAAGTGGAGTATGATTATATTTACGAAGTGTACATTTTTTAATTTTTTCAAATACATGGGTTGTTACACAGAAATCATCTTAGTGCCAATAAGTATTTAACATTTCCACTTTCAGCAGGTAAAAGAATTTCTATCTCTGTTTCATTATAATTATGCTAAACACTTTCAGGCTTCCATTTTCCTTTTTTTATAATAATGAAACAAAATGCAATCAAATATTCAAATCATTGGACAAACAACCGTACAAAAGGCAATACTGCTGAAAATGAATTGTTACCTAGCCCACAGTTCCACTATGCAACAGCTTGAACTTTTGTCAACTGACATAAGAGAGTCCAAATTTAATAATGAAAGGCAATTAAGAAGGGTGAGAGTATAACCTAATAAAAAGGTGGAATGTATGGAAATTGAATTTTTAAAAGTCTCTATACCAAGTGAGGCACAGGTGCTGGACTGCCATAATTGACATTGGAGCCTTCTATTGGAAGGCTATCCTGGGACCCAGTATTCCATCTCTTGTCTCTCTGGGGTGGGAAAGACAGGGGTCTGAGCCCTGACTGAAGTCCAAAGAAGTCATTAACATAATGTCTGCCATAATACAGTTCCACCCAAAGAGTATGGAAGACCAGATACATTAATCTTCTACTCAGAGTCAAAGGATAGAACAGGGAATCAGGTGATGGGTGCCATTTCTCTCTCTGTCTCTCTTTTTTTATATATATCCACACTTAATCCAGTGAAATCACATATGTGGGCTAGTCAGATCTGAAATAGGCTGCACATTTTTGAAGATGGCCCACAGAAGCTTTTCTGTACCAATGCCCTTCAATGCCTCCTTTACTCTCTCTGAGATTCAGTTTTCTGACCTCTATAATGAGGAAGGATAATTACATGAAATAACCTTTGTAAAAGTAACATACTATTGGCTGGGTGCGGTGGCTCACGCCTGTAATCTCAGCACTTTGGGAGGCCACGGCGGGCAGATCACCTGAGGTCAGGAGTTCGAGACCAGCCTGACTAACATGGTAAAACCCCATCTCTACTCAAAATACAAAAATTAGCTAGGCGTGCTGGTGCATACCTGTAATCCCAGCTACTCAGGAGGCTGAGGCAGGAGAATCACTTGAACCCTGGAGGCGGAGGTTGCAGTGAGCCGAGATTATACCACTATACTCTAGCCTGGGTGACAGATTGAGACTCTGTCTCAAAAATAAATAAATAACATACTATTAAGCAGGGACACAGAAAATCCTCAATGTGAATTACTGAATAAACAAGCTAGTATCGTTCTTAATAGGTAACTAAAGCTGCATATACTGGTGAGAGTAAAAATGTATCTAACCCTAGATACATCTATCACCTATTGCTAAGATAACAGAATAATCAAGAATAATTTTTATTTATTTTTATTTTATTATTATTATTTTTTTTTTGAGACAGAGTCTCACTCTGTCACCCAGGCTGGAGTGTAGTGGCACGATCTCAGCTCACTACAACCTGTGCCGCCTGGGTTCAAGCAATTCTCCTGCCTCGGCCTCCTGAGTAGCTGGGATTACAGGCACCTTCCACTGCTCCTGGTTAATTTTTGTAGTTTTTTTTGTTTGTTTTTTTTGTTTTTTTTTCCAGAAGAGACAGTGGCCAAACTGGTCTTAAATTCCTGACCTCAAGTGATTCACCCACCTCAGCCTCCCAAAGTGCTGGGATGACTGGCATGAGTCACCATGCCCAGCTAAGAATAATTTTTAAACCAACATTGGAACTTAAGACAATTGTATTTAAAATACAGCAAACTGGATATGATCGGTGAATACAGAACTTTAAAATGTCCTGTGAAATACAGAATTTAATTTCAGATAAATTAATTGCCTGTCTTCCTTTTCATATTTTTAGTTAAGCCTTTGAAAACTTCAGTTTTTCATATTATTTATGTCTATTTTTGTAATGAAATTTGTTAATCAGAGAAATTACTGCTTATGAATCCATGGTTTTGTCTATTTACGTCTTTCAATCAGCTATAGAATAACATTTTAAGTGTATAAAATACAAATTTTCTATCCTAGAAATAAATGCACAATACTTTGTTTTCTAAACTCTTTAATATTGTTCTAACCCTGTTAGGCTTTTAGTAATGTTTTTAATTCCCTAGTTTTCAAAGGATTTTTTTGTGAGACACTTTTCTATTTTCTTTAGAGTGGGTTTAAAGCAGTTCAGAATATAGCAATCATTGCTGTATTGCATGTACATCACCTTCTCATAACACCATACATAATGTATAAGAATCAATCATGATTTATATCTGATTGCTGTCTCAATGTCACGTTATTAAAAAAAATTCCTTTGTGTGTATTCTAATATTCTTCTATTTTCTCTTGAGAAAATTAGTCGCTTTTGCAGTTTTTTATTCTCAGTTTTACTTGGAGTTCTTCAGAAATGAAAGAGATTGAGGGTCATATACAGAAACATATTCAACCTCAAACATTTTAAAATGTATTCAATATTCAACCTAACTAGAGTCTGTTAGACTATTCTGTTCTTAAGTCAAGAAAAAAAAAAACTAGACTTAACTAGGCAAGATTAATTTACTAGAGGCCCCATGTTTAATTTTAAGACATGGAATTATGTTTTAATATGTAATATTAATTACTAAAGGCTTACTATATAATTAATTTATTAACATAATACCTAAATTTTCTAATGTTAAAAAACTCAGAAGATTAATATATACAAGGAATGCCACACACTGACCATCTCCAGAACATAATCTGCCACTTTCATTCACAGTATCTCTCAGAACCAACACTGTGTAATGCCCTCACAAGTTTCCCTAAGGAGTCACATTGGGCAAGTTATGCTGCAATAAGAAGCAACCCTCGAAATCTCAGCAGTTTGAAACCACAGAGTTTTATATCTGCCTCATGCTATGTGTCCATCATAGACCTCTGCTCCTCACAGCCTCTCAAGGATCCAACTTGCTTGTGTTTAAACAATCACTGAAGAAGTGGAGAGAAAGTTTAATTAATCAAGCAGTAAAATTCTTCCTAAAAGTCATAAACATCACTTGTTCTCACACTTCATTGGCCAAAGCAAGCCACATGGCATCACCCAAGTTCATGTGGGCAGGGAAGTACATTTCCTCCGTGAACTGGGGATAACCAGATATATTTGGTGGCAGCTCCCACTCACCTTGTGATAAAGGAAAGAAGTAAGAAAGCAGAAGTTTTAAAAATTGGCCCAGAAAATACCCAAACTCTTTTTGATGACATTCATCCTATTTTTTTATAACGCATACCAGGAAGAAGAGGATGAATAGAGTAAAAGTTACCATTTCCCTCATAGTACATTCTACCTATAAATGCAGGGTTTAAATCATCTTTTCGTCCTCTTTTGTTTCCATGATAAAGCTAAATGTGAACTTAGCTGGATTCAGACCTTCCCAGCAAAATTAGGAATAGGTTAGTGCAAACTTGAGGCTATTAGATTAAAATGGATAGTTCCTAATGTTTATTTACAGTCTATGCCAGATGCTATTCATAGTGGCTTATGTGGATCATCATATATAAATCTTCATAGCAACTTATAAGAAGTAGGTAGATACTATCACCATCCTCAGGTTCCAAGTAAAGAAGGTCAAGAAGAACACAGAACTCATTAGTGAAAGAGGGTAGATTCCATTTCAGGCATGGACTCCACACCCCATACTCTCAATCAACACACAACAGTGAGTAGCACTGATAAAATATTTTATTATATAATGCCATTTGAGCTTGTGCATTTGTATAAATGCCAGTGAACAAGTGTAATCCTGAGAAAGAGGTTCCAAAACAGCATTCCAGCACATTCCTCCATTTTTGAAAAAAAAACACTGGTTTTTCACTTCATTAGATTTCATACATTAAAGGGAAAAATATGTAAAGAGTGTTTTGGAGCTATGTTATAAACTTTACATGACTCTAAACTAATTAGAGAACTTAAAATTTTACTAAAAATGAGTAAGACTGAAAATTTATGAAGAGCATACTGGGATCATGACAACATTCACAGATGCCACATTTATAACTCTGGAATGGCATCCATGGAGACCACGTAAATGTCACCCCCTGAAGTTGTGCAATGCATAATGTGTGTGACCATATGCTGAGGCTCTAATGTTTTTATGGGAAATCTGCTATCACTTGTATTTCTATTCTGATGCTGTGTCTTAATATGCAGTCTTATTTTGATTTTTGTTTCCCAAATAGCTTCAAAATTTTAATACCTTAAGTTATTCTCCAAATTGGAAGTAGAGAATGTTGTCATATTGATATGATAAGCATTATAAAAACCAGTCTTAAATGAGCACATCTCATGTTGTCACTTCATTTGCTTAAAGAGTCAGTGTCTGGGTTTACATATGTAAATTATATTAACTGAACTGGGGAGCTGCAAAAACAGTTGAATTCAAGGAACTATATTTACTCAAGCATACAATAACAGCTAATCAATTCAATTATTTTAAAACTTCTTGGAAATATGTCACATTACAGACATTATATGTACTGGTATCTATGGGGGGAAATCATAATTATTTTCAAACATGCAAGAAAGAAACACTACTTCAGTTCATCAACTTCAACAGCTTCCTATTCCAATCTCAGGAAAACTGCTCGATTATTCCTCTCCTTCCACTGGACCCCATTATAGGCCCCACGGGATCTCTCCACTATTGCTATTGTGTCTTAATTTTGTTTTAATCATATTTTCAATCCTCCAACCCTCTCCAATGTCAGCAAAGTGCTGTTGATCTTGAGAAGTCCTTTGTTGTAAATCCCACTGAGCCACTTTCTGCAGAGACGCTCCCCTTTTGAAGACTTGCCCCAGTGGTCTGTGTGTTGGCTGCTTCACTGAAGGAATAAAGCAGCATGCCTTAGGTAAAAATTTTTTGCAGTGCCTTTTCAAACAGTATTTGTACACTTTAGTAGTCATCACAGAGTCTCTGTTGACCTAAAAGATTTGCAGTTTTATAAAAGCTGTAGCAGATGCTAAGAATATTCATCAACCCTTTTCTTCTTTTGAAACAGGTCCAAAGATGAATGACTTGTGGGCAAATATTGATTTCGTTTCCCAAAGATCAACTATTAAGCATGAAAGAACACCTAAACACAAAATCGAAAGGTTTACCTTGTCAAACTGGGACAGAACATAGACCACCACACTTACCTACCTGAGGACACAAGGGCCAGGGAACAAATCAGAAATGTAATGTCTGTGGCACTTCCTATGAGTCTTCTCTGGCCACCAAAGCCGAATAAACAAAGCAACATAAGGCTGTGCTTCTCCAACTTAAACTTTAATGTGAGTATGAATTACCAGGGATCTTATCAAAATACAGATTCTGATTCACTGGGTCTGGGATAGAGTCTGGTATTCTGCATTTCTGACTAGCCTCCAGGTTCTGCTCATCTAGAGACCTCGCTTTGACTAGCAAGTATTTAGGCCACTTACTAGCAGGAACTAAGCACAATATCCTACAACCGCAAATGTCTGAGCTCTTTCCAACAAGAAAGACAAGAGCAAATGCTGATGCCACATCTGCACCGCCTCAGAAAATAAAGAAGGGATGATGAGCCCCCCTGTGGCACTCTGTGCCCATAAAAAGATCATATCAACATGAGAAGGATTGAGCGAGGCAATGGGGTTGGTGCAAGGAGTTCAGCAATCCGTCTGCTGCGCGCTGGGAGCGCTTGGTTTGGTTTCCACATTACCAGCCTCAGTGAGGTGGAACAGAGGATTACAAAGGGATAATCTAAATGGCAATTGCAAGTGTATTGTTGTGGTCACCAGCACCTTTTCCATCAGTATTTTCCATTTCTCCAAAGCCATATGGAGCAGTTAATCTATGTGGGTGATTTCTTAAGAGAAAATGAACAACACATGGTCCCGAGTGGCAACTGTAGTGAAAGTTAAAAATGATATTTTCTTTTATCCCGAAGACTCCATAATGTTCACAGATCTTACTATTACCATAACAATAAATGACAAAAGGGATTCAGCTCAGTTAGAAAGCATCCTGCTATTGGCCATGTGGAGAAACTTAAAATAAAACACACTATCTTCTAGCCTTCAGCAGCTTCTAGCCTTGAGCATTGAGATAAAAGTCCAATATGAAGTTTCCTAATGATTTGAAGAGCTGGCTGTTTTAACAGAGATCATGGAAAAAGAGTTAGAAAAGGAGAGATTTCAAATCCAAAACTAAAAAAAAAAATGGTAGATTTATGCTTCAATAGATTTGTTCCTTTAGCATATGCTCCATTGATCTTTCTGAAATTCTTCCAGGTGAGTTACCTGCTCTGTCCAAAAGGAATCACCATCAAAAAAACAAGAAGTCTTTTTAAACTAACAATTCCCTTTAGCTGAGGCAGAGACTTTGGCAAAATTTACAAAGAAACATTTTTCACTGACTTGCCAAAGATATATATCAAGAGTATAAGTAAAAATGGAAAAGAAATTAGACACAATTGTTTAAAAGCCAAATATGATAGCACCAAATCTACAGTGGTAGAGATTTGAGTTGGAGCTTGATTAGAAGAACAGCCAAACAGAACCTGGCCTGATTTAGAATATTACATCCAAAGCAGGGACAATCTAATTGGTGGGCTGAGTAGGTAGCCACCTACATGAAGTAAAAGGGTTATAGGGAATCTTCCTCTATCCCAGTCCAAAAGCATCTTTTGCCTAAAATTCCAAATTAGATACCCTATTCCTATTAATATATCCATGGGAGAAGTAATACCATAAATTCTCTTGAATCCTTAATATATTTCATTGGTTTGTTATTAGAGCCTCTTTGCATTATCTAGCCATAGATACATTTTTAATAGGTTTTTGGGGGAATAAGTGGTGTTTAGTTATATGAATAAGTTCTTTAGTGGAGACTTCCAAGATTTTGGTGCACCCATCACCCCAGCAGTGTACACTGTGCCCAATGTGTAGTCTTTTATCCCTCGCTACCCCCCACCTATTCCCCCAGTCCCCAAAGTCCAATGTATCATTCTTATGCCTTTGAGTCCTAATAGCTTAGCTCCCACATAGGAGTGAGAACATGCAATGTCTTATTTTTCATTCCTGAGTTACTTCATTTAGAATAATAGTCTCCAATTCCCTCCAGGTTGTTGTGAATACCATTGTTTCATTCCACTTTATGTCTGAGTAGTATTCCATGGTATTATGTATCACATTTTCTTTATCCACTCATTGATTGATGGGCATTTGGGCTTGTTCCATGTTTCTGCAATTGCAAATTGTGCTGCTATAAACATGCGTGTGCAAGTATCTTTTCTCTATAATGACTTCTTTTCCTTTGGGTAGATACCTACCAGTGGGATTCGCTAGATCAAACAGTAGGTCTCCTTTTAGTTCTTTAGGAACTGCCACACTGTTTTTCATAGTGGTTGTATTAGTTTACATTCCCACCAACATTGTCACATTGTTTCCTTTTCACTGCATCCTCATCAACATCTATTAATTTTTTATTATGACTATTCTTGCAGGAATGAGGTGGTATCACATTGTAATTTTGATTTGCATTTCCCTGATAATTAGTGATGTTGAGCATTTTTTCATATGTTTGTTGGCCATTTGTATATTTTCTTTTGAGAATTGTCTATTCATGTCTTCTACCCTCTTTTTGATGGGATTGTTTGTTTTTTACTGCTGATTTGTTTTATTAGTCTTTTGTAAGATGTATAGATTGTGAACATTTTCTCCCACTCTGTGTCTTGTCTGTTAACTCTACTGATTGTTTTCTTTTGCTGTGCAGAAGCTTTTTAGTTTAATTAAGTCCCATCTTTTTATCTTTGTTTCTGTTGCATTTGCTTTTGGCTTCTTGGTCATGAAGTCTTTGCCTAAGCCAGTGTCTAGAAGGGTTTTTCCGACATTATCTTCTAGAATCTTTATGGTTTCAGGTCTTAGATTTAAGCCCCTGATCCATCTTGAATTGATTTTTGTATAAGGTGAGAGATGAGCATCCAGTTTCATTCTTCCACATGTGGCTTGCCAATTATTCCAGCACCATTTGTTGAATAGGAAAGGTGTCCTTTCCTTGCTTTATGTTTTTGTTTGCTTTGTTGAAGATCAGTTGGCTATATATACTTGGCTTTATTTCTGGATTCTCTATTCTGTTCCATTGGTCTATATGCCTATTTTCCTGCCAGTACCACGCTGTTTTGGTGACTATGGCCTTATAGTATAGTTTGAACTCAGGTAGTATGATGTCCCCAGATTGGTTCTTTTTGCTAAGTCTTGCTTTGGCTATGCAAGCTCTTTTTTGGCTCCACATGAATTTTAGGATATTTTTTTCTAGTTCTATAAAGAATGAGAGTGGTATTTTGATGGGAATTGCATTGAATTTGTAGATTGCTTTAGGCAGTATGGTCATTTCCACAAGCTACTCCTGCTTGCTTTTGGTGTCCATTTGCATGGAATATCTTTTTCCACCTCTTTACTGTAAGTTTATATGAGTCCTTATTTGTTAGGCAAATCTCTTGAAGACAGCAGAAACTTGGTTGGTGAATTCTTATCCATTTTGCCATTCTGTATCTTTTAAGTGGAGCATTTAGGCCATTTACATTCAATGTTAATATTGAGATGTGAGGTACTATTCTATTCATCAGGCAATTTGTTGTCTGAATACCTTGGGTTTTTTGTTTTGTTTTTTTTCATTGTGTTGCTGTTATATAGGCCCTGTGAGATTTATGCCTTAAGAAGGTTCTATTTTGGTGTATTTGAAGGATTTGTTTCCAGATTTAGAGCTCCTTTTAGCAGTTCTTGTAGTGCTGGCTTCATAGTGGTGAATTCTCTCAGCATTTGTTTGTCAGCATTGTTTTGTCTGTATCTTTCTTTCATTTATGAAACTTAGTTTCACTGGATACAAAATTCTTGGCTGAAATTGTTTTGTTTAAGGAGGTCAAAAATAGGACCCAAATCCTTTCTAGCTTGTAGGATTTTTGCTGAGAAATCTGCTGTTAATCTGATAGGTTTTCCTTTAAAGGTTACCTGATGCTTTTGCCTCATAGCTCTTAAGATTCTTTTCTTTGTTTTTACTTTAGATAACCTATGACTTTAGATTTCTCTTCTTCCTCAGGAACACCAATTATTCTTAGGTTTGCATGTTTAACATAGTCCCAAACTTCTTGAAGGCTTTGTTCATTTTTTTAATTCTTTTTTTGTCATTCATGGATTGGGTTAATTCAAAAGCTTTGTCTTCAAGCTCTGAAGTTCTTTCTTCTGCTTCTTCAGTTCTATTGCTGAGGCTTTCTAGTGCACTTTGCATTTCTCTAAGTGTGTCCTTTATTTCTGGAAGTTGTGATTTTTTTTTTATTTATTTATGCTATCTTTTCACTGAAGAATTTTTCATTCCTATCCTGTATCATGTTTTTCATTTCTTTAAGTTGGACTTTACCTTTCTCTGGTGCCTCCTTGATTAGCTTAATAATCAACCTAAATTCTTTTTCCGGAAATTTGGAGATTTTATCTTGGTGTGGATCAATTGCTGGTTAGCTGGCATGATCTTTTCAGGGTGTTAAAGAACCTTGTTTTGTCATATTACCAGGATTGTTTTTCTAGCTTCTTCTCATTTGGGTAGACTATGTCAGAAGGAAGATCTGAGGCTCAAGGGCGCTGTTCAGATTCTTTTATCCCATGAGGTGCTCCCTTGATGCGGTGTTCTCCCCCTTCCTCTAGGAATGAGGCTTCCTAAGAACGAAACTGCAGTGATTATTTTCACTCTTCTGGGTCTAGCCATCTGGCGGAGCTACCAGGCTCCAGGCTGAGAAGTTTCTGCAAAGAGTCCTGTGATGTGATCCATCTTCACATCTTGAAGCCATGGATATCAGCACATGCTCTGGTGGAGGTAGCAGGGGAGTGAAGTGGACTCTGTGAGTGTTCTTGGTTGTGTTTTTGTTTATGCACTGGTTTTGTGTCAGTTGGTCTCCAGCCAGGAGGTGGCGCTTTCAAGAGCACATCAGCTGTGGTACTATAGGTAGGACAGAAACTTGCCCTAGGGAAACCTGGTTAAGTATTCAGGTTTCTCAGGCAGTGGGCAGTGTCATGGAGCTCCTAAGAGACCTTTTTCTTTGGCTACCAGGGCAAGTAGAGAAAGACCACCAGGTGGGGGCAGGCATAGGTGTGTCTGAGCTCAGCCTCTCCTTGGGCAGGGTTTGCTGTGGCTGCTGTGGAGGATGAAGGTGTGGTTCCCGTTCCAACGGAGTTATATTCCCAGGGGGGTTATGGCTGCCTCTGCTGAGTCATACAGGTTGCCAGGGAAGTTGGGGAAAGCCAGCAGTCACAGGTCTCACCCAGCTCCCATACATCCCACAGTTCTAAAGGCGGGGCTCACTCCCACCATTCCCCCCACAACAGCACTGAATCTATGTCCATGTACCTGGTGGCCAGGGCTGAGAACTTGCCTCAGACCACGAGCCTCTCCACTAAGAAAGCAAGCTGACACACAGGTTTTCAGCATCTCAAGGAGCCCACAATGGTGATCCAGTTCCCTCAAAGGGTCTGTAGATTCTCTCGGCTTTCCTAATGTGTTCCTGCAGTAGTTCTTGGAGCAAAAGTTCACGATGTGAGTTTCCACATGCTGCTCTGTCCATCTGAGTGGGAGCTGCAAGCCAGCCCAACCACCTATCCACCATCTTAATCCTTACTCTAATAAATATTTTTTGTTATGAAAAGAGTAAGGGGAGGAGCAAAAGAAGTGTCCAGAGTCAATGCAGGACTGATTAGCAAGCCATCTGGGGGTGATTATAAGAGTACTCAGGTATCTGGTTCTTGAATACAGAATCAGACCTTTACCAAAGGAAATATTCTTTAAATTTTTGCCTACAATGTCAATCACAGCAATCACAGAACGTGAGCAACCGGCCACAGCTGATGCTCCACACCTCAAGCTAAACCTTGTGGAACACATATAGCGGCTCTTTTAAATTAAAAATACAATAACTGAGATTAATTGTTTGACAAAATTTGAGTAAAACAACCTTACTGGATTTTGTCCACTGTAGTTTAGGTACTCCAAATAGACAGGAAATAAAGCTCTTCATAACCTGGATTATTTATATTCACTTGGGAGACATGTTTTCTTCCTCTGGCAGGATAACATTTCTGGTAGTAAACAGCTGCTTCCATCTTCACATAACAAATGGCTTTGACTCACCCCTGTTCAAGTGATCTAGTCAAACTCTGTCAGGAGTAACTTGAGGCAGAAAAGTACACATGTTGCTTTTTATGGAAATGTATATTAAAAGTGTAAGGGAATGGGTGCCACAGGTAATGCTGTCACACCAAAAAGACTTTGAACAGATGCCAGAGACAAATTCTCCTCGTCCTCTGCATCTTCTTTTTCTACTTAACTACATTGTTCCCCCCTCAGGTGTCCTTGAGGCGACTCTGAACATCCTGATAATGATTTTCAAACCTAATACATTTCTATGATTATGGAATAAATACCTTTATGAAACAGAGAGATGAGCTTGAAAGAAAAAATGAAATTTGCATGTTTCTTTGCAACTAGGGTTTTCTTTTTTTTATTTCCTTTTGGAGCTCCAACTTTGTCTTTAATCATCAAAAGTTGCCCCTTGACAAAAGGATGGTATAGGAAAAAGCAGTGATGTTTTTTGGGTTTTAGTTGATCACCATTGACAAAGACCCTCTTCATGACCAAACTGTAGTCAGGCTTCTCTGAGCCCACTTCTCAGCTAGGCCTCAACTTTGGCCTGTAACAACTGCAACTTTCAGCACAATTTTGTCCACCCACCCCACCCCCCACAACACACACACATACACACTAAGAGGCCTGAACAAACACTAGCATAGTTTCTATCAACTCAAGGCCATTTCCCTAGTATGACAATCCCAGCCTCCTTAAAATGCCTTCCTGAGATCCTAAGATAGTTCAATGCTGCCAAAAGGCCATTTCCCTAGGATGGCAATCCCAGCCCCCCTTAAAATGCCTTCCTAAGACAGTTCAATGCTGCCAAAAGAATTTACTGTTTGTTCAGGCCAAAATCTGACTACAGGCCCTGAGTCCCTTTCCTGACAGCAAGTACTTTAGAAAACTTACTATTGTAAATTCTTTCTCTCTTCTTTTAAGATCTATCTTCTACAACCCAGGATGGTCTTTCTCAACAACCTAGACGCCATCCCTTTGTAATGTAATGATCAAGAAAAATAAGGTCCATGCCTTCCTGTCTCTGTGGGAAGATAGGAGTTTAACTTTCTTTTCTTTTCTTTGATTTTACTTTCTTTTTTATTTCATTTTTTTTTTATAGCTCTTAATTTTTTTATTATACTTTAACTTCTGGGATACATATGCAGAACGTGCAGTTTGTTACATAGGTATACATGGTGGTTTGCGGCACTCATCAACCCGTCACCTACATTAGGTATTTTTCCTAACGCTATCCCTCCCCTTGCCTCCCACCCCACAACAGGCCCCAGTGTGTAATGTTCCCCTCCCTGTGTCCATGTGTTCTCATTGTTCATCTCCCACTTCTGAGTGAGAACATTCAGTGTTTGGTTTCCTGTTCTTGTGTTAGTTTCCTGAGAATGAAGGTTTCTAGCTCATTCCATGTCCCTGCAAAGGACGTGAAATCATTCTTTTTTATGGCTGCATAGTATTCCATGGTGTGTATGTGCCTCATTTTCTTTTCTTTTTTTTTTTTTTTAATTTATTTATTATTATTAAACTTCAAGTTGTAGGGTACATGTGCACAACGTGCAGGTTTGCTACATATGTATACTTGTGCCGTGTTGGTGTGCTGCACCCATCAACTCGTCATTTACATCAGGTATAACTCCCAATGCAATCCCTCCCCCCTCCCCCCTCCCCATGATAGGCCCTGGTGTGTGATGTTCCCCTTCCCGAGTCCAAGTGATCTCATTGTTCAGTTCCCACCTACGAGTGAGAACATGCGGTGTTTGGTTTTCTGTTCTTGTGATAGTTTGCTAAGAATGATGGTTTCCAGCTGCATCCATGTCCCTACAAAGGACACAAACTCATCCTTTTTTATGGCTGCATAGTATTCCATGGTGTATATGTGCCACATTTTCTTAATCCAATCTGTCACTGATGGACATTTGGGTTGATTCCAAGTCTTTGCTATTGTGAATAGTGCTGCAATAAACATACGTGTGCATGTGTCCTTATAGCAGCATAATTTATAATCCTTTGGGTATATACCCAGTAATGGGATGGCTGGGTCATATGGTACATCTAGTTCTAGATCCCTGAGGAATCGCCATACTGTTTTCCATAATGGTTGAACTAGTTTACACTCCCACCAACAGTGTAAAAGTGTTCCTATTTCTCCACATCCTCTCCAGCACCTGTTGTTTCCTGACTTTTTAATGATCGCCATTCTAACTGGTGTGAGATGGTATCTCATTGTGGTTTTGATTTGCATTTCTCTGATGGCCAGTGATGATGAGCATTTTTTCATGTGTCTGTTGGCTGTATGAATGTCTTCTTTAGAGAAATGTCTGTTCATATCCTTTGCCCACTTTTGGATGGGGTTGTTTGTTTTTTTCTTGTAAATTTGTTTGAGTTCTTTGTAGGTTCTGGATATTAGCCCTTTGTCAGATGAGTAGATTGCAAAAATTTTCTCCCATTCTGTAGGTTGCCTGCTCACTCTGATGGTAGTTTCTTTTGCTGTGCAGAAGCTCTTTAGTTTGATGAGATCCCATTTGTCAATTTTGGCTTTTGCTGCCGTTGCTTTTGGTGTTTTAGACATGAAGTCTTTGCCCATGCCTATGTCCTGAATGGTACTACCTAGGTTTTCCTCTAGGATTTTTATGGTATTAGGTCTAACATTTAAGTCTCTAATCCATCTTGAATTAATTTTCATATAAGGAGTAAGGAAAGGATCCAGTTTCAGCTTTCTACTTATGGCTAGCCAGTTTTCCCAGCACCATTTATTAAATAGGGAATCCTTTCCCCATTTCTTGTTTCTCTCAGGTTTGTCAAAGATCAGATGGCTGTAGATGTGTGGTATTATTTCTGAGGACTCTGTTCTGTTCCATTGGTCTATATCTCTGTTTTGGTACCAGTACCATGCTGTTTTGGTTACTGTAGCCTTGTAGTATAGTTTGAAGTCAGGTAGCGTGATGCCTCCAGCTTTGTTCTTTTGACTTAGGATTGTCTTGGAGATGCGGGCTCTTTTTTGGTTCCATATGAACTTTAAAGCAGTTTTTTCCAATTCTGTGAAGAAGCTCATTGGTAGCTTGATGGGGATGGCATTGAATCTATAAATTACCTTGGGCAGTATGGCCATTTTCACGATATTGATTCTTCCTATCCATGAGCATGGTATGTTCCTCCATTTGTTTGTGTCCTCTTTGATTTCACTGAGCAGTGGTTTGTAGTTCTCCTTGAAGAGGTCCTTTACATCCCTTGTAAGTTGGATTCCTAGGTATTTTATTCTCTTTGAAGCAATTGTGAATGGAAGTTCATTCCTGATTTGGCTCTCTGTTTGACTGTCACTGGTGTATAAGAATGCTTGTGATTTTTGCACATTAATTTTGTATCCTGAGACTTTGCTGAAGTTGCTGATCAGCTTAAGGAGATTTTGGGCTGAGACAATGGGGTTTTCTAAATATACAATCATGTCGTCTGCAAACAGGGACAATTTGACTTCTTCTTTTCCTAACTGAATCCCCTTGATTTCTTTCTCTTGCCTGATTGCCCTAGACAGAACTTCCAACACTATGTTGAATAGGAGTGGTGAGAGAGGGCATCCCTGTCTTGTGCCAGTTTTCAAAGGGAATTTTTCCAGTTTTTGCCCATTCAGTATGATATTGGCTGTGGGTTTGTCATAAATAGCTCTTATTATTTTGAGGTACGTTCCATCAATACCGAATTTATTGAGCGTTTTTAGCATGAAGGGCTGTTGAATTTTGTCAAAAGCCTTTTCTGCATCTATTGAGATAATGATGTGGTTCCTGTCTTTGGTTCTGTTTATATGCTGGATTATGTTTATTGATTTGCGAATGTTGAACCAGCCTTGAATCCCAGGGATGAAGCCCACTTGGTCATGGTGGATAAGCTTTTTGATGTGCTGCTGAATCCGGTTTGCCAGTATTTTATTGAGGATTTTTGCATCGATGTTCATCAGGGATATTGGTCTAAAATTCTCTTTTTTTGTTGTGTCTCTGCCAGGCTTTGGTATCAGGATGATGTTGGCCTCATAAAATGAGTTAGGGAGGATTCCCTCTTTTTCTATTGATTGGAATAGTTTCAGAAGGAATGGTACCAGCTCCTCCTTGTACCTCTGGTAGAATTCAGTTGTGAATCCATCTGGTCCTGGACTTTTTTTGGTTGGTAGGCTATTAATTATTGCCTCAATTTCAGAGCCTACTATTGGTCTATTCAGGGATTCAACTTCTTCCTGGTTTAGTCTTGGAAGAGTGTAAGTGTCCAGGAAATTATCCATTTCTTCTAGATTTTCCAGTTTATTTGCGTAGAGGTGTTTATAGTATTCTCTGATGGTAGTTTGTATTTCTGTGGGGTCGGTGGTGATATCCCCTTTATCATTTTTAATTGCGTCGATTTGATTCTTCTCTCTTTTCTTCTTTATTAGTCTTGCTAGTGGTCTGTCAATTTTGTTGATCTTTTCAAAAAACCAACTCCTGGATTCATTGATTTTTTGGAGGGTTTTTTGTGTCTCTATCTCCTTCAGTTCTGCTCTGATCTTAGTTATTTCTTGCCTTCTGCTAGCTTTCGAATGTGTTTGCTCTTGCTTCTCTAGTTCTTTTAATTGTGATGTTAGAGTGTCAATTTTAGATCTTTCCTGCTTTCTCTTGTGGGCATTTAGTGCTATAAATTTCCCTCTACACACTGCTTTAAATGTGTCCCAGAGATTCTGGTATGTTGTATCTTTGTTCTCATTGGTTTCAAAGAACATCTTTATTTCTGCCTTCATTTCGTTATGTACCCAGTAGTCATTCAGGAGCAGGTTGTTCAGTTTCCATGTAGTTGAGCGGTTTTGATTGAGTTTCTTAGTCCTGAGTTCTAATTTGATTGCACTGTGGTCTGAGAGACAGTTTGTTATAATTTCTGTTCTTGTACATTTGCTGAGGAGTGCTTTACTTCCGATTACGTGGTCAATTTTGGAGTAAGTACGATGTGGTGCTGAGAAGAATGTATATTCTGTTGATTTGGGGTGGAGAGTTCTATAGATGTCTATTAGGTCTGCTTGCTGCAGAGATGAGTTCAATTCCTGGATATCCTTGTTAACTTTCTGTCTCGTTGATCTGTCTAATGTTGACAGTGGAGTGTTGAAGTCTCCCATTATTATTGTATGGGAGTCTAAGTCTCTTTGTAAGTCTCTAAGGACTTGCTTTATGAATCTGGGTGCTCCTGTATTGGGTGCATATATATTTAGGATAGTTAGCTCTTCCTGTTGAATTGATCCCTTTACCATTATGTAATGTCCTTCTTTGTCTCTTTTGATCTTTGATGGTTTAAAGTCTGTTTTATCAGAGACTAGTATTGCAACCCCCGCTTTTTTGTGTTCTCCATTTGCTTGGTAAAACTTCCTCCATCCCTTTATTTTGAGCCTATGTATGTCTCTGCGTGTGAGATGGGTCTCCTGAATACAGCAGACTGATGGGTCTTGACTCTTTATCCAGTTTGCCAGTCTGTGTCTTTTAATTGGAGCATTTAGTCCATTTACATTTAAGGTTAAGATTGTTATGTGTGAACTTGATCCTGCCATGATGATATTAACTGGTTATTTTGCTCGTTAGTTGATGCAGTTTCTTCCTAGCCTTGATGGTCTTTACATTTTGGCATGTTTTTGCAATGGCTGGTACCGGTTGTTCCTTTCCATGTTTAGTGCTTCCTTCAGGGTCTCTTGTAAGGCAGGCCTAGTGGTGACAAAATCTCTAAGCATTTGCTTATCTGTAAAGGATTTTATTTCTCCTTCACTTATGAAACTTAGTTTGGCTGGATATAAAATTCTGGGTTTAAAATTCTTTTCTTTGAGAATGTTGAATATTGGCCCCCACTCTCTTCTGGCTTGAAGAGTTTCTGCCGAGAGATCTGCTGTTAGTCTGATGGGCTTCCCTTTGTGGGTAACCCGACCTTTCTCTCTGGCTGCCCTTAAGATTTTTTCCTTCATTTCAACTTTGGTGAATCTGGCAATTATGTGTCTTGGAGTTGCTCTTCTCGAGGAGTATCTTTGTGGCGTTCTCTGTATTTCCTGGATTTGAATGTTGGCCTGCCCTACTAGGTTGGGGAAGTTCTCCTGGATGATATCCTGAAGAGTGTTTTCCAACTTGGTTCCATTTTCCCCGTCACTTTCAGGCACCCCAATCAGACGTAGATTTGGTCTTTTTACATAATCCCATACTTCTTGCAGGCTTTGTTCATTTCTTTTTCTTCTTTTTTCTTTTGGTTTCTCTTCTCGCTTCATTTCATTCATTTGATCCTCCATCGCTGACATTCTTTCTTCCAGTTGATCGAGACGGTTACTGAAGCTTGTGCATTTGTCACGTATTTCTCGTGCCATGGTTTTCGTCTCTTTCATTTCGTTTGTGAGCTTCTCTGCATTAATTACTCTAGCCATCAATTCTTCCACTTTTTTTTCAAGATTTTTAGTTTCTTTGCGCTGGGTACGTAATTCCTCCTTTAGCTCTGAGAAATTTGATGGACTGAAGCCTTCTTCTCTCATCTCGTCGAAGTCATTCTCCGTCCAGCTTTGATCCGTTGCTGGCGATGAGCTGCGCTCCTTTGCCGGGGGAGATGCGCTCTTATTTTTTGAATTTCCAGCTTTTCTACCCTGCTTTTTCCCCATCTTTGTGGTTTTATCTGCCTCTGGTCTTTGATGATGGTGATGTACTGATGGGGTTTTGGTGTAGGTGTCCTTCCTGTTTGATAGCTTTCCTTCTAACAGTCAGGATCCTCAGCTGTAGGTTGTAGCTGTAGGAGATTGCTTGAGGTCCACTCCAGACCCTGTTTGCCTGGGTATCAGCAGCAGAGGCTGCAGAAGATAGAATATTTCTGAACAGCGAGTGTACCTGTCTGATTCTTGCTTTGGAATCTTCCCCTCAGGGGTGTACTCCACCCTGTGAGGTGTGGGGTGTCAGACTGCCCCTAGTGGGGGATGTCTCCCAGTTAGGCTACTCAGGGGTCAGGGACCCACTTGAGCAGGGAGTCTGTCCCTTCTCAGATCTCAACCTCCGTGTTGGGAGATCCACTGCTCTCTTCAAAGCTGTCAGACAGAGTCGTTTGCGTCTGCAGAGCTGCTGCGTTTGTTATTATTTACTGTGCCCTGTCCCCAGAGGTGGAGTCTACAGAGACAGGCAGGTTTCCTTGAGCTGCTGTGAGCTCCACCCAGTTCGAGCTTCCCAGCAGCTTTGTTTACCTACTTAAGCCTCAGCAATGGCGGGCGCCCCTCCCCCAGCCTTGCTGCTGCCTTGCCGGTAGATCACAGACTGCTGTGCTAGCAATGAGGGAGGCTCCGTGGGTGTGGGACACTCCCGGCCAGGTGTGGGATATGATCTCCTGGTGTGCCTGTCTGCTTAAAGCGCAGTATTGGGGTGGGAGTTACCCGATTTTCCAGGTGTTGTGTGTCTCAGTTCCCCTGGCTAGGAAAAGGGATTCCCTTCCCCCTTGCGCTTTCTAGGTGAGGCAATGCCTCGCCCTGCTTCAGCTCTCGCTGGTCGGGCTGCAGCAGCTGACCAGCACCGATCATCTGGCACTCCCCAGTGAGATGAACCCAGTACCTCAGTTGAAAATGCAGAAATCGCCAGTCTTCTGTGTCGCTCACGCTGGGAGTTGGAGACTGGAGCTATTCCTATTCGGCCATCTTGCTCCGCCCCTCCCATCTTCCGTGCCTCATTTTCTTTATCCAGTCTATCATTGTTGGGCATTTGGGTTGGTTCCAAGTCTTTGCTATTATGAATAATGCTGCAATAAACATATGTTGCATGTGTTTTATAGTAGAATGTTTTATAATCCTTTGGGTATATACCCAGTAATGGGATTGCTGGGTCAAATACTATTTCTAGTTCCAGATCCTTGAGGAATCACTGTCTTCCACAATGGTGGAACTAATTTACACTCCCACCAACAGTGTAAAAGTGTTTCTATTTCTGCACATCATCTCCAGCATCTGTTATTTCCTGACTTTTTAATGATCACCATTCTAACCGGTGTGAGATGATTTTCATTTCTCTAATGACCAGTGATGATGAGCTTTGTTTTATATATTTCTTGGCCGCATAAATGTCTTCTTTTGAAAAGTGTCTGTTCATATCCTTCACCCACTTTTTGATGAAATTGTTCTATTCTTGTAAATGTGTTTAAGTTCCTTGTGGATTCTGGATAGTAGCCCTTTGTCAGATGGATAGATTGCAAAAATTTTCTCCCATTCTGTAGCTTGCCTGTTTACTCTGATGATAGTTTGCTTTACTGTACAGAAGCTCTTCAGTTTAATTAGATCCCATTTGTCAATTTTGGCTTTTGTTGCCATTGCATTTGGTGTTTTACTCACGAAGTCTTTGCCCTTGCCTATGTCCTGAACACTATTGCCTAGGTTTTCTTCTGGGGCTTTTATGATTTTAGGTCTTACATTTAAGTCTTTAACCCATCTTGAGTTAATTTTTGTATAAGGTGTAAGGAAGTGGCCCAGTTTCAGTTTTCTGCATATGGCTAGCCAGTTTTCCCAGCACCATTTATTAAATAGGAAATCCTTTCCCCATTGCTTGTTTTTGTCAGATTTGTCAAAGATCAGATGGTTGTAGATGTATGGCATTGTTTCTGAGGCCTGTGTTCTGATCCGCTATATATCTGTTTTGATAGCAATAGCATGCTGTTTTGATTACTGTAGCCTTGTACTTTGAAGTTAGGTAAGATGATGCCTCCAGCTTTGTTCTTTTTGCTTAGGATTGTCTTGGCTATGCAGGCCCTTCTTGGGTTCCATGTGAAATTTAAACTCGTTTTTTCTAATTCCGTGAAGAAAGTCAGTGGTAGTTTGATGGGGATAGCATTGAATCTATAAATTACTTTGGCCAGTATAGCCATTTTCATGATATTGATTCTTCCTATCCATGAGCATGGAATGTTCTTCCATTTGTTTGTGTCCTCTTTTATTTCCTTGAGCAGTGGTTTGTAGTTCTCCTTGAAGAGGTCCTTCACATCCCTTGTAAGTTGGATTCCTTTGTCACTGGTTCCGTTTATGTGATGGATTATGTTTATTAATTTACTTATGTTAAACCAGCCTTGCATCAGAGGGATGAAGCCAACTTGCTCGTGGTAAATAAGCTTTTTAGTGTACCACTGGATTCGGTTTGCCAGTATTTTATTAAGAATTTTTGCATTGATGTTCATCAGGGATATTGGCCTAAAATTTTCTCTTTTTGTTGTGTCTCTCTGCTAGGTTTTGGTATCAGGATGTTGCTGGCATCATAAAATGAGTTAGGGAGGAGTCCCCCTTTTTCTATTGTTTGGAATAGTTTTAGAAGGAATGGTACCAGCTCCTCTTTGTACCTCTGGTATAATTCAGCTGTGAATCCATCTGGTCCTGGGCTTTTATTGGTTGGTACACTGTTAATTATTGCCTCAATTTCAGAACTTGTGATTGGTCTGTTCAGGGATTCAACTTCTTCCTGGTTTAGTCTTGGGAGGGTGTATGTGTCCAGGAAATTATCCATTTCTTCTAGATTGTCTAGTTTATTTGTGTAGAGGTGTTTATAGTATTCTTTGATAGTAGTTTATATTTCTGTGGGATCAGTGGTAATATCCCCCTTTATCATTTTTTATTGAGTCTGTTTGATTCTTCTCTCTTTTCTTCTTTATTAGTCTGGCTAGTGGTCTATTTATTTTGTTAATCTTTTCATAAAAAAAAAAAAAAACTCCTGGATTTGTTGATTTTTTGAAGGGTTTTTTGTGTCTCTACCTCTTTCAGTTCTGCTCTGATCTTAGTTACTTCTTGTCTTCTGCTAACTTTTGAATTTGTTTGCTCCTGCTTCTCTAGTTCTTTTAATTGTGATGTTAGGGTGTCGATTTTAGATCTTTCCTGCTTTCTCCTGTGGGTATTTAGTGCTATAAATTTCCCTCTAAACACCACTTTAGCTGTGTCTCAGAAATTCTGGTACATTGTGTCTTTGTTCTCATTGTTTTCAAAGAACTTATTTATTTCTGCCTTAATTTCTTTATTTACTCAGGAGTCGTTCAGGAGCAGGTTGTTCAGTTTCCATGTAGTTGTGCAGTTTTGAATGAGTTCTTAATCCTGAGTTCTAATTTGATTGCACTGTGGTCTGAGAGACTGTTATGATTTCCATTCTTTTGCATTTGCTGAGGAGTGTTTTACTTCCAATTACATGGTCAGTTTTAAAATAACCATCACATGGTCAGCTATGCGGTGCTGAGAAGAATGTATATTCTGTTTGTTTGGGGTGGAGAGTTCTGTAGATGCCTGTTAGGTCCACTTGGTCCAGAGCTGCATTCAAGTCCTCAATATCCTTGTTAATTTTCTGTCTCACTGTCTATCTAATATTGACAATGGGGTGTTAAAGTCTCCCACTATTATTGTACAGGAGTCTAAGTCTCTTTGTAGGTCTCTAAGAACTTGTTTTATGAATCTGTGTGCTCCTGTATTTAAGATAGTTAGCTCTTCTTGTTACATTGATCCTTTACCATTATGTAATGCCCTTCTTTGTCTTTTTTGATCTTTGTTGGTTTAAAGTATGTTTTATCAGAGAAAGTATGTTTTATCAGAGACTAGGATTGCAACCTCTGCCTTTTTTTTTTTTTTTTTAACTTTTCATTTGCTTGGTAAATCTTCCTCCATCTGTTTATTTTTGAGCCTATTTGTGTCTTTGCACATGAGATGGGTCTCTTGAATACAGCATACTGATAGGTCTTGACTCTTTATCCAATTTGCCAGTCTGTGTCTTTTAATTGGAGCATTTAGCCCATTTATATTTAAGTTTAATTTTGTTATGTGTAAATTTGATCCTGTCATCATGATACTAGCTGGTTATTTTGCCCATTAGTTGATGCAGTTTCTTTATAGTGTCAATGGTCTTTACATTTTGGTATGTAATTGCAGTGGCTGGTACTAGTTTTTCTTTTCCATATTTAGTGCTTCCTTCAGGAGCCCTTGTAAGGAAGGCCTGGTGGTGACAAAATCCCCAGCATTATTGTCTGTAAAGGATTTTATTTCTTCTTCACTTATGAAGCTTAGTTTGGCTGGATATAAAATTCCGGGTTGAAATTATTTTCTTTAAGAATGTTGAATATTGGCCTCTACTCTATTCTGGCTTGTAGGGTGTCTGCCAAGAGATCCACTGTTAGTCTCATGGGCTTCCCTTTTTGGGTAACCTGACCTTTCTTCTGGCTGCCTTTTACATTTTTTCCTTCATTTCAACCTTGGTGAATCTGACAACTATGGGTCTTGGGGTTGCTCTTCTCAAGGAGTATCTTCGTGGTGTTCTCTGTATTTCCTGAATTTGAATATTGGCCTGCCTTGCTAGGTTGGGGAAGTTCTCCTGGATAATATCCTGAAGTGTGTTTTCCAACTTGGTTCCTTTCTCCCCGTCACTTTCACGTACACCAATCAAACATAGGTTTGGTCTTTTCACATAGTCCCATATTTCTTGGAGGCTTTGTTCATTCCTTTTCATTCTTTCTTCTCTAATCTTGTCTTCACACTTTATTTCGTTAAGTTGCTCTTCAGTCTCTGATATCCTTTCTTTCACTTGATTGATTCAGCTCTTGATAGTTGTGTGTGTTTCATGAAGTTCTTATACTGTGTTTTTCAGCTCCTCGGGTCATTTATGTTCGTCTCTAAACTGGTTATTCCAGTTAGCAGTTCCTGTAACCTCTTATCAATGTGCTTAGCTTCTTTGCATTGCATTAAAACATGCTCCTTTAGCTCAGAGGAGTTTGTTTTTACCCATCTTCTGAAGCCTACTTCTGTCAATTCATCAAACTCCTTCTTCATCCAGTTTTGTTCCCTTGCTGGCAAGGAGATGTGATCCTTTGGAGGAGCAGAGGCATTCTGGCAACCAGTATTTTCTAGGGTATTACTTGATTCAGGAGAATATTCTCCATGTTTTTCCATGTTTGAAGTAAACATGCACTCAAGCAGCCAATGGATCTGTTTCTGGCCACAATGCCATCTTTGGAATACAAACCTTGCAGAGTTTGCCTCAGACTGACGTTTGCCTCCATGCTACTCTTGATCTTGCTTCATACTGATATGTTCTTCCAGAAAGATCAAAAGCATGAGGGCTAAACAATCCAGCAGATATTAAATGAGAACATTTTTTAAATTCTATTTTTCTTTAGGTAACTAACTGCAGCCTCTCTAAGGCTGCAGAATCATTCACTCATATATTAATATCACATGTATACATATTACTTTGAACTTTTCTAGGCATATCTAGGGGATAAAAGATTAAGCAAGACAAAGCCTACAACTTCATGGAACTTACACTGTAGGGGAGATAGACAACAAACAAACCAAAATTGTCTGTGTACCTGTCATGCAGTCTTGTGTAGTCATAAGTATTGTGGAAAAATAAACCGGGTAAAGGGATCAAGATGAAGGGACTGTGCACACCCACAGTAGGTTCATCTGAGAAGGTAATCTAGAATAAAGACCTATATGAGTCAGGGAAGCAATCCTTAAAGAGGAAATAATATGTCCAAAGGTCCTGATGGAAACAGAAATGTAGTATTTTTGAGAAACATGAAGAGCCAGAATGGTAGAGCCTAAAGCAAAAGTAGTAGGAAATGAAATCGTGTGAACGGAAAGAGGCCAGATCTAACGGATCCTGAAAAGCCATAGTAAGAAGCTGTGTTTTTGTTCTGAGTGAGCTGCTGTAGGACTTTGAATAGAAAACTGACTTATATAATCTAGTTTACATTTTACTCAGCTAACTCTGTAACTCTCAACTTGGAGTAAAAGTCTTGTGGGTACCATCAGAAGCAGAGAAACCAGTTTGGAATCTAAATGGGGTCTTTTACTAGGAAAGGAATGGTGAAAATGGTGAAACTGATCAAATTCTGGATACATTTTGGGTTGAAGTGAAAATTTTCTAATACATTACATGGAAGGTTTGCAGGATAGAGAGGCATCAAGGATTACCACTTGGTTTCTTTACCCATATCACTTGGCAAATGGTGGTGCCTTTCTCTAAAATGGAAGGAAGAAATGGTTAGGAAAAGGGAATCCACAGCTCTAAACTGAACATGTTAAATTTGAACGTCCTCTTTAGACACCAAGTGGAGATGTTGAGGAGGGAGTCTGACATAAAAGTCTGGAGTCCAGATTAAAAGAAATGGTGGAAGTTATAAATTTCAGAACCACCAAAAAATAGATGATATTTAAAGCTATGGTACTGAATAAACTTTCCTAGGAAGAAAGCATAGAAAAAGAAGAGAAAGCACCCCAAAATCCTTAGGTCAGAGAGAAGAGGAGCCAGCAAAGAAGAATGGAAAGGTACAATCGCTGTAAAAATAAAACAAGGGGCCAATAGAATTACCCAAGCCAGTAAAAAAATATGCTTCCAGAGGGTGGAATTGGACAACAGGGTTCAGTGCTACTGATATGTCAAGGAAGATTAAGACTGAGAAATGTCCACAAGATTTGGCAGGAAGAGAATCATTGGTAACTTTGATAAGAAGGATTCCAGTAGTGTGTTAAGGATGAAAGCCTTAGTGGAATGGGCCAATGAATGAATATTAAAACATTCTTTCAAGGAAATCCCACCTGAAAGGGGATGTGACATCTGGTCTGCAGTAAAGGATTTTGTCAAAGAAGATTTTAGAATGTCTTTGGATGTTGGTAGAAATGATTGTATAGGGAAGGAGAAAATAATGTCAGAGAAAGAGAACATAATTGCAGGAGCAAAGTCCTTGAGCAGGCAAGAAGGATGGGATCCAGCATATAAATGTGGAGTTGGGCTTCAAAAGAAACAGGATTTTTCATGCATTATAACAAAAGAAAAGGCCAAGTATATGGATACAGGCACAGGTGGACTCATAATGTAGTGGTAGGAAATAGAAGAAATTACCTTGTGTTTGTCTTTATTCTCTCAGTGAAATGAGACAAGACCATCAACTAAATGTGAAGGGAAAGGGTGTCAGATGCTGGAGGAGCAAGAGAAGGTGTGAAGCAGTGTCCCAGAGGGTGCTGGACTGAGCTGACCAGGGAACACTAACAGCTGTCCAGGCAGGGCAAACTGCCCACTTGAGATTTATGGTCAGAAGCTAGATGATCCTCTGACTTTCATTGTTTCAGCAACGTTAATGGATGGGAAATTTGGATATAATCTTTATATTCTAAGAAGACATTTTAAGTCTATTTTAAACTGGGGGGGGATAAAAATAGTATAGAAATCATGTTATAATAGGCAACTATGCATAAATGATAGGATGCTTAAAACCACACTTTCTAACCTAACTTTAAAATAATAATGATCTTTATTCTCATTTCCCTCTATACACAACTTTGCTCCATATAAGATTAGAGGGTCATTTTCTTTGATTTAAAGAGTACTGTACCATCAAGGGATATACTTCTAATCTCTGCCACTAGAAAACTGTAAGATCCTAAGCAATTATTTAATACCCCTGCAGCAGAGATAGTAGGTTAGCACCTCTAGGTCTTGTTTGCCTTTCTCTTAGAAAGAACTCTCAACTCCTTAGCTGAGCAGATGGCTCCAAGAATCAAGACTACATTTCCAAACTTCTTTTGCAGCTAGGTGCATCCATGGAACTAAATTTGGACCAATGAGACATAGAGAAAAGTGGTATGAGACAGCTTCTAGAAAACTTTAAGAACATGACATGTTCTCCTTATCTTCCTTTTAATCTCTTCCTCCACAGGATGGCTAGAGTTCTAGTCATCATCCTGGACCATCCTAAAAATGGTAAAGCAGTTAGCTAGAGGAGTATGAGTCACTAACTGTTTTCTAGAAGCGACATCAACTCTGGAATACAAACCTTCAGCCTTCAACAATGTGAGAGAGAATGCTATCTCTATCAAGCCAACTGAACTGAATCATGATTGATATGCTTAGTCTCAAGTCTTAGTTTTCTCTTCCTTAAACTAAAGCTGTCGTCAAGTTTTCTGTGTGAATGTGAAATTCTCATTTACAATGCCATTTCTGTTTCAGAGATCAAAGTGGAATCTACAGTAGCTAGCATCCAAAATTTCTGGCTTCAATCCTAACTTTAATGCCCTCCTGAAATCTATTTAGTGTTGCCAAGGAAGGTGACACCCAGAATTTTAAGTCCTCTCTTCATGTGTGTATTTCCACAGAGTTAATGATCATAATATTTGATCTCTGAGGTTCAGCAACACAGTTCTGACTCCAGACTTGGTTTGACATTTAGTGCAAAGAGGCATTGTGGGGTATTTTCTATGAGCTACTGGAACACCCTCCGCCCAACAGTTTCACTAGTTTTGACTCGTGTATTATCCTATGTGGAAAACAAAAATTGAAAATAATACCTCTTGTGAAAATTTACTACCAAAATCATCCTTTCTTTTGCCATTCTGAATAAAATGATCAGTATCTGCGCATAAAGTTTATTAACTAAGGAAGGATGCCTTTATATTTTGTTCTAAACTGCTAACACAAAAAGTGCAAAAGGAAACATGCCAGATGAAAACAATTATTCAAAACAAGTTGACAAAAGCTATGATCTTTAAGAAATAAAATATTGAACTTACATTATTTTGATAATTTGTAAGTAACTGTGTAAAAATATTTTCCACATTGCATTATTACTAAACTGGACTAGAACCCTTTCCCTATCATTTATTAAAAGTCTCCCTGGATTTTCAAGCAATTTAGAGAAATGTAACTTACAAGAGAAAAAACTTATAAAATACAGTATTTTAACAAAATTTCTCTTTTTGCACACTACACAAATAATATTGAGCCAACAGAAACTTTCATAAAAGCCAGCATGGAAGGCTGTCTCTGTATTTTTTTTTTTTTTTTAAATCTCTCTCTGGATTTAATGCCCTCATGAAGCTTGAATGGAATATATGCATGTCACAGCATAGCAGAGGGATAATATATTTTCCCCAGCTTCACTGAGCATGAGTTGTGTATCTTACCATCTTGAAAGTCCACAGTGCAGCACATTTATCCCTATTAGAAAAGCTCAATCTAATAATATATGGATGCTGTAGCCATTTAGGACAAACATGTAAAATCATAACCTTATATGTATTCTGGAGATGGATGCATATACATTGAATCTATTAGCTATGCATTGACAGATTTGTGTTAAAACTGGGTTTTCAACCTCAAAGACTAAAAGGGCAAATATATTGATTATATTTGTATATTTATGCAGCCTCAAACTTAATTTCAAGACAGAAAAAAAGAGCAGTGCCACTGTTGCCACTTTGGCCATATTTGGATTCACTTTGCCCACCATGAATCACACAGCTATTCAGATCAGGGCGCATGTTTATAAATATTTGTGATTTATAAATTTGATTAATTTGATAATTTGTGATAAGACATTCAGCTTCTTCTCATCTCATTTTAGAAATGAAGATCACAGCAATGAAAGAGTATATTTGTGAAAGTGACCAAAAAATAAGCAAATATTTATGGTTCAAATCCCAACATTTTCTAATTATATAACCTTGGGCAAATTTACTTAGCCCAAGTCTCAATTTGCTCACCTATAAAACAGGGATGATAATCATACCTAACTAATAGGATTGTATGTAAAGCGTTTATTATGTCATTGGGACTCAATAATTGTTGGCTATTTTCATCATGACTAGTCCCTCAGAACCCTTGCCAGTATACCAGTGGGGAAAAGTAAGCATATCTATGAAAGAGAGTAGGTAGGAGAGCTATTATTAACTGTGCTCTCCAGTTACTCTTATCTGTTCCCAAGGGGTATAATGTGATACTGTCTCTAAACACACCTGAGAAAGACACAAGATCCTGAGAATAGCACAAAGGCCTGATAATCCCTGCAGAAGTCTTATTTTAACCAGACTTAAACCATACACTCCAAAATTTAGGTCTGCTTCTATATCTAATTAGTACACACAAAAACAAACAACTTTACAACCAAAAGAATAATGGCCAGGGGTCACTTGAAGAGCGCGATAGGATTAGATGGTTTTTTCCCCCCTCTATAACCATAGGTTATAGAATTTGCATCTTTCCCATCTCAGATTTAGCATTTCTTGGAACAAATTGTGCAAAAATATGTCAATTAGTTGATCCTCTGTGTTGATAAGGCTATAAATTCGTTCCCCAAATTTTCTGACTTTGAGAGTCCAAAGCCACAACAGTGAAAAATAATGTTTCACACCATTTTCCATAGTTAAGCATTCAAATAGGTTGCCACTGTTAAAGTCTCATATTTGTAATATACCTGTTTCTCTAATTAACACAGCACAGTCATTAATATACTATATTATGTTAGGAAGTCATAATTGCAGCCAAGCAGAAAATAATTACCATCTATCAGCCTTTATGTTTTACAAAAGCAAAATTATTTTTCCTTTGTCTTAGAACTTCCCCAGGACAAATAATAGTTTTACAGTGGCAACACTTACATTTCATGACCCAACTGCCAAATGTCTCTATAAAACTGTCATATATTCTTCTGAGCTCAACTCACATGCAGCTGTTTCAATTTTAAAATCTAATCAAAAAGCAAATCCTTCTCATTCCATTGTGAACAGCTGGTAATAACAACAGTGAAAAATATAGGGTCTCTTTCAAATGTGTCACCCTGTGAAAACAAGTTATTTCATATATCTTTCAGGTCAGACCTATAAAACAATTCCTTGAAATTAATTTATGTCAGCAAATCTGTAATGAACACCCACTCTAATGTGCGTTGTTGGACGATGTGCTCTTGGAGGTACACAGCACATGCCCTCAGGCAGCTTATAGATCACTGGAAAACAAGACAAGTAAGGGGCACAAAAAACTGTAACACAAAAGCAGAATAAGATAAAGGCCTGAAAGAAAGATAAACATTGTTACAAGGTTCAGAAGCAGGACAATTCAAGATCATTTAATTAAATAGATTGGCATCATTGAATGCAATGTAAGGTTGGTAGCACTTCATCCAGCAAAGGGCTGGGCATTCCTGGCAATGGACACAATATTATCAAAGATCCTAAAGCAAGAAAGCACATGATGTTTTGGGGCCAACAAGTAGTCCACTGTGCTTGAGTCAAGAAGAGCCTCATGTAATGGACTTCTGTTGTTACCACCATCCAGGATTCATTTATTTAACTTCTAGGAACAGCCATATTTGTCTCACCATCCTTTTCCCTTCAGTGGTCCATAGAGTCTGAGTGACCCTATTTTGCTCCAAAGAGAGAAATGAGATTTTCATAGTACACTTAATTGCGATGACTGATGGAGGAGTGGGTAGGCAGCCTAATCTGCCCAATCAGCATTATTAGAGCCAATAGACAAGACAATTGCTCGTCTTCTGCTAATGAACCAAGAAGTTTATGACTCCCCAGTCTGTTGACAATCATTTTGTAATGATAATGGGGCCAACAATGAAGCAGACCACGAGATGGCAAGAGAGAGGTCAACTCCTACTGTAACTGCAGGTAAGTGTGTCTGGCATGGATGCTCCAAGGGCATTTCAAACTCAATGTGTCCCAAAGCAAACTCATTATCTCCCCACTATAATTCCCTTACCCATCCACCAAAACAAATTATTTTGTGTTCTCTACATTCATCAATGGTGTCATCATACAACCAGTTATCCAAATTAAAAACTTGCGAGTCAGCCACAATTCCTTCTGCTCTGTAAATTCTACATTAGTCTGGATCGCCAACCCCTGAGGAGTCCATCTTAGTAATAACTTTCCATTCTCCCTCTCCATCCCTAAACTCCTGCCTTCATGTCCCCCCAGAGGCCTCTGAGTCTGGAGATTAAGAATTTAATCTCTGCTGTCAGATATTCCTACTTTGGTCCTTATTAATTCCAGGATCTTTAACAAGTTCCTTAATATCTCTAACCTCAGTTTGCTTTTCTGTAAAATGGGGATAGTAATTATTCCTACCTGACAGTGTTGCAATTAGGATTATGTAAAATTATATGTAAAAAGCTTAGAAAAGCACATGACACAGAGTAAGCAACCATAAGTACTATTATTCTTATTCTGATAATCTTCTAATTAATCTCTCTTCCTCCAAACCCTCATTATTTTTTATCCTCTAAATGATTTCCAGAGTTCTGTAAATATGTCACTTATCTGACTAAAAAATGTTGGTGGCTCTTCAAGCTACACAGACACAATACATTTGTTTCTTCAAGCTACACAGACAGAATACATTGGCAAATTGTGGAATTAATTTACTTTGTCTATCCACCATATAGTCTACTTGAAGAGAAATGATATCAGAGTGTGGCACATGTGGTTGACTAGAACAGTTTGAAAGAACACTTTTTTTCACGTTGGTGTGTGCATGTACATGAAATTACATGGGTGTGTGTGAATGAGAGAGACTGGGTCACAATATAAAATGTCTTACTGTGGTCACGGTAAACAAATTGAAATCCATTGGCCTATGGAGTAGAGTCCAATCACCTCAGCATCTCTCTTCACCTCAGCATGCCTTTCAAGATAGTGATTCCAAGCAAAGTCTGCACAATGACTGCATTGGACCCCTTGCCATGTCTCAAAGGTACATTTCTACATCTCCTTGTTTTGTTTCATTTTGTTTACTTTTTAAATAAATTTTATTGAGAAAAAAATTATACACAATGAAATGTACCCATTTTAAGTATACGACATGGTAAGTTTTAACAAACACAGGCAGTCACAATCCAGATATAGAATATTTCCATCACCCCAGAATGCTTACTCATGTCCATTTGCAGTCATTCACTCTCCAGCTTCTGGCCCTAGATCACCACAGATCACCTTTCTGTTCATTGATTTTGTCCATTCTCAAACTTTATATAAATGGGAACATACAGCATGTACTCTTGTGTCTGGTGTCTTTCACTCAGCCTAATGTTTCTGAGATTCATCCATGCTGTTGGGTATAACATTAGTTTGTTTCCTTTTATTCATGAGGAATATTCCATTTTATGGATATACTACGATTTGTTTATCCATTTTCCTACTGAGGAACACTTGAGTTATTTGCAGTTTTTGTCTATTATGAATAAAGTTTCTAGGAAAACGTATGTACAGATATTTGTGTGGATATATTTTCATTTCTCTTGGGTAAATATCTAGGAGTGGAATGGCTTGGTCTTCAGGAAAGTGTATAATTAACCCTATAAGAAACTGCCAGTCTTCCAAAATGGCTATACTATTTTATATTCCCACCAGCATTGTATGAGGGTTCCAGTTGCTCTACTTTCTTGTCAGTCAGTACTTGATATTTAGGTCTCTTTAATTTTAGCTATTCAAGTGGGTATACAGAGGCATCTCACTATAGTTTTAACTTAAGTTTTTCTCATGTCTAATGATGTTGAGCAACTTTTCATGTATCATTGGTCATTCTTTTATCTTGTTTCATAAAATATCCTTTCAAATAATTTGCCTATTTTTATTGGGTTATCTTCTTATATCCTTCAAAAATGAAATATTTACATATTCCTCATTTGTTTTATGTGATTCCCTGTGTGTTTGATGACCATCCACTCTATCTCTACTCATTTGTTTATGTGATTCCCTGTGTGTTTAATGACCATCCACTCTATCTCTATCTGACATATTTCTTAAAGTCTGGCTCATAGGTCTCCTCGTTGGAGGCTTTTCCCCACTTCCCCGATGACTACTTTCTCTGGGCCCTCACAACATCTGGTTTCCACATTCCTCTGTAGTGGTCCTTACCAGATTGCATCATCTAGGAGTGGAATGGCTTGGTCTTCAGGTTACATCCTGAACCCTGACAGGATAGTCTCTATCCTTCCCTAGATTGTGAGCTCCTTGAGAGCACAAAAGGAGTAATTTTCTCCTTTGAATCTTCCTAGGGCTTACTACAATATCTAGCCTATTTAAGTACTGAGGCTTACTGAGTACTTGAATGATTTAGATTTAGAAGCTAAGAGAAGGAAAAGTGAATTATTGAGATTAAAGCCATGGAAGGGTGAGTATGGCTTCAGAGTATTGTGGGAAAATATACAGGAATTAATTCATTCATTCACTTATTTAACAAATATTCATTTGATTCTTACTGTGTACCAGACACCTTGGATGCTAGGATGCAGAGATATATGAGCTAGACCAAACTGCTATGGAATAACTTAGCCTATAGCAAGAAAGACAGATCCATTAATCAAAAGTTAAAGTACAGTGTGACAAGTATGATGACCAGGGAAACCCAGGATGCTAAGGGAGCTCATAGCAAAATCCCTAACTCAGACTTTGAAATCAAAGAGGACTTTCTGAAGAAATGCTATCTAAGCTCTGACCTAAAGGATGCATCAAAGTGGCTCAAGTCAAAAAAACAATAGAACAGCCGGTTATACAAAAGCCCTGAGATAACAAAGAAAAAGTTATTTCAGGGAATTGCAATAAGTAAGTAGAGCTAGAGAACTAGTTATTGGATATAGGAAATGACTACAGAGGAAAATGTTGGTGATAATTCCATGAAATTATCAACAGATACAGGATAAATAATGCTTACAAATTTTTATTTTTATCATTTGTGAGAATCTCTTTGTCATTTCCCCTCCACCATAATCCCACCTCTAACAACTACTTGTTTGATATTGAGAAAATGAAACCTCCCTGTATCTTGGTTTCCTCATTTTTATCATGAAAAGAATAACTTCATAAAGTTGTGTGAAGTATGAACTAATGCAGGTAAAATACTTTGCCAGGAACTAGCTAGGCACTCACCAAATGTGTCACTCCTCTTGGACACAAGCTCTGTTTTGCAGCAACCATATATCTAGATGAACCAAGTAACTACTTATCAACAATAAGATATGAGCCCAAGGGTTGGGTCAGTTTTGGGCTAAGGCAGTTAAGATTAGGTGTGCCTTTCTCATGATCTCTCACCTTTCTTTTTATGGTCACTTTGGAGTACACATATTGAATATTCACTAGGAAGAAGCCTGGTTCTCTGAATGACTGCATGGAGCAGAGCCCCGTTGCACCATCCACACCTACCTTCTGCTTACCTCACTGGTCTGTGACATGTGGCAGCAAAACAAAGAAAAAAGAAAAAGAAACTTGTATTATATTAAAAGACACAAAGGATTTGGAGTTGTTTGTTACAGGGGTTATCCTATCCTGGTTTATTCAAACATTTAGCCCAAGCAAGGCATGGTGGCTCACCCCTGTAATCCTGGCACTTTGGGAGGCCGAGGCAGGCAGATGATTTGAAGTCCGGAGTTTGAGACTAGACTGGCCAACATAGCGAAACCCCATCTCTACCTAAACTACAAAAATTAGCCAGGTGTTGTGGCAGGTGCCTATAATCCCAGCTACTCAGGAGGCTGAGCCAGGAGAATCACTTGAACCCAGGAGGCAGAGGTTACAGTGAGCCGAGATCGTGCCACTGCACTCCAGCCGGGGTGACAGAGCGACATTCCATCTCAAAAACAAAAAACAAACAAACATTTAGCCCAATGTTTAGTGTATACTAAGCATGCAAAACATGTCAGCTGAGGATGCTGTAATTATTTGTTGTTTTTTTTTTTTATTACACGAGGCAATATGAGATATTCAGGATCAAGCTCTGAAGTCAGACAGAATTGGGTCTGACTCCTGAAACTACATTTACCAATTTTGTTTGTTTCCTTGGCTAAGTGGCATAATCTCTTGTGCTTATTTTACTTACTCATCTGTAAAATGCAGCTAATAACAGTGCCTACCTCATAAGGTCATGGTGAGCACTGAATGAGATAAAACATACAAATCTTTTGCAACAACCCCACATAGTAAGTGCTCAGTAAATGGAAGCTACTGATAATATTGAGAATGAAATCTGATATTAGGGAACATTGAGGATTTGTTGTTGCATTTGTACTTCATGAAATCACTCCAGGAATGTTGTTCTTAATGCATATCCATAGTATTTTCAGGTCAGTAATTACTCTGACTGACAAAGATAATAATGTGTTAACAGATCAGGCCTCCAGTGCTCATAAATTATTCTTTGTCTCTTTCCTCAGGAAGTCAGGGTTCAAGGGATTTGAGTTGTTATTGGCCTCAGAGGTTTTTTGATGGCTGGTTCTCTGACTACTAATGCTCCTGGCATGCGTCATTTTCCCCAGTGCTACAAGTTGCAATCAACTCGTGCTGGCAGTTGACATCTTTTAATATTTGTTGCTCTCTTTCTGCCTAGTACTTGTGGCTCTATCTTGACATGAAGCCATTCCTGTTATTGCCATTACTAACTAAAAAGCCCTTGGACTCTAGCTGGGAAGCAGTACCATAAATTGCTTAGAGTTATCCTATTTCCTGCAAACAAAAATCCCGGCAGCTTTAGGCCCATTTTTACTTTATTATTTATATGCCCAGACCATTTATTGCAGGATACGGCCGCTCCCTGGGTTGAAGTCGGGAAATTATTCCATTTCCTATTGTAAATGGTGCAACCCCTGATTCAGCAGCCTAGACAAGAGGCATACTTGGAATGGAAGAATTTGCACATTTGTTGCTGAAAGTACAAATTCATCATCTGTGCCCTGTTCTTCTTTGGCACTTAAGACAGAGTGGGATAAAGAGACAGGTTTTCATATCTCTGTAGCCATTCGGTCAGGTTATTGCTGGAGAGAGAAAGATGAAGATAGATAGCATGGACAGCACAGATTCATTTTAATGGTCTATTGGTTCCACTTAGTGAAGGCCTATTAATTGCATAACATGCATCTGTATCTGTGTCTTTCAAATAACATTTCTAACCACCTGGGGAACTGCTAAGAAGGCACAGAGGGACATATAAAGAATGGGTGCAATTAGAAAATTATCATCAAGAATAGAGAAAGGTTTGAAGGAGAAGGGAAAGATGCTCCTACTTCAATGCTGTAGGATTTTTTCTTTTTTTTTTTTTTTTTTTTTTTTGGAGATGGAGTCTCAGTTTATCACCCAGGTTGGAGTGCAGTGGCCGGATCTCAGCTCACTGCAAGCTCCGCCTCCTAGGTTCACACCATTCTCCTGCCTTAGCCTCCCAAGTAGCTGGGACTACAGGTACCCACCACCCCGCCTGTCTAATTTTTTGTATTTTTAGTAGAAATGGGGTTTCACCGTGTTAGCCAGGATGGTCTGGATCTCCTGACCTCGTGATCCGCCCATCTGGGCCTCCCAAAGTGCTGGGATTACAGGTGTGAGCCACCGCGCCCAGCGAATTTTTTTAATGGAAAAATAATCAGTTTCACTATGAAAGGCTTTACTTGTAAATTGCTACACAAGTAACAGTGGCTAAGGGAAATAAATTCATCAATGAAGGAGAGGGTGTATTGTGAAAAGTAGAAGGTGAGCTGGGAGGTTTCTGATTGACTGAAAAAATTTTCATTTTTCTATTTTGATAAAAATCTGCTATAATTATAGTTTTCATTCCTCTTTATTATTTCCCAGTGAAATTCCATTTTAATGAAATGTGGAAATTAATAACTATTTGGTATGTGTTACCCTTCCTAGTATCTTGTGTCCACTGAGAGACCCCAAATATCTCCTCTTGCCAGCGATTGTGCATCTCTGTGGAAGAGGAAACATCCTATTCTCCCCGTAAGAGAAGCTGCCAACTGGTGGAATACTTGTCATTTCCTGACAGTACCATTCATCTAGCATTTATTATTGCAGTATTATCTCCCGTAACAGACTATAAACTGCTAAAGAACAAAGGGGTTTCTTTAAATATACTGTTTTGACATACCTTAGGAAAAAGGAAATAAGTACCTGAAAATTTTTGAAAATATTTAGGTTTATATTTATTTGAGAGAAGAAAATGAGTAGCAACAGATCTTTTCTATTTTTGAGATTTACTATAATTTTCTCTGCTAAAAAAGGCAAAGCATTCAATAGAAGTATCTCTGTTTCTAGAACATTCTCAAGCAGCAGAAACAAGCTGATTAGGAGGTAGTTTTTTTGTGATGTGGCCAGTTTGAGGAAGAGGATCAGTGAGGATCAGCCTCTCTCCTCTGGTACAAAGGGACTGAGAAATCACTGGGAGAACCAGAAACCAGCCTCTGACTAACACACTTCTCTCTTTTGGATGATGCTTTGAAAACTAAGTCAACTCTTTGGTTTCTGAATAGACAGCAGCAGATAAGCTGCAGTCCAAAAGGCTTGATGGATATGGCACCTATTGGTAGCCAGTTTCATTAAAGAAGGATACCTGGACAGTAAACTCATTTTACCTTAAGTCTAGAGGTGAATATTAAGGGAATAAGTGGTTGGTACCTCTAATCTTGGTCCTTCATATGTCCATAAGTAAATGAGTCTCTGTTTTAAAACTATAAGTACTATCAGGAGTAATTAATTCCATTTTCTCTCCTGAGAATTAAGGCACTATCGTGAGCTAGTTCTGCTACTAACGTGGGTCTTCTTATGAATCCAGAACAAGATTTAATGGTAAAACTGTGGTGATAAGACCCAGGGAGGAAAAGGTCATAGTGTCTTAAGCTCCATCAAAAGCAATTATGAACAGCAACAGGCTATGTCATTCAGGACATCAGTACTAGGGCACAGCACTTAGAATTCAGACTTGAATTGGGTTTGTTAAAAGTATTGCACATAAAGACTTCCACAGTGTCTCTTGTAGCTTATACTAAAAAGATTTTGACTAAGCCTAATATACTACCAGCCAGAAACCACCTAATCTTATGCCATAATGTTATTTTGGACCATGGATAACAATCATATATGACTTTATTTTACTTATATAAACAAGCCTAGTGTTTTATAGTTGTTAATTAAAAAGCACTTGTTAAATAAAATGGAATGGAACTAAATAGATCTTTAAGAATCTGAAACTTGGCTGGATGCCGTGGCTCATGGTGATAATTCCAACGTTTTGGGAAGCCAAGGTAGGCATATCACTTGAGCCCAAGAGTTCGAGACCAGCCTGGGCAACATGGTAAAACCCCATGTCTACTGAAAAATAAATTAATAAAATATTTTTTAAAAACCTACAGTTTAGTGTATTTTCCATCATATGACCATGCTTTGGGTGACTTTGTTATGGAGAAATGATACATTTCAAATAGAAAATATATAGACTTTGTCTTCCATCTACTACAAGAGTGATCAAAATTGTTACCTCTGAGGAACAAGTTTTCAAAGGCAGGTTTTCTGTCCTCATATACAAGACATAGTGGAAAATCATAACTAAGTTATGTAATATCATTGATTAAACAAATGTATATCATGGAGACTAAAAGAAACATATTATATGATAGCAATTTCTGTAATTCCAGCTACTTAAGAGGCTGAGGCAAAGTATTACTTATGCCCAAAAATCTGAGGTTGCAGTGAGCTATAATTGTGCCACTGCACTCCCGCCTGGGTGACAGAGTGAGACCCTGTCTCTAAAAAAAAGAAAAAGTGCTATTGGGGTGAGGCGGACAGACAAGACAGCTGACTAGACACAGCCAGGAAGTGTTGCTCCAACCAAAAGAAACCACATTATCAAATAAACCACCATATTTTAGTAGATCTTTGGAGAGAAAATGTCAAAAGTGGATGGAGAGGCAATGCTGAAGCTGAGGCTGAAGTGGGAGGAAGCTGGGAACCCTGCATGGGGTACCTGAACTCCAGGGCAAGTTTCTGGCCCTGAATGGCTCCTGGGAAAGGGTGAGTGAGGGAACTGAGGGACGGCTCACTCTTACCATGGACCTCTGGGATCCAAGCTATAAGGGGACCCTGTATCCCCCATGGATGTGTGAGCTGGCAGGGGGAATCTCCTTGGGGCACAGGCAGAGATAGGTCTTCAGACAGTGTGGAGCCTGGGAGCTTTTGGGCATTGGGCAGCTCCAGCAGAGAGTGGCCATAGACACCCACCCAGGGCTTCTCATCCCCCTCCTGGAGGTACGTGCCCTAGTTGTTCTCCAAGCCAGGAGAGAGTGGAGCCTGCTTTGCTGGGGGACTGGGACATGTCTGCTTGGTGATGTCTTCTGCCTGGCAGCTCCTCCCAGGGCCCATACCTAGCTGCCCTGCAGGAGTGGGTGGACAGCACAGCCCCCAAAGCCCAGCCTGAGTGCAATGCTGCACCTGAGTACTTTCCCAGTGACCCAGGAGCACATTGGATCCCCCAGTGCAGCTAGAACCTGACTGCGAGCCACAAGGCATCCTGCTGCCCCAGGACTGCGGCACACAGCTTGGGAGTATGAAGCCAAGATCTGTGGCCAGCACTAGAGCTGTGGAGGAGCCTGCACCCTCAAACCACTGAGAGAGGTGAGATGTGCAGGTTTTCTGGCCAGGGCAGAGTAGGGTGTACCTCCTCCATAGGGCCAGTTTAGAAAGGTTATGGCATATCTCCCTGCAGCAGCTTCTACCTGGCAGGGCCCCACAGCCCAGGAGACCTAACAAAAGAAGTACATATACAGTGCAAATCTTCAGAGGGAGATCCACCAAGGCCCAGGAGTGGATCTGGTGAGGGGACCATCTCTCTATCCCCCACAACCAAAACAGAGCATCCTTGCAAATACAAGGAAATACAAAAGAGCCCCATGGCTGGGTATTAACCTAGCTACCAGCCATTACACTTAACCGCCATCTATTGGATCACAACCCAAACTACAACAACAAAAATTATCTAATATATACACCTGTGAAACCAAGTTCAAGAATTCACCCACACATGGAGATACCACACAGAGCTCTGGCCCTCTGAAAGCATTCATAAATGAAGCCAATTGACTATACTCAACTTTCACCGCAATTAAAAAAAGAACACCAACCCCCTCACCCCCCGCCCCACCACCACCAGATGAGAAAAAAAGAGTTCTGGCAATTCAAAAAGCCAGAATGTCCCCTTACTTCCAAATGAGTACACCAGCTCCCCAGCAATGGTTCTTAACCAGTCTGAAATGACTAAAATGATTGACATAAAGTTCAGATCAATGGCAAGGAAGCCCATCAAGATTCAGGAGAAAGTTAAAACCCAATCCAAGGAATCCAGTAAAATGATCCAAGAGCTGAATGAAAAAAAAAAATAGCTGTTTTAAGAATGAACCAAAGTAAACTTCTAGACTGAAAACCTCACTGCAAGAATTTCATAATACAATTGGAAGTATTACCAGCAGAATAAACCAAGCTGAGGTAAGAATCCCAGAGCTTGAAGACTGGTTCTTTAAATCAACTGAGTCAGATAAAAATAAAGAAAAAATAATTTTTTAAAAATGAATAAAACCTCCAAGAAATATGGGATTATGTAAAGAGAACAAATCTACAATTCATTGGCATTCCTGAGAGAGAAGAAAGGATAAGCAACTTGAAAACTATATTTGAGGACATAGCCCATGAAAATTTCCCTAATCTCACTAGGCACATTGACAGACAAATCCAAGAAATGCAGAGAACCCCAGCTAGATACTATACAAGATGGCCAGTCCTAAGTCACATATTCATAAGATTCACCAAGGTTGACACAAAAGAAAAAAGCTTAAAGGCACCTAGACAGAGGGGTCAAGCCACATAAAGAGATAACCTCATCAGGCTAGCAGCAGACATGTAAGCAGAAATCGTATAAGTCAGAAGAGATTTGGGGCCTATTTTCAGTATCCTTAAAGAAAAGAAATTCCAACCAAGAATTTCTCCTAAACTTCATAAGTGAAGGAGAAGTAAAATCCTTCTCAAATGAGCAAATCCAGAGGGAATACATTTTAACTAGACCAGTCTTACAAAAAGGTCCTTAAGGGATTGCTAAATATGGAATCAAAAGAATGACACTTGTTACCACAAAAACGCGCTTTAGCACATAGCTCACAGGCACTATAAAGCATCTATACAATCAAGTCTATATAACAACCAGCTAACAATGCAATGACATGATCAAAATCACACATATCAATACTAACCATGAATGTAAATGGACTAAACAACCCACTTAAAAGTCACAGAGTGGCAAACGGGATAAAAAGACAAAACCCAACAATCTGTTGTCTTTAAGACACCTATCTCACATACAGTGACACCCACAGGCTCAAAGTAAAAGGATGGAGAAAGAGCTACCATGCAAAAAAAAAAAAAAAAAAAAAAAAAAAAGGAGCAGGAGTTGCTATTCCTATATCAGATAAAACAGTCATTACACCAATAAAAATTAAGAAAAGCAATGAAGAACATTACATAATGATAAAGGGTATAATCCAACAAGAAACTTAACTATTCTAAATATATACACACCCAACACTGGGGCACCCAGATTCATAAAATAATTTCTCTTTAACCTATGAAAAAACTTATACAAGTACACAATAATAATGGGATACTTCAACACCTCATTGACAACATTACACAGATCATCAAGCCAGAAAACTAACCAAAAAACCCTGGACTTAAACTTGACACTTGAACTAGACCTAAGAGACATCTACAGAACACTCAATCCAGCAACCACAGAAGATTCATTCTTCTCATCTGCACATTGGATCCAGATAAAGCAGTGGTAACTGGAAAGTTTATAGCCCTAAACACTTTTATCAAGAAGTAAGTTAGAAAGATTTCAAATTAACTGCTGACATTTTTTCCTAAAGTAACTAGGAAAAAAAAAGAACAAACAAACCCCAAATCTAGCAGAAGAAAACAAACAACTAAAATTAGAGAGGAGCTTAATGAAATTAAGATGCAAAAATCCATATGAAAGATCAATGAAACCAAGAGTTGGTTTCTTGAAAAAGTAAACAAGATTAATAAACTGCTAGCTAGATTAACAGATAAAAAAGAGAAGATTCAAATAAGTACTCTCAGAAATTACAAAGATGATATTACCACTAATCCTACAGAAATATAAAATATACAAAAGATCTTCAGAGAATACTGTGAACAATTCTATGCACACAAATTAGAAAATATAGAGGAAATGGGTAAATCTGGGAAATCCACAATATCACAAGATTGAATCAGGAAGAGATTAAAACTCTGAATAGACCAATATTGAACTCTGCAACTGAATCAGTAGTAAAATGCCTACCAACTAAAATAAAAGACTGGACCAGATGGATTCACAGCCAAATTCTACCAAATGTACAGAGAAAAACTAGTACCAGTCCTACTAAAACTATTCCAAAACGTTGAGGAGGAGGAATTCCTCTCTAATTCATTCTATGAAGCCAGCATCAGCCTAATACCAAATCTGAAAGGGACGTGACAAAGAAAGAAAACATCAGGCTAATATCTCTGATTAACATAGACACAAAAATCTCAACAAAATACTAGCAAGCCAAATCTAGTACCACATCAAAATATTAATTCACCACAATCAAGTAAGCTGTATTCCTGGCATACAAGGTTGGTTCAACATATAGAAATCAATAAATGTGATTCACCACACAAACAGAATTAAAAACAAAAACCATATGATCATCTTAAGAGATGCAGAAAAAGCTTTTGATAAAATCCAACATTATTTTATGATAAAAACCCTGAACTTATTAGGCATTGAAGGAATATACCTCAAAATAATAACAGCAATGTATGACAAACCCACAGCCAGTATCATACCGAAAGGACAAAAGCTGGAAGCATTCCTCTTGAGAAACGGAACAAGACAAAGATGCCCATTCTCACTATTCCTCTTCAATATAGTACTGGGGGTGCTGGGCAGAGCAATCAGGCAAGAGAAAGAAATAAAGGCATCCAAATAGGAAAAGAAGAAGTCAAACTATGTCTCTTCATAGATGATATGATTACCTACCTTGAAAACACTAAAGACCCCACCTAAAGGTGACTAAAACTGATAAATGACTTTACTGAAGTTTCACAATACAAAATCCATTTACAAAAATCAGTTGCATTTCTGTACACTGATAACATTAAGGCTGAGAATCAAATCAAGAACCCAATCCCATTCACAATGGCCACAAAGAAAATGAAATATCTAGGGATATAGCTAAGTAAGGAGGTGAAAGATCTCTGCCAGAGAAACTACAAACATTGCTGAAATAAATTAGAGATGATACAAATAACTGGAAAATTGGAAGAATTGATATTGTAAAAATGATTATACTGCCCAAAGCAATTTACAGACTCAGTAGTAGTCCTATTAAATCACCAACATCATTCCTCACAGAATTAGGAAAAAAAAAAAATCTAAAATTATTTAAAATTATTTTGGAACCAAAAAAAGCCTAAATAGCCAAAGAAATTCTAAGCAAAAAGAACAATGCCAGAGGCATCAAACTACCTGAATTCAAAGTATATTATAAGGCTACTGTAATCAAAACAAGATAGTACTGGTACATAAACAGACTTAAGGAACAAAGTAGAAAACTCAGAGATACAACCGCACACCTATAACTATCTGATCTTCTATAAGACCAACAAAAAAAAAGGAATGGGGAAAGGACTCCCTATTCAACAAATGGTGCTGGGATAATTTATTAGGCATATGCAGAAGAATGTAACCAGATCCTTACTTTTTACCATATACAAAAATTAACTAAGAAAGTTTAAATATTTAAATATAAGACCTCAAATTATAAAAATTCTAAAAGAAAACCTAGGAAATACCCTTCTTGATATTGGCTTTGGCAAAGAATTTTTGGCTAAGTCCCTAAAAACAATGATAGCAAAAACAAAAATTGATGGGTGGGGCCTAATTAAACTAAAGAGCTTCTGCACAGCAAAAGAAACCATCAACAGAGTAAACAGACAACCTACAAGATGGAAGAAAATATTTGAAAATATGCATCCAACAGAGATCTAGTATTCAGAATCTATAAGGAATTTCAATAAATCAACAAGCAAAAAGCAAATAACCCCATTTTAAAAATGGGCAAAGGACATGAACAGACACTTGTCAAAAGATAACATACACAAGCAGCCAACAAACATATAAAAAAATTCATTGTCACTAATCATTAGAAAGATACAAGTCAAAACCACAATGAGATATCATCTTATACCAGTCAGAATGGCTACTATTTAAAAGCCAAAACCAACAGATATCGGTGAGACTGCAGAGAAAGGGAAATGCTTATACACGACTGGGGGATATGCAAACTGGTTCAGTCACTATGGAAAGCTGTTTGTAGATTTCTTGAAGAACTTAAAACAGAACTACCATGGGACCTAGTAATCCCATTAGTGGTTGTATACCCAAAGGAAAATAGAACATTACCTAGACTTAACCTAGGTGCCTATCAATGGTGGACTGAATTTTAAAAACCATGATACAGATATGCCTTAGAATAACACATAGCCATAAAAAAAGAATGAAATCATGTCTTTTGCAGCAACAAAGAGGGAGCCATAATCCTAAGTGAATTCATACAGGAACAGAAAACCAAATACTTTATGTTCTCACTTATAAGTAGGACCTACACATTGAGCACACATGGGTAAACATGGGAACAATAGACCTATGGACTATTAAAAGGGGATGGGTTGAAAAACTACCTGTTGGGTACTATACTTAGTACCTAGGTGCAATATACCCACATAACAATCCTGCACATGTACCCCTTGTATCAAAAGTAAAAGCTGAAATTTTTAAAAAGAGAGAAATATAATGTGAATTGGTTTAAACAAACCTTCTGAGATATAAATGACTAAGTTTTAGTTTCTTGTCACTAGGACCCATTACTGATGAAGTCATTCACGTATTTTCATCTGCCTGTTCTTAACATAGGAAAATAAATATGAAAGAGGAGTTTTCTATCACCTTTATCTCAAAATCTCAGATTACTCTAGTCATTGGTTGGGGATGGAAGGAGAGAATCCACCTCCAAGTAGCTAAAGACAAGAAAAAAAGAGAAAGAATTGATGTTATTTTAGTATGAAATATAGTCAGGAAAATATTCATTGGGGAAAAATCAACCAAATCAAAATCTTTGTTTCAGAAAATATAAAATCAACAGATAAAACCAAACCAAACTGAAAAATACTGGAAAGAAAAATCCCTAAGTATCCCATAAGGCATTATATCACTTATTACCACTTAATATACTAGGTGATGCAAGGCCAGCTCTATAGTAGCTGAATCATTCTCCTAGTGAAAGGCTTTCTTATATTTCCAAGGCATGGAACACATAGAAAATAATATATCTGGAAAGAGTAGTAAATACTTACTGTGCACACAAACAACCTGCAAGGGTTCAAGAAACCCCAAGGCCAATGAAGTGTACATTTCAAAACCATTCTCTCTAGAGAAGTGATCGGCAAACATTTTTTGTAAAGGAACAGATAGTTAATATTTTATTTCAGTTTGTTCTAAATAGCGCTCTGTCTCAACTATTCAACTTCAATATTTTAGCATGAAAGCAGCTATATACAGATAAATGGCCATGGTTGTGTTCAGTAAAACTTTGTTTATAAAAACAGCAAGTGCTAGGGCTTGGTCCACTACAATTGTTTGCCAACACTCTCTAGAATAATGAAATGGTAACTGAGTGAATAGGCTCTGGACCTCATCATCCCCAATACACCACACACACACACACACACACACACACACACACTTCAACCAAGGAAAATCTATATTTATCTCTTCTACATATTTAATTTACATGTGAGGTTTTGTTTGAGAATAGTTAGTTCAGCAAACATTTATTATAAAATATGTGTTTGTTATAATAGTAGTATTATTCAACTAAATTCTACTATGTTTTTCAAAATATAAGTCAAGATTCAAGATAGAAACGTACTTGAAAAGAAGTTTCAGTGCTTTTAACGATTCATGAATTTAGAAACATCAATTTAAACAATTGATGAATTTAGAAACAAACTTTCATGGGGTACCTGAATATGGGGAAAGTTTCTGAAAATTCAGGGTGGGAGAGATATCATCAATATGGCTGACTAAAGGCGCCCAAGATTTGCCTCCCCCACAAAGAAGGACCAAAACAGCAAGAAGATAACAATACATTGAATAGAGTGCCAAAGGAGAATGCTAGAATTCAGCAGGAAAGTGACAGGAACCCTCTGAGGCATAAAAACTCAAAATGACAGTATAAAGAGGAAAGAAAAGCAAGGGCAAGTATTGGCTCAGAGCCAGGAGTGACCCTCTAGTGCAAGGAAAAGATAAGCAAGAGATCCCCAACAGTTCACATTTCCACCACCAATGCCTGCAATATTAGCTACAGAAGAGCACCTCAGCCCTCATTTGCCCTGAGCTGGTACAGGGAGCTTCTTGAAGCTATGCAACTGCATTGTCTCAGAGAGAGAATTCATTCTATGTCTCACCCACATATCATGAGACCCAAGCAGTTGTATAATGACACCATTTTGAGGTCTGAGCCAACAGCAGACTCCTTTATGCTCTCGGGTCTAAGAACTCCTGCATTCCCCCACATTCCTGGTGGGCCATGCTGACATCCCCCCCACATCAGTTCAGAGGGCTTCAGTGTTGTGATATGTACTAAACTCAGCAGTGTGACTGCATCCCTAGCACCTGAACCCACACAGCTCCCTACACCCCAGAAAGCAAATGGTCCAGTACCCCAGGGAGGCTACCCCCAGGGAATATGGAAGCATGAAATCCCCAGAACCTGAACATAACCTGACTGGGGCCACTGCCACTGAAATTGACCCTGCCCCCTCCAGCAACAAGGCCACCACACACCCATGCATGCCACCCTGGTGTATAAAACCCAGCCCATCCATGGCATTGACCCCACCACAGGCACCCACGTATACCACCCAGATTCCCATGGACCAGTGCACTCAGCCCATTGTCATTGGCACCTGTCCATATCACCCAAGAGCCCAAAAGGGGGCCCACATGGCCGACTGCCACCACTACACCCATATGGCCCACCTAAAGCCCCTAGGACCCATCTGCCCAAGGCCTGCTGCTGTTACCACCAATGACTGCATGCATTTCCTGGGAACCTGAAGACTGTGCATTTGGGGCATCTGCCACCACTGCACATGCCTATATACAACAAGCAGTGGTTTAGGGATCTCATACAGGGCCGACCACACCACAGCCAGTACCCACCCATGCCACCCAGGGGCCTAAGGCCTGGCCCACCCAGTGATCAATTCCCCAGCAGAGCCTCACCACAGCCTCCACAAACAACTGCAGCCTAAGTCACTGAGGAACTACCAGGAACTGATGACATTGATTACAGTAGGAAAAAAAAAGTAACACAGAGACTACACTGCAGGACCCATACAGAACCAAAGCCAAAATACCCTACCCAACTGATACTATAGATACATCTACAGGAAAATGTGTTTCCCTATAAAAGCTACTCTATAAAAATGAAATCAGATAATCATTAAAAAGTCAGGAAACAACAGATGCTGGAGAGGATATGGAGAAATAGGAACACTTTTACACTGTTGGTGGGAGTGTAAACTAGTTCAACCATTGTGGAAAAGAGTGTGGTACGGAGGTTGAGATCTGAGAATGGACAGACTGCCTGCTCAAGTGGGTCCCTGACCCCTGAGTAGCCTAACTGGGAGACATCCCCCACTAGGTGTAGACTGACACCTCACACCTCACATGGTGGGGTACACCCCTGAGACAAAGCTTCCAGAACAAGAATCAGACAGCAGCACTCACTGTTCAGCCATATTCTATCTTCTGCAGCATCTGCTGCTGATACCCAGGCAAACAGGATCTGGAGTGGACCTCAAGCAATCTCCAACAGACCTACAGCTGAGGGTCCTGACTGTTAGAAGGAAAACTAACAAACAGAAAGGACACCCACACCAAAACCCCATCAGTACGTCACCAGCATCAAAGACCAAAGGCAGATAAAACCACAAAGATGGGGAAAAAGCAGGGCAGAAAAGCTGGAAATTCAAAAAATCAGAGTGCATCTTCCCCTCCAAAGGAATGCAGCTCATCACCAGCAATGGACCAAAGCTGGACGGAGAATGACTTTGATGAGTTGAGAGGAGAAGGCTTCAGTCGATCAAACTTCTCAGAGCTAAAGGAGGAACTACGTACCCAGCGCAAAGAAACTAAAAATCTTGAAAAAAGAATGGAAGAAGGGATAACTAGAATAATCAATGCAGAGAAGGCCATAAATGAACTGACAGAGATAAAAACCATGACATGAGAAATACATGAAAAATGCACAAGCTTCAGTAACCAACTCGATCAACTAGAAGAAAGAGTATCAATGATTGAAGATCAAATGAATGAAATGAAGCAAGAAGAGAAGTCTAGAGAAAAAAAAGGAAAAAGAAATGAACAAAGCCTCCAAGAAATATGGGATTATGTGAAAAGACCAAATCTACGTCTGATTGGGGTGCCTGAAAGTGAGGGGGGAAATGGAACCAAGTCGGAAAACACTCTTCAGGATATCATCCAGGAGAATTTCCCCACCTAGTAAGGCATGCCAACATTCAAATTCAGGAAATCCAAAGAACTCCACAAAGATACTCCTCAAGAGGAGCAGCTACAAGACACATAATTGTCAGATTCACCAAAGTTGAAATGAAGGAAAAAATGTTAAAGGCAGCCAGAGAGAAAGGTCGGGTTACCCACAAAGGGAAGCCCATCAGACTAACAGCAGATCTCTCAGCAGAAACTCTACAAGCCAGAAGAGAGTGGGGGCCAATATTCAACATTCTTAAAGAAAAGAATTTTAAACCCAGAATTTCATATCCAGCCAAACTAAGTTTCATAAGTGAAGGAGAAATAAAATCCTTTACAGACAAGCAAATGTTTAGAGATATTGTCACCATCAGGTCTGCCCTACAAGAGATCCTGAAGGAAGCACTAAACACTAAACATGGAAAGGAACAACCATTACCAGCCATTGCAAAAACATGCCAAAATGTAAAGACCATTGAGGATAGGAAGAAACTGCATCAACTAACGAGCAAAATAACCAGCTAATATCACAATGACAGGATCAAGTTAACACATAACAATATTAACCTTAAATGTAAATGGATTAAATGGTCCAATTAAAAGACACAGACTGGAAAACTGGATAAAGAGTCAAGACCCATCAGTTTGCTGTATTCAGGAGAGCCATCTCACATGCAGAGACACACATAGGCTCAAAATAAAGGGATGGAGGAAGATCTATCAAGCAAATGGAGAACAAAAAAAAGCAGGGGTTGCAATCCTAGTCTCAGAAAAAAAACAGAGTTTAAATCATCAAAGATCAAAAGAGACAAAGAAGGCCATTACATAATGGTAAAGGGATCAATTCAACAGGAAGAGCTAACTATCCTAAATATAAATGCACCCAATACAGGAGCACCCAGATTCAGAAAGCAAGTCCTTAGAGACTTACAAAGAGACTTAGACTCCCATAAAATAATAGTGGGAGACTTCAACACCCCACTGTCAACATTAGACAGATCAACAAGACAGAAAGTTAACAGGGATATCCAGGAATTGAACTCAACTCTGCACCAAGCGGACCTAATAGACATCTACAGAACTCTCCACCCCAAATCAACAGAATATATATTCTTCTCAGCACCACATCACACCTATTCCAAAATTGACCACATAATTGGAAGTAAAGCACTCTTCAGCAAATGTACAAGAACAGGAATTATAACAAACTGTCTCTAAGACCACAGTGCAATCAAACAGGAACTCAGAACTAAGAAAATCAATCAAAACCATTCAACTACCTGGAAACTGAACAACCTGCTCCTGAATGACTACTGGGTACATAACAAAATGAAGGCAGAAATAAGGATGTTCTTTGAAACCAATGAGAACAAACATACAACATATCAGAATCTCTGGGACACATTTAAAGCAGTGTGTAGAGGGAAATTTATAGCACTAAATGCCCACAAGAGAAAGTTGGAAAGATCTAAAATTGACACCCTAACATCCCAATTAAGAGAACTAGAGAAGCAAGAGCAAACACATTCAAAAGCCAGCAGAAGGCAAGAAATGACTAAGATCAGAGCAGAACTGAAGGAGATAGAGACACAAAAAACCCTCCAAAAAATCAATGAATCCAGGAGCTGGTTTTTTGAAATGATCAACAAAATTGATAGACCATTAGCAAGACTAATAAAGAAGAAAAGAGAGAAGAATCAAATAGATGCAATAAAAAATGATAAAGGGGATATCATCACTGACCCCACAGAAATACAAACTACCAACAGAGAATACTATAAATACCTCTACACAAATAAACTAGAAAACCTGGAAGAAATGGATAATTTCCAGGACACTTACACTCTCCCAAGACTAAACCAGGAAGAAGTTGAATCGCTGAATAGACCAATAGCAGGCTCTGAAATTGAGGCAATAATTAAAAGCCTACCAACTAAAAAAGTCCAGGACCAGACTGATTCACAGCCGAATTCTACCAGAGGTACAAGGAGGAGCTGGTACCATTCCTTCTGAAACTATTCCAATCTATAGAAAAAGAGGGAATCTTCCCTAACTCATTTTATGAGGCCAACATCATCCTGATACCAAAGCCTGGCAGAGACACAACAAAAAAAGAGAATTTTAGACCAATAGAGATTTCATCCCTGATGAACATCGATGCAAAAATCCTCAATAAAATACTGGCAAACCAAATCCAGCAGCACATCAAAAAGCTTATCCACCATGATCAAGTGGGCTTCATCCCTGGGGTGCAAGGCTGGTTCAACATACGCAAATCAATAAAGCAGTCCATCATATAAACAGAACCAAAGACAAAAACCACATGATTATCTCAATAGATGGAGAAAAGGCCTTTGACAAAAGTCAACAGCCCTTCATGCTAAAAATTATCAATAAATTCAGTATTGATGGAATGTATCTCAAAATAATAAGAGCTACTTATGACAAACCCACAGCCAATATCATACTGAATGGGCAAAAACTGGAAGCCTTCCCTTTGAAAACTGGCACAAGACAGGGATGCCCTCTCTCACCACTCCTATTTAACATAGTGTTAAACTAGGGCAATCAGGCAAGAGAAAGAAATAAAAGGTATTCAGTTAGGAAAACAAGAAGTCAAACTGTCCCTGTTTGCAGATGACATGATTGTATATTTAGAAAACCCCATCATCTCAGCCTAAAATCTCCTTAAGCTGATAAGCAACTTCAGCAAAGTCTCAGGATACAAAATTAATGTGCAAAAATCACACGTATTCTTATACACCAGTAACAGACAAACAGAGAGCCAAATCATGAATGAACTTCCATTCACAATTGCTTCAAAGAGAATAAAATACCTAGGAATCCAACTTACTAGGGATGTAAAGGACCTCTTCAAGGAGAACTACAAACCACTGCTCAGTGGGATAAAAGAGGACACAAACAAATGGAAGACATACCATGCTCATGGATAGGAAGAATCAATATCATGAAAATGGTCACACTGCCCAAGGTAATTTATAGACTCAATGCCATCCCCATCAAGCTACCAATGAGTTTCTTCACAGAATTGGAAAAAACTGCTTTAAAGTTCATATGGAACCAAAAAAGACCCCACATTGCCAAGACAATCCTAAGTCAAAAGAACAAACCTGGAGGCATCACGCTACCTGACTTCAAACTATACTACAAGGCTACAGTAACCAAAACAGCATGGTACTGGTACCAAAACAGAGATATAGACCAATGGAACAGAACAGAGCCCTCAGAAATAATACCACACATCTACAGCCATCTGATCTTTGACAAACCTGACAAAAACAAGAAATGGGGAAAGGATTCCCTATTTAATAAATGGTGCTGGGAAAATTGGTTAGCCATAAGTAGAAAGCTGAAACTGGATTCTTTCCTTACTCCTTATACGAAAATTAATTCAAGATGGATTAGAGACTTAAATGTTAGACCTAATACCATAAAAACCCTAGAAGAAAACCTAGGTAATATCATTCAGGACGTAGGCATGGGCAAGGACTTCATGTCTAAAACACCAAAAGCAATGGCAACAAAAGCCAAAATTGACAAATGGGATCTAATTAAACTAAAGAGCTTCTGCACAGCAAAAGAAACTACCATCAGAGTGAACAGGCAAAATTTTTTCAATCTACCCATCTGACAAAGGGCTAATATCCGGAACCTACAAAGAACTCAAACAAATTTATGAGAAAAAAACCAATAACCCCATCAAAAAGTGGGCAAAAGATATGAATAGATATTTCTCAAAGGAAGACATGCATATAGCCAACAGACACATGAAAAACTGCTCATCATCACTGGCCATCAGAGAAATGCAAATCAAAACCACAATGAGATACCATCTCACACCAGTTAGAATGGCAATCATTAAAAAGTCAGGAAACAACAGGTGCTGGAGAGGATGTAGAGAAATAGGAACACTTTTACACTGTTGGTGGGATTGTAAACTGGTTCAACCATTGTGGAAAACAGTATGGCGGTTCGTCAAGGATCTAGAACTAGAAATACCATATGATCCAGCCATCCCATTACTGGGTATATACCCAAAGGATTATAAATCATGCTGCTATAAAGACACATGCACACGTATGTTTATTGTGGCACTATTCACAACAGCAAAGACTTGGAATCAACCCAAATGTCCATCAGTGACAGACTGGATTAAGAAAATGTGGAACATATACACCATGGAATACTATGCAGCCATAAAAAAAGGATGAGTTTGTGTCCTTTGTAGGGACATGGATGCAGCTGGAAACCATCATTCTTAGCAAACTATCACAAGAACAGAAAACCAAACACCTCATGTTCTCACTCATAGGTGGGAATTGAACAATGAGATCACCTGGACTCTGGTAGGGGAACATCACACACCAGGGCCTATCATGGGGAGGGGGGAAGAGGGAGGGATGGCATTGGGAGTTATACCTGGTGTAAATGACGAGTTGATGGGTGCTGACGAGTTGATGGGAGCAGCACAGCAACATGGCACAAGTATACATATGTAACAAACCTGCACATTGTGCACATGTACCCTAGAACTTAAAGTATAACCAAAAAAAAAAAAAAAGAAGAAAAAAAAAAGAAAGAAAGAAAAGAGTGTGATAATTCCTCAAGGATCTAGAACTAGAAATGCCATTTGACCCAGCAATCCCATTACTGGGTATATACCCAAGGATTATAAAACATTCTACTAAAAAGACACTGCACGCGTATGTTTATTGTGGCACTCTTCACAATAGCGAAGACTTGGAACCAACCCAAATGCCCATCAATGATAGACTGGAGAAAGAAAATGTGGCACATATACACCATGGAATGCTATGCAGCCATAAAAAAGGATGAGTTCATATCCTTTGCAGGGACATGGATGAAGCTGGAAGCCATCATTCCCAGCAAACTAACCCAAGAACAGAAAACCAAACACTACATATTCTCACTCATAAGTGGGAGTTGAACAATGAAAACACATGGACACAGGGAGGGAAACATCACATACCAGGGCCTGTCAAGGGGTGGGGGGCAAGCAGAAGGATAACATTAGGAGAAATACCTGACGTAGGTGACAGGTTGATGGATGCAGCAATCCACGATGGCACATATATACCTATGTAACAAACCTGAACGTTCTGTACATGTACCCAGAACTTAAAGTATAATTTTAAAAAAATGTAATCAGTGACTGTTACACCAGATGTGTATACATTAACATGAAGAAACATGAAAAAGTAAGGAAACACAACACCCCAATGGAACACAATAATTCTTCAGTAAAAGATCCTAAATTACAGGAAATCTATGCAGTGCCTAAAAATAATTCAAAATAATAATTTTAAGAAATCTGAGCAAGATACAAGATAACACAGATAGATAATATGAAGAAATTAGAAAAACAAATCATGATCTGAATGAGAAATTTACCAACAGGATAAATATCATAAAAAAGAACCAAACACAAATTCTGGAACTGAAGGAAACAGTGAATGACATAAATATATAATTGCAAGCTTCAACAATATAACAGATCAAGCAGAACAAATAATTTCTGAACTTGAAGAGGTCTTTTGAAATAACTCAGTCAGACAAAGAAAAAAAGAACTTAAAGGATGAAAAAGTCAGTGTGACATATGGGGCACCATCAGGAAAACAGATATTTGAATTTGGGGAATCCAGAAGAAGAGATGGGAAAAGACATGGAAAACCTATTTAGTAAAATAACAGCTGAAAACTTCCCAAGTCTTGTAAGACATATAGACATTTAGATACAGAAAGTTCAAAGGTCTTCAAATAGATTCCACCCAAAAAGGTCCTCTCTGAGGCACACTATAAGAAAACTGTCAAAAGTCAAAGAAAAAGGAAGAATTCTAAAAACAGCAAAAGAAATACTGCCAAGTCACATATGAGGGAATCTCCATCAGACTAACAGCACATTTTTTATTAGAAACTTTACATACCAGGACAGAAGGAGATAATATATTCAAAGTGCTGAAAAAATAATTGTGAGCCAAAAATACTATATCCAGCAGAGCTGTCCCACAGAAATGAAGGAGAAATAAAGTATTTCCCAGATAGGCAAAAACCGAGAGAATTCATCACAGCTAGACTAGTACTACAGGAAATACTAAAGGAGTTCTACATCTGGAAGCAAAAGGACAATCAACCATCTACCATCACTAAAACACACAAAAGTATAAAACTTACTAATAGGGCACATGCACAAATAAGAAATAAAAAAGAATCAAACATTATCAGCTCAGAAAAACACCAAACTGCAAAGATAATAAGTGAGGAAGAAAGGAAAAAATTATATGCAAGACAATCAGAAACCATCTAACAAAATAGCAGGACTAATTCCACACACAAAATGACAACCTTGAAGGTAAATGATGTGAATTCCCCAATTAAAAGATATAGACTGACTGAATGAATTTTAAAAAAAGAAAAAAAAGATCCATCTATCTGCTACCTACAAGAAACTCACTTGATCTGTAGATAAACAAGCTGAAAGGGAAAGGATGGAAAATGATATTCCATGTGAAAAAAAAAACCCAAAAGTAGGAAGAAAAGCAAGCATATATCACATAAAATAGACTTTAAGTCCAAAACAAAAAAAGAAACAAAGAAAGTCATTCTATGATAAAGAGATCTATTCAGCAAGAGGATAAAACAAGAGGAAATATATATGCACCCAATACTACCCAAATATCAAATATTATTAGAGCTTAAGAATGAGATAGACTCCAATGCAATAATAGCTGAGGCCTTCAATATCTCAGTTTCAGCATTGAACAGATCACCTAGAGAAGAAAACAACAAAGAAACACTGGACTCAAACTGTGCTATAGACCAAATGGACTTAACAGCCATTTACAAAAAATTTCATCCAACAGCTGCAGAATATACATTTTCTCATCAGTACATGGAACATTCTCCAGGATATGTTAGGCCACAAAACAAATTCCAACAAATACAAAATTTGAAATCACATCAAGTATCTTCTCAGACCACAGTGGAAAAAAACTAGAAATCAATAACAAAAGGAACACTGGTAACCATACAAATACATAAAAATTAAACAATATGCTCCTGAATGATCTTTGGATCAATGAAGAAAAAAAGTCTTGAAACAGACAAAAATAGAAACACATCATACCAAAACCTATGGAATTAAAAACATTACTAAGAGGGAAGTTTATAGTAATAAATGCCCACGTCAAAAAAGTAGACAGATTTCAAATAAACAACCTAATGATGCACTGTACCTCAAAAAACTGGAACAATAAGAACTCATACCCCAAATTAGTAGAGGGAAATACATAATAAAGGCCAGCACAAAACTAAGCAGAACAGAGACTTTAAAAACAGCACAAAAGGTCAATGAAATGAAAAGTTGGTGTCTTGAAAAGATAAACACAATCAACAAATCATTAATGAAACTCAGAAAAAAAAGGAGAGAAGACCCAAATAAATAAAATCAGAAACAAGGAAACTTTATAACTGATAGTAGGGAAACACAAAGGATCACTGAGACTATTATGAACAGCTATACACCAACCAAGTAGAAAACCTTAAAAAATGGATAAATTCCTTGATACACATAACCTACCAAGATCGAACCAGGAAGAAATACAAAACCTGAATGGACCAATAATGAGTAATGAGATTGAATTAGTTATAATAAATCCTCCAGCAAAAGAAAGCCCATGATCAAATGGCATTACTTGTAAAATTCTAACAAATTTCTAATGATGAACTAATACCAATTCTCCTCAAACTATTCCAAAAAATTGAAGATAAAGGAATTCTTACTAACTCATCCTACAAGGCCAGCATTACTCTGATACAAAAATCAGACAAAAATACAATAAAAAAAGAAAACAGAACAATATCCCTCATGAATATAGTTTCAAAACTCTTCAATAGATACTAGCAAGCCAAAGCCAACAGCACATCAAAAACATAATACACCAAATCAAGTGAGATTTATCCCAGTAATGCAAGGATAGTTCAACACATGCAAATCAGTAAATGTGATACATTACATCAATGTAATGGAAATAAACCATATAATCATCTCAATAAATTAAGAGAAAGCATTTGATAAAATTCAAACCACTTTCATGATAAAAACTCTCAACAAATTAAGCATACAAGAAATATACCTCAACACATGAAGACTTTATATGACAAATCCAGAAATAACATCACACTGAATGGGGAGAAAGCTGAAAGACTGTTCTCTAAGAACTGGAACAAAACAAGGGATGTCCACTTTTACCACTTTTATTCAACAGAATACTGGAAGTTTTAACCAAAGATATTAGTCAAGAGAATAAAATTAAAGGAATCCAAATTGATAAAAAGGGAGTTAAATTGTTCTTTGCACATAACATGATCTTATATATAGAAAAACCTAAAGACTTCATGAAAAAAGTCTTAAAACTAATAAGCAAATTCAGTGAAGTTGTAGAATACAAAAACAACATACAAAAGTCAGTAGCAATTTTATACACCAATAATGAACTAGCTGAAACAGAAATCAAGAAAGTGATTCCATTTATAATAGCTACAAAAATTAATATACCTAGAAATAAATGTAACCAAAGAGGTAAAAGGTATCTACAATGAAAACTACACTGATTTAAGAAAGTAAAGAGGACACACACAAAAATGTAATGACATTCCATACTCATGAATTGAAATAATTAATATTGTTAAAATGATTACACTACCCAAAGCAATCTACAAATTTAGTGTAATTCCTAATAAAACATCAGTGTAAGAAATAGAAAAAGCAGTCCTAATGTTTGTATAGAACCACAAGAAAAAAACCATGAATGGACAAAGGAATGCTAAACAAAAAGAACAAAACTGAAGACGTTGCACTATCTGACAAAGTGTGAAACTACCTTACAAATTCATATTAACCAAAAAAGCATGATGAAACATGTAAAAGCAGACATATAGAACAATGAAACAGAATAGTTACCCCCAGACATAAATTTATGTGTTTACAGTCAGCTAATTTTTTACAAAGATTCCAAGAGCATACATTGGGATAGTCTCTTCAATAAATGGTGTTGGGACAATAGAATATCCATATACAGAAGAGGAAAACTAGATCCCTATTCCTCACCATTAAAATGGATTAAAGACTTAAATATAAGACCCAAAACTATAAAACTAGTAGAAAAAAACATATATAAACACTTCAGGACATTGGTCTAGGCAAAGATTTTATGGCTAAGACCTCAAAAGCACAGGCAACAAAATCAGAAATAAACAAATGGGACTATAACAAACTAAAAAGCTTCTGCACAGCAAAAGAAAACAAAAAGTGAAGACACAATCTGTAGAATGAGAGAAAATATCTGCAAACTATTTATGTAACAAGGAACTAATATCCAGAATATATTTTTAAAAGCACAATATTACTAATCATCAGGAAAATGCAAGACAAAACCACAGTGAGATACCATCTCATCTCTTTGGGAAAAAAAAACACACATTTTTCCTCTGCTTTCACACTACAACAATCATAACACAGATGAAGACTTCTGTGACAAAATGTGTGGGGAGTTGGAAGGGGAGCAATTCACCAAGTGCACAATCAGTTCGGTGTAGATATCAGATGGGTGTCCTGCAATTCAATTCCAACACTATCTACCTGGAGATAATGTCAGATCCCACAGATTGTGGGCTCAGTCCCAAAAACTGTCCTACCCCCTTCAGAAACCAGTTGCAACTCCAGGCCTCCAGAACTTCTGATGAATGGGGTTTAGGTTGGGGTTCCCATGACTCCCTCTTTGGGTTTGATTAATTTGCTAGAGTAGCTCACAAAATTCAGGGAAACACTCACTTACATTTAACAGTTTATCATAAAGGATATTGATATGGTTTGGCTCTGTGTCCCCACCCAAATCTCATGTCAAATTGTAATTCCCAGTGTTTGAAGAAAGGCCTGTTGGGAGGTGATTGAATCATGGGGATGGACTCCCCCCTTGCTGTTCTCATAATAGAGTTCTCATGAGGTCTTTGTTTGAAAGTGTATAGCACTTCCCCCTTTGTTCTGTCTCTCTCCTGCTGGCCATGTGAAGATGTGTCTACTTCCCCTTCACCTTCCACCATGATTGTAAGTTTTCTGAGGCCTCCTTGGAAGCAGAAGCCTGTAGGAGCCCACAGAACCATGGGCCAATTAAACCTCTTTCCTTTATAAATTACCCAGTCTCAGGTATGTCTTTATAGCAGTGCAAGAACAGACTAATACAGATATTATAAGGCAAGGTATGTGGGAAGAAGCATGGAGATCCCATGTCCTTCCTGGATGCAGCACCCTGTAGTAATCTTCATGTGTTCAGTTATCAGAAAGCTCCCCCAAATCCTGTCTTCTTGCACCTTTTACGGCGACTTCATAGGATAGGCATGATTGACAACCATGTAGAAATGTGACTGAACATAAAAGGTATGATCTAAATGCAGCAAGTCCTATCTTTACAGATTCTTCTTGGCCTCTCTGTGCAGTGTTTCTTACTCCCAAGTTTGGGGCAGGACCCTGTCTTAAATGAGGGTCTTATCATCCACAATTAAATACAGTCCTAAGATTCTGCTTCATTACAACAAAAAAAAATTGGTAACAAGGGATATGGGAGTTATAAGCCAAAAACCATGAACTTCTCTTGAACTGGGTTTAAGTTGGGGTTCCCATGACCCCCTCTTTGGGTTTGATTAATTTGCTAGAGTAGCTCACAAAACTCATGGAAACACTTACTTACATTTACCAATCTATTTATATATAAACATAAATATAAATAATATCATATTACCCCAGGTAGACAAGCTATTATCAAGAAGGCAAAAAATAAGAATTCCTGGTAAGGATGCAGAGAAATGAGAACTCTTGAACACTATTAGCACCAATTAAACTACTACAGTCATTATGGACAATGGTATGTAGGTTTCTCCAAAAACTAAAAATACCATTTGATAAAGCAATCTCACTACTGGGTATTTATCAAAGAAAAGGAAATCAATGTGTCAAAGGGATACCTGTACCTCCATGTTTATTGCAGCACTATTTACAATAGCAAAGATATGGAATCAATCTAAATGTCCATCAGGGGATGAATGAATAAAGAAAATGTGGTATATATTCACAATGGAAGACTATTCAACCATTAAAATAATGAAATCCTGTCATTTGTGGCAACAAAGATGAGCCTGGAGGACATTACGTTAAGTGAAATAAGAAAGGCACAAAAAGATAAATACTATGTGTTCTCACTCATGTATGAGAGCTAAAAAATATAGCTCATAGAAGTATTATGAGCTATATTTATTATTATAGTATTATTGTTCTCTGTTATCATTAGGGGATGAAAAGGGGGGCAGGAGAGGAAGATAGGAAGAGACTAGTTAACATATACAAAGTTACAGCTACATGGGAGGAATAAGTTCTAGTGTTATTTAACACTCTAGAGTAAATTTGGTTAACAATAATTTAGTGTATATTTTCAAAAAGCTAGAAGAGAGAATATTGAATGTTCACAACTCAAACAAATGATCAATATTCTAAGTGATGGATATGATAATTGCCTTGATTTGATCCTTACACATTGTGTGCACTATATGCCATAAATATACAAAATTATTACATGTCAACTGAAAATAAAAGGAAAAAAATTTAGGGTAAGATGAGTAGATATATGGCACTTTTAGCTAATTAATACGTAGACTTCTTTAAAGAGCTTCCTTGCTATTCCCAGGGAAAGTTTCAAGTAGACTTTTCTTTCTTACCTAGTTTGCTAATAGTTTTCAAACTTCAGTTACATACGATTTACTTAGGAATGATTACAGAAAATACATAATCCAATGACTTTCATTCCAAAGGTCTGGGGTTAGGCCCAAGAATCAGCAGTTTTAACAAATATTCCAAGTTAGTGTACTACACTTTGAGAAACATCACTGTACAATGAACTAATAATATAAACTTCCTGTATTGACAAGAGGCTCTTGCCCTTATGAAAGTTGGAAAAAATAGGATAATAGTATATTTTTTAGACCCGCGTTCTCTGTGTTGTGATTTTTTTCAAAGACATGTGTTTGCCCTAGGGGTCTGAAGAATATTTTAACTTCTTTGTTGTTCTATTCACTGGTGTTTACTGATGTGTACTCCTTAAGGAAATGTTTTTAAAATGTACAGAAACACAACTACACACATATACGATCTATATTTTATAGTAAGACTTGGTTTTAGACCTTTCTCAGATGTGTTTAGGGAGTTCAGTTCATATCCAGTTTTAAAAGCATCAACCCTCAGTGGACACCAGTGTTGTAGTCAGCCAAGTTGAAATCATTGTACAAGGACATTATTTTCAGCAAGTTCCAGACTTCATTCAAAAGAGAAAAAATGTTTCTTATACTTTGTCTTCAAAAACAGTAGCTGCTGTAACTTCGAAGGGGAAAAAAATCACTGGAACCAGAAGTATTGATATCTGATTTAAAATGCAAAAAACAAAAAAGGAATACAAGAGAAAAGGAGCAAAATATGTTCAGTGTGCCAAATGCAAGCATAGTAATAATCTGTAAGTGTTTTGAAGATATAATGACTATTTCCTTAGGAGGAAGAGTCATCATTTAGTTGAGTGCAGGGTGCTAGGACAAGGAGAAACGGGTCCTGATTTCTGTGTAATTTTCTATCAAACTCGAAGTTGCTGATTACATAGTTTCAGCCATTTTTGAAAAATGTGTTTTGGCACACACAAGTAAAGCTCTTAACTAATCCAGGACTGCTGATGTGAATGCAGCAAGAATTTATTTACAATTAGGCCTAACAGTCCCAAAGGTAAAGCCATTTTTTAAAGTCTTTAGGAAACTTACCTCTGCAAAAATTCTACTTTCCCCTCCCTGAAGGGTGTCAACTTGGGATAGGTGAATCAAATAATAAATTTGCTGAGTAGCACAAATATTAGTGAAGACTTTGCAGCTCTCATGATTTCTGCTACCTTTTAAAAGCTTACAAGTTCTATGCTTCCCTTTCAGTAAGCTATGTTAACCAAGAAACCCAGGAAAACATAAACGTTTGCTGGCATGAAAGATAATTTATAATTCCAGAGTAAAAAATGCTATTTATCTACTGTCATCTTCAGGCTACATGCTTCATCTGCATTCATATTTTAATGCTGATTGAAAATATTGCTTGCTTCTTTCATTGTAGTTTCCTCCCCAAGATATATTTTCTCAGAAAGGTCACTTCCACACTACTGTATTTCTGAGACTACATCTTTCTACCCTGCCAGGATATTTTCTTCCTTATTACTTTACCACATTATGTCTCATAAATTTTTTTTAAAAAACTGATTTTAGGTCATTTATACTGTAGTCAAGTGTTTGTCTAAGGATATTTCCATGCAATGGGAATTTTTTGAGTTTGGTCTACAGAGCAGAACCATCACTATCACCTAGAAGAAATGCACAATCTCAGGATTCATCCCAGATCTGCAGAATAAGAATCTTCATTTTCACAAGATCCCACAATGATTTATGTATACTTTAAACTCAGAGAAATAGAAGGTTTTACAAGGTCAAGGACTGCGGGGAGGAGCCCCCATCTAGCCCAACTCCTCCTAGGATTCTGTGTCTGCCACGCCTTAAGAGATTGTTCTCTACAGATTCGGTGATGGATCTGCCAGAGATATTTCTCCTGTGTTGTCTTTAGTGGGAAGAGTAGCAGGGTATCATTTAGCACACTGTCACTCTGTCCATGGCAAGTCCCATAGACAGTAACATTCTGAAGAGAACCAACTAACTCTTCTTTACCATTATATCTCTACTGCTAGAAAGCAGTGACTGGCATATAATAGTTGTTCGCAAATAAAATGCAATCGGAATCCTAGAAGCACCAAAATCATTGGTGAAATATGTAAACATTTCAACAACTTGAAAGAGACGTATGGTCAACATGAAATTACCTACCCTCGTAGTTTCTTTGTTACTGATCAAGTCAAAAATATTGTTTTGTAAGATACATAGTCTACTCCAAATCTAAGTCTCAACCAAAGCATAGTACACTTTGGTTAGGTTACTGACTCCAAGCTGCTTACTGACATCATAGAACATGTATTCTAAACTTTTGAGGACTTGTTTAGACCTAATTATATGATAATCAGATGGTGGAAACCCAATAAATGCTGCTGACAGGCTGACAAGATTTACTCACCCCTGGCTTGAGTCTTCGTGACTCAGTTCAACCTCAAAGGAAAAGAATTCACGGCCTTTACCATCCACTCTGTAGCTGGGCAGCCTTTCACCAATGCAGAGAACTAATTGCTTCTTTGTCATTGGCTTTCATATCGTTTATTACTGGCATGATGTTCCAGTACCCAAGAAGCACAAATCATGATCCCCGAAGCTGCTTTAACCTTTTCAAACTGTAACAACTTGACTGTATGCTTCATTACACTCCTCAGGATGACAGTCTGAAACAGAGAAGTCCGTCAGCATGCTTCATTAGTACTTTCTCCCACTTCCCAAGATAGCAAATGTCCTGCAAGTACAGGCAGAAACTTCAGCATCCATCCCTCAGTATTTTAGTGTTTCCCATTCCTGGGCACATTTCCTAACTATTAAATCATGTGTGTGCTTTGAAAACCATAAGCTCAATGAGCTTTGCCCACCTCAGCTTGCCTCAGGGCATTTAAACGCTTCACTAGAAAATTCCTCTCTATGGGGGTTTTCTATCACAAAGCAAGAACATTAGCAAAAACTCAAAAGCTCACAAAACTGAGATAAGGTATATAGAAATGAAAACAATTCTAAAAGGGCTGGAAAAGTTTACTGAAATTATAATTACCATCATATTTTGTATAGGATATGAAATTGCTGCTAATCTGATCCTTGCCTTGCACACTCACCACCAGCGGTCCCCGTATCCCAGCCCATGCACTGCATTCCCTGCCAGCTATGCATCCTTACAAAGACACACTATAACTGTTTTCACTTGGGTCTTCCACTCTACTGGGTAAATGTCTACTCTTCTGTGACAGCCTTGCTCAAATAACTTCTATCAATGCTACTTAAAGCACAGGTCATTTTCTATCCTGCAAGCAATGTACAAATTTACGTAAACCCTAGTTTAGTGCATTTCACATTCATTATAATCATTTACATATGTCCCTACCCTAGAATGCAGGATATTTTTACATTCTAGTGAGAAGAGTAGTAGGGTGCCATTTAGCACTCTGTCACTCCGTCCAGGGCAAGCCACATAGACAGTAACATCCTAATAAGAAACAACTACATCTTCTCTACCATTATATCTCTACTACCAGAAAGCAGTGACTGGCATGTAACAGGTGTTCACAAATAAGATGCAAATGGAATCCTAGAAGTATTTAGTTAGTTAGCACTACATATCCATTGCCCATTTAAGTAAGTACTTGACACTGAATAAACAAGAAAACAAAAAAATCACTAGGTTATGCCTAAAATTAGAGACATTTTAGGAAACATTTAAGACCCACTAACATGCCTTCATAATTAGAAAACATTCTACTAATAACATAAGTGTAAAAATGTTTCCTGTAATAAAAGCGTAATAACACAAACATATGAAACCATTAGGTCACTCGCCTTTGAGAAGTTTAAAAATAAAACTACAGAAATTGCTGCTACTTGGCAGGAGTAAATGAATTCTGTTTCTCTAAACTAGAAGCAATAATCCTATTAATTTGAATGACTGAGAGGCATCTCAGTCTTTACATAAGCCAATTTCATCGTATAGTCCCATAATCATATTATTTTTCTGAAAATATTGCTTAAATACTAATATGAGAGCATCCCAAAGCAAACCAAAAATGATATAATTTTATTATATTTTCAAGTTAGCAATGCAGTAAAAAAAATTTTTTTTAAGAAATAAAATTAGGGGCTGGGTGCAGTGGCTCACACCTGTAATCCCAGCACTTTAGGAGGCTGAGGCGGGTGGATCACGAGGTCACGAGATCGAGACCATCCTGGCCAACATGACAAAACCCCGTCTTTACTAAAAATACAAAAATTAGCTGGGCATGGTGGCATGTGCCTGTAGTCCCAGCTACTCAGGAGGCTGAGGCAGGAGAATCGCTTAAACCCAGGAGGCAGAGGTTGCAGTGAGCTGAGATTATGCCACTGCCCTCCAGCTTGGGCAACAGAGCGAGACTCTGTCTCGAACAAAAAAGAAAAGAAAAGAAAAGAAAAGAAAAGAAAAGAAAAGAAAAGAAAAGGGAAGGAAGGAAGGAAGGAAGGAAGGAAGGAAGGAAGGAAGGAAGGAAGGAAGGAAGGAAAGAAAGAGGGAGGGAGGGGGGGAAGGGAGGGAGGGAAGAAAGGAAGGAAGGAAGGATGGAAGGAAGGAAGGAAGGAAGGAAGGAAGGAAGGAAGGAAGGAAGGAAGGAAGGAAGGAAGGAAAGAAAGAAAATTAGGGTCTAGAAAAATACCTTCAGTGGGCCAGGACCAAGATGGCTGACTAGAAGCAGTGGCGATCAGAGGATCCCATAGAAAATAACCATAATAGCTGTGAATCCTGTACCGCAACTGAGGTATCTAGGTTCTCTCATCAGAACTGACTAGGCAGCTGGCATGATCCACGGAGAGGGAGGAAGAGCAGTGTGATTCAGTGACCCACCTGAGAGTCACATGGAGCAGAAGAGCCTCCACCCCTTAGCCAAGGAAGGTGGTGAATAAGCATACTACCCAGCCAGGGAAACCATGCTTTTTCCATGAAACCATGCAACCCATAGATCCAAAGATCCCACTCGTGAATTCATGCAACTGAGGCCTAGGGTCCCAAACTTGGAGGCATGCGATTCTCAATGGCCTCTCAGCTAGAATCTGCTTAAGCAAGCTGAGTTTTCTGGGGGAAGGGAGATCAGCACCACAGCTGTGGCTGCCTGATATCTAAGCCTTTTAAGTTCCTCCTGGGAGGTGCAGCAGCCAGCACTGCGACTCATAATTGCCTAACATGCTAAGCTCCCTGGGTGGGGGAAGGACAGCATCCATCTCTATAGATCTAATCCATGCTTTTCCCCTGCTGGAGCCAGGGAGACTGGACAGCTTAGTTCCAAGAGCGTGCCCCACAGCCCAACATACCAGCTGTGGCAGACTGCAGCCAGAGCACTTCTTTAGGCCTGACCCTGACTCATCCTTCCTCACTGGGCAGGACCTCCCTGCAGGAAGGCCAACAACTCTAGCCAGAGGCTCAGGGACAGACCCCTGAGCTCCCTGGGCCTGAGCCCCTAGTGGGAAGGGTGACCACAGTCTCTGTGGACCAGCAGACTTATCCTTTCCTCCTGGTAGTTCTGAGGAATCAAGGCAGCCCAGATGAGTGGGTATCCCCCCAGCAAAGCACACCACCTCCATCAAGGCACAGTCAAAGTACTTTGTTAAATGGGTCCTGTTCCCCATGCCACCCAAATAGGTGAGACCCTTCAACAAGGGTTTTCAGACACCCTATACAGAAGTGATCCTACTGGCATCAGGTTTGCCCCCCTGGAGGTCAGAGATCCCAGAAGAAGAAGAAGACACCCATCTTTGTTATTCTCCAATCTCTTTGAGTGACATCTCCAGGCACGAGAGCAAACCAGAAGAATAGAGCCTGAATTGAACCCCAATCAAACTGCAGCAGCCCTACAGAAGAGGGACCTGATCATTGAAAGAAAAACAAACAAATAGAAAGCAATAACAACAGCATCAACAACAACAAAAATGTCCCACAAAAACCCCATCCAAGGGTGAGCAGCCTCAAAGATCAAACCTAGACAAACTCATGAAGATGAGAAAGAATCAATGAAAATATGCTGAAAACCCACAAGGCCAGAGTGTCTCTTCTCCTCCAAACAATCGCAATGTCTCTCCAGCAAGCGTGCAGAGCTGGACAGAGGATGAGATGGACAAATTGACAGAACTAGGCTTCAGGTAATGGGGGAAAAAAAACTCTGCTTAGCTAAAGGAAAATGTTGTAACCCAATGCAAAGAAGCTAAGAACCTTGATAAAAGATTAGAGGAGCTGCTAACTAGAATAACCAGTTTAGAGAGGAACATAAATGACCTGATGAAGCTGAAAATCACAGCACAAGAACTTCATGAAGCATATACAAGTATGAGTAGCCAAATCGACCAAGTGAAAGAAAGGATATCAGAGTTTAAAGATCACCTTGCTGAAATAAGGCACGCAGACAAGATTAGAGAAAAAATAATGAAACAGAATGAACAAAGCCTCCAAGAAATATGGGACTACATAAAAAGACCAAACTTACAATTGATTACAGTACATGAAGGAGACAGGAATAATAGAAACAAGCTGGAAAACACACTTCAGGATGTTATCCAGGAGCATTTCCCCAACCTAGCAAGACAAGACAACATGCAAATTCAGGAAATATAGGGAACACCACTAAGATACTCCACGAGAACGTCAACCCCAAGACACATAATTTTCAGATTCTCAAAGGTTGAAATGAAGGAAAAATGTTAAAAGCAGCCAGAGAGAAAAGCCAGGTCACCTACAAGGGAAGCCCATCAGACTAACAGTAGACCTCTCAGCAGAAACCCTGCACACCAGAAAAGAGGGCCAATATTCAACATTCCTAAAGAAAAGAATTTTCAACCCACAATTTCATATCCAGCCAAATTAAGCTTCATAAACAAAGGAGAAATAAAATCCTTTACAGACAAGCAAATACTGAGGGAACTCATCACCACCATGCCTACATCGAAAGAGCTCCTGAAGGAAGCACTAAATATGGAAAGAAAAAAACAGCAGCAACCACTGCAAAAGCCACACCAAAATATAAAGATTAATGATATTATGAAGAAACTGCATCAACTGGTGCGCAAAATAACCAGACAGCATCATGATGACAGGATCAAATTTATACATAACAATATTAACCTTAAATGTGAATGGGCTATATGCCCCAATTAAAAGACACAGGCTGGCAAATTGGATAAAGAGTTAAGACCTATTGATGTGCTGTATTCAGGAGACCCGTCTCACACGTGAAGACACACATAGGCTCAAAATAAAGGGATGGAGGAAAATTTACCAAGCAAATAGAAAAAAAAAGAAAAAAAAAGCAGGGGTTGCAATCCTAATCTTTGATAAAACAGACTTTAAACCAACAAACAGCAAAAAAGACAAAGAAGGGCATTACATAATGGTAAAGGGATCAACGGAACAAGAAGAGCTAACTATTCTAAATATATATGTACCCAATACAGGAGCACCCAGATTCATAAAACAAGTTCTTAGAGACCTATAAAGAGATTTAGACTCACACACAATAATAGTGGGAGACTTTAACATCCTACTGTCAATATTAGACAGATCAACAAAACAGAAAATTAACAAGGATATTCAGGACTTGAACTCAGCTCTGGATCAAGTGAACCTAATAGATGTCTACAGAACTCTGCACCACAAATCAACAGAATATACATTCTTCTCAGTGCCACATGTCACTTATTCTAAAATTGACCACATAATTGGAAGTAAAACACTGCTCAGCAAAAGCAAAAGAACTGAAATCATAACAGTCTCACAGACCACAGTGCAATCAAATTAGAACTCAAGATTAAGAAACTCACTCAAAACCACACAATTACATGAAAATTGAAGAAACCGCTCCTGAATGACTCCTAGGTAAATAATGACATTAAGGCAGAAATCAAGTTCTTTGAAATCAATGAAAACAAAGAGACAATGTACCAGTATATCTGAGACACAGTTAAGCAGTGTTAAGAGGGAAATTCATAGCACCAAATACCCACATCAGAATGCCAGAAAGATCTCAAATTGACACCCTAACATTGCAATTAAAGGACTTAGAGAAGCAAGAGCAAACTAATCCAAAAGCTAGCAGAAGACAAGAAATAACTAAGATCAGAGCAGAATTGGAGGAGATAGAGACACGAAAAAGCCTCCAAAAAAAAAAAATCAATGAATGCAGGAGCTCGGTTTTTGAAAAAATTAACAAAATAGGCCACTAGCTAGAGTAATAAAAAAAGAGTAAAATAAAATAGACACAATAAAAAATGATAAAAAGGGATACCACCACTGACACCACAGAAATACAAACTACCATTGGAAAATACTATAAACACCTCTACACAAATAAGCTAGAAAATTGAGAAGAAAAGTATAAATTCCTGGACACACACACCCTCCCAACACTAAACCAGGAAGAAGCTGAATCCCTAAATAGACCAATAACAAGTTCTGAAATTGAGGCAGTAATGAATAGCCTACCAATCAAAAAAAAAAAATACCTAGGACCAGACAGATTCACAGCTGAATTCTACCAGAGGTACAAACAGGAATGGTACCATTCCTTCTGAAACTATTCCAAACAGTTGAAAAGGAGGGCCTCTTCTCTAACTCATTTTATGTAGTCAGCATCCTCCTGATATCAGAACCTGGCAGAGAAACAACAACAACAAAAAACTTCAGGCCAATATCCCTGATGAACATTGATGCAAAAATCCTCAATAAAATACTGGCAAACTGAATCCAGCACCACATCAAAAAACATCCACCATGATCAAGCCGGCTTCATCCCTGGGATGCAACGCTGGTTCAATGTATGCAAATCAATAAATGTAACCCATCACATAAACAGAACAAAAGACAAAAACCACATGATTATCTCAATAGATGCAGAAAAGGCCTGTAATCAAATTCAACATCCCTTCATGTTAAAAACTCTCAGTAAACTAGATATTGATGGACTATATCTCAAAATAATAAGAGCTATTTATGACAAACCCATAGCTAATATCATACTGAATGGGCAAAAGCTGGAAGCATTCCCTTTGAAAACCAGTACAAGACAAGGATGACCTCTCTCACTACTCCTATTAAACATAGTATTGGAAGTTCTGGCCAGGGCAATCAGGCCAGAGAAAGAAATAAAGCATATTCAAATAGGAAGAGAGAAAGTCAAATTGTCTCTGTTTGCAGACAATATGATTCTAAAGTTAGAAAACCTCATCATCTCAGCCCAAAAACTCCTTAAGATGATAAGCAACTTCAGCAAAGTCTCAGGATACAAAATCAATGTGCAAAAATCACAAACATTTCTTTCTTTCTTTTTTTGTTTTTTTTTTGTTTTGTTTTGTTTTTTTTTTTTTTGAGACAGAGTCTCACTCTGTCACCCAGCCTGGAGTGCAGTGGCGTGATCTCGGCTCACTGCAAGTTACGCCTCCTGGGTTCAAGTCATTCTTCTGCCTCAGCCTCCTGAGTAGCTGGGACTACAGGTGCATGCCACCACACCTGGCTAAGTTTTTTTTTTTTTTTTTTTTTTAAATAAAGACAGGTTTCACCATACTGACCAGGCTGGTCTCGAACTCCTAACCTCATGATCTGCCCACCTCAGCCTCCCCAAATGCTGGGATTAGAGGCATGAGCCACTGCACCCAGGCAAAAATCACAAACATTTCTTTACCCCAGCAATAGACAAACAGAGAGCCAAATCATGAATAAACTCCCATTCACAATTGCTACAAAGAGAATAAAATACTTAGGAATACAACTTACAAGGGATGTGAAGGACCTCTTCAAGGAGAACTACAAACTACAGCTCAAGGAAATAAGAGAAGATACAAATAGAAAAACATTCCATCCTCATGGATAGGAAGAATCAATATCATGAGAATGGCCATACTGTCCAAAGTAAATTATACGTTCAATGCTATTCACATCAAACTACCATTGACATTCTTCACAGAATTAGAAAAAACTACTTTAAATTTCATATGGAATCAAAGAAGACCCCACATAGCCAAGACAATCCTAAGCAAAAAGAACAAAGCTGGAGGCATCACACTACCTGACTTTAAACTATACTATAAGGTTCCAGTAACCAAAACAGACATATAGAACATGGTACTGTACCAAAACAGACATATAGAACAAGGGAACAGAACAGAGACCTCAGAAATAATACCACACATCTACAACCATCTGATCTCCAATAACCCTGACAAAAAACAAGCAATGGGGAAAGGCTCTCCTGTTACGTAAATCATGCTGGGAAAACTGGCTAGCCATATGCAGAAAATTGAAACTGGAACCTTGCCTTACACCTTATACAAAAATTAACTCCAGATGGATTAAAGACTTAAATGTAAAACCCAAAACCACAAACACCCTAGAAGAAACACTAGGCAATACCATTCAGTACATAGGTGTGGGAAAAGGCTTCATAACAGAAACACCAAAAGCAATTGCAACAAAATCCAAAATTGACAAATGGCATCTAATTAAACTAGAGAGCTTTTGCACAGACAAAAAAAAAAAAAAATTATCATCGGAGTGAACAGGCAACCTACAGAATGGGAGAAAATATTTGCAATCTGCCCTTCTGACAAAGGTCTAATATCCAGAATTTATGAAGAACTTAAACAAATTTACAAGAAAAAAACAAACAAATGCATCAAAAAGTTGGTAAAGGATATGAACAGACATTTCTCAAAAGAAGACATTTACGTGGCCAACAAACATATGAGAAAAGCTCAACATCACTGATCATAAGAGAAATGCAAATCAAAACCAAAATGAGATACCACCTCACGTCAGTTAAAATGATGATTATTAAAAAGTCAAGAAACAATAGGTGCTGGAGAGGCTGTGGAGAAGTAGGAACACTTTGACACATTGGTGGGAGTGTAAATTAGTTCAACCATTGTGGAAGACAGTCTGATGACTCCTCAAGGATCAAGAACCAGAAATACCATTTGACCCAGCAATCCCATTACTGCGTATATACTCAAAGGAATATAAATAATTCTACTATAAAGACACATGCACACATATGTTTATTGCAGCACTATTTACAATAGCAAAATCAAGGAATCACCCCAAATGCCGATCAATGATTGACTGGATAAAGAAAATATGGTACATATACACCATGAAATACTATGCAGCCATAAAAAGGAATGAAACCATGTCCTTTGCAGGGATGTGGATAAAGCTAGAAATCATCATCCTCAACAAACTAACACAGGAACAGAAAACATCACATGTTCTCACTCATACGTGGGAGTTGAACAGTGAGAACACATGGAAACAGAGAGGGGAGCAACACACACGAAGGGCCGTTAAGGGGTGGGGGGAAAGGGGAGGGAACTTAGACAATGAGTCAATAGGTGCAGCAAACCACCATGGAACATGTATATCTATGTAAAAAATCTGCAGGTTCTGCATATGTATCCCAGAACTTGAAATAAATAAATCATTTAAAAAATCTTAAAAGAAAGAAAGAAAAATACCTTGAGGAGATAAATGTCACCTTTAAAAATAACCATTCTCCTAATTATTTTCCAACACTTCCTATGAGAAAAACATGTGCTGTGTTATCTAACTATGAGTTTTGAGTACTGAGGATCTTCTTCACAAAGTCACGGTGCATGACAGGGTGAATATTTTCAGCCTAAGAAATAGGTAGAATGTCCTTTGCCAAATAGGAATAAAGAAAAGTGGAGGAAAAATTTATTCCCATTTATGTGCTTTACTTTCTAATTAACAGCCACAATAGCATCAAAGAAAAACTCTCTTTTTTAGGGGAAAAATGCGATTCTGGAAAATTTGAAATTGTCTCTGGCAAAAGCATGATGAGAGGGACCAAACATAGGATGCCAAGTTTCTGGCCATTCTCATTTCTCTTATATGACACCTAAGAAACCCAGTCGAATTCTCTATCCTTATGTATGAAGTTCTTTCCTTTATTTTATGGCACACGTAACTAGTGTATACAATTGTTTCCTCATAACACATGTTATTTATACACTAGGCTACTGTCATCTTCTAGAAGTGGAAATGTATAGGGCTGAAATATATAGGCTCTGTATCTCTGCTCTCCCACTTAGTAAATTTAGATAAGTGGCTTCACCTCTCTAGGCTTCACTTTTCTTTTATGTAAAATAGAGCTTATAAAAATACGTATTTCAAAAATTTCAAGACAAAAGTTTTCACATTTATCATTTCTGAAATCAGGATGTTCCTTACAATTGCGATCAGGCTAACCTGTAGTTGGGTTTTGCCCAAGAGGATTTTATCATGCTCCTGCCCAGAATTTTCTACCCTTCCTGAATCCAGTGCAAAGATTGAGCCATGCAAGTGCTCTTGCTTTACCCTTCTGGGTGATGGATTTATTTTCATTTACCCTTATCCTGAAGGTAGAGATAGCCCTTTGTTGTCCTGGATTTATAGAAAGTTCTCCTATCTTAAATGATGTTTCTTTCTTTATATTGTATAAAATAACAGTGCATCTTACAGTTGAAGACTCTTAGGTGTGAAGAACTCTCTCAGAGGGTAGATGTGAGGAGTAAATAAGATCATGCATGAAAGAGCCAATAGCAGTGCATGCCACATGACAAGCACTCAACAAGTGCTGTCATTTCTGTCTTACTATCAATATCTAGTTGTCGCTACACAGAGAAACACATTAGTTACTTAATTCTCTTAACCTATGTACAAAATGCAAGCCTCAAAATGAACCAATAATGCCTTTTAAACTAGACCAACTAAAGCAGTGCCCCTGTGAAATCCAGGGTAGCCATCACCTGTGGCTAGCGATGGCCTCCACAGGGCAAGACTCAAACTCAAGTCTATTTTCCAGAAATGATCTTGCCAAATGTTTCAAATCCCCTCTGCTAGTTAAGACAGGCTTTACAGAAAGTGTTCCCATTTTTGTTAATGGAAAGAGGGATTTAATCTTGCAGAGTTCCTCCTTAACATGCTCAAAATGGACTCCCCGGAGTTCTACAGATGCTGCATCAGCAGGGCAGGCGGGCTGGCTGGCAAAGACGCAATTCTCCTGGTATCCCAAAGACTAACTCGAAGGTCATGCTACTTTGCTAATTCAGTAAAATGTAATTACACTGCAAAAAGCTGGTTATTTTTTGTTCCTCTTATTGATGTACAAAGTTCTTGCAATTTAAATTGCTTAAACACCAGGGTGCTCACATACATACATATTCAGCGGCAGTGCATCTGCATCTATTCAAAGAGCTCTAGATTTGGGCTTGAGAAGGAACCAGTCAATATACACCATCTACAGCCAATGGCAATAATTTATCTTCCTTTTCTGGGTCCCAGCCCTTTTCCTCTGCCACTAAAGCATGCAGGAAGCAGCCCAGTGATGGCAGATTATGTATTACTTTCAGAGCTGCTTCATTGCACAACTCCAAGGGGTGCTATTCACATCACAGTCAGTGTGAACAGTGCCTCCTGGAGTTACACAGGCACTATTTGTGAGGCCATAAATGACAGCCCTGGTAATAGTAATTGGAGCTAAGGCAGGATCACATGGATTCTTTATAAACTAAAACATGCATTGAGGTTATTTGATAGTGTCCTGACTAATAAAATATCATACCTTAAAAACAAACAAATAAATAAGCAAATAAATAACTTGAAACTATAGTAACCATGGTTTTATAATTACTATCTTTATGAAAGCGTATTACTTATCTATACAGTAAATAATCTAAAGGAGAACCTGTATAAGGCTTCCAGTGTTTAAAACAAACCAGCTTTTTTGTTTATAAGCCTCAACCTGATATGGGTGTAAGTGGTATAAAACACCAGAGGATTCATCCAGCCTCCAGTTTATCCGTCTGAGTTCTCTCTCTTTTCAAAAGCCTCCACAGAAGATCTTCACCTTCTATAGTTACTCATCTGAATGTCACTCCTCTTAAGGTCACAATTTCTTCCTGTTGTATAATAAAATCCATTCTTTTAACACTAAAGGCACTTTCTGAAGGTAAATCTTTAAGGAAGATAAAGACAGTTCTTGTTAGTGTAAAGTAGTTCACACTTCCAAATTTTAAGTCCTTGTTAAAGAAATCTGATAAATATGCCATACCTCCTGCCCCAAATAAGTTTCCCAGACTACTGTTTGGCAATATGTTCTCTAAAAATCCTAAATCATAGTTGGCCTTTTCTGAGTAACAATAAACTAAGTGCTCAAATATAATGAAATGTTATCCATCAAGCATTTCTTTCGCCAGGTTATTTGATATTCTATGATTCCTTTTTAATTAAACAGCCTGTAATGTCCCCCAACAATCCTGGATTTGAGATGAATGAAAAAGAAAGTCTGTACTTCCTAGTTTACCTTCTCTAATATTAAACTTCAGAGAATGGAGTGGGTACACTCCTTCCTTTTTGGCAGAACAAGTAGGCACCCACGCCACAGTAGGAATAGCTCCCAGGGCCCAAGGGTGTCATAGCACAAGCAGGGTGAAAGATTGTTCCCATGAGGGGACAGCCTGTATGGAACATCAGAGCTATAGTAGTGGGAGGAGCAGCCCTCAACGTGGAGTCAGAGCCTGATAAGTATGTAATATGCAGTGTTGAAGTCCTCACAAGGGCAGGAGGGCATCCACAGGGGTGGCCTGGTACAAGGTATCAGGAGGGTATGAGTAGGATAATAAGGGTTTTCAGCTGATGGAGGAAAGAGGAAGTGGTATTGAGGTGTCGGAGCCTAACCAGGGTGAAGGTGAAGGAAATGGCAGTGGAGATGGGAAACTGGTTACATACAAAGGATGATCAAATATGTAAATAACTAGATAAGGATGGTAGGTTCCAGGTTTCTCATTATTGGAGAAGTGGATTTCAAATATGGAAAAGAAGAAAACTAGAATGATCTTTGTAATGGTGAGTGAGAACTGGTGGTATCCATGTGAACCCATGTTTTTCAATATATGTAGAGAAAAAAGAAATAAATATAATGTAAATATGCATTTGAATATGTGGGATGGGGTCAATGAGATGGTATCTGTGAATATATATTATATACAATACATATATACACACACATACACATATACATATACATACACACACACATTCCATAAGGCTGGGAGGTATATGCCAACAGCAACAGTATGCCTGTTGCCCAGACCTGGGTCCCTAAATACCATTCTTTACAAAAAAAAAAAAAAAAAAAAACACACACACACACAAAAAACTGGAACCATTTGGAGACCTGTCTGAATATAGGACTGGGGCAATGTACCTGACAAACATGTCTAACCTATATCATGAGAAAATATCAAACAAACTGAGACTGAAGGACATTCTATAAAATAAATGGCCTGCAATCTTCAAAAATATCGAGGTCATGAAAGTCAAGGAAAGTCTGGGAAACTCTTCTAGACTGAGAGAGACTAAAGAGATATGACAACCAGATAAAACACATAATTCTGAACTAGATGATTCTCTATAAAGGATATTATTGAGGCAATTGACAAAACTTGAATGGAGTCAGAAGATTAAATAGTGGCAATGTATCAATATTAATTTTCTCTATTTGATGCTTATGCTATGTTTATGTAGGATAGTCTTTGTAGGAAACAATATACTAAACATTAACATTGTATCTATGTTAAGTTTCCTGAATTTGACCTTTGTTCTGTGATTATAAAAGAGAATATCTTTGTTCTAAGGAGATGCATACTGACATGTTTTGAGGTGAAGTGTTACGATGTATACAGTTTAATCTCAAATGTTTCAGAAAAAAATATTTATAATAGTAAAGCATACACACTCACATATATAACATGTGTGTGCGTGGAGAGAGAAAGGGAGAGTGAGAGCACAAATTTGCCAGTGTGAATAATTAACGAGCCTAGATGAAGAATATGTACAGATTCCTTTTGCTCTTTTGGAACTCTTTTAGGATTGAAATTTTTTTCAAAATAAAAATTTCAACAATAAAATAGCAAAGCAAACTGAAAATCACCTCGATCATGCTTCCCAATCTTAGTGGCATCTCTGAATTCCCAGGGGTGCTTTGTATAAACTAAAGATTCCTGGCATACACCCCACATTTACAAATCAAAATCTCTGAGAATTCTGACTAGAAAGTTTTCAAAGTTTCTCAGGCGTCTGAATGCATCTCATCTACTGACCAGCATTGGGAGCCACTAATCTGTCTCCCTCATTTTACAAATGAAGAAACTGAGACCCCAGGAGGTTATGGAACTTGCTTAAGGCCACATTGATAGGTAATGACAGACAGATCAGAATCTAGGTCTCCTAACTCCCAGCCCACATTTCTTTGATCACAATTCATAAAGGGATGCCCTGCAGTGGGATTGCTTTTAAAAATGTATATATATTGCTCTTTATAGTTTTCTCAACTTAAAATGTTGTTGAGTTCGACCCCAAAGCTTCCTAGAGAGCTCTGCAATGCGATTGTGACTATCCTCAGAGCACAGAGCTAAGTTGGAGACCTCATCTTGGAAAATATATAAACTGGTTTTTAACCATCTTTTTCAAGACAAAACGTCAAGCCTTTTAATATTTGCTAGTTAATGGGTTTCATCCCTAAAGGAAATAAAAGCAGTTGGAAGAAAGAAGTGGGGCAAGCAAGTAAAGAACCTATGTTGATGAAGATAATCTCTGATGAAGACTCAACTAGCTTGACTGAAGCATTACTCTTCCCCTCTCTCTAGAATGCAGAAGCAATTCTGTCAAAGAAACTATGCATTTGCACTGGAATCTTATGGTAAAATATCTGTGTATTTCCTAGCAAGCATCTCTTCTCATGAGAAACAGGGAAAGGATAAATTACATCAGTTTATTCTTTTGATTCTCTCTGCTGAGCCAGTTCCTGCTTCAGTGAGAGAAACCTTATAATCAGATTTGTGCAAGTATTTCTGTCCAGACTTGCTGAGCTTTGTCAGCACAAAATGTTCACAAACTGCTAACATACAGTAGTATTTTTTTCTGTCGATTTGTGCAGTATCATTTAATTTCACTTTTTTCCACCTATAGACCATATATTTTATTCCCAAGCAGAGAAAAGGAAAAGCTACTCACCTAGGAAACCCACTATCCTCTCATCACATAAGAATCTGGAGACCACAGAATTCAGTTAACATGAGTGGAGTTAAAGAAATCAAGACCCACTTCCTGACAGTTGAATAAGTGTGGAATTCACAACAGCAAAATATTTCTACTAACTTGGATACACTTAAGGTAACACACTAAATAGGATTGTTAAGCATTATATTTGAGCCAGAAGTGAGTCCACCAGCTAATTCCACTACCTACTCACTCAGCTACATCACAATCTTGGATTTTCCCCGAAACCATCATAAGTTGGGATATTTGTAGCAGGGGAATGGGGCAATGCCATGCCAATAGTCAGTGATAACCTGTATTTCCAAGAAAGTACAGGCAGTCCTCGACCTACCATGGTTTGACTTGCAATGGTTTAACTTGGGATATTTTGACTTTATGATGACACTTTCTGCTGTGTACATTAGTAGTCAGTACCTATAATCACTTTGTTTTACACTTTTAGTGCTGTAGTCAACAAGTCACATGAGATATTCAACATTTTATTAGGAAATGGGCTTTGTATTAGATGATTTGCCCAACTGTAAACTAATGCAAGCACTTTTAAGGCAGGCTAAGCTAAACTAAGATATTCGGTAGGTTAGGTGTATTAAATGCATTTTGACTTAACAGTATTTTCAACTTATGATGGGCTGATTGAGATGTAACCCCATGATAAGTCAAGGAGCATCTATATTATCAATCCAACCAAATATCCTCCTCATTGCTGAGGTCAGAAGTCTGGGACTTCTCTTCCCTCTTACGTAATAAGTCTTAAGGTTTTGTAATTGTGACTTTTCCTTTTCTCACAGATCTAACCTGTCTCTTCTGTTTCTACTGCTTGGGTCAGTCTATCAACTATCTTTGATTTAACACTTTGAATAGCATTCTAATGTGCTTCCATGTCATTAGTCTCTCCACTTTCCATCCATTCTTTATGATGCTACTGAGTTAGCTTCTTTAAAATATAGATTTGATTATCTATATACTTAATCAAAAGACTTCTATGGCCCCCTGTGATCTACAGAATAAAGCCCAGCTCTTTGCACAGCTTCCTACCCCTTTGCAAAACACATTCCCTCAACACACAAGAAATCAATCACTTGGTGCTTCGGTACTTTAGGACTTTTGGTAACATGAGGGACTGAAACCTTATTAATATAAATGGGCTCACATCTCACAAGGAACATGTAAATGCTGATTAAAAGATCCAAATATATATCTCACCTCAAAAGAAAGAACAGTAAGAGCTGGGTTGGGGAAACAATAAGGAATGGTAAAGCCTGTGTAGTAAGCAGAGGATGCTTTCCAGCCATATAAAAGGGTTTCAGCCCCAGATAAGGACTGTAGAGGGTAAGAGTTGAGTGTCTACCCACCACATATGGAGAAAATATGTAGCTTTGGCCCATGTGAAAGGAAAATGGACCTAAAACACTGAATGAGTTCAACATCCTCTAAGGTCTGGTCTATCTGTGGAAATGAGACTACAAAAATTCTAACCATTAGCCCAGAGGAAGCTGTAAGAAAGGCTGCCATTTGATCAGGCCGCCATTTGATCAGGCCAGTGTGAGAGGGAAGGTTCCAATCAGAAATCAAAACCTCAGGGCCATGCCAGAATGGGTTTCGTTCTAAATTTGCATTGCCTGTGTTGTAAAGAAACCCCAAAATAAACATTAATCTAGGCTGTGAAATCCACAGAGCCCAGGCAGAAGCAAATAGGAAGCTATTCAGTGAGGACATGTCTACAATTCAATGCTCATGGACATTTTCCAAACAAAAAAAAAAACACACAGAAGATGATTTTTCCAACAAAATATTACAAACCCTAGGAAAAAGCAATCCACCATGAGCCAGGGAAGATGCAACAATTGAGAAAGTAGTTCACCAAAAACTGGAGGTAGTATAACAATCTGATAAAAGGAAAGAATATAGAGTTTGACTGGACATCATCAGACTAGTCTTGGAAACCAAAAACTACCAAAACAAAGGCAACTGTTCTTTGAAAAGTTGTCTCTTTCAGGGCCCATGTGCTATCTTGATGTGGCTTCTTAGTGTACATTTCTTTAATTCTCTGTTCCCTTCAGATTACCTTTATCTACTTAAAAATAATAACTCTTTGCTCCTTACTTCCATTTGAATGTATTCTTCCATATGCCATATGGAACCCAGTATAGCTTAGTGTTGTAACATTAGATTCTGTGATTAAAATTTCTGAATTTGCCTTGATTCTGCCACTTACTGGCTGGATGATCTTCAACTTTCCCTCTTTTTTTTTTTTTTTTTTTTTTTTTTTGTCTTTTTTGAGAGAAGTCTCACTCTTGTCTCCCAGGTTTCAGTGCAATGGGTCAATCTCAGCTCACTGCAACCTCCGCCTCCCGGGTTAAAACGATTCTCCTGCCTCTGCCTCCTAGGTAGCTGGGATTAAAGTGCCTGTCATCATGTCTGGATAATTTTCTGTATTTTTAGTAGAGACGGGGTCTCATCATGTTAGTCAGGCTGGTCTCAAACTCCTGACCTCGTGATCCGCCCACCTCGGCCTCCCAAAGTGCTGGGATTACAGGCGTGAGCCACCGCGCCCAGCCAACTTCGCCTCTTTTTGAAGTCTCTTGCTTGTAAAGTAAGGATAATGGTTTGTATCTAGCAGGATTGATGAAGAGATCTGATGACATAGCACTGTAAAGCTCTCTGCCTAGGACCTGGCACAGAAAAGTAATAAATAAATGTTATTCATTATTATTCTTACAAATTACCTTGCACACATTATCATATATCCTTGCAACAATTTTGTAAAAAAATATTACCTCTGTGTTACATATTGGGAAACAGTTCATGGAGGTTAAATAATATTCTTGAGATAATATTGCTAGTAGGTAGTGGAGCTTGAGCATGAACCCAGATCTCTTTGACTCTGAGACCTATGTGGTCAACCTCTACATGATACTGTACTGATAAAACTATTCATGAGCCCAAAATGATCACCCACAACCTTGTCTGCTAACTCTAGGATTCACCACTGACAGGCAACAATTTCTCTATGGCTTAATTTAAATTCATTTATTTGCTGAACTTATCATGCTTCTAATATGAGTCTAAGCACTGCATAAGGCATGGAGGTCTACAGCAGGGAGCAACGCTGCTACAATCTAGTGAGATAATCAGACAGTACCTACCCTAAGTAAGAGAGAGAGAGAGAGAGAGAGAGAGAGTGTATGTGTGTATGTTTAAAATTGTAAAGAGTATTGCGAAAAATATCACAGGGCACAGTAACAGGGTGACAAGTGAAATCTCCCTTAACAAGAGTGTCACAGAAAGGCATCTGCCAGAAGATAAAATTTAGGCTGACACTTTTAAAGTGTTTAAAGGAGCCAACATGTGAGGAACAAAAGGCAGAGTAATCATGTGCAGCGGCCGTAATGTGGAATTGCCTAGGCACATTGGAGGAATGCAGCAATGCTGGAGCCGCTGAGGACAGGGGATCTGAGGAGAGAGAGCAAGCAAGGGAGAAGAGTGATGAAGGAAAAAGGAGCTGAGTGGTCATGGAGGCCCATGTTGTGGAGTTCAGATTATACATTAAGAGCAATGAGAAACCACTGAAATTTTTTAAGTAGAAGAATGACATGATCTGATAGTACTTTTTAAAAAATTACTCCAACTGGAGAATGGGCTTAACAGATAACATGCTACAAATGAAGAAACCAAGTAGGAAGCAATGGCAATACATCAGTAGTGATAGGAGAGTAACAGAGAGAAATGAGTAGAGGCAAGATATATTTTTGAGAGAAAATGAAGAACAGTGCTGTTAGATTGAAGAGATTCTGACATAATAGGCTCTCACCCATTCAAGAGTAGGCCTAATACATCTTGAGTCACTGCTTAGTCAATGATTGGCTTCCTCTGAGTTCTGTGTCTATTCCCAACCAACCAGCTATGATCAGGGACCAGAGGCAGCATGAGTGGTAATCGTTGGAGAGGCTGTGGATGAAGCAGGCTCTACGAAAAAATGTCACATTTCCTCTATTCCATCTCATCTCCCATACTAGAGAGTAAGCTCTTCGTGACATGGATTTTTATCTTGTCAAATTTTACCCCCACATCAATTAACAATGTTTTTTACATAGTATGTGCTTGATAAATATATTTTCAATTAAACTAAATTACTCAAGACTAATCAATGTCACATGAAATTGAAAATCTGTCTCTTTTTTTCTCCCTCTTTTTGTTTGTTCCCTTTCTGTCTCCATGTTCCTTTCTCTCCCATGTAACTACTGTTTTTTTTGTTTTTTTTTTTTACTGGCTGTCAGACTTTACCATTCAGAAATGACCAAAACAAAAGGGAAAAAATGGTACAAAGAGAAAATCAGCAGTTCTGTTCAATAATAGCCAATTGTTTCCCTGACAGCATCCAGACAAATAGTCTAAATCACAAATGCATTTGTGACCCTCATTTTGGAAGGGCTGCTCTAATCTTAGGGATGGAATTGAACTTCAAAAATGGGTATCAAGGTCCCTGGGGGCCCCTCAATTTGCTGTTCCAACACCCCAGTGGCTGAACTGCTACCATCCTTTTTCATTCGCTTAATAAAAATAACAAGAAAAACCATAATAGCCAAATTTTTCTCTCAAATGCCAATGTAGCGAGCAATCATTCCCAAATTCTAAGGCAGTAAAAAGACTACTTTGAACAATGCTTTATTTTTACCTCATTTATTTCTCAATTTTTATCCGTAGATTAGATATATACCTATGAAATAGGAGACAATACCTCGAACAGCAGAATAGTTTAAAGTTGTGAAGCAGATTAAGCAAAGAAATATGTATAATCACCATAGAATCCCTATGTTAATCATTCTTCTCTCATGCCTTTGTGTAAGACAGTCAAAAGGCAGCCTAGATTTAAAATGAAAAAAATCACAGCTTGACTGGACATGGGTTCCAGGAGTTCCTTTTTAGGAAACAGCAGATCTTAAAGTAGCCCTCATTGGATAACATAAAATTTGGGTAAAAAAACAACCACAATCCTATGGAAACTTGAAGATATTATCTACTGATTTTACACTATAATTGCTTTCAGATTTTCACTGAACAACATTTTCAAAAACGCACAAATCTCTTAGCTCTCCATGCATGTGTAAACATTAATATATCTGTAAATACAGGAGACAGATGTTTTCTAAAAATGCTAAAAATATATTTTTGAGAATATTATCCCATGGTAATATTTTACAGAACTAAATTTGAAGGACTTATATGATTAAAAAACTAAATTGTTCAGCTACAAATACTTACATGTTTATTATCTGGATGATAGCAAAGTCTTTTTTAATGGGTGTGGTTTTTGGTTAATGAATGTTTCAATAAGTCATTTAATGAAAAAGATTCTCATGGACTCACAATATGGATTTAAATTTATTTTATTTCAATATGTACACTGAAAATTAAATAATAAATAAAATTAGGTATAAACATATGTTTACTATTCTTTATAAAATCACATTAATTTAGCCGGGCGCGGTGGCTCACGCCTGTAATCCCAGCACTTTGGGAGGCCGAGATGGGCGGATCACGAGGTCAGGAGATCAAGACCATCCTGGCTAACACGGTGAAACCCCGTCTCTACTAAAAATACAAAAAATTAGCCGGGTGCAGTGGCGGGCGCCTGTAGTTCCAGCTACACAGGAGGCTGAGGCAGGAGAATGGTGTGAACCCGGGAGGCGGAGCTTGCAGTGAGCAGAGATCCGGCCACTGCACTCCAACCTGGGCGACAGAGCGAGACTCCGTCTCAAAAAAAAAAAAAAAAAAAAAATCACATTAATTTTTTTTTTTTTTTTTTTTTTTTTGTTGTTGTTGAGATGTAGTCTTGCTCTGTCACCAGGCTGGAGTGCAGTGGCATGATCTTGGCTCACTGCAACCTCTGCCTCCCAGGTTCAAGAGATTCTCCTGCCTCACCCTTCTGAGTAGCTGGGAGTACAGGCACACATCACCACGCCCAGCCAATTTTTGTATTTTTAGTAGAGACGGGGTTTCACCATGTTGGCCAGGATGGTCTTGATCTCCTGACCTCATGATCCACCCTCCTTGGCCTCCCAAAGTGCTGGTATTACAGGTGTGAGCCACTGAGCCCGGCCAATCATGTTAATTTCAAATGACAAATGATGTTTTGTTGAAACCAAATAGCACTTTTTAGGTTTAATGAAAAAGGTGTTTCAGGTCTAGTTTTCTATTCATTATATCTACAAATTAGCTTTAATGACAATAATGCAAAAGATGATTTTTATATAAATATGTTTTTCAGAAAAGGTAATACCCTAAAATCTTTGTGCTGTATTTCAGGATAATCAGATCTTGCATTTACCTAAATCAGCAAATGAGAAAAAAGGTTTCTCTTGATAATTCTCTACAACTGTCTTGTTTCCTTGAATATATTATTACACTTGTGGCATTACTAAAACCTTAATTAAAAATTGGTATCTGATCAATTATAGAAGGAAGTTGGAAAAGAAAATTTCCTTTATACATATTTATGTATTATATATTTCTTATATAAAATTAAGTATATATATACTTAATTGCTAATACATTGTTGCAGAATGGTGTGAACAAAGGTGGGATCCTCACAATACATTCACACCAAATCATAATATATCATTAAGTTCTATGACCCAGCTGCTTTTGAATTTAGCATACCCGTGTTGAAGCATTCCATATTATAATCATTAGTTCACTGTTTTTCTGTATTTGAACAACTGAGGAAATCCTCCATGTGTGCAGTGTGCTAACACACTATTTAGCCTTCACATGTTATGAAAAAAATATACACAGAAGCACCAAAACTATATGAAATTTAGTTCAACCAGAACGTTTATACCAATTTATAGATAGTAATCCAAATGAAACACTAAATTTAAAATATCTTCTGTATACTTCAAATCCCCAAGAATCCCCCCCCCCACACACACACACACACATACCACACACACACACTACACACACATGCCCCAGACACACAGCAGTGTGAAAAATACTAGTGTTTTACAGGAATGCTGGTAACATTTTTTACCCCTTAACACGCAGGCAGGACACTTGAGGAAGTATCCCAGGGTTATGCTTAGTTCTGGATGGTTATTTATAACTCCACTCATTTCTCTCCCACTCAGAAAAAGCATATCAGAATTCAAGTGACATGAATTCATAGAGATAACCCAAAATATGATCTAATTTACTTATAAAGTAAAGCATTTTGCTAAATTAAATATTTAAACAATAATTAATAAATTATGTGTAGTACATTTTAGAATACTAGCAATATCATTGATTTTACTATAGTTACAATCAAAAATTTAATAAAATTTAGGGGAGACCCAAAGGGGAGGGGGTAATTCACTATTAGTTTAGATATAAATTTTATTTCATTCATCATTTAAATATCAAAATAATATTTTAAATGAAAAATAAAATAATCATTTCATTGTTTCAATTCTCCATGCCCTTGAAAAACACAAGCTGTTTGGTTTAGTTCACAGTTCTCTTTAGTATCAATTTCTAATACCATTTTAACCCTAGGCATGTTTTTCAAAAATAATCTGCATGCAAACATACCACTCAGTTCTAAAAGGACTGAATAATGTTAAATTCACAAGTCAGATATCACATGATACATATCCAAACAAATAATTATTTCTCTTAATTTACAAAAATACTTCCTTATGAAATTTGAAAAAACGTATTTTTTTTTCTATTTTTAGGTTTTTTACTGGCCGATTTACACCCTTAAGAATCATTCTTACAGCTACATGGCATTTAGAGGCAGTCTTCATAAGAATCAAGAGCATAGAGGTTGGATTTGGAGAGATAAAAGTTTAAATCCTGACTCAGTTTACTAGCTATATGACCTTGGACTCGTTAGTGACTTCTCTGTGCCTGTTTACTCTTTCCTAAAATGAACATCATGGTACATAATCACACTAAGGAAGGGTTCTTAAATCAGATAACTTTTGTGACATTGCAACCTATAAAAGCAACAATTGAGAGCCAATAATTATTAGCACACTAGGATTTAGTATTAGTTATTTTAATACTCTCTCTTTTCTAAGATCAGAACTAGTATAATTATTCACATTTTATGAATGAGACTGCAGTCATGCATCATTTAATGGTGAGAATATGTTCTGTGAAATGCATTGTTAGTTGACTTCATCATCAAGCTAACATCAGCGTGTACTCACCCAAACCTACATGGTGTAGCTTACTATACACCTAGGCTATGTGGTATAGCTTATTACTCCTAGACTACGAACCTGTACGGCATGTTTCTGCACTGAATACTACATGCAATTGTAAAACAATGTTAAGTGTTTGTGTATCTAAACATATCTAAACATAGAAAAGGTAAGGTATAAAAGGTAAAAAAAAAAAAAAAAAAAAAAAAGGTACCCCTGTGTAGGGCGCTTAGGAATGGAGCTTGCAGGGCTGGAATTCACTGGGTGAGTCAATGAGTGAGTAAATGTGAAGGCCTAGGACATTACTGTACTGTAGACTTTATAAATACTGTACACTTAACCTACACTAAATTTATTTTAGAACATATTTTCTTCCTTCAACAATAAATTAACTTAGCTTACTGTAACAGTTTTACTTTATAAACTTTTTAAATTTTTTAAAATGTTTTATTCTTCTGTAATAACACTTAGCTTAAAACACACATTATACAGCTGTACAAAAATGTTTTCTTTCTTCATATCCTTCTTCTATAAGCCTTTTTCTATTTTTAAAATATTTAATTCTTTTATCTTACTTTTTAAGCTTTTTAGTTAAAAACTAAGACACATTAAGCTAGACCTACACAGGGTAAGGATCGTCAATATCACTGTCTTCCACCTCTACATCTTACCCCACTGAAAGGTCTTCAGGGGAAATAACATGCATGGAGCTGTCATCTCCTATGACAACAATGCTGTCTCCTGGAATACCTCCCAAAGGATCTCCCTACGGCTGTTTTACAGTTAACCTTTTTTATAAGTAGAAGAAGTAAGCTCTAAGTAACAATTAATGGTATAGTAACAATACAAACCAGTAACATATGTTAACATCTGTGATGGGAAGGGGCTGCCACAAAGGTCTCTGACATATGTTAACATATCTTACTATGTTATTGGTTTATACTATACTTTGTTATTTTAGAGTATATTATCAAGTATATACTATATATAATTGTATGCAATATACTTTCATATGTCTGGCAACACAGGTTTGTTTACACCAGCATCACCACAAACACATGAGTCACGCATTGTGCCATGATATTACAATGGCTATGATGTCACTAGGCAATACAAATTTTTCACCCGCATTATCATCTTATGGGACCAGCCTCATTTATGCAGTCTATCATAGACAGAAATAACTTTATGCAGTACATAACTGTATTGAAGTTTAGGAGATCAAATCACTTGTCCTAGAATCACACAAATAGAAAGTGGTGAAATCAACAGAATTCTAAGTCTGTCTGACTCTAAAGTACATGTTCTTTCCTTCCTACCTTAATGCTTCCAGCCAGACAAACACTGCACCCAAGAATGAGTCTTGGTGGCTTCTGCAAGGTGGTGATGGTCAGTAACCCAAAGATGCACCTCTGCCACCAGGATACCCAAGTTCTCATCCTCCTTCTGCCAAGCACTAGCTGAGTACCCTAGGGAGAGTTACATTATGTCACTGTGCCTGTTTCCTCAGCCATCAACCCAAGATTATATATCATCTATCTCAGAGGGTCGTTGAGGGGATTGAATAAGGTATGCCATACAAAAAGCTTAAAACAGTGCCTGGCATTACAATTTTTACTATCATGATTGTTTTGTAGGGCCAGTAGGATAATGAACTGTAGTATTCTGAAAAAGTTACTAAATAGATTTCCCCGTGATGTATAAAACAGGTTGCAGAGAGAACTGCCTTTCTTAAAAGTCTCCTGCAGCCCTCAGTGACATCTCGAACTTCCTCTTGTGACACAGTTATCAACAGCATAAGGGGGATCATTTTTCTAGTAACTGTGCATGCTTAAGCCAACTGGAATTGAGAATTTGTTCCAAGTTTCCAGCAGGTTCAAGGACATCTATTCTCTATAGAGAAAGCCAGTCCCTCTTCTTTTTCAAGAAAGCCACATTCAGAATCAGGAGAGACACACACAGGAAAAAGGAGCGGATACTCAGCTATTGAGCTGCATCGACATTTACGGGTAACAATTGTCAAGCATGCCTGAGTCACCCCCAAAGCTAGCTAGAATTGTCAGCCAAAGCCTCCCTTCAGGGAATCCAGGAAAGTCCATAGGAAACATCAGTGCAGTTTTTCTTTGTGAAAACCTCCAAATATATCATTAAAGTTCCAGAGGGGATATTCAAACTTGTGGTATTTATTTTCTTAAAAGAGTTTAGGTGGGAAGCGCCTGAGTACTGAGGATGAAAGGCTGTATTTATAATTACATAAGTTGTGGAAAATTGCTGTCATTCAGAGACTGGCCAGGAGTGTGGATGAAAAAGTAGGATAGGTGTTTTCCTACCCAGAGGCTACTTTAATTCTTTCAGTCTCATAGCTTTATAAATTCTCAAATTAGGGACTCTTAAAACAGAAGCTTCTATTTTGGCAAAGATTCACTAATATTCATTTTATGTCCAGTTTCTCATACCTGGGGTAGTTATACGTAATGTTTCTAATGTTTTAATTCTGGCCCATAAAAAATATTTTAAAAGATACATTCTTTATACTTGTATCATGTATAATATAATTACAGTCTACAGGGTTCTTTTTTTGGATATCAGGTACAGAATGTTCTCTTAATCATACTATTCAGTTCACAGCTAATTATCGCTGGTCTACACAAGGCACTATCTTGTTTTATTTGACTCTGGTTTTTGTTTTCTTTTTGTCTTGTTTTTGTTTTGTTTTTAGACGGGTGTCACTCTGTCACTCAGGTTGGAATGCAGTGGCACGATCATGGCTCACTGGCTCACTGCAACCTTGACCTCCTGGGCCCGAGTGATCCTCCCAGGTAACAGGGACTACAGGTGTGCTCCTCTGTGCCCTGCTAATTTTTTTGTGTTTCTTGTAGAGACAGAGTTTGCCATGTTACACAGGCTGGTCTTGAACTCCAGGACTCAAACGATCTGCCCACCTCAGCCTTCCAAAGTGAGCCACTGCACCCAGCAGTGAAATCACTTTCTTTTAATTCTATAATCCACTCACATTTCTCTCTTTCCTCTTAGACAGCTACTGTAATGTATTTGACGTCTTTCGGTTTTCATGAATTCTTGTAACATGTATATTACTCATTTTGCATATATTGTCTTATAAAATAGTATATATTTTAGTCTGCTTATTTCATTTTTGAATAAGCAATAGGTTTTTAAGATTAACCCACTTAAAGAACATCTAATTATTTGATTCTAACTACTGCATAGAACTTAGTCTGCGTATATTTCCACCATGTTTTCCCTATTCCTTCTTCCCATTAAGGACCCTCTCTATAACTGTAATGAGTACCTTCACACATGTATACTTAGAGGTTAGATGACAGACTGTCCAACCCAGAATACTTCTGAGAGAGATTAGTGGTACTATTACTTAACCTGCCCAGGTAAACTAGTTCATATGGCTTATGTGACATCCTTTGGGATCTACACCAAAGCAAGTATTCACATAGTATTCACATGTTTTAATCTAACTACTACCAGATTACTCACCAGAATACAGTATTAGGCTACACTCCAATCAGCACAGACACAGTCTCTATATTGTTTTCATTATAATCTTTGCCTGTAGTTGTGTTCTTAGGATTTTTAATTTATAAAAGGCTCTCTTAAGTCAATGTCAAGCAAAACTAACCCAAATATCTAATTTTAAAGTCATTAAAAAAAATGGATCAGTCTAAGATACAGCCAGGAGCCAAACGTAATCTCAGAGCCATATGTTCATTTTTATGTACAACTGACTAAAGGTGTATTGGTAAAATCTTGTATCTCAACATTTCCAAATATTTTCTTCATGAAGATACACTTGATGACATTCACATTTGGGACTACTAAGATTATTTGCCTATGATTTGTAATCTGCGCACATAAGCTGTGAAATCACCTCTTTACCTCCCACTGACCCTTACTGATAGTATATTAGAATACTAGCTTTGAGAACCAATGTTATGTCTTTCAGTATGTAAATACACAGTGCATAAGTGATCCTATGTAAGGAAATCTTCCATATTACTAAAGCTTATTCCTTTAAGTGCCCAAACTTTATTTTAATTCTAACTATATTTCCACAAAAGCATAGCCAAGTATAGAAACAAGTGCTTTAGGATATTTTTCCTTTACCAACCACCCTATGCCAAACCTCTATTTTTTTATGGCTCCTTGGATAAAGACTTTGTTTTCTAAACTTTGTTGCTTGAAATCTATGACAGATAGGACTTTTTATATATAACAAATGCCTATATTATGGGTTCACTAGGGAGTCTGGAATCACTGGAAATATATAACTTGTTCATTCAAGGTATTATAGACTATGGATGTGAGGGAAAAAAAGGCGGAGACCCAGCAATACAAATACTAAGGTATTCCTCCTTCCCCAAAATATTTTGGCATATGGTAGATAATGATGATGAGAGAAAGTATAATAGGAGTATGAATCCTTAGTAAATATTTTTTTCTTTGAGACAAAACTGGAGCATGATAGATTATGTTTGCTCTACATGGCATCTATCACAAAGCCAATGAACTCTCTTGAGAGTCTATGAGCCAGACTAGCCTATGTCTTCTCTATGCTACTCAGAACCTTAAAAGGCTATAACAACTATGTCAACAAGAGGGTCCAGGTATGAAAAAATCAGTATAATCAGAATATTTGGCAATAGCAGAAAAGACAAAAAATTTGCTCCTGATTTGTGACCCTAAAAAAAAATTAACTCGTTTTTATATTGCCAAGTAATAAGTGCCACAAACATCTTCAATACATGCTTGTCTGCCTCACCTCAGTTACACATGATTAACCTCCACTTCATTTTTCATAGTTCATAGTTTCTTTTTCTTTTGGCTAGCCTAAATCATGTTGCTGCTTTTGAATAGAAGAAACTTGAATGGGTACGAATGTAGTCAATCCTAGGTCTTTTTGGGAAACAATCTGGCTTCACTCTCACCTTTCTTCCCTAGAAAACCAAACAAATATCTAGCGTAACAATTATCACCAGCAATACTCCAAAGCTCAAAGCTGAGGCTAAGGAAATTTCTGGGGCCACAGAAAAGTAAAAAACTCCAAGCAGATAGTAACAGAATTGGACTTCTGTATCTGCAACACCCTCTCCCAATCTGCTAGGCACCATACATGGAAAAATCCCCCTGGATGCAAGAGTTTCTACACATGACAAAGTGAGATCAAGGTGGACAGCCAGTTTCCTCACCATTTTGAGTTCCCTTTCAGAGAAACCTTTTCTACCTCAACCCACAGAAACACTGTGCCTGTAGAAAGACAAACCCCTGAAAGCAGCCAAAGACAAAGTGGGGAGACAGGACTAGCAATCCCACCCTGTTAAATTCTACTATTTATCTCAGCTAAAGACAATGCTAAATCAGAGTGGCTATTCAGCAGCACCATGCTGTAGGAGGCAGCTCCACAGGTCTTCTAAGCATGAACCCTGACCCAGATTTTCAACATAGTTGGGTGGCCTTTAAGACCTTCTCGCCAATTTGAGACAGACAGCGCTCCAAATCTTTGCAAGAGCTGAACAAAGCTGGGTTTATGGCACCATCTAGTGATGAAAAGGAGGCAGTGATCAACTATAAAATGGCCTCAAGGGAACGCAACAGATATCTAAGGAAACATACCTTAGGAAGACCAAAGAAGCCAGAGAGTAAAATCTGGAATAAATAATCAATCCTTCAATGCAAAGCCATAGACATACATCCACAAGAAACAATAGCAAACAGGGAACCATAGCATCCCTAAGCAGAAAAACTAAGGAGTCAATGATTAATCCTAATGAAATGGTGATATGTGAGCCCTCAACTCAAGAACTGAAAATAGAAGGTCTAAGATCCCTCCAAGATAACACTGAAAAATCAGTTCAGAAATTTATCAGAAAAAATTAACAAATAGATTAAAATAATTTTTTAAAAATCAAACAGAAATCCTGGAACTAAAAAATATATTTGCTGAACTGAAAAATGAATTAGAGGCTCTCAACAGCAGACTAGATGAAGCGGAAGAAGGAATCAGTGAGCTCAAAGAGAGTCTTCAAGAGACCTTGAATTTCTCCTCAGAAAATGAGATTTTCTTTTCTATGGCATTGTCAGGCTGCAAATTTTCCAAACTTTTATGCTGTGTTTCCCTTTTAAAACTGAATGCCTTTAACAGCACCCAAGTCACTTCTTGAATGCTTTGCTGCTTAGAAATTTCTTCCACCAGATACCCTAAATCATCTCTCTCAAGTTCAAAGCTCCACACATCTCTAGAACAGGAGTGAAATGCCACCAGTATCTTTGCTGAAACATAACAAGAGTTACCTTTGCTCCAGTTCCAACAAATTCCTCATCTCCATCTGAGACTACTTCACCCTGGATGTCATTGTCCATATCATTATCAACATTTTGGTCAAAGCCATTCAACAAATCTCTAAGGAGTTCCAAACTTTCCCCCATTTTTCTGTCTTCTTCTGAGCCATCCAAACTGTTCCAACATCTGTCTGTTACCCAGTTCCAAAGTCACCTCCACATTTTTGGGTATCTTTTCAGCAGTGTCCCACTCTACTTGTACCAATTCACTATGTTAGTCTGTTTTCATGCTACTGATAGAGACATACCCGAGACTGGGCAATTTACAAAAGAAAGAGGTTTAATGGACTCACAGTTCCACATAGCTGGGGAGGTCTCACAATCATGGTGGCCACATGGTAGCAGACAAGAGAAGGGAGCTTGTGCATGGAAACTCCCCTTTATAAAACCATTAGATCTCATGCGACTTATTCACTATCATGAGAAAGTGAATAAGCACAGGAAAGACTTGCCACCATTATTCAATTACCTCCCACTGGGTCCCTCCCACAACAAGTGGGAATTATGGGAGCTACAATTCAAGATGAGATTTGGGTGGGGACACAGCCAAACCATATCAGGAAGGTTATAGATTACCATACAGAATCAGTCAAAATAAGACCACCCCAAGAAGCATAATAATCAGACTCTCAAAGGTCAAGGACAAAGAGAGAATACTAAAAGCAGCAAGAGAAAAGAAGCAAATAACATAAAAAGGAACTCTGATTTATCTGGCAACAGACTTCTTATGTAGACCTGGAAAAGGTAGAATGGCATATTCAAAGTGCTGAAGAAAAAAAAACTGCCAACAGAAAATACTGTACCCAGAAAAAAAGCTTTTCTTTAAAATGAAGATGAGATAAACTCTTTCCCAAATTAAATTTGAGAGAATTCCTCACCAGTAGATTCATCTTACAAGAAATGCTAAAGAGAATTCTTCAACCTGAAAAAAAGAGAATGCTAATGTGCAAAAAGAAAACATTTGAAAATGTAGAGTTCGCTAGTAAAAGTCAGTATACAGTCAAATTTAGAATAATCTAATGTAGCAATTATTGGGTGTAATCCACTCATATCTCTAGTATGAAAACTAAAAGACAAATCTACCAAAAATAATAACAACACAGCAACTTGTTAAGAGATAGACAATATAAACAGATAATTGAGACAATAAAAAGTCAAAATGTGGAGAGAAAGAAATTAAATTGTAGAGCTTTTCTAGTTTTTCCTTCGTTTGTTGGTATTATTTGTGTGTGTGTGTGTGTGTGGTCAAAGTTATCATCTGTTTAAAATAACTTGTTGTATCTATAAAATGTTTTTTATGCCTTTTAACCACAAAGCAAAAACCTATAATAAATAAATTAAAAGTAAAAGACAATGAATTAAAACATACTCCCAGAGAAAATCACTTAACCACAAAGAAAGATAATAACAAAGGAAGGAAGAAAAGAGTTACAAGTCAACCAAAAAACAAGTAACAAAATGGCAATAATAAGTCCTTATCTATGAATAATAACATTGAATATAAATAGACTAAATCCTCCAATTAAAAGACATAGAGTGACTGAATGAATTAAAATAATAATAATAAGACCCAATAATATGCTGCCTACAAGAAACTCACTTCACCTAAAAAGATACACATAGACTGAAAGTGAGGGATGGAAAAAGATATTCCATGAAATTATAACCAAAGAAGAGCAAGGGTGGATATATTACATAAAATAAAATGGACTTCAACTCAAAGTCTGTAAAAAGAGACAAAGAAGGTTACTATATATTAGAAATGTTTACACCATGAGCATTAGCAAATGCAATACTATATAATAATAAAGAGGTAAATTCACCAAAAGAGGTAACAATTGTTAACATGTATACACTCAACATCAGAGTACCCAGATATATAAAGCAAACATTCATAGATCTAAGGGGGAGATAGACTGCAATACAATAATAGTAGGGGACTTCAGTACTCACTCTTCATAATGGACAGATAATTCAGCCAGAAAATCAACAAAGAAACATCAAGTTATAGGACATTTAATCAAACCACTGAAAACACATTCTTCTCATCAGTACATGGAATATTCTCTAGGATAGCCCATATGTTAAGCCACAAAACAATTCTCCACAAAGTCAAAAAACTCAGCTCATATCAAGTATCTTTCTGATCATAAAATGATAAAACTAGAATTCTATGACAGCAGGAATGTTTGAAACTACATAAATATACAGAAATTAAGCAATATACTTCTGAACAATTAGTGGGTCAATAAAGAAATTTTTAAAATAAATTTTTAAAATTCTTTGAAATAAATGAAAATTAAAACACAACATCCCAAAATATATGGGTACAACAAAACCAATACTCTAGGGGAAAGTTTATGGTAATAAATGCCTACATCAAAAAGTAGAAAGATTTCAGTTAAACAACCTGATGATGTACCTCAAGAAACTAGAAAAAGAAAAAGAAAACAAAAATTAGTAGAAGAAAACAAATAATAAAGATCAGAGCAGAAATAATTGAAATTGGGATGAAAACAAAACAATACAAAAAAATCAATGAAACACACACTTGAATTTTTGAAAAGATAAACAAAATTGACAACCCTTTAACTAAACTTAGAAAACAAGAGAAAACCAAATAAAATCAGAAATGAAAAAGACATAACAGCTGATACCAAAGAAATACAAAGGATCATTAGAGACTACTATAAAAAAATATGCCAAAAAAATTGGAAAACCTGGAAGAAACAGATAAATTTCTGGACACATACAAGCTACCAAGATTGAATCATGAAGAAATAGAAAATCTGAACAGACCAATAAGAAGTAACAAGATGTAAGCAGTAATAAAAAAAAGCATCCCATCTAAGAAAAGCTTAGGACCCAAGAACTTCATTGCTGAATTTTACTAAACATCTAAAGAAGAACTAATACCAATTCTACTCAAACTACCCCAAAAATTTGAAGAGGAAGGTGATATGGTTTGGTTGCGTCCCCACCAAGATTTCATCTTGAATTGTAGTTCCCATAATCCACACATGTCTTAGGGGGCATCCAGTGGGAAATAACTGAATCATGGGAGAAGTTATCCCATGCTGCTGTTCTTGTGATAGTGAGTAAGTTCTCACGAGATCTGATTATTTCATAAGGGTTTTTCCCCCTTTTGCTCAACACTTCTCCTTCCTGCTTTCATGTGAAGAGAGCAGGAAGTGCTATCTTCCCCTTCTGCTGTATTTGCTTCCCCTTCTGCTGTGATTATAAGTTTCCTGAGGCCTCCCCAACCATACAGAACTGTGAGTCGATTATACCTCTTTCCTTTTTAAATTACCCCAGTCTCCAGTATGTCTCTGTCAGCAGCATGAGAACAGACTAATATGGAAGGAATACTTCCAAACTCATTCTATGAGGGCAGCGTTACCCTGATACCAAAACCAGACAAGAATACACATGCAAGAAAAGCTACAATACAGGCCAATATCCATTATGAACATAGATTCAAAAATCTTCAACAAAATATCAGCGAATGGAATACAGCAATACATTTAAAAAAACAGTAATCATGATTAAGTGAGATTAATTCCAGGCATGCAAGCATGCTTACACAATCAATAAAAATGATATATCACACTAACAGAATCAAAGACAAAAACCATATAATTATTTCAATAGATGGTGAAAAAGTAGTCAACAAAATTAAACTCCTGTTTATGGAAAAACAAAAACTCTTAATAAACTGGGTATAAAAGGAACATCCCTCAAAACAATAAAGGACATAGATTTAAAAATTCACAGCTAACAGAATAGGGAAAAATTAAAAATCTTTCCTCTGGGATCTGAAACAACACAAGAATGCTCACTTTTACCATTTTTATTCAGTATTTTACTGGAAGCCCTAGCCAGAGCAATTGGGCAAGAGAAAGAAATGAAGGCATTGCAAATGAAAAAAAATCAAATTATTACTGTTCACAGATGATGTAATACCATATTTACATTTACAAAGACATATTCTTACTCTCAAAAATTGATACATAATGGTTGTACATATTTGGGGGTATACATGGTGTTTTTACACATGCACACAATGTGTAATGATCAAACTAGGGCAAGTGGGACATCCATCACCCCAAACATTCACTCTTTATGTTGGGAACAAATTTTTCTTCTTCAGCAACTTTGAACTATATAACAAATATTGTTAACTATAGTCACCCTACTGTGCTGTCAGACACTAGATATTATCATTCTGTCTAAATATTTTTGTACCCATTAACCAGCCTCTCTTCTTTCCTCTCTTCCTTCTACTCTTCCCTCTGGTACATCAAATCCACTCTCTACCTTCATAAGATCCACATTTTTATGTATCACACATGAGTGAGAATCTGCAACATTTGTCTTTCTGTGCCTGGCTTATTTAACTTAACAAAATTACCTCCAGTTCCATCCACGTTGCTGAAAATGACAGGATTTTATTCTTTTTTATGGTGGGATAATATTCTCTTGTGTATATGTACCATATTTTCTTTATCCATTCATCTGTTGGTGAATACTTAGGTTGATTCCATATATTAGTTACTGTGAATAGTGCTGCAATAAAAACGGGAGTGCAGATAATTCTTTGACATGCTCATTTCCTTTCTTACACTAGATCCTAGCCAAAAGGCTGAGAGGCGATTCTAATTTCCTTTCAGATATATACCCAGTAGTAGGATTGCTGAATCATGTGGTAGTTCTATTTTTAGTTTTTTGAGGAATGTCATACTATTTTCCTTAGTGGCTATATTAATTTACATTGCCACTAACAGTGTATGAGGATTCCCTTTTCTCTGTATCTTCATCAGCATGTTATTTTCTCTTTTTTATGAAAGCCATTCTAACTGGGGTGAGATGATATCTCATTGTGGTTTTGATTTACATTTCCCTGTTAATTAGTGATGCTGAGCTTTTTTTTTTTTTTTCATATATTATACCTGTTGGCCATTTGTATTTCTTCTTTTGCATGATGTCTATTCAGGTCTTTTATCTATTTTTAAATTGGATTATTTTTATTTTTTTATTTTTATTTTGCTGAGTTGAGTTCCTTATGTATTCTGGTTATTAATCTCTTATCAAATGGGTAGTTTGCAAATAATTTCTTCCATTCTGCATGTTGTCTTTTCACTTTGTTGATTATTTTATTTGCAGGGCAGAAGGTTTTTAGCTTGCTGTGATCACATTTGTCTATTTTGTTGTTGTTGTTGCTTGTGTTCTTGAGGTCTTACCCAAAATATCTTACCCAAAATATCTTACCCCAGACTAAGTTCTGAAGCACCTCCCCAATGTTTTATCCTTTTCTTTTCTTTTCTTTTTTTTTTTTTTTTTTTTGGTTTTTGTTTTTTTGAGACAGGGTCTCATTCTGTCACCCAGGCTGGAGTGCAGTGGTGAAATCTCAGCTCACTGCAAACTCCACCTACCAGGTTCAAGCGATTCTCATGCCTCAGCTGTCCAAGTAGCTGGGATTACAGGTGTGTGCCACCACACCTGGCTAATTTTTGTATTTTTAGTAGAGACGGGGTTTCACCATGTTGGCCAGGCTGGTCTCAAACCAGCCTTAAGTGATCTGCTCACCTCAGCCTCCCTAAGTGTTGGGATTACAGGCATGAGCCACTGTGTCCATCCCCCAATGTTTTATTCCAGTAGTTGCCTAGTTTCATGTCTAAGGTTTAAGTCTTTAATCCATTTTGATTTTATTTTTGTATATGGTGAGAGATAAGGACATGGCTTCATTCTTTTGCATATGGTTATCTAGTTTTCCCAGCACCATTTATTGAAGAGACTGTCCTTTCCCTAATATATGTTCTTGACATAGTTGTCAAAAGTTGTTGCCTGTAAATACATGAATTTATTTTTGTGATCACTGTTCTGTTCTATTAGTCTATATGTCTGTTTTTATGCCAGTACCATGCTGTTTTGGTTACTATGGCTTTGTAGTATATTTTGAAGTTGGGTAGTATGATGCCTTTAGCTTTGCTCATTTTGTTTAGAGTTGCTTTGGCTATTTGGGTTCTTTTGTGCTCCATACAAATTTTAGGATTTTTTTTTTAGTTCTGTGAGGAATGTCATTTATATTTTGATAGGAATTGCATTGACTATAAAGATTGCTTTGAACAGTTTTGACATTTTAACAATATTAATTCTTCCAATCCAGAAGTTTGGGATATCTTTCCATTTTTTGATGTGCATCCTTTCAATTTCTTTTATCAGAGTGTTTTAGCTTTCCTTGTAGAGGTCTTTTACCTCCTAGGTTAAATTTTTTCTTAGGTATCTTAGATTTTTTGTAATTATTGTAAATGGGATTGCCTTATTTTTTTTTTTTAAGGATTGTTTGCTGTTGGCATATATATAATTGCTACTGTATATTGATTTTGTATCCTAAAACTTTACTGAATTGGTTTATTAATTGCAACAGCTTTTCAGTAGTAGGGTCTTCCAGATTTTTCTAAACATGATATTATATCTTCTGTGAACAGTAATAATTTGATTGATTTATTTTTTTCAATTGGGATGCCTTTGTTTCTTTCTTTTGTCCAATTGCTCTGGCTAGGGCTTCCAGTAAAATATAGACTACTTTTGCCATTTTCATCTCTAGTTGTTTTGTGCCTCTATAAAACACTGTTGAATATTGCTGATAGCAACAACCCCTATTTAGTTCTTGATTTTAACTGAAATGGTTTCAGTGGGTCCATATTTAAAGTTGTGTTTATTTAACTGGGTTTTAGCAAATATAATTTATCATATTTAAGTAATAACCTTCCATTAGTTATTTAGGAATGGGTGCTTGGATGGTTAATACTGAGTGTCAACTTGATTAGACTGAAGGATGCAAGTATTGATCCTGGGTGTGTGTGTGAGGGTATTGGAAAAGGAGATTAACATTTGAGTCAGTGGGCTTGAAAAGGCAGACCCACCCTTAATCTGGGTGGGCACCATCTAATTAGCTGCCAGTGTGGCCAGGATATAAAAGCAGGCAGGAAAACATGAAAAGGCCACTAGACTGACCTAGCCTCCCAGCCTACATCTTTCTCTTGTGCTGGATACTTCTTGCCCTCAAACATCGGACTCCAAGTTCTTCAGTTTTGGGGCCTAGACTGGCTCTCCTTGCTCCTCAGCTTGCAGGTGGTCTATTGTGGAACCTTGTGATTGTGTGAGTTAATACTTAATAAACTCCCCTTTATATAGATATCTATCCTATTAGTTCTGTCCCTCTAGAGAACCTTAATTAATACAGTTGCTAATTCATCAAATGCCATTTCAGCATCTGTCTATATGTCAGTGGTGTGCTGGAGCCAGCTCACCCTGTTCCCAACTCATTCAGAATCATCACATTGGCCAAATGGTTGAACTGTTTTTAAATGGTCATGGTGAAAATATTTACACCATGAATATCAGCAAATGCAATAAATCAGGGATTTTATTTTTTGAGGGCTGGTCTTAAACATTTATAGCCATTTACAGCAGCCACTGGATATAATCATATAGTTTTTCTCACTGATTTAATTAACATGACCCATTCATTCAAAAAGTACCTACTAAGCAGACACTATCACGACAAGTGCTGTGCACTGGGGATACAACAGTGAAGAAAAAGGCATACAAAATTCTTACTTTCGTGTAACTAAACATCTGGTAGAGTTTGTAGTCTACAATGTGATTGTGTTAGTAGATTTCCTGATATTCAACTGTATTTTTATTATGGCATACAGCCTAATTAGTAAGAAGGTATATTACTTTGATATACTGCTAAACTGAGTTTGCCTATTTAATCTAGAATTTTAGCATCCATATTCGTAAGTGTTATCACTTTGGGGGTTGTATTTTTGTATTATATTGATCAAGTTTTGCCATTAAGTTTAAGTTGTTTACATAAAATTAATTGGAGAACTTTCCGTCTATTTCTGAGGTCTGCAATAGTTTAAATAACATTGGAATCATCTTTAAAGGTTGGATAAAACTCAGCTGTGAAACCATCTGGACTTGGGTACCTATTTTAATGGCAGATCTTTAATTGCCCTTCCAATCCCTTCTATGGTAATGCATCTATTCAAAGTTTCTATTCATTGGCATATCGTACCTTTGATCAAAATCATGCATCCTGTCTAGATTTTCAAATTTGTTATCAAAAAGCATCACTATGTATTATTTTATAATTTTAAGGCCCTTTCACATCTGTGTTATATCCATTTTATGTTTTGTTTTTTGTTTCTTGTTTTTCGTGTTTTTTTGAGACAGAGTCTCGCTCAGTCGCCCAGGCTGGAGTGCAGTGGCACGCTCTTGGCTCACTGCAAGCTCCGCCTCCCGGGTTCACGTCATTCTCCTGCCTCAGCCTCCCAAGTAGCTGGGACTACAGGCGCCCGTCGCCACGCCCGGCTAATTTTTTGCATTTTTTAGTAGAGACGGGGTTTCACCGTGTTAGCCAGGATGGATTTTTTCTTTTACTCTTCATCAGGCTCATGGAGAATTTTGTCTATTTTATTAGTCTTTCCAGAGGATGAGCACTTGGATCTAATGTTTTTCATTTTGTTTGTTGTTGTTTCTCCTTCATTAATTTCAGTTTCTACCTTTATGTTTCTTCTCAATATCTTCTGACTAATTTTATTTATCTTTTTTCTAATTTCTAAATTTGTATATCGAGTTCTTTTTTGTTTTTAATAATGACGGTATTCAGTGTTATATGTTTTCCTCTGACTATAGCTTTAACTGCAAACAGATTTTGTCATGAAATGATACCCATTTAGATAATGTATATGGAAATGACTATTATAATTGCACATTTATCAGGTCTTCCTTGTATTTCTGAAAGCTTTTGCTTTATTTATTTAAATGTCCTGATGTTTAGTGCATACAGGTTTTTAATGTACTCATAAATTTTGCCTCCCATAATTGCATCATATCATTATTTATCCTGCTAATATTTTTATCTTGTTTAGTGTTTTTAACTTTAATTGGATTAATTATGGCCTTATGTTAATATTGCTGCTATTGAATTCTGTTTGTATTTCCTTGTATCTAACATATTTTTACACATTTTTTCTATTACTCTGCTTTAAGTGTTTCTTGTAACCAATATATTGCTGAATTTTGTTTTTTAACCTAATACAACAATCTTTGTGTTTTGAAAGAAGAATTCAACCTTTTCACATTTAATTTACTAGGTTTTATATTTTCCATGTTTGATAATTATCAATTTTATTGTTTCCTTTTTTCTTTCTCTGATTTTAGGTTGGTTTAAGAGGTTGGCATTTATTTATTTTTTTCTTTTTATTTGGATGTTCTACTGTGCTCTTCACTTCTGCCAATGGAAACTTTCCTTCCTGAAATTCATAATATGCCAATTATCTTCACCAATGAAACATTCTATATCCCAATTGCTTGCCACCCTAACCCAATTAGATTATTCCTTTCAAATACTTTGATTTCTGTGCTCATCCAACCAGATGAAATCTTTAGAATGATTATTTCACACCTCTCGCCGTACTCTACAAATCTCTAGACTTTGCTTAGACAATTTAGTAATGTAGTTCTAGACTACCACTGTTTCCATTGCAACATGACTTTTCCATTTCAATAATCTTGGTTTGTATTTCTATCACATTTTCAAGTATTCTATCATATTAAATTTAACTATATATGCGGCAAGTTTCATTGACAACCTCTTCATTTGCCTCTTCATTTTCCCCAATATTAAAGTTTTTTCTGATTTATTTGTTGTCTGGATAGTGTGTTCTTCCTCTAGTCCTTTTGTCAGGCAGGACAAGTGAATAACACATTTTTTAAATCCTTCCACATATATAAATAGATTTCTTTCAGCCTGGAAGATGAATTCCAGCCCTTTCCTCAGAAGTCGCATATTTTTTCACTTCTAGTTTGTAGCTGAGAAGTCTGATGATAGTGTGATTCTTTCTTATCTTAGAGGTAACCTGTTCTTTTAGCCTGTAAGATTATAAAATATTATCTTTACTCTTGGAGTTCAGGAATGTTCCCAGGATATGGAGTATCAGTTTCACATTTAACTTTGTGAGCTCCTTTAATCTGTAGATTCCATCTTTTTTCAGATGAGAGAAATGTTAATCTATTATTTGTCTCTCTTCTATCTGTTGTTTTTTGGGTTTTCCTCCTTCCGGGGCCCTATAAATTGCTTGTTGGAAAACACAAATGTGACAACCAAATCCATTATATTTTCCCTCATGATTCCCAATTCCCTTTGGTTTTACTCTGCTGTTAAGATTTGTTCTTCCAGGCCACAAATTCTGGCCTCATGAATTTCTCTTTCAAATTATCTACCAAATTTTAGACTGAGAAATCATGGTTGGTTTGTTTTCCTTTGATCAAATGCATCTCTTTACTCAGTAACTAAATTTTCCTCATGCTCTAATAATTTTTAGTTCATGCCATCATCTATCTCCTTCAGCAATTGTGCTCCATTAGGAGATTTCTGTTCTGTGTGTTCATTTTTTAATTTATTCACCTTTTCAACTAGCATGTGTTGTGTGCCCACTATGTGTTAGACACTTTTATGGATGCTCAGGATAGAGCAGTAGAAAAGACAGAAAAAGGGCTCTTCCCTCATGGAGAAATGAAATTGATAAATAAAATACATCGTGTATCAGAGTGATAAATGACACAGAGGAAATAAAGCAAGGAAGTAGAATAAATGATTAAGGGTAGGATAGATTGCTATTTTATATACATAGTCAAGGAAGCCTTCACTAAGAAAGTAAAGTAGAGCAAAGACTTGTTGAAGGTGAAAGTCTTGGGAGATGAGTGCTCTAGGTAAGGGAAACTAAGGTCAAATGTAATTAAAAGCAGAGTGGGAGAAGCGGGTGGGAGTAGGAAATATGGTTTGAAAGCATAAAAAGGGTCAGATCTGTAAGCCAGTCTCAGGGCTGCCACACTGTACAACTTTAGGGGAAATGTTTGTATTAGAGTCTATGTGAATGAGAAACCCTCCAGTATAAGCAAGTATGGACACAAAGAGGCCAGTTAGGAAGCTACTGCAATATCTAGGTAAGAAATGATAACAGCTGGTACCAAATTTGTAGTAGTAGACATGATGAAGAGTGGTCAGATTCTGCTGTGTTTTGAAAGTAAAGTCACCTGGCCATCCATCCAGGGCTGGCTTCATGGGCATGCAACCTGTGCAGGAGCCCAGGGCCCTGTGCTTAGAGGGGCCCCATGTGTGAATAAATGCTCTACTGTGGTCATCTTGAAATTCTTGAAAAGTTTTGAAAAGGAGACCTGAATTTTCACTTTGCACTGGACCCACAAACTATGTAGCACATTATGCAGTCCTGTATGCAGCAAATATTTGCTGGTCATTCACTACTGGAAATAGGATCTGACAGTCCATCAAGGAACAAAACAGAAAAATTATATTCTCATGGGATTTACACTGTGAAGCAGATAATGGACAATAAACATAATAATAAGCCAATTAATTAGTATATTCGAAGGTGATTAGTGCTATGAAGAAAAGTAGAATCTGGTAAACAGACTTCAAGAAAGGTGTAGACCTCAACTTACATGATTAAATGGAGTAGTCAGGATAGGCCTCCTTGAGAAGGTGAGTTGTCTGAAGACACTTAATTAAGATAACAGAGTTGATGAAGAGAATACCTGGGAAATGAGACTCCCTAAGAACAGCTAACAAAAGACTCTATTGTAGGAGTATCCTCACTATGTTCCAAGAGTAGCATAAGCAAGGGAGAAAGTAGGAGATGAAGAGGAACAAAGGAGGATAGGCAGATACCATAAGGTCTTGTAGCCATTGAAGCACTTTGACATTTACTAAATGAAATGAGGAACTATTGAAGAGATTTGAGTAGAGGAGTCCCATCTGATTATGTTTAAAAGGATTATGAGTGTATAGAGAATCAACTATAGGAGGGCAAGGATCCAATCAGCTTGAAAACTATGCAATAATCCAGATGAAAAGTGATGGTAGTTCTGATCAAGTTGATAGCAGAAGAGGTGGTAAAAAGTGGTCAGACTTTTGACATATATTGCAGGTAGAACCAACAGAATTTCCTACAGGACTGAATGTGGAGGTGAGATAGAGGAGTTGAGAATGGCCCTAAAGTCTCAGCCTGAGAAACTGAAAGAATGAAGTTGATGAGAAGCTGGAAGGATGAAAATGAATAAGTAGGTCCAGAGAGGAAGATAAGAGTTCAGCTTGGGACATGGGAATTGTCTATTAGACATCCAAGAGGATGTGGGTTAGTGTTTCATCTAGAGATCAGAGTAGAGGTCTGTGCTGGAAATACAAATATGGAATCATGGAAATGTAGATGGTATTTAAAGTGCTGAGACTGAGAAGATCAAGGGACTGAGTGTCCACAGAAGAAAGGGCCAAGCACTGAGCCCTGGGGCACTCTAACATTAAAGAACTGGGAAGAAGACCAACCATCAAAGGAGACTGAGATACAGCAAGCGGTGAAGTAGAAAGTAGAGTCACAAAATAATGGGAGGAATGGAATTGAAAACAGTGAGTGTAAACAACTCTTTCAAGAAGTATTTCTCCAAAGTGGAGGAAAGAAATGGGGTAGAAGCTGGTAAGGGAGTGAGATCAAGAGAATGAATGTTTACAATGGTAGAAACAGCAGCATGTTTATGTGTTGGGTGGAATAATGCATCAGGAAATAAAAAATTGATGATGTAGGAATTGGGAAGAATTGCTGGAGCAATGCCCTTGAGTAATTGAGAGGGGATGCAATATATTCCCCAAGTGAAGGAATTGACTTTAGATAGATACATAAATTGTTTATCTATGATTCTGTTGTAACAGGTAGGACAGCAGAGTATGTGGCATAGATACCAGTAGTGAATTAATGTGGTGGTGGAAATGTGTAGAAGTTTTCTTCTAACTTATTTTACTTTCTCTATAAAGCAGGAAGCAAGGCACTAAGTCAATAGGATTTGCTGGTAGACTGCATGTGGAATATGCACACAAGAAAAGGAGTGAAGGATGACTCCAAGTTTTTTGTTGTGAACAATGGGAAAAATAGAGTTGCTGTATGCCAATGGAGTACTGGAGCTGACTTATACTGGCTCAAAGCCAAACATTAAATTTCCAAGAATTCTTTGAGCCAGTTGTTAAACAAAGTCATTATTAAAAATTAAATTACACATGTTTTCAATTAATTTATATTAAAAACAAAAATCGTAAATACTCAATACTGATTAGTTTATTGCATTTTACCATATTGATGTTCTTGAGGTTATTTATACCTATTATTTCTGTGTGGTGTAAATACTGTATAACAGCACACCACTAAGCATCTCTTCCCAACTGTGCATTCAGTTACATAAAACTAGTATTTTGAAATCAGCCACGATTAGAGTATTTACACCACAGAAATTGGAAAAATGCTAAAAATAAGAGCTTGATTTATTGTTTGGTTGCTTGTCTAGACTTAAGAAAGTGAAAGAAAAAATGTTAATGTTATAGATTAAATTTAAAGATATATAGCTGTGTCTGTTATAATACACTGTGAATACACAGAGTTGAGGAAATATTCCAGTATTCAAAACCTTCATCTGATTTAGCAAAATCATTGTATCATTGACAAATGAGTAAAGTTCCAACACACATCTGCATTGTTTCACTTTGATCTTAGTCATTAAAGTGCATAAAAACGGCAACCAACATTCCTGTTAGAACTATGCTTGTTCATCAGTTGCAACCATAGTTCAGCTACAAACACAAGAGTTCCATCAACAATCAATGAAAGTATTCTGTAAGAATCAACTGGCTATCAGTAAAATGTATATAATACATTTTATACATTTATACACTATAATACATATAATAAATGTATATGCGAGTGTATTTTTTTTTCAAGAAGCCAGTTGTTAAACATTTAGCAGCTCACACTGCCTTCACTAAATAGAGGGAGGAGCCAATCTGTGGGGCATTTCTGCCAGTACTGCATGTTCTTTCTCTGCCTACTGACTGGATATCCTTAGGTGCATCGTTAATTTCCTTTGTCTACTCCTCACTCACATTTAGGACAGCAATAATCCAAAGAGTGCCAACAGAAAGAGCAAAGGGGCATCAGCCAGTCTCTTCTCGATTCCTTTCATGGGCCACAAAATGCCTTAGAACTCCTTCTCCCCCAGAGGTTTCCCTGAATTGCCAGGACCAGTAGAGATTCAGAGAAGACTCCAAGGATGATGGAAAACCTTTAGGCTTACTCCAGCCTAACTCTTTCCCCACTGTCAGCTGTCTACATCACGTAACTTTCAGAGGAGAACATAGAATTATTGGGCTTTGTGTACTCATCCACCTGCATTGTGCTGTTTGCAAGACTGTGTGGGTAATGGAAGTGATGCTGGACTTAGACACAATAGACATAGGCTCTGGTTGGCCTCTCAGATATCAGACAAATCACTAAACATTAACTGGAGAGTTTGGTCTAGAAGAACTTTAAGTCCTTTCTAACTAAATTTCTATCGGATATACTCGTAGTGGGTAAGGGGCATCAGGAGATGGTAGCCTGGTGACTACTTACTATAAAAGGATATAGGTAATGCTCTAAGATTAGATAATATTTCTTTAAAACCTCCGATACATATTATTCTATCAATGAGAATTTCCATTTATATGGAAAAAAATTCATTGGTAGTAGAAAGAAAGTTTGTGACAATAATTGACTGTATATACTCAATGAACCTTACTCAGTTTTCATTAGCATTTTCATGTGTGTGCGTGTATGTGTGTGTGCACGCGCTTGTGTGTAGGTAGGTAGTTCTATGCAGTTTGTTCCCATGTAAAACTTCATCACAACCACCATCAGGAAACAGAACTGCTCCATCACCAAAAAATACTTATACTACTTTATTTTCACCCAACCCCATCCCTATTCCCTAGTAGCCACTATTCCCCATCTCTATAGTTTTATCATTTCAAGAATGTTATGTAAATGCAATTATACAGGGTGTAATTTTTCGATATTGGCCCTTTTTTCACTAAGCATGATGTTCTTCAAGTCTATTCAAGTTTGTGCAGGTCTCAGTTGTTTGCTCCTTTCCATTGTTGAGTACCATTCCACTGGATGAATGCACCAGAGTTTTTTTAACCATTTACCCACTGAGGAGCATTTGGGTTGTTTCCAATTTTTGACTATTACAAATAATGTTGCTGTGAACATTCCCATGCATATTTTTGCATGAGCATAGGTTTTTATTTCTCTGGGATAAATGTCAAAAGTACAGTCTTTGGGGCATACACAAAATGCATATTTAGTTTTATAAGAAATTGCCAGACAATTTTCAGAGTGGCTGTACCAATATACATTCCCACCAGTAATGGAAGACTGATCTAGTTTCTCCACTCTGCTATTCTCCACAACATTTGACATTGTCACTATTTTTAATTTTACCTGACCTTATAGGTGAGTGGTAATATCTCATTGTGATTTTAATTTGCATTTTCCTAATGGCTAATGATGTTGAACAACTTTTCATGTTTATTTGCCTTTCATAGGTCCTTTTTGGTGAAATGTGTCTTCATGTCTTTTACTCATTTTCTAAGTAGATTGTTTGTTTCTTTACTCTTGAGTGTTTGTTTTTCATATATTCTAATCTAGATACAAGTCCTTGATTGGATATGTGGTCTTGCAAACATTTTCTCCTAGTATTCTTATTGTTAATCCATAAAATGGTGTCTTAAAGAACTGCTGAAGATCTCACAAATTCAAATGAGTTTGAAAGAAAATGTTGAAAAATAAGGAATACCTTAAAAGACTATAAATAACAGTCATTTCCCCAGTTTTTCTGAAACAATGAGAAATTAGTATTACATTTTAGGTAGCAGATGCATGAAGGTCATTGAGACCCATGGGGAAAAGCTACATTTTAGTGTACCTACACCAGACTGATTTATTCTCATTACCTTAAATTGAAGACAAGGGGATAAGAACATTGACGTGATTTACTAAGAAGTTTATCAAGCATATGCCAATATAATTATTTTTTTAATCCTACAAGAAAATAGGTGTCAATAAATAAGTCATTTATAAGCTAATGGGACTTATTTCCAGTATATTGAAATTGAAAGAGAAGCTTATTTAAAGATTAAGAAAGACATTAAGGAATGCGTTTCAGAAACATTAAATGGTACTAATAATGTGCTAAGTACCTCTAAATGAAAGAAATGTCTAGAATTAAAAAAAAAAACTAAGAGAAAGTAAAACATTTTATTAGCAAACAAAAACCAAACCTTGTGCAATATACTAACTAAATATCAAGAATAATTATCACTATCACTATTTTTTTAAAACTGATAAGAAAAAGCAAATCTTTTTAATAATGGTAGGAAAATGGATATTTGCTTATTACCTGAGAAAACAAAATAATCCTCTAGGGTAGTTTCAAAAATGCAAGTAATTAAAATAAATTTAGTAATTAAAATAAAATTATAATTAATGGATTAGATTCTGTGTATTTGCAGATAAAACAGTAATATAATTAAGCATAATGATGAAAATGGAATAGGGTGTTATTGGTTAGACCTTGCTTCATATTATCGAATTCTAGAAAAGCACTGGACAATAAAGATAATGATTTGTAACAGATGTCTTTCCCTTGCATTAATGGAAATGTTAGCATAGTTTTTAAAGTTATACTAAAATCATCAGCTAACTTATCTAATCTGAACTACTCTGAAAAGTGTATGTTCTGAAAGCTATTTCAAATAAGAAGTCTGTTTTTGAAAAACCAGTGTTACAGAATGACTCCTATGTTTGGGGGAACCCTGAACCACCAAAATTGAACAAATGTCTCACCTCCATATCCTAAAATGAAAAGCCCGCTTTATTGTTTTCTGATGACAGAAAAACATTGGATGGCTATTCATGTTTGCTGCAAGATTTGGATACAATCAAAGCCAAAGATCCATCCAAGTTATACATCTGGGAATTGGAGTTAGCCAAACAAACAACAATAAAAAAGTTATTGATTAATGAAGTTTTTATCTCACTGCCTAAAATCATTCTCCCAGAATTCTTAGCACTGCATACCTATCAATAATACACACTATTCTATCACCTATATTTGAAAACATTAACATTTCTTCCTCTTTCATGGTGACATCAGACAGCCACATGTTCTACCAGCATTATGTAAAGGAAGGGGTTTATTTTGTCACTGAGGACTGGAAACCAAGGTTTTTGAAGCCTTAATGAGTAGAAGCCAGAAAACCTGTCATTTCAAAGCTTCAAGGCCTTTTATGAAGCCTCCCGAGAGGTTGAAGCAGAAATTCATCTGTGGAACACATAATTTGTTTGGGAGAAAGCAACAGAATGAATCCTTTAATTACACAATGTAAAGGATTGATTCCTCGATCTTGTGGAAAACGTTGACATCACCGTCAGCCTCCTTAATGCTAGAAAAGGTGTTTTAGACAATTGAGCATGCTGTTCAGAAATGCAGTAGCACTCTGCCTATAAGCCAGCCTTGTTTGGAGAGGAGAGAAGAAAGGGAGGTGTGAAAGAGACAGGATATTAGGTCAGGTTCTGTCTGATTGAGGCAATGCACTGTATTACAAATTATTCCTTGTTATTGTACAGGAGTTTTGGGGTTGTTTATTTGTTTGCACTTTGTTTTGTTTCACTGCCTTTTATTATAGTAAGTGGAGATCTGACATTGAAAAAATTGCCAGAAAAAATTTCAATTCACATTGGAGGAAAGATGTAGCTTTCCTCCACAGGTTCTCATGCTGTGATTTTTCAAAAGGCAATTAAGCCAGAATGCACAGATGTGGGCCTGCTGGGCACTATCCTACCAGACCTTGTGTGATTTTCTCTGAAGGGAGAGGACATTCCCATTGCCAGCATCTTGAACCAGAAAATTGTCTAAGAAATTCCTCCCCCTCTCTGAGCTGCATGGTAATTGGGCTTAGGCTCCAAAGCAACTTGCAGACTGGGGGGATGTCAAGCTGGGGGGTTCAGGCCAGAGGTCAAATTGGGACTGTGAGATGTGAAAGAATAGTCAAATCTCATAGTTGGTTGTAAATTAAGTTCCATGGTGTTTTCCCCCATTTTCCCTGAACTTTCAATAAAGTCCCAATGAAATACATGGTTTGGTCTCAACTCTGTATGGGGAGTTAAGTGAACTTCCTAACCTAATTAGGAATGATGGAATGAAAGACAAAGCAGGCCAGAAAAATGAAACCTTTGTTCCAGGCTGTAAGAGTTGACTGGAGCTTCAGAAGGTAATAGACAGAGGCTTTCCTGGGGCTGCTTGACAAGGAGCCTGGAGCAGAAGGGCTGGTGAGAAATATATCACCAAACAGACATAAGACAGGGCTCTCAGGAAGAACAAAAAGGTGAGGTAGGCAGGCAGGGTGAGGGCCTAACATTCTAAAATTCCAAGCAGTTGCAAACCCAACATCAATTATCATTTATGCTTAAGTAGAAAATTCAGACTGATATGGGCTGAAAATGCACTTGCTAATACAATGTCTTTTTAATTAATCCCTTCCCACTGCATCCCAGCACCATCACTCTGGTCCAGCTCCTCACTGCCTGATGGCCAGATTCCTGCAACAACCTAGAATTCAGAAACCAAATTACTCTCCCTGACATATGGACTTAACAACACCATGATGTTAATCTTCACAAAACATTGACTTCATCATAGGACTTTTCCGCCCACACAAATCATACGCAGTGGCATAAAATTCCACATCTTGGATCATCAATGATGATGCTAGTGACAAGAGGCAGGAAAACACAGAATGAACCAATAACCTGGGCTGAGACCTTTGAATGAGAGTAGCGACTAGGAATAGACTTCACACATCTCAAACCTGAGAGATCAGCAAGAAGGAGATTGGGAACAAGAGTTCTTATCAATGAGGACTGTGAAGGCATACGGAAAAGACCTGTGCTGGAGACCACCAAGCAAGCATTATGAGACTGTAGCTGCCTTAGCTGAGAACTGGAGGCTTCAGCAGTCTCTACCCTCCAGCAGGATGCAGTGCAAACTTGCCCAGATGTCTTGAAAACAACGTATGTGATTTATTTCCCCAATCAGAATTGAAAGGAAAATATAATATGGTAACATTGTTTTTCAGTTGGGATTGCTGGTGGCTAACAAAACACTGTAAGCCATGTGTAACTGCACGTTTATGAAGAACCTGCTGCATGCTGGAGGAAGAATTGGAAGCCACAGGCCGTGTCCTCCTGTTGCCAAGACCTAGAAGTTAAATAAAGAAGAGACTTTTATAGGAAATGTAACAGATTCCCCAATAAAAGTAAGTATAGGCTACTGTGGGAACGTATAAGGAGTCCATGAAACTGGGACCCAAGGGGGACACGGGAGAACTTGCCGGAGGAAGTGACATCTGATCAGAGATACCATGATTAAGCAGGTGCTGGCCTAATATAAAAGGAGGGTCATTTCTTAGATTGCTGCAACAAATTACCACAGGCTTGATCAATAAAAGCAGCAGGAACTAGAGAGAATTCTGGAGAGAATTCTCCAGGTTGTGAAGGGCAAAGTCTGAAATCAGCACCACCAAGCCCCAAGATGTCAGGGTTGTGTTCCCTCTGGCGGTTTTCAGGATGTCTCTTCCTTGCCTCTTTCAGCTTCTGGGGATTGCTGGCATTCCTTGGTCATGTCACTCCAGTCTTTGCCTCCACATTCACATTGCCCTCTCCTCTGTGTAGGTCAAGTCTCCCTCTGCCTCCCTCATTAAAGGACACTTAGGATTACACTTAGCATCCCCAGATAATCCAGGATAATCTCTCCATATCAAGATGTTTAACTTAATCCTATGTCAAAAGATTCTTAACTTTTTTTCCATAGAATGTAACATCGCTTGTTCAGGAATTAGGACATGGCTATTTTGAGAGGGGGGTGTCACTTTTCCACCTGCCAAGGAAGGGACGTGGAGGGGCATTCTAGAAAGTAAAAGAGGTGTGCACAAAGGCTCAGAAATGTGAGAGAGGGATGGGGAATTGGGGGAGAGTAGGGAGTTTAATATGGCTTGGGTGTTGGTTGCAAGAGTGGAGAGAAAGAAAGCTGGAGAGGTAAGAAGCATCTACAATATAAAAGGTTTTATGGTTTATTCTCCTGCAATCTGAAGGAGAAATGCCCAAGAAAACAACACTGCCTGAACAGCCCTGTGCCTCACTGAGCATTAGAAACTGCTCTGGGGACATGGACTGAGCAAGAGAACAGGTTGCAAGGATTAGTGTTGTCATGCATCATAGGAGTACATGGGCCTCTTCTGCAGGGAACCACATGCACCCCAGGGGACTGGGTCCCTTTGGGGGAGCTTAAAAATAAGAGTTAACTGCTAAACCCCAGCTGCTTCTCACCAGAGCCCCTCAGCCATTCTTCTCTGAAACATTTCAAGGTGGAATTTGTAGTTCAGGTAACGTAGCTTATGCAAGCTGTATTTCTTTCTTTTTTTATTTCTTTCTTTTTTTTTTGAAACTACACATCTTTGGATATGTTTCTTTTTTCTTTTTTTAATTATTATACTTTAAGATCTAGGGTACATGTGCACAACGTGCAGGTTTATTACATATGTATACATGTGCCATGTTGGTGTGCTGTACCCATCAACTCGTCATTTACATTAGGTATATCTCCTAATTGTAAGCCGTATTTCTCTAGGAACTCTTGTTCACAAATAAATATATAGATAGCTAGAGAAATATTTATCCCAAAAACTTCTTCATCCCGTCCAGTCACCACACCCACCAAAATCTCTCATTCTTCTGGTCAAGGAGCAGTGACTGAAGGGCACCTGCATCATCCTCCTTATTCCCTTATAGTTTGGGTTTCTTCAGGTGGAAGAAAGACACAGAGAGAAGGATAGAGAGAGATGGGGGAGGGAAGGACAGAGAGACAGAAAAGGAGAATACATGAGTGAGTAAGTTCACTAAGTATTTACCAAACACCTATTGTGTGCCAGGCACTATTCAGATTATATAGAAAATAGCAGTAAGCAAGACACAGGGAATTCACATCCCAGAAGTTTCAGGTTGTCCTTCCTGTATCCTGCTCCATGCCTAGCACTGTGCTAAGCTCTTTGTACACATTATTTCTTTATACCCCACAGAAATGGAGATGAAACAAGAAGTCAGACAGAAGGATAGACCTACCCTCAAGATAGAGGTAGAAGTAGAAATGGAGAAGGCCTACCTGAAAATTATCTGGATGTTACCTTGCCTATAGAACTCAATTTCCTACAGCTATTTGTTTCAGACTCCAGGCTAGAATCAGATGGTTTTCCAGAAACCCCAGCCAAGTAAAGCAAAAGAGTTCCAAGGATAAATAAAGGGAAAAGTTCATAAGTTTGACCAGCACTTTTGGCCATGGTAAAGTAATATGGGCTTGGCTGGATACTCCTGGTTATTTGTAGAGCAAGTGAACACTAAAACATGCTGCAATTGCAGATGGCTGGGCCAGATGATCTGTCACGGTCCCTTCCAACTCCATTTATTTTGTGATATTTTATTTTTGCCCTAGTACCTATCACAAGGGCTAATAAGTGAACCATTATTATGAAGGAGAAAAAAGCCCAGACAAAAATTTTACATAGATTTTGTAAAGTAAAATTAAACAATATGAAGGGAGAAAATACACTTTTTAAAGGAAGGAATAATTGCATTTCTAATTTGATGAAACCTAATCAACAAGAAGATCTTCTAGTCACTTGTGCGTAGGGAGATGGCTATGACTACAAAACCATAAAAGACCTGAGAGTTCATCAGAAGAGCCCCTCGCATTTTACAGAAAAGGCTACTGTGGCCCAGAAAGGTGACGTGGCATGCCCAGGTCTTCTGACTCCTGTCCAAAGGTCTTTTATCCAAACCACTGTTCAAATCAGTTTAATATAGATTGTCTTCTCAATTAAGGAACTCCTAGAAAATTATAGTCCTAGTAAAAGTTAAAATAGATACATTTGATATGCTAATGTGTGTGATTTGTGCTTACAATTTTATATATCAATTCATATAAAATTTAATGATTATCTATAGAGACAACTTCTCCTAACTCATAAGCTATACCAAGAAGCTGTTTAACTCTTTTACAACAAGTACATAACAATGAAGTAAATGATGGCCTCAGTGGTACATTATGTTACGTCTTGTTTAAATAATTTCTAGAGAAACAACTTAAATCTAAAGCTTGGCTCACATCTGATCTCCCCCTGAAATTATGAGGAATAATCTGGCAATGAAATATCCTAGCTAGAGACTTTTATTCATCTGCATAAACATAAGGAAAATATTTTATTTGAGGTACTATAGGACTCAAGTATTTTTTCCTAGGTTCCCTTGTTTTTAACAAGAATATGAGATTTTCAGGCAAGAAACATCTTCGTGGGTTTTGAGACTAAGAGAAGAACATCAAGATGTTGTTATCTAGAGCAAACAAAACAGCATAAACATGCCAGGTGAGAAACCAAGTCAATCAGTTGTTGATTATTCTCTTTCTTCCTGCTGTTGAGCAAAATAATACTTCAATCATCCCACTAAAATGTCAAACATCTTCCAAAACATAATTGGACAGAAAGATTCTATTGAGCCATGGTCCCCTCTCAATCTGATACAAAAAGTAGAAGGGAAGGCCAGCGATCAGCCTGTGGCAGATCCATTATTACCTCAACAGGAAGAGTCTGTCTTTATTTACGAAGAAAATCAATGCCCACAAGAGGTTTTTAGTGCTAGTTTTAGGAGAGAAAAGTCCATTATGATCATGATAAAATAACTTTGTGGTGAATAGCATAAAGAAATTAACATTTATTGAGTACTTACAATTAGTTCAGTACTTGAAGTACTTATTTAGTCCTCACGAAAATCTTTTAAGGTGCCCATCTGGCAAAAAAAAAAAAAAGAAAAGCTGTGAATAGAAAGTCAGGTCTCTCTTCCCCCAGGTTTATACCCCTGTATCACTTAGAGATTTTTCTCATCAAACAGTCCAAAAGGAGCATTGGAATAAGTTTTTGAGGATATGAGGTGACCTTCTCCTTTCAATACAAGAAAAGAAATTTTGAATAAGGAAATCTGAAATTTCTATTGTTATAATTATGTGTTAATTTCAGAATTCTTTACCCAAGAATTCTGAGGATTTTGTAGTCATGAATCTACAGCAATCATTAAGGAAAATCCTAGATGATTTCTTTTGCCTCAGATTCTGTAGTCCTTGTAGAACGAAACTTTTGTTGTCTGAGAACACCAACATTTGTTCCCAGTTCTCTGCAGGGCATTAAAGTTAAAAAGAGTTGTATGAGTATGTTCTCTAAATGGATTTTCCTCAACAATCACTGAACACCTAACAAGACAACAAGAACTTGTGATGTATAAGAGATTCTAGCTGATGGAATGTCTGTGGACATCCACACATTCCGGATGTCCTGGAGGAAATTGTACGGTATCTGTCACAGGGTTTCCCATGCTATTTTAAACACTTGTGATGAGGAAGATTTTCTGCCAAATAGGATGCACCCAAGGGAGACAAAAACTATTAAAGTTTTTGGTTGCTCTAAAAAATCCTATTTAGCATTACTTTAAAATAAGTTATTACTGAAAAGAGAAATAACAACTTGGAAATCACAGTATATGTGTAAACCTATTTATGAAGTCATTTCAGAAAAGTTTTATAATAGATACTAACAGGCTAATTTGTGTGTGTGTGTGTGTGTGTGTGTTTCCTTATATAATTTTTTTACTGTATTCTGAATGTCAAGTTAATTAAAGACAGAAACTATACAATCCAAAATATCATCTCTGTGTGACTCCAGGTTAGGTGTTAGAGTTAGCCAAAAAAATAAAGGAACTTGTACCAAAAAATTGGAATGCAGAAGTAAAACTGTAGACATGGTTAAATTTGGTTATGGATGGAGGCAAAGGTGCCCTGGAGGTTCCCAACTGGCCTCCATTCCCTTCTGTCCTGTATCTAGCTCTCCTTCCTGACTAATGGCAAAGCTAGTCCACAGTGCCCCAGGCCCACAACAAGATGCTAAACCATGGACCCACAGAGGCCTCTCCATGTGCTCCCCTGTTGTGAGAGCTGGACATGGAAGCTCTGATTTGTCCACCCATGCCAGGGCCTCAGACAGACTAAGGATGCTTCCCTGATTTTCTGACTTTCACGTTGAGATCTTCACTTCACTTCCCCAGTCCCTCTCACAGCTGTGTGAAGCACTAATTTTTATAATTTATTTATTCCACAATATGCATAGTGGTTCTGCATTTCCAAATGAATTTTGACTGATACAGTTGTACATATTACATACATTACATACATACCTACATGTACCCATGCATTTATCCACATATACGTTATAAAATTCTTTACTAAATTCCTTATATATTACATGGTTCTTATAAATAGTTCCCTAAGTCATTTTCTATATCCTCAATACCTAGCACAGTATCTGATATAAAATATATATGTAGTATTTATTGAATGCAAAATGAATGGCAAGCTAATTTTTAGATCACTGAAAAATATTCTTCTACCCAATGGAAGTTAATGCTCAGTAATTCTGGGAAATTATGCCAACATCAAAGAGTTCTTAAAAGTACAATTCAAATTTAATTTATTATTATATACAGTGGGCTTATTAAAAGTAATATTCAGAGATAATAGATTCCAGACCTGCTCAACTATATTGTTTTTCTGCAATATCATGTCAGCTCTTTTCTCCCTAAAATCAGGAAATTTCAAGTATAGGCATACCTCATTGCATTATACATCACTTAATTGCACTTCACAGATAATGCATTTTTCATAAATTAAAGGAATGTAGCAACTCTGCATCAAGCAAATCCGTCAGCGCCATTTTTCCAACAGCATGTACTCACGTCGTGTCTCTGAGTCACATTTTAGTAATTTTGCAATACTTCAAACTTTTTCATTACTCTTATAACTGTTTTGGTGATCTGTGATCAGTGATATTTGATGCTGCTATTGTAATTATTTTGGGGGTGACACAAACCATGCCCATATTAGACAGCAAATTTATTTGATAAATGTGTGTGTGCTGACTGCTCCACAGACTAAACCAGGATTCGTCCATTTCTCTTCCTCTCTTTGGGCCTCCTTATTTCCTGAGACACAACAATATTGAAATTAGTCCTATTAGTAACCCTGCAATGATAACTAAGAGGTCAAGTGGAAGGAAGAGTCCTGTGTCTCTCATTTTAAATCAAAAGCTAGAAATGACTAAACTTAAGAGGAAGACATGTTGAAAGCCATGATAGGCTGAAAGCTAGGCCTCTAGCACCAAATGGTAAGCCAAGTTGCGAATGCAAAAGAAGAGTTCTTAAAGAAAATTGAAAATGCTACTCCAGTGAACACATGAATAAGAAAACAAAATAGTTTTTATTGTTGATAGGGAGAATATTTAAGTGATCTGGATAGAAGCCATAACATTCTTGTAAGCCAAAGTCTAGTTTAAAGCAAGACCCTAACTCTCCTCAGTTCTATGAAGGCTGATAGAGGTGAGGAAGATGCACAAGGATAGCTGGGCATGGTGGCTCATGCCTGTAATCCCAGAATTTTGGGAGGCCGAGGCAGGTGGATCACCTGAGGTCAGGTGTTCAAGACCAGGCTGGCCAATATGGTGAAACCCCATCTCTACTAAAAATGTAAAATTAGCTGAGCGTGGCAATGGGAGCCTATAATCCTAACTACCTGGGAGGCTGAAGTGGGACACTCTCTTGAACCCAGGAGGCAGAGATTGCAGTGAGCTTAGATGACGCCACTGCATTCCAGCCTGGGCAACAAAGTGAGACTCTGTCTCAAAAAAAAAAAAAAAAAAGAAGGTGCAGAAGGAAAATGTGAAGCCAGTAGAGGCTGCCTCATAAGCTTAAGGAAGAAGCAATCTTTATAATGTGAAATTGCAAGATAAAGCAGCAAGTGCTGATGTAGAAGCTGTAACAAGCTATCCTGAAAATTTAGCTAAGATAATTGATGAAGGTGGCTACACTAAACAACATGTTTTCGATGTAGACAAAACAGCCTTCTATTGGAAGAAGATATCATCTAGGACTTTCATAGCTAGCAAGATGTCAATGCCTGGCCTCAAAGAACATGCTGACTGTCCTGTTAGGAACTAATGAAGCTGCTGATTTGAAGTTGAAGCCAATGCCCATTTACCATTTTGAAAATCTTAGGGCTCTTAAGAATTATGCAAAATTGACTCTGCCTTGGCTCTATAAAGTAAACAACAAAGTCTTGATTACAGCATGTCTGTTTCTAGATAGCTTACTAAATATTTTAAGCCTACTGTTGAGAACTACTGCTCAGGGAAAAAAAAAAAAAAAAAAAAAAAAAAGATTGCTTTCAAAACATTTCTACTCATTGACAGTGCACCTTGTCACCCAAGAGCTCTGATGTAGCTGTAGAAGGAGGTTAATGTTATTGTCATGCCTGTTAACACATCATGTATTCTGCAGTCCACAGATCAAGGAGTAATTTCAACTTTCAAGTCTTATTATTTAAGAAGTACATTTTGTAAGACTATAGCTGCCATGGGTAGTGATTCTTCTGATGGATCTGAGCAAAGCAAATTGAAAACCTTCTGGAAAGTATTCACCATTCTAGATGTCATTAGAAATATTCAGATTCATAGGAGGAGGTCAAATTATCAATATTAATAAGAGTTTAAAAGAAGTTGATTCCAACCCTCATGGATAATTTGAGGATTTCAATACTTCAGTGAAGGAAATAACTGTAGATGTGGTGCGAATAGCAAAATAACTAGAATTAGAAGTGAAGTCTAAAGATGTGACTGGATTGCTGCAACCTTATGATAAAACTTTAATGAAGGAAGAATTTCTTCTTATGAACGAGCAAAGAAAGTAGTTTCCTGAGGTGGAATCTCTTCCTGATGAAGATGCTTTGAACATTGTTGAAATAACAACAAAGGATTTAGAATATTACATAAATTTAGTTGATAAAGCAGTGGCAGGGTTTGAGAGGACTGATTTCAATTTTGAAAGAAGTAACACTGTATCATGCTATCAGACATCACTGCATGCTACAGAGAAATCTTTCATAAAAGGAAAAGTTCATTGATGTTGCAAACTTTATTGTTGTCTTATTTTAAGAAATTGCCACAGCCACCCTAGTCCTCAGCAACACACAACCTGAGCAGGAAGCAGCCATCAACATCAAGGCCAAACCCTCCACCAGGCGAAAGATTATGACTCCCTGAAGGCTCAAAGGATTCTTAGCATTTTTTAGCAACAAAATATTTTTAAATTAAGCTATGTATATTTTTTAGATATAATGCTATTGCACACTTAATAGAGTACAGAATAGTGTAAACATAAGTTTTATATGCATTGGGAAACAAAAAAAATTCTGTGCCTTTCTTTATGGTAATAATCACTTTATTGTGTTTGGTCTGTAACCAAACCCACACTGTCTTCAAGGTATGCCTGAATATAATTAATTGTTTAAGTGACACTCCACCACAATCCCATGTCTGTGTCATGCATCTAGGACTGTTATGTTGCATTCTACTATGTTTATCTTTTGACAATGGACCAAAAGGATGCCAGATACCTGTGGTTAGGAGTCTGCCTAGGTAAGAAAAATGTCTTCAAAGGGAAATAAGGGCTGGTGAGGCTAACTCATGGAGACTGGGGAAAAACCAATCCTGGCGCCTCCACTCTTGGTCCTGGAATTTTATGTATTTATTGTTTGTTGTTGTTGTTGTTGTTTTGTTAAGATGGAGTTTTGCTCTTGTCACCCAGGCTGGAGTGCAGTGACATGATCTTGGCTCACTGCAACTTCCACCTCCTGAGTTCAAGCAATTCTTCTGCCTCAGCCTCCCAAGTAGCTGGGATTATAGGTGCCTGCCACCACGCCCAGCTAATTTTTGTATTTTTAGTAGAGATGGGGTTTCACCATGTTGTTCAGGCTGGTCTTGAACTCCTGACCTCAAATGATCCACCCGCCTCAGCCTCCCACACTGCTGGGATTACAGGCGTGAGCCACTGTGCCCAGCCAGTCTTGGAATTTGAAGGGAGCAGATGTCCCTCTAGTCATGGATAGTTAGGGCAGCTTCCACCACCTGGAAGAAGGCCAGGAGCTAAGAATGGTATGTATAATAGAACATAAGACAGTGGTCAAGTCATGTGTTGTAATTAAGATTATTTAATCTGTATCATCCCACATTGATGAGCACTGGAGTAGTACCACAAAGGCAAAAGCTGTGGCTATTTCGCTCACCAATAAACTTCTAATCCTAACTCAATGCCTGGCATAAAGAAGCACCCCATAAATGTTTGTTAAATGATGAGTTAAATAATTTTTTCCCATGGCATCACTCAAATCTTATTTAAGCAATATAACCTTGTCTAGTTGTGCCATGGAGACAAAGAAAAAGAATTTGAACTTAATTTTGGTCTAGAGCATTAAGGAACAACAGTATCTGCCTCCCACACTACAGCCCTGAAGCCAGTTAGAGTGACCAGCACAGCAGTCAGGAGCAACATACTCTCAAAAATAGATGAATTCATGGAGAAAAGGTGAGACTCCTATAGTCCAGTTATTTCTTCCACCAGAACATTCTGTTCTATGGTCAATTTTAAAGATTCTAATTTCTTTACTAATATAGGAAAGTCATTCATTAAGTATTTACTACATCAGTGTATTGAAAAAATACCACTCTTTTCTTTTATCTGCTGCAAATTCATCAAAACTATATGAAATGTGTACCTCCCCTCCTCAGAAGAATAGTCCAGCATTTAATTTATCCTCCCAGTATCTGGGTTTTCCTGGACATTAATAGACAGGAAGATCCCTTTTCACTGTGAGTATTGAAAAGGAGATATCAGGAACGGGCTCACTTTTGTAGACAATCCTTAAGTAGGCATTTTAGTTTCCAACAGTTGCTCAAAAATTCTCTAACTGGTAGCCCAAAGACATATTTTGTTTTGTTTGTTTGACATGTGTTCAGTGTTCTAAAAGTTGTGAATTAGCTACAATGAAGATAAAACAATAGGATTGTCCAATGAGAGAAATGGAGGTCAAATTCTTTTTTGTAATAAAAATTGTATATATTTAAGGTGTATGACATGAGGTTTGGTTTCTATATACACATATAGTGAACTGAATATTACAGTCAAGCTAATTTACATATACATTATTAGTAACTACAGTCCTCATGCTGTACATGAAATCTCTAGAACTTATTCACCCTGCATGAATGAAACTAGCATTTGACCCACATCTCCCATTTCCCCCTTTCCCTGGTAACCACCCTTCTCCTCTCTGCTTCTAAGAATTCAACTTTTTTATATTTCACATATAAGTGAGATCATGCAGACTTGTGTCTGTGGGCTTTTAATGTGCATTTCCCTGATGATTTATGATGTTAAGTACCTTTTTATATACCAATTCACCATCTGTGTGTCTTCTTTAGAAAAATGTCTATTCAAGTCCTTTGCCCATCCTTTTAGCAAGCTTATTTGTTTTTTTGCTGCTGAGCTGTATGAGTTCCTTATATATTTTAGATACTAACCCCTTATCAGATAAATGGTTTGCAAATATTTTTCTCCCAACCTATAGGGTGCCTTTTCATTTTGTTGATTATTTCCTTGGCTGTACAGAGCTTTTTACTTTAATGTAGTCCCACTTGTTTATTTTCACTTTTGTTACCTGCTTCTGTTCATTCCAATAATAGAAAACCCTAAAGATTCTATTAAAAACTATCAGAACTAATATATTTAGTAAAGTTGCAGGATGCTTGACTCCTGCATACCAAGGTGTATTCCCAAACAACTTCCCAAACAACTTCCTGCATAGTTGCTCTTTTACTCCAGGCTGCTTGGTACCCAACCTCAATTCTTTATTCCCTGCACCCAGATCATTCCTCATACTTGCATTATGAGAAGGTAAGGTAGCATGTATGCATAGTTCATCCCCAGAAATGTAACTCCTGTGTATCCAGAAGCCTCACCTGGCTCCAGCCTGTTCTCTGGGGGTGATGAAAGAACAGGACTTTATGCCTATTTTTTGTAAACTTCTACTCTATAAACTACCCACCCCATGAAAAAGTTTATTTCTTAATCCCCTTCTTGCAACATTGTGGTATTTATCTTCATTTACCTTGTCATACCTCCTCATTACCTGCATTTAAAAACTGAGAGGTTCCACATGAAAATCTGGATGGCTGATATGTCTTAAAATAGCCTACATTCCCAAATGGCAGCAAACAGCTAGATATCAAAAGCCAGTGGTCCACTATTTCTTAAATTTAAGCTTCAGCTGTCATGTAGCATCATGCTAACCCTGAGATTTACCTGACTGTAGAGTAAGAGGAATGTGAATTATTTCTTGGACCTGGAGCTCTACCCTATATTTGCTCCAACACACACTCATTGTATTCCTGTCTGGTCCTTGTAGGTTATGAATAGGTTATGATGCTGATCTAAATCCACTAAGAGATGTAACTAGATTGTCTAAAGGGGAAAGTGAAGGAGACCTTCTGTTTTAAGTGTAGGTGAAGGAGTCACCCTGAAGAATGGGAAATAGGAGAGAGTTCATGGTTTCCAAAGAGACAGACCTGTGAACTGTGGGAAGGGACATTGCCAGCAGACTTTGCAGCAGCCTACCCTGAGCAACAATTCCAGAGAGATGACAGAGGACCAGCCTTGCACAAGGCATCACATGGAGCTAGGAGTGATGGCCAGAAGACATCCTGCATGACCTCAGAAGTTGCTTTATGTAACCCAAAATAAAGAGCTATGAAAACCAACTAGCACTGGGCTTCCCACCCACAGTAGTGAGGCTTAAGGGATCTTTAATTGTGCCTTCGATGAAAAAAGAGCTAGCCTATCGCTGTGCCAATATCTTCCATTTGCCCCTCCAGAGCCACTCTCCTCTATTCTCCATTTTGTTCACTGCTCCAAGGCAGCTTATTTATGGATGACATCAGAAAGCTACCAAGTCCTCTGAGTTCCAGTTGAGTTTGGTTAATGGGGAACCTCAGGTGATTCTGTGAAGAAGAGTAGGAGTTCTCTCCCAGCAAAATCATCTCAAGCTGTAGATGCCCCGCCATCCAAAGATTACTGCTTTTCCCAAGGTGGCTAAAGCTACCCCAGTCTCTCTAAGTTCTGCATGCCTGAGGGTGGTAACAACTCTGCTGCTGAGCCTCAGGTTATGACACCATGGCCTGCAGTTCCCCTATACCACACCTTCATTAAACAGAGATTTTCAAATGGATGAAGAAACCCTCATTGGATTAGCCTGTTTCAAACACACCGTCTGTTTCCTGCTGGGACCTTGACGGATACAACCCCAATGTGATGGAACAGTTCACACCTGTCACACTACAAGAAACAGCATTACAGTGGTAGGAGTAGCAGGGCTGGGATCAGAAGCTGACCACTGAATGAGATTGCTCCCAGATCCAGAACAGACATAGTTTTACCAGGGATCACAGAGCTTCGTAACCAGATGCACACACTTGATCATAGCAGAAGTTATAAGTTATATTGGTATCAAAGCTGCTGCCTTTATATTTAAATTAAGCACTTCAAACATAGAATTCTATTCAATTAGAAGATTCCAATAGTAATTGCCAACTAAAGGAGAAAAATAAGAGGGAAATAGAAAAGGAGATATTTTATAGAGTGAGATAAAAACACACAGAACTACAAAGGAAAAGAGATGCAAAAAACACAGCACAGAATTTGGGCTTTCCACTAGGACAGGGCCAGGGGTTCTCTGGGTTTGGTGGGCAAAAGGCTTCTACATAGCAGTTGTATGCTTTAAGGCGAAGCATGGGCTTCAAGGTGTTGTCTACTGCTGCACAGACCTCTTGTCCCCCAGATCCTGCATCCTTTGTAACCCTTAAGCAGGTCATACTGAATGTGGGGCACAAGGCAGGATCCAGAGAGGTTAATACACACTTGGAAGAGGGAGCAAAAGAAGGGCTATGTTTATGACTGGAATACTTAAGAAGGGTCTAGGAACTTACCTAGCTTTCAGTTCAAAGACCATGGATGTTGCATAAGAAGACCCAAACCCTGTTTTCTACCTGGGTCCCTTTTCCTCAGATGTGGTGCCTCAAAGGCATAGCTTTACAGCTGTCCCTGCCTTTGTTCACACACTGGGCACCAGATCCTCTCTGTACAGTGGAAATCTTAAGGTCAGGCCTGCTAGTGTGATGGAATGTTCACAAACAGCATGGAACGCTGTGTGTAATTGTGTGAGGGACTTGTTTTGTGTGAAGGTTTAAGAAATAGCTGGTATAAGATTTAGTCTTGGCCAGATGCAGTGGCTCAAACCTGTAATCCCAGCACTTTGAGTGGATTGCTTGAGCTCAGAAGTTCAAAACCAGCCTGGGTAACATGACAAAACCCCGTCTCTACCAAATACACACACAAAAAAAAAAATTAGCCAGGCGTGGTGTGCACACCTGTGGTCCCAGATACTTAGGAGGCTGAGGTGGGAGGATGGCTTGAGCCTGGGAGGCGGAGAATGCAATGAGCACAGATCACGCCACTGCACTCCATCCTGGGCTATAGAGTGAGACCCTGTATCAGAAAAAAGAAAACAAAAAAAGATGTAGTCTCATGGAAGTCAATATAGCCTGGTTAAGCTGAAAATAGAAAGTGGAACATCTGAGTCATGGTGCTAGTGCACAGTTTGGGCATTGTTCACAACTACTGGCTAGGGCTAGTGTTCAGAAATAATATGTGGACTTGGAACTGGAGCACTTCACATAGGACTCTCCAAATTCTAGACAGGACTTGCAGTCACTATTCACAGATGAAATCATCAGATGACAATGGAGCCAATTCTCCTCGTTAGAACAGCCCCCTGGCTCCAAACTTCACAAAGAATTTACAGCATTGTAACAGAATTTAACTGTATTCAACTCAGTGTGAATCACACACATAATATTTGTGCTATGGTTAAATGATTAAAAGAATCCAACTTTTATGTTTAAGACAAAGCCTCCTGGAATTGGTTCAAAGGCTGGAATTAATTCAGGAGCTGGTACATAACTTTGGAGATGCATTTATCCATCATTTGCCAGTGGTTACACATTGCATCAGGGAACATTACCACCCTGAAAGCCTCACTTCTGGGCTCCCTCTGTGTCCTATATTGTGTCATTTGAAAGCCCTAGAGCCAAAAGCAAAAGTCACACAATGTATGCTTGAGGCATGTTACTGTCAGTACAATGTGAGTCAAAGACTGCCCAAATCCAGCTAGTTCGTCTATCTATAGCTCAAATCAGAAGTCCAGGAGTATGTAAAGTAAAAGGTAAAGTAAAAGGGGTATCTGGTACACAAGGTATCTCCAGAAACTTAATTTATAATAAGAGGTGTGCTTAACAAACAAGGAATTAGAGCAGAAAGAATTGAACAGTCTTGAGGTATATTTGGTCCTAACTGCAACGGACCTTAAAAAATTAGATGCGCTTTAGCATAACACATATCTTTGTAAAAAACAGGATATTTTTGTCCATGAAACACAGTTTTTTCTTTATTAATTGTTAGATAATTGCATATTTTGGCTATATTGACTTTGCTCTTTTATTTTTACTTTTTACATTTTTTTAATAGATGATACATTCAAATACCAAAAAGTCCGAAAGCAACTGTTTTAGAAAACTAAACAGAACATCTGCATGTCCTGTGACCCAGAAATGCCTCTTATAGATACACACCCAACAGGAATGTATACCTACATTACCAAAAGACATGTATGAGATTGTCCATCACAGTACTATTTTCATAATAGCTCTGCCAAATGCTGGCTTCTGCAATATATCACCAAATTATCTGTTCAGAAGATAAAGCTGAGTTTACTGCTTACCACAGTAAACGAGAGCATTATCTTCCAGAGTTTTAGTAGCATCTCAGGGTAGGGGAGGAAAACTGTGAAGATTTGGGTTTGGCTTGTTGACCTCCGACCCAAACCTACAAATTTATTGTTTGTAAATTGTAGGATGCTTGATGGTATAATTCAGCATTCATTCTAAAGGCCTAAGAACAAGTGAGCCAATTATGTAAATCCCAACCTGAGCACCAGAGATGAGAGGAAATGAGAAGTCTCAGCTCAATGTAGAATGCGTGATTAGGGTTCAATAATATAAAGATATAAAAGTTTAGGATTGATGGACATAAGGAGGCAAGTATTTTGAGGTGAAGCTTTCCAAGATTCTTGGAAAGTACACCATCCTTGGGTGCTATCTATTTAAAAGTAGAACAGCCTGATATTTCTTTAAATGGGATTTTTGTAAGAGTCTTAACAATAAAGTTGTCTGCACCTTGTATCTACCCAGTCAAAGGTTTTCTGAAATATTTACATTAAAATAAACAGTACATTTGTAGAAGGTTTAGGGCAGAGGTCAGCAAACTACGTCTGTGGGCCAAATCCAGTCTGTTTTTGCAAATAAAGTTTGGAACACTGCCAAATCCTTTCATTAGATATGGACTATAGCTGCTTTCCTACAACACAGCGCTCTCTGTTGTCTGATTCTACTGGCAGCCTGTGCCTTTCATTATATTTGTGCTACTTTACAGCTTAAAAAGTTGGAGACAATGGATAGTAATACAAATTACTCTTGTCTGTAGATACATAAATGAATTTTGTCAGCTGAAGATATAATTGATTATTGCCCTGTGGATATTGGTTAATTTTGCATCTTTTAGCTAATTTATTTCAGCATTCCTAATTGCCTATATATGTGTCTGTTCTTGGATTCTGTTTGAAGTGGTTTCTTAAATATATATTTGTATTAGTCATGGTTCTCCAGAGAATCAGAACCAATAGGAGATACATATATATACATACACACACACACACACACACACACACACACATATATATATATATATCCTGGACATCAAGAAGACCCATAATCTGATGTCTGCAAGCTGCAAAGCCAGGAAAGCTGGCAGCATAATTCAGTATTCATTCTGAAGGCCTGAGAACCAAGTGAGCCAATGGTGCAAATCCCAATTAGAGGGCCAGAGAAAGTGAGATAATGAGATGATGAGATGAGATGAGATGAGATGAGATGAGATGAGATGAGATGAGATGAGATGAGATGAGATGTCCCAGCTCAAGCAGTTTAGGTAGGAAAAAAGGAACAAACTCCTTCTTCCTCTGCTTTTTCTTCTATGCAGGCCCTCAACAGATTGGAAGATGCCCAGGCAGTTGGGGACGGCAATCTACTCTCTCAATCTACTGATTCAAATGCTAATCACATCCAGAAACATCCTCACAGACATACCCAGAAATGATCTTTAATCTGGGCCAGTGAAATTGACACATAAAATTTAACCATCACAATATCTCACCAGTATCCTCATTAATTGATGAGTTAAAATCTTTGACACGTGTACATTTTATATTTGTATGAGAATTTTGATTTTGCCTGTTTTAGTGGTTAATTTTTAACAGAAGTGGGCAGTCATGCATGTGGTTATCAGTCACTGGGGAGCAAGTAGTGACCAGAGCACACCTGAGCCAGACTGCTGAGGTGCAGGTAACACTCTATTCCTAGATATGGGTGCTGATTACACAGATGAACACTTTGAGCTGTAGACTGAGGTTCTTTGCAATTTTCTGAATATATGTTGTACTTCAATGAAAAGCTCATTTTTAAATAAATATATAAATAAACAAAACGTCTAAAGGTATCTAGAGAAATATCTCCCCCCGGCTAATGATTTCCCACCTCAGCATTAGTCACTTTATTAGGTATTTTTATTTATCATTCCAGACTTTTTTAAAGGATATACAAGGAAATAAGAATACAGATTCTTATTCCCTCAGCACTTTTTTCACAAAAGATAGCATGAAAGATACAACATACATACTGTTCTGTGCCTTTTATTTTTCACTTAACAATGAATCTTGGAGATCTCTTCTTATCAGTACATGGAGCTCCTCCATTCTTTATTACAGCTCCATTGTATTTCACTAAATGGATGTGCCACACTTTATTTAACCAGCCCTCTCTATTGATGGGCATTTGGGTTGTTTGTAATCTTTTGCTCCACAGAAATATATTGAGCTCCTAGATAGTAATAAGAAAAAGAAAGGAAGGGAGAGGAGAAAGAGAGATGGAAATTGGGAGTGAGAATGGGTTGTCAGTGGCACAAAGGCCTGAGCACATGTCGGGGTAGGGAACACCCAAGATTAGGGTGGGTAGCTGTGACACCAAAGACCAATTATTTTTCCTTTAAATTTTGCCCTCTACCAGCCTTGACATTTGACTTTTTTTAAGGTTACCTACTTTAACAAAAGGCAGTCAACATACACTGCATTTTTTCCAAAGAGGCTGGAGAGTATACATATATTGGATATACAGGAATTCATATAACAATGATTCAAATAGCGGACTTCCTCAACTGTGATAAAAACAAGAAGAACTCATTCCAAACAGCTAGTATTTTATTTTCAGAAATGAAATGCTAACAGTTTCCAGCTTACCACTTACCCTAAAGCAAAGAGAACCACTTACTCAGTGAGCCACAGGAGGCTGTGACTCCCAAAGTCACTGCCCAGCAGAATGACAAGCCCAATTTGCGATTCCCCCTTATTTTCCATCCCTCTAGGATTGAAATGCCTAGCTGCTTCTTCCTAACCAAAATTTATTTTATCAAGGAAGCACCATGTTCTTTCAGGTCTAGAGAAGCCCACTCTGAACTGGAAAAGACAAAAAACGATTGTTCTCATTTGCACAACTGCTTGGAAGGAAAATGAGATTACTGGCATCAAGGGAAAATTTAAATTTTTCCCCAGGCAAGAAGAATTGACTTTCTCTGCTCCAGGAGGAAGGTAGTTGAGAATTTACTGCACAACCTAGCTGGAAGAAAATAAGGAGCCTAATAAACCCAGGCAATTTAAGCACATACATGCACATGCATCCAGAAAATCTCTGTGCTGTGATTTATGCAAATGTGTTAATTCATAATTAAAAGGTAATTGGGATCACTTTAATGGCCTTTTCTTCCTCTTAGACTGCCTCAGTGGCAGACCCCTGTCACATCAATTGTGAGTGTTAATATATCAGTTCCAATGATTTTATTGTCTTAAAAATAACTTAGCTGCTGCAGAGGCTGCCTTAGGGAGCTCAGTCTCCAAGGAGGAAGGTATCTAACAGCCAGTCCATTCTGATCTCCCAGTTATTGACAAGCAGAAAAAGAAACATTCACTTTTAATAATAGGGCTCTCTTTCATGCAAAGATAGTAGAAGAATTCTAAGAATAAATAATTCATGCTCCTCCAAGCTCTCTGAGAATAAATTTGTTCCTTTTCTGTTTTGTTTTTCTTCAAGATATGACATCTTAGGAAGAAGGGACTGGGGGAAAGAAAGCACTTTCTGCTTCTGTGGATATAAACACACAGTGTTTTATTCCCTAGTGCAACAAAACCTCAAGATCAACAGACAAGAGCTGAAAACCCTCTCCCACCAGACACAGTGCCATCTAAATGTTATCTCAAAAGATAGCATTTCATAAACAGTTTCAACAAAAGGATGTCAGTTTTTCCTTTATGTGCATGCACAAAATCGCTTTTCAGGAAAAAAATGACCATTACCAAATCCATCATAAAATTAATTACATTTAGTTGACCACATTGGCTGGCTGGCTATAACTCTTGCTGTATTTTCAAAAAGTGTGTTTCATTTCATTTGTCATTAAAGGAAAAAAATTGTAGTTTTCCAACATACTGTCTATTGGTGGTTCTCAAACTTCAGTGTATGCCACAATTCCCAAAGAAATTTAACTAAATACAGATTCCTTGGCACTCTCCCTCAAAATTCCTATTTACTTTTTCTGGTATAAGGAACAGGTAATTCTGGTTTACTTAAGCTATGGTTTCAGAAACACTACACTCTGATTCTAATTATTCATGTTAGTTCTCATGAAAATATTCACATTAATTCTAATGAAATATAATGTGACTTAATACTATATGTAAGAATTTCCTCCCTGACTTAATTTTGATGTGAATAGGAGGCAGCGAAATACTGGGTAGAAGGGGGCAGTTCCCCAGCAAAGGCCCCACCCTGAAGCTGGGAAACCCATGGCCCTAAATGGGAACAGGCATTTCTGTTTTTGCACCCAAATGTTGCCTTTTCCAAGACCACTCTGGCCTGCCATGCAACTATCCTGTGTCCATATAAACTCCAAGCTCCACTGGCAAAGTGGTAGAATGGCATGACAGAGAAGGAGAGAAGAGAAGGAGTGTCTGAACATCGGGAAGATTTTGGCTGGGGACAGTCGGAGAGGAGATCAGCTGCATGACGACTAAACTCCAGGGGAAGATCATCTTCCCACTCCATCCCCTTTCCAGGTCCCCATCCATCCCACTGAGAGCCACCCCCATCACTCAATAAAATCCCCACATTCACCATCCTTCAAGTTTGTGTGACCTGATTCTCTGGATCCTGGACAAGGACCTGGGTACCAAGATGGCAGGGTGTAAAAGGCTGTCACCCTGACTCTCCACTGAGCTGGAATAGCCATCCATGGACAGCAACTGCTAAAAGAGCATTAAGTTTAATATATCCCTAGATGCTACAGTGAGCCTGGAGCCCAAAAGTGCTCACCCCAGCTCCTGCACCTGCCCATCTGCATGTTCCTACTCCCATAAGGGGTTTGGTCAGGGAACTCTCCCATTTTAATTTCATTGGTAATTTCCTAAAATTGACTGTTGATTCCTATGTTCCTTTCACTGGACTGCTCCTTTGAGGAAATTACCTATTTAGATTATCTAAATGACGCTATGGAGCCATAATTCTTGACAAAACTGAAGCAGGAAAAGAAAACTGCCACAAAATTGGGGAGTCAACAAGTTCATTGAAGAACTGATAAAAGCTATGTGCCTCTTTCCAAGGAAAAAATAAGGCACATTCACACAAATTTTACACCATTTCAATAGGTTCACAGACCTTAGACTAGAGATTTCTATCCTAATGTGTTCATAAGTCACAAATTTAAAGACAAATTCTTATTTGAGTTTAGGAATATGAAGGCAATATGTTCTGTCACACAGTGTGGCTACAACTAAATGTAGTATCATGGAAGCTTCATGAAACATGAGGCAGATCTTCCAGTTCTAAGAAACATAAAAGACATTTGTTAACAAACATGCCACTTCCAAACTTTCTGATGTAAAATAAAGTTTAGCAGCTAATTATTTCCTATAATTCATGGAAGTAGCCAGAGCCAATCATTTTAAATCCAAAAGTACAAGAATTTAAGAGGGAAAATGTTAAGAATGGGATAGAAACGGGATGAGTTTTTGTACTTGATTTCTTATATTCCTGAAATAAACCCCAAAATCTCTAATTTTGTTGATACATTAGTACTGTGTAAACAAAGTAAAGCATTCTGTTATGCATTAGTGACTAATTGTACATCGACGGCCTATTATATCATATTTAGTAATTCAGCAAAAGAGAAGAACACTAGCAAGGTCTAAGCAGAACCAGAAATTTCATGAAGATATTAAGTTTACTCATCATATTTTATCTATCTGATTGCACAATTAAAGGAATGGTGAGATCATGTCTACAAAGCAAAGTGAGCCTCTCTAAAGAAAGATATTACAATAATGCAAAGCATTGCTTCACCATCTTAAAATGGAATATCATTGCCATTCATTTAAAAAGTTCTAGGATAATTAAATAAACTGAGAGTTTTTAAAAAGACTTTGTCCAGAGGCAAGGGTAGATGAGGGACTATTAATCCAGACTGTGACCAGTTGCTTATTGCTGTGTAAGAAACTAACGTAAAATTTAGTGGCTTAAAGTAACAATTTACTTATGCTTCTGTGGGTCAGTATTTTGGGCTGCATTCATCAGGAACAGTTTCATCTATGCTCTATGTGGTGTCAACTGGGCTCACTCATCTGTCTGAGGCCTCAGCTGGAACAACTTGAATGATTGAGATGACTGCACTGTCTGGGTCTCTCTCCACATGGTCTCTCATTCCCCCATAGACAGGGCTCCAAGAGGACTAAAACAAAACCTTCAAAGTCTCTTAAGGCCTCAGCTCAGATCTCACATAGTGTCACTTCCACTGTGTTATGTTGATCAAAGGAAGCTACTAAGTCAGTCAACAGTGGGAAAATAAACTCTACCTCTTCACAGGAGGAATTGCAAATAATTTGTGGCTGTTTTTAATCTAACAAAGACACTATTCCATAAAACTGTACTACATACAATGCAAGATTTTTTTTTTAATAGAAAAGAAAATGCACTTCATTAAGACTATTGACCTGAATGCTAAAGAATGATAAGCGGGTAAATGTAGTTTGTGACAACTTAATAAGCTATTGTATTTTGTTGGGGATAGGAGGTGCAGAAAGATGGATGGAATGCTAGATACATGATGTATCCATTTGGATAAATTATTCTGGTAAGTTCCAAAAGCTATGAGAAACTGTTATGTTTAATTTTAATAACTATTGTTAAGTTGATGGATTAGCAAATATCTTGCCAATATTAATATCTAAGATAAAATGGTTTTGTTTCAACACTGATTGCGTGACATGAACTCATGCACTAGTTAACTAGATCCAATGGTCAAATGACATCACATAGCTCTTTTATTTTTTTTATTTTTATTTTTTTTTAAATTTATTTATTATTATTAAACTTCAAGTTGTAGGGTACATGTGCACAACGTGCAGGTTTGCTACATATGTATACTTGTGCCATGTTGGTGTGCTGCAGAGTTATACCTGATGTAAATGACGAGTAAATCACATAGCTCTTTTAAAAGAAGAAATATGTTTCAAGTACATAGAATGGGTTGTGATGTGGAATAACAAAAAATCTTTTCACACGTTTTCAACTATGTCTCTACTTTAAACAGAAGAAAAATACAGAAACAAGCAAATAGGAAACTTTAACAGACTTGTAGTTATGTGTATTCTAGTCCTAATATACCAGGAATTTGCTTCATGACATTACATAAAATAGAGATTTCTCCAACACAATTACAGTAGCAGTAGATGATATCTGTATAGTTCTTCCAGTCTTAATATAACTACATACACAACTATGCACATATAAGCATAGATGCATACACACATAAACATACATGCAGATAAAGAGAAAGAACTTTCAGAAAATAATATTGTGTTTGAGAAAAACACAATTAAGGAATTCACTTTTTGTTACTGTTCTTGGCCCTTTATTCCCAAACTAATTACTCACTAAATACTTATAACTCTAAATCTTTCATTTTAGCAAAAACCTTTGATATTCCATTTATGCTCTCATAGTAGGCTTCTTTTAAAGATTTCTTCTTAACAAATTTTTTTTTAAATAGCTCTAAATTGGATTGTCCCACCATGACAACATCATAAAAACTAAATTTCAGAATTCTAGAAATGGAAAGATCTAGATTTACTTTGTTTTTTAGCCATTAAAAAGTATACTAATATAGCTTGAATTGAGTGTTCTATTTACAAATACTTTAAACGATTTCTTAATGTTGTTTATGTATATTTAGAACACTTCTATAAAAATTGAAGGCTAATGTTATTGTACCAATTTTCCTTATAGAAAAATTGAGTAATAAATTGGTGGAGAACTTGCTGCCATATTCTTGTTAACAGATGATGGATTAACAGATGGGAGCCCAGATAATGGGAAATTTTAATCAGATTCAACATACTTCTTGCTAAGACAGGCAAAACTTTTTCAGTTCTAGAAATGTACTTTGGTAGGCTGACAACCTTTAAATAAAACATGATTAACAGAGATTTTGGCTATCAGCTGTGATACAGTATTAGAGAACTGACTTACCCTCCTACCTGAAACAATAAAAAAAAAAACAGACAAAATACATAAAACAAAAATTTTAAGAAATTGAACGTCAGGCAATATAAGACAATGATTCCTGAGAGAAGAAAAACAAAAGAGGCATACCCTAGATATCCCGACTAACTGACTAGAGAGAGATTCTAGGATATAACACATGGAGGAGGAATCCAAAAGGAATCCAGAGGTGTCCTTGTATTGAGGAAATAGACCTTGAAATCCACAGAGGCCAAGACTACTACAGTTTGTGGAGCAGAATACCAGAAAAGAGACAACTTCACAGACAACTACAGAAATCTGCAGAGGATCCCATTTGGATTTTCAGAGTAGTATTGGTCAGTCTGTAAGTGTAAGAAAACTACTTGAAGCGACAGAAAAAAGCAAAACCCAAAAGAAACAAAAGGAACAGTCTTTGGAGATCACACAACTCAGAAATAGTCTCTGTTCCTCAGAGTGGAAACTCACTTAATCCATGAGATACTTTAGAATATCAGAAGGTATTACCCCAACAGTGGGCCAAAAAATAGCTGCAAACTAAATGCAGTTGTGGTCCTGCCTAACAAAGCTCAAAAGCAAGCCTAAATGGATCAAACTATTTTTAAATTTTTAAATTACATTCCAAAAGAAAGCTCAAAAATATGTATTAATTTTTTATTAATTAAAAACCACCTTTACAAAAATTATAACTGAGAAACTCATGATAGTGAAAAAGATCTAACTCCATCTTGTTCTAACCATCAAGTTGTCCTTGTTCATTCCTGGGCCTAGGTCAAACTTTGGGAGGAACTTAGTTTACAGTTGGCTATTTCTTTACCTCCTTTTTTTGCCTAATTAGCATTTTAGTGAGTTCTCTTTACTACCTGATTGGTCAGGTGTGAGTTAAGTTGCAAGCCCTGTGTTTAAAGATGGATGGGGTCACCTTCCCAGCTAGGCTTAGGAATTCTTAGTCAGCCTAGGAAATCCAGCTAGTCCTGTCTCTCAGTTCCCCATTTCAACAGGAAAACCCAAGTGCTGTTGGGGAGGCTGGTCGATGACTGCTCTAACTGCTTCCTGCTGAATTGGGGCATAGTAGGGGTTGGGCAGTTGAGATTTCCTCAGGAGGAGTGACTTCAACGTCATTAACATCGGAGCATGGACTAGCAGGCCAGTCCAGGGGTCCATGGTAGATCTTAGTCATGGATTGTATCTGGGGCTCCATTTGAAGAACTATTTGTAGCTTTACAGCTTTGATTCTGGAAGAGACAAACTTAACAGAGGCGAAAGATACAGGGTCCAAAGAGGAGTAACAATATTATAGCTGCTAGAGGTCCTAAGAGAGGGAGAATCCAGGGCATCCATTGGCTGAAGAGGCCCCAATGTCTGGTGTTTTGAAGCTCCTCTGCTCTACGTTGTATTCGATCTCAAATTTCTTTAACTTTCTCAGTGATGATTTCGGATTGATTAACATAATAACAACATTCTTCCCCTAAAAATAAACAGGTTCCCCCTCTTTCAGCGATTAGGGGGATATTCAGCGATTAGCAATATTCAGCGATTAGCAAGTCTAAAGCTCTTCGATTTTGAAGGAATACTGCTGCTAGGGAGTTAAGTTGATCTTGCAAGGTGACTAGTGAGTCAGTAACCCATTCCATGTCACCATTTAGTTCTTGAGATAGTTTATAGTAGAACTGAGTAGAGGTTGTGATACTGCCAATGCCAGTACCTAGTCTGTCTAGCACTCCTTCTCCAATAACATAAGGAAGAATGGGTACTTTTTTGTTGTGGGGCTTAGGTATGACATAAATGTATAAATCTTGTTCAGTGTAAATGGTCATGGGGGCACTAAGAATGAGGGGAAGCACATAGATTCTGAAGAGCCATTCAAACAATGATAGGCTGAGGTACCACAGACAAAAAATATTCCTGAGGGTAGGCAGACTATTCGTGTGAGAGGAGTTACCCACCTGATGCATTGGGAGTTGCTTGTGTCTATAGTGTTGCTAAATTTTACACAGCTGAGGTTTGAGGTATGAGTTATCCCCAGATTGGAAATAAGAGGTTCTACTAAAACAGAAGTGCTGTTTATTTCTGTGCTGAAGTTGTCCCATTGTTCAGGTACAGGGATTGAAATGTATGGCCTGAAGTGCAGGGGGAGGCATATCCAACAGTTAGTAGAGTTTTGGGCCAAGGCCTCAAGGAGCCCAGTGAGGGTGATATCAAATAGGCTTACCAGGTGAGTATGGGTACAAAGGGTTTCATGTAGTTTTGAGAGATCTAGTCCTTTGTAGAGGCTAGGGGTGCTATGTACCCAGGTCAGTTGGGAGATTGCTTCCTTTATGTGTTTTTTTCTTGCGTGATCTTGAACTCCACCCCCATCAGACATACCAGTATGGGTAAAGTAAGTCCAACAGACAGTGGCTCCAAGTCCTCCAGGACAACTAGAATTAACTATTTTCCCTGTGCAATAATAAGTATTTATTTGCATGCAGGCAAAGAGTGGCAGAGTTATAGCAGTTGCAGAGCATGTGGGTGTGGGTGGTGCAGGTGGCATTTCCCTTAGAAAAACTCTTATACGACGGGGCATTAATATTTCCGGGAAGCCACATTCTCCATAGAAGCTCTTGGTAAGGGGAGTTACTGGACGTACAGTGGCATGGGGCAGGTTCAGTGAGAGTGAAAGGGGGTAAGAGAACAGTAAAGAGAAAAATATGATAAGGGAGGGCCATGGGGATTTACAATTTTAGTTACTGTCCTTATAGTTGTTGCTTGAAGAGCAGGCGCAGATCCTCTAGAGGTTCACAGGAATAGTTAGCATTGTCTCCTGGTTTTTCGGGTTCCTTTGGCAGTATCCAGGGTTTGACTCGAGTGTGATATATCCAAGACTCCACTCCAGCTTTAACCGTGGTTGAGGTAGATAAAATGACTGGGTAGGGTCCTTCCCAGGATGTATCTAGGGATGGGGAATTAGAGGGAAGAGACTTAACTAATATCATGTCACCAGGGTAGAATAATTCCTTTCCCTCCTTTCAGGGACAGACTCCTTGTAATGTTTTAAGAACTTGTTGATATTTGGCTAAGGAGGTGATGTCTGCAACTAACTTGGCCATCTCTCAGTCAAGCACAAGGTCATTGGTTAGGAAGGGTTATCCATACAGCATTTTGTATGGGCTAAGTCCTGTTTTTTGGGGAGAGATTGAGATTCTTAGTAAGGCTATAGGCAACAGAGCAGGCCATGCAAGGTGGGTTTCCTGGATTAGCTTTTTTAGATGTCATTTGAGTGTTTTTTGTTCATTTTCTCAACTTTCCCTAAGGATTGTGGCCTCCAGGCACAGTGTAAGTGATATTGTATGCCTAACACCGGGGATACTCCTTGGGTTACTGTAGCCTTGAAAACAGGGCCATTGTCACACTATAAGCCTCAGGGAAGTCCGAATCTGGGATTTATTTCATGAACTAGTATCTTCATTACCTCTGGGGCCTTTTCTGTCCTACAGGGGAAGGCCTCTCCCCAACCAGTAAAAATATCTACCCAAACTAGTAGACACTGAAATCCCTGAGATTTGGGCATGTGGGTAAAATCCAGTTGCCAGTCTTCTCCTGGGTAATGGCCTGTTCTTTGTTGTCCTGAAGGAGCTTGGTGATAAGGCAGGGGATTATTTCTTTGGCACACTTCACAGGCCCTGACTATCTGCTTAATAGTTTTGAAAAGGCCTGGTTCAGTAAATAATGATTTGGCCATCTGATGGGTGCTAAGTGAAAGGTTTGGTGGAGGGTTTTAAGTAATTTCCATTGGTTAGCTGCAGGCAAAAGTATTTTTCCTTCTTCAGTGGCTAGTCATCCTGAGGGAGGAAACTATGTCCTCTTGAGGTTCCCCATTCTATTTCTCCTGCTGAATACTGGGGCTTAGTTTTCCTGAGGGGATTACCCCATACTAGGTGTCCTTTCTAATGGAGGGTCCTGCCTGGTAGCTCTTTTGGCTTCATTATCCACTTGGTCGTTCCCCTCATTTCCCTTTTTCCTTTCCGATGACTCCAGCAATGTAAAACTGCCACCTCTTTAGGTTTCTGTATAGCCAATAATAATCTCTTAATGGCTTCCTGATGTTTGATAGTTAGGAATTCTCTTTCTCTCCATATTGCTGCCTGGGCATGGAGGACTAGGTAAACATACTTAGAGTCTGTATATATATTTACCCTTTTTCCTTCTCCTAATTTTAGTGCCCGAGTGAGGGCTATTAGTTCTGCCAGTTGAGCGCTAGTTCCTGGAGTGAGGGGATTACTTTCAAGTATTCCATTATCAGTGACCACTGCATACCCTGCTTTTTGAAATCCTTTTTCTACAAAGGAACTTCCATCAGTATACAAGTTGAGGTGGAGATCAGTCAAGGGAACCTCCAGAAGGTCCCCTCAAGTGGCATAGGTTTGAGCAATTACTTGTTGACCGTTATGTTCTATCTTTTCTTCATTGTGTGGAAGAAATGTGGTTGGGTTAAGAGTTGCACAAGTGCACAGTCACAGCACTGGCCTTTCAAATAATAGAGCCTGATATTTAAGTAAACAGTTGTCTGACAGCCAAAAGTTTCCTTTAGCAGTGAGTATGCCATTCACATCATGAGATGTCCACAGAGTAAGATCTCTTCCCTGTATTTAACTGTTTCAGATACTAAGACTGCTACTGCCACCACTACCCATAAACAATGAGGCCAACCCTTTGCCACTACATCAATTTCCTTACTCAGGGAAGCCACGGGTTGCAAGCTGGTCCCTCGAACCTGTGTAAGGACTCCTAGGTCTATTCCTGTTTTTTCTGTGATATATAAAGAAAAGTCTTGCCCCGTTGGCAAGCTTAACACTGGGGCGTGGGTTAGGGCCTTCTTTAGGGCCTGGAAAGCTGCTTCTGCTTCAGGTGTCCATCTTACTAAATGGGTATTGGCTTTCTGAGTTTCCTTAATTAGTGTATATAATGGTCTGGCTATTTCGCCATACCTGGGAATCCATATTTGGCAGAAGCCCGTTATGCCAAGGAACGCTTTTAGTTGCTTTAGGGTTTTGGGATAAGGATAAGCCATTAAAGGCTGGATACATTCCTCACTGAGGGTCCTGGTGCCTTTGGACAATTTTAGCCTTAAGTATTTAACTGGCTATGAGCAGAGCTAAGCCTTTGGTTTGGAAACCTTGTAGGCACAAGTGGCAAGGAAATTTAAGAGCGCTTGGGTGGCTTGATGGCAAAAGGTTTCTGAACAGGCAGCTAAAAGTCAATCATCCACGTACCGAAGGACAAGAGTGTCCAGGTATGAGAATTGGCTCAAGTCTTGGGCTAATATCTGGCCAAATAGATGGGGGTATTCCCTGAACCCTTGAGGTAAAACATACCAGGTGAGTTGAGACGTTGGGTCAGAAGGATCTTCTAAGGCAGACAAGAATTGAGAGTCAGGACGTACAGGGATGCAGAAAAAGGCATCCTTAAAGTCCAGGACTGCAAACCACTCTGCTTCCTCTGGTATTTGGGAAAGCAGAGTATAAGGGTTAGGTACAGCTGGGTATAGAGGAACAACAGCCTCATTAATAATGCTGAGATCTTGCACTAACTTCCACTGTCTGTTGGGTTTCTGTACTCCTAAAATTGGAGTATTGCAGGGGCTATTGCATGGTTTTACTAGGCCTTGGGCTTTTAGGTCCTTCACAATTTTTTGGAACCCTTGTTGGGCCTCAGGTCTAAGGGGGTACTTTGGTAGGGAAAGGAGGCAGAATCCTTTAGTTTAACTTGAACAGGACAGGCATTCTTTGCTCATCCATATTGTCCTTCTGTTGCCCAGATTCCGTCCTCAAGCAGGGGATAACAAATGGGTGTTCCTTATCCTATGTTCAGGTGTATAATGGCCCCTGCTTTTGCTAGAATGTCTCTCCCTAACAAGGGAGTGGGGCTTTCAGGCATAATTAGAAAACCATGTGAAAAGAGTAAAGTTCCCCAGTCACAACTTAATGGCTGGGAGAAGTATCTAGTGACTTGTTGTTCTAGGACCCCTTGGATAGTGATAGATCTGGAGGACAGCTGTCCAGGACAGGAGAGTAAGACTGAGAAGGCCGCATCAGTGTCCAGGAGACAGTTAATCTCCTGGCCCTCAATGGTCAAGCATAGCCGGGGCTCTGTGAGGGTGATGGCATGGGCTGGCGCTTGCCCCGAGCACCCTCAGTCCTTCTGCCGGATCATCTGGTTAGTGGCTTCTGACTCAGAGGACCTTCATCCCCTGGGGCAGTGGGCCTTCCAGTGATTCCCTTGACATAAGGGGCATGGACAAGAGGGTGGCTTATTTCTTTTTTTTTTTTTTTTTTTTGAGACGGAGTCTTGCTCTGTATCCCGGGCTGGACTGCAGTGGCCGGATCTCAGCTCACTGCAAGCTCCGCCTCCCGGGTTTACACCATTCTCCTGCCTCAGCCTCCCGAGTAGCTGGGACTACAGGCGCCCGGAGGGTGGCTTATTTCTATTTGGACAATCTTTTTTAAAGTGTCCTTGTAGACCGCACAGGAAGCAAGCCCTATTAGGCATTCGATTTGCCCAGCCTTTCCATGTTCCAGAGTATCCAAAGTCTGCTTTCCTGAGGGCCATGACTAAAGTGGTGGCCTTTTCTTTTAATCCCATTTGTCCCATTCTGCCTGCTCCTCCTGATCTCTATTATAAAAAACCGAGGTTGCCAAGTTCAATAGGGTTTCTAAGTTTTGCTCCGGGCCTAAGGTGGACTTTTGAAGTTTTTTTCTAGTGTTTGCAGCTGACTGAGTTATAAACTTATCCTTTAAGATTAGTTGTCCTTCAATAGAGTCAGGTGACAGAGAGGTATGCTTTCTCAATGCCTCCCTTAGTCTCTCCAGAAAGGCAGTAGGATTTTGTTCCTTTCCCTTTGTTATAGTGGACATCATTGAATAATTAATAGGCTTCTTCCTAGTTTTCCTTAGTACTTCTAGCATGCAAGTTAGCAAATGTCAGCGGCACCAATCTCCATGTTCTGATCCTGTGTCCCAAAGAGGGTCTACACTGGGAACTCCCTGCTGACCCTTGGGGAATCATTCTCTTTCCTCTGTTGTCATCCTATCATTGACCTGACTGAGATACCAGAGATCACCAAACTCTTGGGCTGCAGTTATGGCGGCACTTCTCTCATTTGGGGTTAGTGTCTGATTTAGCAGTAACATTATATCTCTCCATGTCAGATCAGAGGATTGTCCTAACCCTTGTAAAACATCAATATAGCCATCAGGGTTATCTGAGAATTTACTTAGGTCTGTTTTAATTTGCTTCAAGTCTGAGAGAGAAAAAGTTACTTGAACTCTGGCTGGGCTGAATTCTCCTCCCACCGCTTGGAGGGGGCATAATCAGGGAATACTGGCACTCTTTGGTTCATTGTTTACCCCTTTATCTATCTCTTTTTGGGCCGTTTGTGTTGAAGGGGGGTCCTTATTAGTTGGGGAAGGAGTCGTAGGGACGCCGGGGTTGGGAGGTAGACTCTGAGGGCTTCCTGTAGGGCATAAATCACACTTTTTACATAATTGTGAGTCGTCTCTTAATGAAAAGAAAGTTTGTACATATGGCACTTCACTCCATTTGCCTCCTTTTCTACAAAAGAGGTCTAGCTGTAAGATGGTGTTATAATTTATACTTCCTTCAAGAGGTCAGGTTTCTCCCCTTTGAGGAGGATATCGTGGCCAGGCAGGCACTGCAGAAGAATATAAGTCATTTCTTTCTTAGCGTCTGAGGGTCAAATTGGTCCCTATTCTCCAGAATACATCTTGGGGGTGTTTTTGCCTTGGGGGAAATGTTTCCCATCTGAAAAAAGAACATAGGGATGACAGCACCCCTAGTCATTTTCCAATGAGCATTAGTCATGGAGCGTCCTCTATAGTTCTAATGCTGGTCCTAATGTTTATTCTTTTCCAGGGTGCATAACCACCCACGGACATCTGCTTATTGGATTAGTTATGTTTACCAAAGTAGCAGTTCTGCACCCCTTTTCCTGCCTTTGTTGACCACAAAGAAAAGGGTCCAGGCTCCTGGATTCTAGTGGTCCTTTACCAGCGTATCCAACATTGCCTTTGTGCTCAGGGTTAAGTCCTAGAGCTGGGCTGGGTTCCAGAGTATTTCATAACAACCCAGTTGCCCCATAAAGATGTATTCCCATACACAACAGTTCTTATGCAAATTCATTTCAGAGAGGGTGTAGGTAACTTTTTGAGTCAGGATTGAGATAGAGTTTTTTGATTCTGTAAGTACTTTAAGTCTTGGCTGAGTGCAAACAGCTTGAACTTTTGAGCAGACCAATTATTAGGTAATTCTCCTAACTCTGCTTCCACAAAAGTCTCCCTATCAGTTACTGAATACCCATTGTGGTTTTTTTCTCAATAACCTGGAAGGAATCGTCTATCATCCTTTCCTGAAGGGAGTTCCTCCTAGGTCTGGTCGGACCTTTGTATGGTAATTAAGATTTAAATCCCCTGTTAGGAAATCTGCTGGGTTAAGGGAATTTTCAGTGGTTAATGTTAAATCACCTTTTTCTAACAGAATAACCCCATACTTTAAGATTTAAGTTAGTAAGCTACCTTTTTGCTTTTTTGACTTAGGATAATTCTGAACTGGTGAGGTGTCCTCACAATGAGGTTTCCTCTAAAAGTTATTTTTCTTCTTTCTTCTGTTAGCAAAGCAGTTGCCGCTACAGATTGAATGCATTTGGGCCATCCACAAGTTACTTGGTTAAGGATTTTTCTATAGAAAGGCTACGGGTTGTCAGTGGTCTCAGTGTTTTCAGGCTACGCCCTTGTTTACACTGACAAAAAGCAGTATTGGAGTGTTATAGGGTCACAGAGAAGACCTTCAATTATCAATTATAGGTTTTAAATTTACCCTGGCTTTTAAAAGAATAGGGCACACTGTTGTTTTTGTTTGTTTGTTTGTTTGTTTTCTTTACTACTTTTCTCTCTTTCTTTCTCTTTTTTCTTTCTCTTTATTTCTCTCTTTGACTCCCTCTTTGTCCCTCTCTCTCTACCCGCTCTGTCTCTCTCTCTTTCTCTCTCTTTTCTCCTAGCCCTTTACAAACTTGGGGCCCTGGCAAGGGTAGTGGGGAATGAGTCCCACATAACTGCCCATATCGAGAGCTGTATATCTAAATTGGGAGGGACACCAGGGACAAGACTCTTGGGGTTCATAGCCTAGGGGCCTAAGGACACAGCATAGAGCTTCCTTAGATGCCTTTGGAGATACAACTTGCTAGAGGAAATGAAAGTCTGAACCATTAGTACCTACGAGACAGGGATCAGAGGAAGTAGATTCAGAGGTAAGGAGAATTTTGGGGCTACACTTTCAAGAAAGTCATGGTTGGGACCCAGGAGGTATGGGTCAGAAGGAAAGGTAGGGGCACATGCATGGGCAACTGTTGAATAGAGACTTCTGGCTGTGTCATGATCTCAACCAACTAATGCCAGGAGTTCAGGATGACAGCTTTCTGCCTCTAGTTGGCCCTTGGCTTCCCCAGGAAAAATGAAAGTGGAAGCTGGTTCCAGGCAGACCAATGGTCCCAACCCAGAAGGGTTGAGGGCTGTTAGAAAGCCCTTCCCCAGACAGACTCATACCTGAGTTTTAAGTCCGGTGGCCACGCTAATCGTTTTTAACTGGCCGACAGGTGCCCAGTATTTTCCTCCAATTCTAAGGAAGGATAGGAGAGAATAGCAAGCAAAAGTGGTCCAATATTACTCACCACTTAGGAGGTACCTTCATGGTCACCAAAATGTTACCAGGGGGTCTTGCTCCCAGAGCTCCCAAGATGGTGGCAGACTGTTTCCAAGATGGCAGCAAGCCTCTTGTTCTCTGACCTGGGGTTCTTGGCCTCATGGATTTCAAGGAATGGAATCTTGGGCCATTCGGTGAGTGTTATAGCTCTATTGGAAGCTATGGGTCACGGAAGAGAACCGTGGAACCCAGCGACTAGTGTTCAGCTCGATTAGGATGAACCCAGGCACTTAGCCATGCAGGAACAATGGTGAGCCTTTAGCCTGATCGGAAAGAGCAATGGGTGCCTCGCTGGATCAAGAGCACCGTGGATCCCTGCCAGAACCAGAGGGGTGGAAGTCAGTGGCGGGTCTGCAACGGCAGCAAACAGCAGTGATGCATGGCAAGCAAAACCTTAGTTCAAGCCATAACAAACACAGACCAGAAGAGTGTGCAGTTGCAAGATGTAATAGAGTGAAAACAGAGCTCCCATACAAAGGTAGGGGACCCAAAGGGGGTAGCCATTGCTGACTTGAATGCCTGGGTTTATATCCTGATCATTGTCCCTCCCTCTGTGCTCTCAGGCGACAGATGATTAGCTATTTCTTTACCTCCTTTTTTTGCCTAATTAGCATTTTAGTGAGCTCTCTTTACTACTTGATTGGTCAGGTGTGAGCTAAGTTGCAAGCTCCGTGTTTAAAGGCGAATGTGGTCACCCTCCCAGCTAGGCTTAGGGTTTCTTAGTCAGCCTAGGAAATCCAGCTAGTACTGTCTCTCAATATCGCTATTGTGAAACCTAAAATTGGTGCCTGAGATATTTTCCAGACCCTGTACTCGATGAATTAGCTGGCATCACCCAGATCAATAAACTGGCTCATCTGGTCTTTTGGCCCTTACCCAGGAACTGACTCAGTATAAGAGGGCAGCTTTGACTCCCTATGATTTCACCTCTGACCCAACTAATCAGCACTTCCCACTTTCTGACCCCTTACCTACCAAATTATCCTTAAAAACCCTGATCCCTGTGTTTTCCCGGAGTCTAATTTGGGTAATAATAAAACTCGTCTCCCGTACAGTCAGTTCTGCATGAATTAAACTCTTTCTCTATTACAATTCCTCTGTCTTGATAAATCTGTCTAGGCACAGGCAAGAAGAACCTACTGGGCGATTACAATTTTAAGTAAACTATATCAATAATCATATTGGGGTTTAAACACCCCAATTAAAAGGCAGAAAATGGTCAGACTGCATTTTTAAAAATGCAAAACCCAATTATATGATTGTTATAAGAAACCCACTTTAAAAATAAGAACATACATAGGTTAAAATAATTGAAAAATATGTACAAAGCTATACTAGTCAAATATCATTAATAGGCCAACTGAAACTTCATCAAAGAAGCCTTTGTTATTTGTATGTATGAAAGCCTGATATCTTAGATGCTTCTTTTTTTAAGTTCTAGAATGACCGTTTAAGATGGTAATTACACTGTCTTGCACACTATTTCCCTGGGGGGTGTTAGAGAATGGAAGCTGAAACTGGGGGATGAAAATGTCTCTCTTTGTATTTTATTTCTTTTATTTCTGCTCTTTTTTCTGTTGACCGAACAGTAAAAGAAAACAGCAACATAATCTTGAGCTCTTTTTGCTTGGTGCACCAGCCACATTATTGATCTTGTATCATAGTTCATATAAAGCAATGTTTGCTTCAGTGACTCCCAGCTTTCCTCCAAATAAATGGCTGTTATGTATGAAGACCAATGCCTACAAAGGTAAATTTAAGAGAAAATAATGTTTTAAGTTCATTCTGTTTTCTTTTCTGCTCCATTTCTCTCATAAGGAAATAATAGCTAACGCAATTAGATTGTTTCATTATGCTAGATTGTTGAATATTGCTTAGTTTACTCAAATATTTTTGTCAAATTATCTTTTGAGGAAAGTTGGTTCTGTGCATGGGTGAAGTGTCACTAAAAAAAGCTAAATGAGTACATATTCAAAAGCAGGAACTACGTTTCATTTAACTACAGTTTATTTTCTTCCTATTTTATGATCTAAGATTTAACATTTTTTCTAAAATTGGATAAGTAGGGAGTAAGGGCAAGGGTAAGAAATGAAACAGCAGAAGAAACTAGATGTGTTCTGGGTTAGAGCAAAGCTGGAGTGGAGGTATGGAATCCCTAAGTGTCTGAATTTGTTTGAAGAGAAGTGGAGGTAGGACAAGGGAATGAATTCTAGAATCTTAACTTCAGATGCAAGCAATAAAAAATGGCAAAGGGAGAATGATTTGTCCATTACATGAATTCATATTACTATTAGTTCTGGCTAGTGCAACCAGACAACAGAGGATGTTAAATTTGAGGGAAGGATTTGGAGATAAAGTACAAGAGGTCAATACATTTGAAAAGATTAGACCACTGAACTGCAGCTCCCAAATTAACCCCAAGAACATCAAAAGCATAATCTCTCTGGCACCCAGCATAGGCTAAAGAGGTTTAGTTTCTTTCTAGAACCAATTGGATTTGACCCAGTGATTTACCTATTTGACTCACAAGCTGAGAAGAATACTGCACAGGCAGCTCTCCTTTGTGAGCATTCAGACCAGTAGATTAAGAGAAGGAATACCAATAACAAATGTACATTAAAAAAAAAAAAAAATAGTTAAATAAACTTTTTATAAAATCTCCTTTGAAAACTCTCCAGATGCATTACTAACATTATCCAGTACAGCTAACTCATACTTGCTATTCAAGGGCAACTTGTCAATTCTCAAAATAATTAGACAACAGTCAACACATGGGCCCTGTATTAGCAGAGCAAAACATCATTGAATTATCTGAACATTTAAGGCTAACATTTTGCAGCATTTCAGAACTGATCTGTGTGTGAGTTGGGGAGGAGTGTTCATGATGAGTAGAAATTTTTCATTGTTTGAAATTCCTCTGAATACGAGATTGCCATATTATTCTTATTCTTAGGTTGAAAATACAGAGGAAGCCTAGATGATAGGAAGCCAGTGTATCATATGATTCTGAGAAGATCCGTATTCTTCCACAAACAAAATGGCAGCTTTAAATAAAAACAGAACTAACTCTCATGTCTTCATTTTGATCTTCAAAGCTATATCATCTGGCATGTGACAGGTCTCCACCCAGCATTAGAGCTAAAGGAAGTTAAGAATTATTGAAACATCAGGCCAGGCGCGGTGGATCAAGCCTGTAATCCCAGCACTTTGGGAGGCCGAGACGGGCGGATCACGAGGTGAGGAGATCAAGACCATCCTGACTAACACGGTGAAACCCTGTCTCTACTAAAAAATATCCAGGCGTGGTGGCGGGCGCCTGTAGTCCCAGCTACTCTGGAGGCTGAGGCAGGAGAATGGCATAAACCCGGGAGGCAGAGCTTGCAGTGACCTGAGATCACGCCACTGAACTCCAGCCTTGCCCGCAGAACGATACTACGTCTCAAAAAAAAAAAAAAAGAATTATTGAAACATCTTGGCTCCAGCATTGCCTGTGGATGATCACAGGTGAGTAAGGGAGAAAGCCCATCCAGTTGCCAAATGAAACTAATTATCTGTTCTCTGGGTTTCTCAATTTTTTTAATTGTATTTGATTCTAATTTCTTACTATGATTCTGAAAGATTCAAATTATTGCCCCCTTTCCACAAATATATGGAAATACTGTCTACCTAGCTGTTAATACGTTGGTCTTGAAAGGGCCTCTTGGAAAGAAATCTGCTTAAACTTGAACATTCCTCCACATTCTTCAATAAACACCATTCAACTCCTCAAGAATTGAAAAGAATGTATAAGAGGGTTCAGGACATTCGATTCCAAATTAAATTCATGCCTTCTCTAGTTATCAAAACAAACCATTTGAAACTTTTAAAATTAAGACTGTTTTCTTCCCAAGACATATTTGTTACAGCTCAGGTATTCTGTAAAATCCATCATTCCTGCCAACAATGTATTCACTTAAGGTGTATTCTGCACATGATCAAGAGAGAGATCAAATGTGCCATGGAATTAGTAAATATTAATATTTACTAAGTTGAAGGAACACCCAGAAGGCTGAAAAGTCAAGCCAAAGAGACATAAAACATTAATCCTCCATTTTCCTCTTGACAATTACCACAGTAGGAATCTTGTCTAAGTTTGCTTTTCCTAAATTCCATATTTCATGCTTCTCAATTTTCATATCTATTATGGAACTCTGATATGAGGAAACATATACATTAAAGTCAAGGTAAATGAAAAAAAATTTGAATCTTACTGTTGGTTTCATTAAAACTAAGAATATGATTTTCTGATTATGCAATGTTTACATTTGATACCAGTCTGGGTAGAAATCTTCAAGGATAATCATACTCAATTCATTAAATTAGGGGTGCTTAAAAGGCAGGAGTGGGAAGCTAAAAGTAGGATGTTCCATAGTTTAGATATGAGAAGAGACACCAGGGTAAGAAAATACAGTAACCAGAAAAGCAGTTTAGTAGGATACTAGCTATAGTTTTTTGAGCATGCATTGACAACTTTATTTCCATCATCTCTAAGCTTTACATCAACCCACAAGGCAAATATCATAATCCTCATTTTATAAATGAAAAACAGAGGCTCAGGTAATTTAAATAAGGACCAAAGTCAAATACTTGTGCCATCGTCATATTTAAACAAGGGCCTATGTAATAGCCCAAGTTTGTTTCAATAAGCCACAGAGGAAGGAGTCCTGAAGGCCTCAAGTGACATTTATGGAGATTAGCTGAATAAAGGAAAGCCACTGGAGGTTTTTAATGAAGGAGTGCTAACACAGGATCTGTGTTTGCATAAGAGTCCTCTGGCAGTGAAAAGTGACTGAAAGGAAGTGAAGTTACAAAAATCTCTCCAAGAGCAGGAAGTTGGGAGGGCCTAGGTAGGCTATCAGCACACATATGACAAGGCAAGGGCAGAAGGGATGTAAGACAGACATGGATGGAGGCAACAGAGCTTGGAAATGCATTCATCAGAAATCGTCTTTGCAGATCTGACTCCCACCACTTGTGGCTGAGATATGTTGGATCCTTCTCTCAGCCTAATGTAGTTCTGCAAACTAAGGGAGGTTCCTCAACATTCCTTCAGAATAACAATAGCAGCTGTTACTTAAGTAGTTACAGCTGTGATATAGTAAATGTATTATGTAAGTTAATCTTCATAGCTAGAGATAGGTATAGTTATCAACCCATTTAATGATAAAGAAACTGAGGCTCCCAGTTAAACCATTGATTCCAGCTCTGTACTATATCAAAACCTGTGTGTTAACCACTGTGCTACCTCTCCTGAAATTGATTCAAATTCCCTCCCTCCTTCCTTTTTCCTTCCTTCTTTTTCTCATTTTGAGTACTTCGTACTCAACCCCAATATTTGTCAAATGCAAGAATAGATCTTTAACCCACATGATATGAAGAATTATAGAAAAAAACAAATAGTTATTCTGGATGATCCAAACACATACAGTTTTATGCCATGAACACATTCTCCCAAAGTAATACTTTTTTAGATTATGAGGTGAAATAAGTGGTGAGATATGTACAGAAAAATCACATGAGGGCATCACCTTTTTACCAAGCTGGTAGGTCACGGCTTGGCTCACAGCCTTTGTCTCATTTGATGTTATTGTCTGAGCATTGTTGACAGATCTTGGATAGTAAGTCTATTGAGGGCAGGAAGGAAGGAGAAAAAGAAAGAAAAAAGCATGGTCCTTATTCCCAAGACATTCACAATGGCCTCAAGAAGAAAGATAGGGAAATATGATGAGGATGCAATATGAGGTGGGTGATAGCAAGGCAGCACACAGTACTGAGATGGCTCAGTGGAAGGCATGGAACTCAGGATCACTTACATCACTGAATTTGCCAGTGACCTTCTCAGGATGTGACACCCAGAGCAAATGCAACATTCCAATGTGGCGGGCAAGAGTCCCTTGAAATGAACAACTTTGTAGCCTATATTTTCTTATATATTGTTAGCTGAGCTTTGAAGTTTTAAGAGGAGTTGAGCAGGCAGAAAAGACCAGATGAGGGGCAGGATTTCTAGTGAAGAAACAGTATGGGCAAAGCTCCCGCTAATCTCAGCATCCTTGCTCTACACCAAAGTTTAGCTTCAGGGAAGTTTACCTCCAGTGCCACTATCACTTCAGCTCTCATGTACTCTCAACTCTCTAAGAAGACTTATGCCCAGAGCACACCAATCAATCTGTTCTCAATGCAGCCCCCAATGACCTCTGGGTTGTGAAATTCTATGGCATATTTCTATCCTTGTATTTCTTGTATTTCTAGTGCATTCTGTCTTGAAATCTGCTTCCCTTTCCTTTGGCTACTCCTTAGTCATCTTTGCAGAGACTCCTATTGCTACTCTGTGTGTATCATGTCAATGTTGGTATTCCTAATACCTCTATCCATACCCCTTCTTCCCTGACTTACAGATACCATCCCAGGCTGACCTACACAGAACTGCCTCCAAACTTGGAGCTGCATCGCAGGCCTCTCCTGAAGCTCCAGACTTATATATCCAATTGCCAGTTGGCCATCACTGGAGATCTTCTTGAAAAACCTCAAAGTAAACATGTTCCTCAAACCTGCTCCTCCTCTTAAATTTCCTGTCTCTTCACATTGTTATCCACCAAGTCACACTGGTTAAAATTCTGGAAATCAGACTAGACTCCTTCTTCTTCTCTCCACCCCAAAGTTCGGTGGATGCTAACTCCTTCGTAACTCTAAAATAGGTATCTACCTTTCCATCTTTACTGCCACCCCTGAGATCAGGCCCTTATAACTTCATCTGGACAAATGCTCCAGCCATTTTGTGGTCACCTTGATTCATCATTTCCAATCTGTCACCCAAATAGAAGCCAGAATGATTGGTCTAAATTACATTATTCATCATATCAACTGCTGAAAACCCTTTATTGCCTCTCCAAGCTCTTAGGATGAAGTCACACTCCTTAGTTTGTCCAATAGTGACCACAGTCTACTTCTGGCCTTAGCTCATGCCATTCTCACATGCGACCCACACCCCAGCAACACCGAACTACTTCCTACTCCCAATTGTGCCAGCTGGATCTTTTTTGCCATTGTGCTTTCCCATATGTTTTTCCCTCCACATTTCTCTCCTGTCTCCACCTGGTTCATTCCTACAGGCTGTCAAGAATGTACCCAAAGGTTAAACTCTTCCCCATGCTGTCCTATCCCAGTGGACCCATGTACTTTATCATTGGCCTGCTTGTCAGCCTCCCTGAACAGGCTCCTTTGTTAGCCAACAGACAAAATGCATTATTAATTAATGCCTAGCACAGTCACTAGCACTTACCAGCACTCCATAAATGCTTGCTGAGATAATGAATGAATAAATACACTCCTCTTCATGGATGTGGCTTGCAGAATCTTGCTTTCCCTTGCTTGTAGCCCACTGGAATGCATGTAATCTTTGTATAAATATGTGCTGAGAACTAACCATAGTATTTTAAAGATAGTCCAACCAGTGGCATTAGCTGACCCTTTGTGGGTCAATATTTAGAAGCCAAAAAGGCTGATGTACATTTAGCTTTATGCCAGGTTTTCTTTGACTTGGTTTGGGGGGGGTTTTGGTTTGTTTGGGGGATTTTGTTGTAATGAAATTATTTTTTTTTTTACTTTTCTATTCATTTTTTTTACTTTTCTATTCATTTGCCTTTTTTCTAAGTTCAATACATTCATTTTACTTCATGAATAAATCTTATTATTTTAATTCCATAGTTCTATGTTTACAACGCCATTTTGAATTCTGAATCTGTCATTCAGTATGTTATTACTAATCTCAGTTTAAGACATTTGCTTATTAGGTAAGTGATCTATATCTGCCTCCCCAAGTTGCGAAGAAAAGAATAAAAAACTTGGAACAGAAACTTGAAGACTGCCACTAAATCATTGCCTCTAGATTAACTAATTTACTAATCCTCATTCTTGTGGTAAAATGATTTGATTAGAGGTTACAGCCTACTCTCAGTATTCTTGATGAGGTATCCTGAAAAACTGTACAATATGATTTGCCTGTATCATTTAACTTTTATCCGAGTCTATTAATGCTATCAAATGGCATTTGAGGTTAGTTTAACATGACTTGTTTTTGCTTCCACGTGTTCATTACGCTGCTTCATCTTTAAAACTATTTATCAACAAACATCAAGTTCACATGTTGATACATTCAGGACCCACATCTTTCCACTTTCTAAAAACTAGCACATTTTCCATCTCTTGGCATCTGTCCTGCTAGATCGCCAAGTGTGTTTTACAATCCCTTCTTCAAGAAATCACAGTGTTGTGGGGTGTCATTCCTCCAGGCCAGAAACCTTAAAACTCATTAACATGAACAGAGGTTCTCTGACTCTTCAGTTTCATCTTTATCAGTATTCTCCTACCCTTCCCTGTTTCAAAACTAATTACCTTGATAGAAAAAGCTTGACTGACCTGACCACATTGTCCTCGCACCAGGCAAAGCAGAAGTCTGTTAGTGGGTGCATCTAGATTAACTAAACATTTTGGATCCAGCTACAGCAGCTTTCTCATTTGGACCTGTTCTATAAATTTAGAAATGTTCTATGTCCTTCTGAACTTCAGCTTCCCTAACACTACATTTGCAGATTCTCAGCATTCTTTTCCTTTAGGTCCTTGGTTAATTAACCCTCCTTTCATCTTTTGTCCTGTCCCTTTGGAAAAAAAAAAAAAAGGGTCCACCTTATATTCCCTTCCAATTCTGTCAGTCTATATTTCTAAGACTCCAGCAAATTTTATGCACACTTTTTGTTAAACCTAAAATGGTATATTAGCAAACATGTATCAAGCACCTTCCTCTACCAGTTTTCCCAACTACTACAAAATTCACTTCCTGCAAGTATTAGCACATGCTGAAAATCTGCTCTGACGTAAGCACTGCAGAATTTCTCACCCTGCTTAGGTAGGTGCCTGACCTGGGAATCTGGAGAAAATCATGTTCTAAACAACTTGTTCTAGGTCATTTCCTTCATGTAAACTTCGAGTCCCTCCTTGACCCTGACCTGTACTTCATATCCTATAAACTCCCTGTATCTTCACTGTTACAAAGCATTGTGTACATCTGATCTTGAGACAGAAAAGTACAAGTTTATACTGATGTTCACAGTATAGTAAAAGGAGTTTTCTTAATCCCCCAAAGAAAGCCAATGTACAGATTTTCCCTTGTATCCCAGATGTCATTTAGGGCCACATAGCCCCTTAGACAAGCATAAAAAAAGAATAAACTAGGCTCAAGCCTTTATAACTTCTCCATAGGAAATTCCAGTGCACTCCCTAAGATAGCTGTGGATTCTCAGGGCGTGTACATTTAATAGCAACCTTTGGCTCCAAGTTTTTAATTTTGTCACATTCAATTTACTGCTGAGGTAGTCATCACCTCACCAACATGGTTAATTTTTTTCTCAGTTTTCACTGAAAACAAAAAATATCCCCATAAGATAGCTCTTTGGGACTGCTGCCACCTTCTTGCTTCCAGCCCCAGGATGAAGCTATCTGAGAAGACGGAAAGCAATCTGGAGCCTGAGGTACTGTTCCTGGGACCTGCCCTGCCTCTAGATCCCTTACTTGGTGCCTCGTAGTGAGAGATTATGTCTTCTCACGAGGCTGACCAATTTGCTTCAACTATAACTGTGATGCAGACACACAGCTACTCCTCTTTAGCTCCATTAAAAACTGCCTATATCCCACGCATATCCCACTCTGTAACACAGGCACAATACAATTTGTCCATTTTTAACATTACAATATAGAATATAATGCTGATCCTTCAGAACTGGAATTTCAGACAGGTCTTCAGCTGCCCATTTACAGATTATCTCTTTCAGTTCAACTGCTTCTATAAATGACTGATCGTATTCATTACATGTTCTGCTTGTTTTTTTGTTTTTGTGGGTTTTTTCCAAACTTCCTTCTCAAAAAGTAACTTTAACTTCAATCTTGAAGGTACCACGCAGTTACCTCCATTTACTACCCACAAGGGGCTGAACTAAATGTTCCTGAAGGTCCTTTCCAGCAGTAAAATTTATGACTCTATATAAGAACCAGTTTCACTATCTGCCAGAGATTACACATAAATGCTTTTCTTTTATCTGAGCTTATGTCAGGTGGGGCATCCTCTAAATCTAAAAGCAAAACCATTTTATTTAGGATCCTTTTAGAACAAACAGAACGGAAACAAAACAAGTCACTGGAATGCAACTTTTTTTGGGGTTTTTTGGTTTTTGTTACTTTTTTTTCTTTGCTGTAAGAATGGAGAAAGGGAGTCTTTGTGCCCTTAAATCAATCATTTTTACTGTTGGAAACATTACTTGATATGATTTATTTCATTACAAAATAGATTCTAATAAGCACTCAGAGTAACACATGACGGTTAACATTAAGAGTGAAATAATGAAATCCCAACTGAGTGAGACCTTGGTTAGTACAGCTGAAGCTAAAACCTCGTATCTTTTATTGGGCCTGAATCCCACTGGTAAAATAAATCAATAATGTAACACCTGGTCCTGCATTGAAGGAAATTTGGAAATATCTTGTTCCACACCTAGAGAAACCTTGCAGCTGCAGAACAGAGCAGCACTGTGCATGTTCTTTTAAGGATATGACTTTTTTAGTTAAGGGGAGAGAAAAAGCACAGGTAGTATGTGTCTCCCTTGTTTCTAACTGTCACCGAGGCAGAGGTCACCGCACCGCTGAGGCTGATGCTTGCTGACAGTGGCAGCATATTGCTTGCTGGATGTGATGATACAATTCAGGGAGAATCTTTGCAGCCCTCATTATCTGCTGCTGTACTCGCTCGATGCCGCCTCTGCTCCCTTCAGTAGGAGGGGGGATTATTAAATATAATTCTACTAATTATGGCTTGGTAGAAAAGTTGGATGGGTCCAGAATCAGTGCCCCAAAGGAAGAACAACATGAGGTAAAGATTGGAGGGCTTTTATGGTGGTACTTGAAGATAATTATAGGTATAGAAACCAATTCCAGAGAGAAAAAAATTCAGCCAAGCCCAGACTGTTTTCATAATACAGCATAGCTCCCTTTTAATGTGAAACATTAATTGATTTTCCCTGAGGGGGCAAAATTCTTGCAATGTCAGTCTCCTGGACTGAGCCTCAGGCCCAGGGCACCAAGCAGCAAGTGGGAACTTCAAGAAGGCTCAAGGGTCTGTTGCAACTTCCCATCCTTTTGCCAAGGCAGCTAGGCTGTAGTGTACCTTATTTTGGGTTCTCCAGAGAGCAGATAGATGGTCAAAATTTCAGAACCTTCAGTATATACTGCATTTTATAAAAATAATGTTACTATAAATTGATTCACAATAACATAGAACCAAAAGTAGATATTGTGAATGATGATACTGACTCATCATTATGTTTTGGTACATTTAAGGTAGAATTCAATTAATATCAAAGAATTTAGTCTTTCTCTTTAAAATATCATGACCCAGAATAATTACTCGGATAAGAATACTGAGGCAGAGTCACTTTAATTCTACACAAAGGATCACAAGTACACTTTAGATGGCCTTTTTAATGGGGTGGAAGTGGACAATAAAATCTCCAAGAGAGCATTTGCCATTGGTGGGCAATGATAGACTCTAGGTTTTTATTTTACAACCTAAGATTTCTCTGACTTTCCTAGATGCAGAGAAATAGCCCTGGTTACAGGTGGCCATTATCTGGATGCATCCTTGTAAAAAACACATCCTAAAGATAGCTGTGAAGCAGTCACTCAAATCTGTGGCAACCTAGCACAAGAACATGAATCCAGGCAGAAGAGTATATATAGATATACGAGGCACACGAATGTGGGGCCTATATTCATGATAACCTTAACTGGTCCAGGAGACGGTTTTGGGTATAAAATAGATGTAAGACATAAACTTTAATACCAATGAATCACTGTATGAGAAAGTTATTCTCTGTTCAGTCTATCAACCTACCTTATATGACCAAAAAAAAAAATCTGTTTGGTGTTTCTCTTTAATATAAGTCCCTAAAATTTGCTAATCTCTCATTTTTCAGAAAGATAGCAGCCGCCAAGCATCAAATTAAATAATATTGCTTTGTCTTCACTGTATGAACTTTCACAATGACCTTTCATTTGTGAAATCTACAAATGTTTTTCTGTATATGACAGCAATATAAACTTTCCTCTTAAATATATTAAATTTGGGGGAGAAGTAGGTACAATCCTAGGGGAAAAAACTGTGAAGTGAAAAACAATACAGAAAGCATATGGATCTGGCAAAAATAATGAAAGTAGAAGATGAATAATGGAAGTGTGGGAAGCACCACAATGCCTAGAGATTGGGAGCAAGATTTCACCATCTCCCCACTCCTGCCACAGGGGCTAGATAAATGTTGCAGAGGCTGCCCTGTGCATTAAAGTACAGTTATAAGTGTGTTTATCAGCATCCTTGGCCTCTACCCATTAGATGCCAAAAGCACCTTTCTCCCCATGTTGTGACACAAAAAATGTCTCCAGGCTTTTCCAAACGCTCCCCAGGGGAGCAGAATCACTCTGGTTTGAAAATAACTAATTTAAAGCAATACAGTATCTGAGTAAATGTTTCAGTTAGAAGGCAGATAGGGAATAGTGTTGGGCTTCATAGAAGTGACTATGTGAAGAATTCCATGAGTGAAAGCCATCAATCAGAGCAAAACAATACATGAAGTCAGAGAATGTTGGGTAGATACATTTTAATAAAGGAAGGGATTTCCTTTGGGGGTTTCCCCCATCCACTGGTTTATTCAAATATATTAAGATCAACTATACTACCTCTAAAAAAGGATTCTAGGTATGGATCCCAAAAGTGAGGTAACTAAGGCTGTTTGCCTTTGCAATCCATTTCTGTATTCAACCAGAGAGTAGAATGGTTTTGTGAACCTTCAGGGGAAAAAATGCCACAAGATCTAGCTTGCCAATCTGGCATGACTCAGTAGGCTGAACTGGCCTGGCTTTTTTATGAGGTGTTTGGCAGACTGAGTATTTAATTTCATTCTTTTATTTTATGTTTTGGGTGTACATGCCCAGAGGCCTTTGGACAATTGCCTCTTTTTTAATAAAGCTAATAAATGCCCAAAGGAAATTTACCTATATCTAAACTGACATAACAAAGCTGACACATTAGAGGGGTCGGGCATGAGAGATTCCAGCAATTTATAGAAATAGAGGAAGCTGGCATAAATTTGGATTGTCTGGAGTTATTACTCAGTCATTGGCAGCCTTCCAGGCTGTTCATAATTTTAAATAAATTCTGATCTTGGTGATGTATACTTATTGATCAAGTTTTCAGAAAGTCATCACTATGTACTCTTTGACTACATATTGATCTGAAATCTCTACAGTTCCTGAGAGAGGTCTGGCATTACATTAGCTATTATCTGTACCACAATTTATCCTTCTATTTGAATCAAGCCTGTGGATAAGTGACTCATTCTGTTCCACTTACCATGGAAAGAGACCTGGATAGCTACTGAAAAACAAGATTCTCGGGTCCTATATCTCAATTCATCACTAATTTTCTTTAGACATTTCATTTCTCAAACTCTGTTTCTCCTAAAGATTAAAAAAGTAAATGGTGTCATCTATGGAAAAGAAATCCTAGTTTTATATTATTTCAAATTCCTCTTCTAAAAATATGCTGTCTTCTTATAGAAAGACACTGCTGTAGACTTATCATCCGTGATTTGGAGTTTTTTTCTCACATGGCAGGCAGTGGACAGTAGGTTTTTATGACAATCTAACTCAACTTCCCTTGTAAATAATGGGCCACATTTCTAAAATGGCTGGCTGGAATGAGAGGAGTAGCCAGGGGCCAGAAAACAGCTCTTCCACATATAAAGCTAACTGACTTAAAGAGATAGGTACTTGTTCATTAATTCAACAAACACTTACCGAATGCATACTCTCTACAGAGTCCTGTACTACATGCTAAAATTTGCAACAGTGAATAATAAACTGCTCCTACCCTTGTTTACCCCCAGGTACTAGGAAACTGCTCAGCAGCTGAAAAGATTCTCATACCTAAAAAGATTCTCAAGCTAGGTTTTCTACAAATATGCAAATAATACACAAGACAAATGACTATTATCCTACAACACTTAGGATGTTTCATCTGGTAGTGCTGTCTTAGGAACTGAGCTTCCACTGAGCAAAATACTCAATTTTTATGGTAGAAATAGTACATGATACTATATCTTCCCTCCATATTTATTCAGATTTTATGTGTATATTAGGTGTTCTAGAAATTCATGCTTTATAAGTTGGGCCCCAACTAGCTGGGGCTTAAATATACTTTCTTTATTCCCAAATTGATTGATTTTCTATCTTTCAAAATGAGTTTTCCAAGTATTCCCCCCCCCCTTTTTTTCCCACATTCTAACCCTCCTAATTTTATTTTGTTTTATTTTATTTTTTTAAACAATCTCACTCCATCACCTAGGCTGGAGTGCAGTGGCACAATCAAGAGTCACTGCAGCCTCAGCCTCCAGGGCTCAAGCGATCCTCCCACCTCAGCCTTTCAAGTAGCTGGGCCTACAAGCATGCATCAACACACCTGGCTAATTTTTGTATCTTTTGTAGAGATGGGGTTTTGCCATGCTGCCCAGGCTGGTCTTGAACTCCTGGGCTCAAGCAATCCAGCAACCTCAGCCTCCCAAAGTGCTGGGATTACAGGCATGAGCCACCACACCAGGCTCCCTCCTGATTTTAAGCCAAGAACATTGTCCCTAATTCATGGAAATAATTATCAGATTTTCTCACCTTCCAGCCCCTTCTTTTCAAGATGTCCCTATTCCTTCATCCCTCATTTTTTTTCTTCTCCTTTGAAAAGAAATGGTGATCCTTCTCCTCCAGCAAACCCTGAACTGCATATCACTATCCTAGCCCCTCCAGGTTCACCCAGGATAATGCACCATCACTCAGCCCATTATTCTTTTCCATACCATATTCTGTTTCTGTGGGAGTCTCTTCTTTTGCTTGTTATTGCCCTGTTTCTTTACAAAATAGAAGTAACCCCTTAGCTCAACAGTTCAATTCCTGGAAACACATCTTAGAGCAACCTTCACACAATACATAGGCCCATAATCCAAATTTTCTCCAGGATTTCTCCCTGCAAATAGTCCTAAAGACTCAGATGTTGTCTCTGAGGAATTTTAATCACCCTCATTTTAGACTTGATGATATGTATGTTCTTACATCCAGGATGTATTACTTTTTTAAGAAAAACAATAGGATGTTTTTGAATGCCAATAACTTTTCACTATATCCAATTACTCATCCAATGCTATGGATTCTACTTCTGAAATGATGCTCAAATCTAACCTTTCCCTTCAGCTGTAACCTTTTTCTCACTCCTGCCCACGTTCAGTACTTCTTCAGATATTAACAGATCAGTCACAGGATCTTGATTGAACTTCTTGGCTCTATTTCAGCACTTTACAATTCTCCTTCCACAAAGCCATCTCTTCTAAAACTTTAATTGGATCATGCCATTGTCAGCCTCAAACACCTTCAGTGGCTTCCCATTATCTACCAACTAAAGTAGGAGCGTCTTACATGGCATGTAAAGCCTTAAGAATATGACCCCAATATCCTTTTCTAGTCTTTTCATCTCCATTCATCTTTCTCCTCAAAAATTCATTGTAGACATACCAGACTTCTTCTTTGAACATGAGCTTCTGCCCTTCATTCTTTGTTAGTGCTTCTTCCTAGACCTGGAATTCCCTCCCCCCTCCATGTCCAACTAAATCCAAACCTTACTCATCCAAATCACACCCACCACCTTGTGAAGCTTCACTCAGGCCACTCATTAGAATTAGCCATTCCTTCCTTTTACTGCAATGGTGCCATCTGTCTCTAATGTTATGCTTACCAAGCTGTGTCACAATTACATACAGAGTTTTACATTCCTCAAGGTTATGAGCCTTGGAAGTCATAAGCTATCTTTATTAATGTTTATATTATTTCCATATATGTAATATGTGGCATATACCAGTTGTTGAGTAAATATGTATTCTAATGAGAGTTATAGAATTACTAATATCAGCATTGAAATTAGTATCTGATTTTTTTTTTTTTTTTTTTTTTTTGAGACAGTTCATTCACTCTTGTTACCCAAACTGGAATGCAATGGCCAGATCTTGGCTCACCGCAACCTCTGCTCACTGCAACCTCTGCCTCTTGGGTTCAAGTGATTCTCCTACCTCAGCCTCCTGAGTAGCTGGGATTACAGGCATGATCCACCACACCTGGCTAATTTTGTATTTTTAGTAGAGACAGGGTTTCTCCGTGTTGGTCAGGCTAGTCTTGAACTGCTGACCTCAGGTGATCTGCCTCCCAAAGTGCTGGAATTACAGGCATGAACCACCACACCCAGCAGTTTATGATATTAACTTCGTATTATGTTCTACTTTTATTGCTTTAGTTTTCAAACTTTACACAAAAGTACTACAGCTAAAAGGCTTATGTGTGTTTTTAAATTTGGCTTTAAATTTGAGGGAAAATGGGGCAGAACAGAATTCTGTTCATCAATTTGACTCTTTGAAACTACATATTTAATATTAACAATAATAGTTTCCTTTTATTGAATATCTACTATATGCCAAGCACTGATTTAGCATCACGCATTCATTATATCATGTAATCGTCTTGAAAAAAAATCTCTGCAGTAAGTACTATTTTATCCCCATTTTCCATACAAAGAAACTGAAATTGGCCAGCGCGGTGGCTCACGCCTGTAATCCCAGCACTTTGGGAGGCCGAGGCGGGCGGATCACAAGGTCAGGAGATCGAGACCACGGTGAAACCCCCTCTCTACTAAAAATACAAAAAATTAGCCGGGCGCGGTGGTGGCGCCTGTAGTCCCAGCTACTCAGGAGGCTGAGGCAGGAGAATGGCGGGAACCCGGGAGGCGGAGCTTGAGGTGAGCCGAGATTGCGTCACTGCCCTCCAGCCTGGGTGACAGAGCGAGACTCCACCTCAAAAAAAAAAAAAAAAAAAGAAACTGAATCTCAGAGAAGTAATTAGCTCTAGGTCATACAGACATGTGGAACTGCCAGGCATCACAGACAAATTTATCTGATACTACAACCGATGTTCTCTCAACTTTGTCCCACTGCGTCCTCATTAACTGCGTTAGAAAGAGGATGATGAAGACTAAGCAAGGACCCTGAGAAAAGAAGTAGACTGGAGCAGGCAGATGATACAAGGGATGCCTCAGGATGTCCCAAGGAAAATATACATATTGATTAGAAACGTGGAGTAAGGCAGGAGGAGAATTTCAGGACAGCAGTTAGGCCACCAGGTATTTGGTAGTTCAAGAAAATGCTTGCAATATGTGAACTCGTGGTTTGGGGTAGGTGGCATGAAGAAGTTGGGCCCTTTGTACGGATTGCTTTCTTGTTTAAGCTGCAACCATCACCCTTCCCCCTTTAATAAACCTTGAAAACTGCCCTAAAAATGGCAATGGAGCCTCTATTCATTTTCATCAGTTTTTTCCTTACATTAAAGTATACATCAAATTAAGGACTGGAAAAACATAGGTTACTTAGTGACAATTAGTGTCATTATTACATGAGTCTCTCAAAGTGGCAACCAGTTTCGTACATTTTTTTCAACTTTCTTTGAAAATGTTTCTGTCCTATATAGGAGCTTTCTTCAGAATAACACTCAAGATCACAAAGAGAGAAGGAAGAAATGTTTGGGAGCAAACATTTATGTTTGCCCTGTATCAATCGAGTTTTCATTTCTAGGTGGGTTATTTTGTTTTGTATAAGCCAAGGAGTATTTGTGTTCTATTTCACATAGCCTAAGAACTCTACATCCAAACCTAAAGCAATTCCTTTTTTCTCTGTTTTAAATTTCTCCTCAGAAGTCCTTTCTTCCTTCCCTTTAAATGTATCTCGCATAACTAAGTGGCTGTGGGGGAGGACCCAAAGATTCAAGAAAGAAAAATGCCTCTGAACATGCAGCCAGATGCCAGATATGTGTATCCGAGGAGAATTACCCAACTTCTCCTTATTCATTTTCTGCCTTTATGGGCTTATATGTCTCATTAGATCATAAGCCCACAGGGAAAATGTGTGCTTTTAGGATCTATTCAGCAAGTAGTATATTGCAAATGCTGAAAAGATGCGTATCTTTAGAAATATGCAATGATGTAAAGTTATAATAGTCATGGAGGAGAAGAACTGACCTATTTCTTGTTAAAATTATCTGCAGTTTATGTTAAAAAGAGATAAAAGGGTTTTATTCAAAATACTAACCACTAGAAAACCTCCCAGAAAAGAGCCTTGGCTAGGAATCAGAAAACTGTGTATATTCTAATTCTTTCATTAACTCATCCTTATGAAATTGAACCAGTTACTTTACCCTTTTGTGCCTGTTTCTTTGTAAAATAGGCATACTAGCCCCCTCCTACTGTTATCATCAGGGATTTCTAAATATCACATGAAATTAACTATGTGAAAATGCATTCAATAGTTTAAAACAATAACTCTTTGCCATGGTGGTTGTTATTATTACACAATTTGCTTTTCAGTGATTTCCAGTTCACCACAGTGAAATCCACACATGCACGTTTCTTTACTCCTCAAATCACACTACACTAAGAATAATCAATGCTTAACAGATACAAATCCACAAAGCACAAACACAAAGAAACAGCAGGGAATTAGCAATACCAACACATATTTGGAAGATGAAAAGCTGACCAAGGAACTAGACTCTTGAGAAAGCTGAGTGTCAAGTGCCTAGAGACACAAGTCAATTCAAACTCCAGAACTATAGCCAGCAGTTATCTTGGGAGGAATGAGTGAGGCAGGGGCTTGACTAAGGGCATGAGTTGGAAGTCTGAGAAGCAGGAGCAATTCTACCTCCTGAAGTGCCCTTCCTGGATGTACAGAGAAGTTCCCAACTCAGGGTAACAGGCAGGTTGTAGAGAAAGGAAAAGGTGCTGGACGAACATCAGGAGAGTTAAGTAAAGGTCAAATATGCAACAATGAGATGCTTTCTTCTGCTGCTGCTCTCCAAAATGTCCTGACCACCTGAAGACAACCAGGAGACAAGGCCTCCCTATGTACTCATTAATGATTTAGAAATACAGAGATAAATACCAGAAGAATAGCTAAAAACATTAAAAGTAAATACCCTACAGGGCTGGCAGCTCCAATACTTAACAGTAAAACCCTTGAAATACTGATAAACTACTTAAGTGTATTACTCTGAAAAAATTAAATATTTTTTAAAGGTTTATCCTTCAAAGAAACCAGAATATAGACTAATAAAAGAAGTTGATTTATTCCCATCTTTTGATTTTATTGGTTAAACCAGATTAAATTCAACAGATGGGGAATATAATAAAATCTACCTAAAATGACACATGCCACTTAGAAATTTTTTTAGGCTGAGTCAGCCCAGTCGGGGCAGAACCAACTTGTGTTTGATAGCAATTTATGTGATAGTTTTTTGTTGTTTGGTTGGTTTTTTGTTTTTAGGAGGGTCTTGCTCTGTCGCCCAGGCTGGAGTACAATGCAGCAATCTCAGCTCACTGCAACCTCTGTCTCCAGGGTTCAAGTGATTCTCATGCTTCAGTAACCCATGTAGCCTCAGATTACAGGCATGCGCCAGCACACCCGGCTACTTTTTGTATTTTTAGTAGAAGCAGGGTTTCGCCATATTGGCTAGGCTGGTCTTGAACTCCTGGTCTCAAGTGATCCTCCCACCTTGGCCTCCCAAAGTGAATGTGATAGTTAATCCCTGTGGAAAAGGTGAGAAGCAGGACCCTGGTAATCTGGGACACATCTGCTGATACAGAGCTTCTTCAGAGACACGGGTACCAGCTGCCGGACCTGCCTCATTTGTGGGCAGGTAACAAAAAACTTGCCTACTGATGTTTCTCCCTTCCTTTGACCTCCTGATTCCAATTCATTACTAACTAAGCACTATTTCTAAAATTCGTTCTATTCAAGTCATCCTTCTTCAATAAATCCTTCACTGGCCCCACAGACTTTGGAATAAAGCCCAGTCCCTGCCACCCACCAGCCTCATCTAGGGAGACTCCCACTGTGCCCAGCAGAGAACCAGCTACCCATTGCTCCTCCCAGTCTCTCCATTCACTTCCATGCTTCCATAGTTTCATATGCTCTTCCCAAAGCATTCCCTGTAATGCTTTGCCCTAGCTTTTCCTGGCAAAGAACCACTTCTTTTTAACCAGCTGAAAAATCATCATCTGTTTTCAAACCAACAGGACGAATTACTTGCTCTTTACTTCATGTTTTTCATGTTCCTACTCTGTGTCACAGTTATTTGCTTGAATATGTGTCACTCCAATCAAACTATGTTTTCTCAAAACCAGGAATTAGTATCTAGCAAAGTGTCAGACACACAGTCAGCCCTCAAGGAAAGTTTATTGAATGAATCAGTAAAGAGCAAATTAATCTAACATTAATCTGGGCCTTGGTACACCTTATGTTTGAATGTCTATAACGCTAATGTGAGAAAATATAATCTGCATTCCCCTAGTTGGTTAATGTCTAAGTTCACAGGGCATGAGGTCTAAACATCATCTCAAAAACAGAAATCAGATCAATGCTCTACCCTCTTTAAATATAATAGAGAGGAACAGAAGCAAGCGGTAACCAGTGATGAAGCTGACGTATTAAACACTCAGAAAAGACTATTTTTTAATACCTCTTTCCTCCAGCCCACAAATGGTTCTTATTCTGTAAGAACCATTATTCTCTTGAGGCATCCTTAGTTTTTAAAAAGTACTAATTTAAAGGAATTTTTAATATTAATTTTAATTTTCATGATAGTATTCAAATTTAGCAAAATATTTCATGTTTGGACTAATATGTGCAATTACTAAACAAAAATATTACACCTCACAGTTCACATTTGTTTTGACTTCTTAAAGTATTAGACAAAAGCAAAAATTCCAACTGGTCACAGAAGATCATAGAATTGAAGTAACTTGTTACCTTTCTTCATCTTTATGATCATGTGCTATCACGGTTAATTTGTAACCTACTCTTTAAAAGCAGTAACATGAAGTACCACAGGGTGGGGAGACAAAAACTGCACTCCTACTAGCTCACCCAATCCTGAGCCCTAATGAATTATTCTCAAAACCAATGCCTGTAGCTGACTTGGCCTACAGCAGGGTCTCCTGTATTCTCCAAATTAACTTCCATGCAGATTGAAATTTTTATTAAAGAACAAGGTAATAAAAACATGTTCAATTGGAAGCATTGATATACATTCATAAAATTCAAGAGTAACCATAGCAATTATTTATCTCTTAGGCCAACAAAATGTTTCCTTTGCAGTATTTTACCTCTGAAATTGTTTGAAATTGCTGGAGCAGGGTGACAATAAGAAGCACACCAACTCATAGGCAGTTTTATAACTGGTTTTAAAATCTCTATAGGCAATGCATCTCCTCACTGCCTGCTCCCTGGAAGGCCACAGGAATGATCGCCTTTCCCCTTCCTCTATTGTATTATAACTCCTTACTTCCTTCCAAAAAATGCAGAGCAGGCTTAGGACCTGGAAAAAACACAGCTCTCCTGGAGAGCACAGCTGGAGCAGCCTGGCCTGTGGGGTCAGAAACAAGCTTCCACAGCCTTGCAAATGAGTCTGACACTCTCTGCATTCAGACTCTGTATTCAGACCTCAACCACCTCCCAGTGGTGTTCAGCCACATACCACCTGCTATGGGAGAACTGCCTCCTCCCACTTCCTTAGGAATCAGTCTTACTTCCTTGGTCCCCTACTACATTAGTTTGTTTGGGTTGCTGTAAGAAAGTGCCACAGACTGAGTGACTTAAACAACATTTATTTTCTCACAATTCTGGGTGTTGGAAATTCAATATCAAGATTTCAGCAGGGTTCTTTCTTCTAAGGCTTCTCTCCTTGGCTCGTAAGTGTCTGTCTTCTCCCTCTGTCCTCACATGGCTGTCCCTCAGTCTGTGTGTTATCTGCCTCTTAATCTTTTCTCCTTACTAGCACACCAGCCATATTAGATTAGGGCCCACCCCAACGATCCCATTTCACCTTAACTACCTCTTTAAAGACCCTGTCTCCAAAAAGAGTCACTTTCTGAGGTACTGGGGTTTGTGAGTCAGCATGCAAATTGTAGGAGGACACAATTCAGCCCAGAACACCTACTATTCTCTGACCCCAGGGCATTCAACCCAACACCCTCTTCTTCCTTCCATGTCCAAAGCTCACCATCCACTTCCACACCCAGATCACCCCTTTTACCTCGCCGCCATTACCCAAACTCATGTTCCACATGTCTCTTAACCCCTTGCCTTGATGATTTGAATATTGGAATAACTGGTGATATGGTTAGCCTTTATATCCTCACCCACATTTCATCTTGAATTGTAATCCCTAGGTGTTGACAGGGGAACCTAGTGGGAAGTGACTGGATCATGGGATCAGTTTTCCCCATGCTCTTGTGGTAGTGAGTGAGTTCTCATGAGGCCTAATGGTTTTATAAGATTTTGACAAGTTCCTCCTTCACTCACTCTTCTCTCTCCTGCCACCATGTGAAGAAGATCCTTGCTTCCCCTTCACTTTCCACCATGATTGTAAGTTTCCTGAGGCCTTCCCAGCCATGCAGAACTGCAAGTCAATTAAACCTCTTTCTTTTATAAATTACCCAGTCTCAGGTATTTCTTTATAGCAGTGTGAAAATGGACTAACACAACTGGCTTTAGCCCTCAGAGAAGAAACGGTATATTAGAGAAGCTGGATAACTGAAATGATACTCTAAGTAATAGAACATGCAGCCGGTAGGGTAAAAATGAGGAGTTTAGTCTTTTAAGTGCTTTTTCCCCTTCTACTTCACCTCACTACCTCCCTCCTTGCAGCCACCCCATCCCCCAACAAGTACAAATGGGGTTCCAGGATAAAATATGTAAATGTCTTTCCATAACATACCTCCTCTTCCCCTTCCCACTCAAAGCTCATGTCACTGCTCACCTTGGCAGTGAACATAGAGTTGAGTAAACATGGAAGATCATCCCTTAGAGGGAAAAGTTAGGACCACAGAAAATCACATCACAGTATGCAAATTCCCACACTTGTAAGTTGTCTTAGATATTATGCTTCAATAGCTACAATGTGACTTAAACACACTGGGATCTGTGTAACAACATCTCTGTATAACCAGCCTCTGATGCGGCATCTGGTGCCTAGGAAAACCATACCTTATCACATTTTTTATTGTGTAATTAGCAAATCATAAAGACAGGAAAGTTTCAGACTGCATCTAAAAAGGGAACATAGTTCCAAATAAGCATTGTCATATGGCACAAGTTATATTTTACCTATCAGCTTTATTGGTACCCAGAGAACTATTCTGGAATGCATATTTAAATAATGCAAAACAAACAAAGGGAGAAAAGATGTCGAATGCTTATCGGCACTGTATACCATAGCTTTCTGCAATCACATATGTGCATTTCTTCTTAAGCTTCTTGAGGAAAGGAACTGAATCTTTCAGTACTATGAGTTACCTTAAAAAAAAAAAAGGCACTCTATAACTATGTTGGACTGAACTAAACTGAATTAAATACGTATTTATTTGCTGGCCTATGAACACAAAAATAGCTTATCGATTTTCACCTGTTCAGACAGGATCAGAACACAGATTTCCACGTGACAATTTCAATCACTATAATGCTCCAGATATCTAAGTTTAAATAACACTTTACACATTTCAGAAATAAGAAATTTAAATAGAGTGGAATTTATGTTTTGTCTATTATCTCTTACCATTATTCCTAAATTCCTCACAACATTCTAGTTTGTCTATTCAGCATTTAATTATCTTTATTGCACCCAAAGTAGTCTGTTCAAGAAAAACATTAAATACACAATTTAGAGATGAAGAAAAACATGACATTCAGTATTATCTTTCTTTCAGAAAATAATTCTGTATGCATGAAGAGTGTACTATGAACTAGGGAATAATTTAACTTTAAGGCCCTCATATTCAGTTGTTAATTACTTTTTTGTCGTCCTCAATATATTTCTATTGCATCAATGGAAAACTATAGCAGTCCTCTAGTGACCAAAATTATACATATCAATTCTTATGAATATTAATTAAAAGCTTTCTGTCTTCATGGAAAACCATCTACTTCCCATTTCAAAGGCATTGAATTTCAGTGCTAGAGAAAATATACTTCAGTTAAAATTTTCAGCACATGCCAATCAATAAGATTACGGGTTCTTTTGTTGTTGTTCTTCAACTTCTGGAAAGAAACATTTTTAAATGAAGTAATTGATCTACAACACTTTGCCTGTAAAATAACCTATTTCAAAAGAAAATAAAAGTGCCATATCTGACTTATGAAAAAATACGTGTTACAGAGAGAAAGCTGTTTAGTTATTGCGACCTTTGACAACTGAGTGAGCAGAAGTTGAGAGAATCAATCAAAAGTGTTTGCTGTGTGCCCATCCCCACAGTGGCAGAGCACATAGTGGGGTTATAGATATGAGAAAAAAGTACTCGTAATCTTGCACTCACAGTGCTTAAAGAAAAAGTTCCCGTGTCTGCTCATACGTGCACACACACAGGAGCACATTTAGAAAAGCACTAATATGCGTGGAAGGGGTCCTATTCGTCCGGGTATTTGTTCTTTTCTCTTATTTCCTTCCTTGTCCTTTGAGAACAGAACTGGCAACTGGAGAGTATATGGTGAACAGAGTTGAAGGCAGATTGTGTCTAAATTCCGTGTAAAACAGTCATTCTTAATCTTGGTTTTGCTACCTTCTAAAATAAGTTTAACTATGTCAACAATATAACAAAATATGCCAAATTTTATCAAAGCAAAATTTAAATTATTTTATTTAAAACATGCTATTTAGAGGATATTACAAAAAATACAGATGATGAACAGCGAGATGGAAGAGACGCACAGGGCACAGTATGTAGGAAGGGGAGTAGAGCTTCTCAGCATGCCACCCTCCAGAAACCTCCCCGTGTTCAGCCATCTGAAAGCACTCGCAAATCTGTGGTTGATTACATCATTGGCCACTGGTAATCGCTCAGCCTTCAGCCCTTCTCCCCTCCCCAGAAGGTAGGGGATAGGGATGAAAGTCCAAAACCTTTAATCAATGCTTCAGCATTTCTGGCAATCAGGCCCATCCTGAAGCCATCTAGGGGTCCCCAGACACCAGTCATCTCATTACCATACAAAAGACACTCATCCAACTGGAGATCCTGAGTTTTAGGAGCTGTGTGACAGGAAGTGGGACCAAATATATATTTTACAATATCACAGATGTTATTTGCCTTTGTCAGGAAGCAGGTCTTTGATTCAAGGATAGTTGCAAATGTAGTTTTTTTAATAAGTAGAATATTCTGAGAGTTTTTGTGAGAGAAAGTCAAGACAAAGAAAACAACTAGGCAGTAGTAGGCAGTTAGGATGTGCCAGCAATTCTTCTAAGCATATTCCACATGTCTTTAAAATATCACCCAGATACCAACTGAAACAGTCCATCCCACATTCTTTCTCCTTTGGTTTCTGTGCACTCTTCCTATGGGTTTCTGTTTTGGAGTGCCTAATCCTGATGTGAGCCTCACCCAGTCCTCACTGTCAGTCCCATTTTCTTCTCCCAGGGCCAGACCTCAGCAGAAGTGGTGTCAATCACTTACTCCTTTCCCAAAGCTCACTGCACACACCACTTATGACACAGAAGACTCTACCAAAGGAAATCAAACTACAGAACAGCAACAAAACTCAAAAAATTAACATTCGGCTTTTCTGTTATTAAAATATTTTCTCAGCAAACAATAACAAATGTTGGTGAGGTTATTGAGAAGATAAAACTTCCATCCACACATGGTGGGAATGTAAAATTGTGCAGCCACTTTGGAAAACAGCTTAGCAGTTCCCCAAAATGTTAAATATAGAGTTAACATATAACTCCACAATTCCACTCCTAGGAATATACCTAAGAGAAATGAAAACATATGTCCAGTTAAAGAAAAAATTATTCTGACAATTGTTAAAATGGTAAGGAAGATTTTATTCAGGATTATTGCAATAGGTAAGGAAGATTTTATTCAGGATTATTACAATAGGCATCAAGACAGAGATAGGACTCAAATACAAACACAGCAAAGACAACCAAGAATCTATAGCCAACAAAGAGAGAGAGGGGGGTCAATGGATAGAAAATTACTAAGAGGAGATATCAAATGTAGGGGGTTCTAGCTAAACCAACTTAATGAGATTCTTGCTAAAGGCAGGTGACATAGTTTAAATATTTGTCCCCACCCACATCTCATGTAATGTAATCCCCAGTGCTGGAGGTGGGGCCTAGTGAGAAGTGATTGAATCATGGGGCAGAGTTCTCATGAATGGTTTAGCCCCATCCCTCCTTGGTACTGAATAGTGAGTGCGTTCTCATGGGATCTGGTTGTTTAAAAGTGGGTAGTACCTACCAGTACCTCCCCCTCCTCCTGCTCCAGCAATGTGAAGTGCTAGCTTCCCCTTTGCCTTCCACCAGGATTATAATTTTCCTGAGGCCACCCCAAAAGGTGACCAGATGCCAGCACCATGCTTCCTGTATAACTTGTGGAACCGTAAGCCAATCAAACCTCTTTTCTTTATAAATTACCCAATCTCAGGTATTTCTTTATAGCAGCGTGATAAGAGACTGATGCAGCAAATCAAGGACTCATACATCAAAGGGAAGAGATGAGGAACTTTATCAAATATCAAGGATGATCAGATACAAAAGGCAGGAGGATTCTTGCTAAACTGATTCACCAGGATTCTAGCTAAAACTGGGGTATTCAAACCTGGCAAGGATGGGGCCATGGTCAAGGCCTAGTTGAGAAGAGGATCCTGACTAAGCCTTGGTCAAAGAGAGAATCTTGGTCAGTCCACACAAAAACTTGTACATGAATATTCATAGCAGCATTATTCATAATAGCCAAAAAGTAGAAACAACCCAAATGTCTATTAACTGATAAATAGGCAAACAAAGTGAGATTTATCCATACAATGGAAAATTATTCCACAATAAAATGTTTTTGTCCATCCTACAAAATGAGTGAACCTTGCAAACAATATGCTAAGAAAAAGAAGCCAGTCATAAAAGACCACATGTTTTATGAATCCATTTATATGAAATATGCAGAACAGGCAAACCCACTGGGACAGAAGCTAAATTAGTAATTGCCAGGGGCAGAGGGAACAATATTCCATTGTATGGATTGTATGGAGATTGGGGAATTGACTGGTAATGGGTACATGGCTTCCTTTGAGAGTAATGAAAATGTTCTAAAATTAAACAGCAGTGATGGTTGCACCAAACTGTAAATATACTAAAAACACTGAATTGTATGTTTTTAAAGGGTGAATTTTATGGTATGCAAATTATATCTCAATAAAGCTGTTATTAAAATATTTTCAGACATTTCCAAAGGCTACATTCTAGACATACACTAATTTGCTCAATCCTCATTTTTTCCCTTTTTACTTCCCCCATGGCAGTGGAAAGATAATTATCCTTACTTCATTATGAAGAGCAAATCCACTTTCTCTAGTTTCTGCTCCCTGCGTCAGTCCCAGGTTCTCTTTCTCTATGTGGTCTGCTAACAAAATGACCATTCTGCTGGAACCTCACACTGCCTTACAACCCCAACAGTCATTAATATGCCCCAAAGAGGAAAGGTCTATAGTCAGAATTGACTTCAAAGTTTTGTGAGTTTTTTTTAACTCAATAACAAAATTTCATATTCAAATGAAATACGGCAGTTATATTTTCAAGGCATGTATTTCCAATGAGTTTATCTCAATTTTTTTATTCAAAACAGAAAAGATAATTAACATGTAATAACTACAAGGGTGCTTAATATGCCTAATAATAATCACAACCAAAGCAACATAATAGTTAATTCCAAAAGGAACAATTATGGTGTTAAATCACTATGATTAAATCTTGATTATTGAACTCCTATCAGTATTTATGCCCATCCAGGTTATTTTGAGGACACAATAATAAAATATTAAATGTGTAAATAATGTATGTACTGAAGGTGAAAAAAATATGGTATGCAAATCAAATGAAGCATGACTTTTGGATATGCCATAAGAAAAATTTAGCTGACTACATCCAATCAGCCACAAAATCCTTCTTTTCATGAAATAACAATGACTCCAGGTGTCTAATTAGGACATTTCAACACGTCCATTCACATGTTGAAAACTACAACCATCCATTAGGCTCAGCTATAGATAGCTCCCAACCTGAGCCCTAACTCTTGTTCTGTGTAGTATAAAGACTTCAGATGGTGCTGGGCCATACAGCGGAAAATCAAAAGGATACTGGGTTTAGTTAACTCAGAGAAATGAAGCTGAGGGTAGCTCATAACAGTATACAACTATATAGAAAGATCATATACAGAAGCTGCTAATCAATTACTTGCTCACCTTACTGAAGGAAGAACACCATCAAATAGATGTGAGCAATCTAGGAATAGCACTTAGGATTGTATTCTTACACAATTAGCAGAAAATCCTGCTATAGCATCTTCTAACTGATAGATGTCTCAACAACTCAAGTCCAGGAATGAACAATCCAAGGCTGATCAAGTAGCTCAATGAGTTCATCAAGGACTAAGCTCCTATATCTTTACACTCCACCATCTTGGCATGCAGGTCTTTGTTACACTTGTTACCTCGTGGTTGCAAGATGGCTATTGCATCTCCAGGCATCATATCCAGGTTCCTGACAAGAAGGAGATGATAACTTATCCAAATAATTTAAATATGGAGCAAGATGGCCATCTTACAGTCATTCAAGTCAGAAATGCTTTGTTATTTCATTGTTCCTGCTTAAATCTATATTTATGATATAACTGATGCCAAAGACCATGACTTTAATTTTCATGGACAAATGAGAAAAGAAAAAAAAGGAGGTGGACAATATATAAATGATGTGCTTGGACAAAGTTAAGATCAAATGACATCATGGCATGCTATATTGTTGGAAAAAGTAGATAAAATAGTCTCAAAATAATTAGACAAGACTTTGCTTTTGGCCAGTCTCCTGAAAATATGCACTTCCAGACAATGACAAAGAGGTATTTGGAACAGTTTTCTTATTGCTTCCAGTGTTTGGAATCTAGGTAGTCAGAAGAGCCGTGCATTTAGAGCAGAACTGGCCCTCTAATTTAGGCATTTCATTAACAAATGTGTAGGTTGCTGTTCCAAAAGCATAAAAAACCAGCTTTAAAATAGAAAGAAAAGAAAAACTGGGCATATGTGCATTATTGTGTCTAGCAAAAGCTAGTTTCTTCTGCAGCTTTTTAATATAGTCTCATGGTTGCTGAAAAAAGCACTCACTGGAACTATCAACCATAGTAATAAAAAAAAAAAAAAAAAAGATCACCAACTTTAAACTCACTTCAGAACTGGCTGAGAAATTTGATGAGCTTCCATCATGCTGTCCAAAAAATATGGCATTGTGTTGTTGCTGAGTTCTTGCCCGGTTTTAAAGCATCTTTCCACTCCATGGTAAACAGACTGGTACAGGTGTCTGTGCCAAGCATTTTATCACTGTGACCAAGATACCTTGTGGAATCAAACTAACCCTGTAATCCTGCCTGGATTACTAAACAATCATATAACAATGGATAGTTATGGAGTCTCCAAAAGTACAAAGCATAGTGGCTCCAAGTTTTTAAACCTAGAAGAAGGGCTTCCTTTTAATCCTTGATTTCAAAGAAAGTGATTTTTTGAATGCTCTACAGCTTCCTGGAGCAGCTTTTATGGTTTTTGAACACTCTGCTTTTCTATTCAAAACCCTCAAAAATGAAAAATGTCATTGTATGAAGTACTAGCCACCAGCAGTGGGAACATGACAAGTACCAGGCTTCCAGATGAACCTGAAATGGCAGATTTTTCCATCTAAGGGTCATCTACTTAATAAGCCCTAACTCATGTTCAAATCTCCCCAAGCCAATCAGACTTTTCTTTCTGTTTGAGCTACATCTTCATCTTTCCTTGAACAAATATTCTTGAGTTACGCCCTGCCATGCACTTCACTGGTGTCCACCTGCATCCACCTCATGCTTCCTCATGCCACCTCCTAATTTTTATACCATGTAAGGAAATTACCAAAGCAGCAGGCCAGGTCTCACTAACAGCTGAACAGGCAGGCCTCCATGAAAACTGTTTCGGCACTGACTGAATGGTTAAGTTAAATATTAAAGACTGAAAGAGCCTTACACAAAGGCTGGAATGTAACAGAAGCCCACCAAGAGCCTTGCTCAGGCCTTTCCTGGGCCTTGAAGCACGTCGAGATAACGAAGGAATTCTTACACTCCTCATACCAGGACACATCTACGATTAAACAAGTTTTATTAGGGATAAAGAAACTCCCCTGACCTCCTTACCTCAGCTGGAGACAAAATAAGGGTGATCACCTTTGGTACCAGGACCCATTTAAATTAAGTAACTTTACTGAGGCTCCAGAAAATGATTGCTGGGACCCAGACCTTAGTTATAGATTAGATTGAATCAATCACTTGTGTCTTTAGAAGAATGCACGCTTGCATGTTGTTAAAGCAAAGTAAATATGGCCCGAGAAGGACACTATACTTCTATATTTGAGTCCTTGTGGACAACCTAGCTTAATAGGTAGACAAGATTGAAAACCGAACTTAGGAGTATGTCTCTGTAACAATAGCTGAGTCTTGGCCAATCCCAGTGGCCATACTTCAACCACCCATACACTGCTGAGTGTACAAACTGTGTTCAAATAAGGCAAACGCCAAGCTGTAACCAATCCAGCTGTTCGGTACCTCACTGCCAATTTCTGTACGTCATTTCCCTTTTTTTATCTATAAATCTTCTTCTACCTCGTGGCTGTGCTGGAGTCTCTGTGAATCTGCTGTGATTCTGGTAGTTGCCTGATTCATGAATCGTTCATTGCTCAAGTACACTCCTTTAAATTTAATTTGGCTGAAGTTTTTCTTTTATCAACATAGATTCATCACTTAGAAGGTATATAAGCACTGGAAAAATTTGTAACTTTAAGTTGGTCTGGTGAATTATCCCTGGCCTTCTCCCTACACCTGGTTACAGAAATAAACTCTTCTTCTTTCCCAGTTCATCTGCATCTCATTATTGGACCATGAGAACAAGTAGCCCAACCCTCGATTTGGTCCGGGAATACTTAGAGGTTTTAAACATTCAGACTTTTAAAAAATTTTATATGAGGTCGGGCGCAGTGGCTCAAGCCTGTAATCCCAGCACTTTGGGAGGCCGAGGCGGGCGGATCACGAGGTCAGGAGATCGAGACCATCCTGGCTAACATGGTGAAACCCCGTCTCTACTAAAAAATACAAAAAAAACTAGCCGGGCGACGTGGCGGGCACCTGTAGTCCCAGCTACTCGGGAGGCTGAGGCAGGAGAATGGCGTGAACCCGGGAGGCGGAGCTTGCAGTGAGCCGAGATCCGGCCACCGCACTCCAGCCTGGGCGACAGAGCGAGACTCCGTCTCAAAAAATAAATAAATAAAAATAAATAAAAATAAAAAATTTTATATGAATAGTATGAGGAAAATATGTCAACCTACTCAAAGCTTTCTTTAATTGTTCCTCAATTCTGAGTGGACCTGAGCTTCCAGCTGAGAGTTTTAATTCTTCTGAGGTCCCAGAAGAAGTATACAAGATCCAGTTTATAACTTTGAGCAACTTTTTAAAAACTCCTACTTCCTTTATTTTTTATTTTTCCTGAATTTTTCAGACCAAAATTGGCCTAAATCTTTTCTTTCTTCTCATCCTCAATTTCCCACCCACACTCTCTGAGAGGCCCCAAATATTTACTTGTTTTCTCCCTGCTCCTTCTGCCCTCTCTCTTTTCTCATCTGGACCAATCAGCCCTCTCCAATGTAAACCCTCCATTTTAGCATCTCCTTCTACCTCACCCAGCTGACTAATCCTATCCATAAAAGGAAGGCAAAGTTATCTCCAAATTTTACCTTAGGATATTGGCGGGGGAGGGGTGGGGGGCCTTACATTTATATCCAAATTTATTTAAGTCTTCGTTTACACGTGGCTTAGTAATACCATCTGACCTTCAAGTGATCCAAATGTGTCTTTTGCATGTGAAGACCATCTCTCTTTATTTACCAGCCAGTATAGCTAAAGTCATAATATTTATTGCCAATTTCATCCTCAACACCCTCAGGCACTGAAAGAGCAGGATCTGGAGACAGGGTGGGCATTTAGACTATAACCTGATTTTTTTGTTATAAAAACTCAAAATGTAAAATATCTTGAGGATAACTCAAAAATCTTCAAGACTGCATAGCAGTGTAAGAAACTCAGGTGCCCGCCTCCTACTGGAAACATTTTCCACTCCAGCTTAGAGTGATTTCCCACCTCTTTGCTTACACTTTACTCTTTTAACCATAAATTGCTTGTAGTTGTTAATGACTTTCTCTCTCCCCAGCTAAATCTAAATATGTAGATTTTTGAGCTCAGAAAGCATTTCTTTCTCTCTTTCTCTCTCTTGCCCTTTGTATCTCTCTATAATGGCCCCGGAGCTTGGAGTCAACAACAATTACAAATTGACAATAAGTCAGAAGAGAAACAGAAGAAATGTGTCAGGAGATTTTGGGGTTTTCTGATAACAGAGCAGGAGGAGAGGAATGAGGCAGGTGTCCTGGTAGCTAGTTGGACTCAATGGGTGGACAGCACTGCAGCAGGCAGCTGGGGGAACCCTCCTCATCATCCTGCCTGTGGCTCCTCTAAGCTTCCGATTTCCTTAACAACGAATCTAACTGAGAGGAAAATGCCAAGGCATAACCCAACATGACAATTTAACTCTACATAGAATTTTCTTTTTGTTTTTTTTTTTTTCCTGTCTCACCAAGAACTGTCATTAAGAAATACACAAGAAAACAGATCTTCTCTCTTACTTCTTGCCCCATCTTCAAAGCAGAGGAACCATTTCTGGTGCAGAAAAGCCTCTGATGCTGCTTTTATGAAGGAACATAATGCTAGTTTGGAGATCACACAATTGTAGACCTCTTTCCTCCGGCTGGGAAATATACTGAAGAACAGAAGATACAGTACATTCCAGACAAGGTCCGAGTCCTTTATCCATCCAGAAACTCTCGCAGCTTGAATCCCTGTCCTGTATTGTGAAGGGTCACAGAAACTTTCTGCATTAATTATGTATGAGGAACCCTGGAGAGGGATTGAGCCAATAGCCAGATGCAGAAACACTGTCCCAGACCCCTCCCCTAGCAGGAGCAGAGACCCTGAGGGAGACACTTAAGACTGTCCTCAATTTCAGTGCAGCCACACACAGCAGGGAATGTGAATAAGGGAGGAGGAAGATCAAAGTGCAGGAGATGAACCAGGGAAGAAGCCGAGAAAAATAGAGAGGGGGATAAAAGAGAGAGGAGGGCAAAGGAGTGTGAGGGAGAAGAGAAGCAGGAGGGAGACAGGCGGGGACAGAAAGAGACAGGGACGCGGTCAGTAATGAGGTGGTTCGTCCCTGTTTCATTTCTTCTCCTTGATAGTTAAACGTTTTCCTTCGGAGTGTGCGCCTTCCCCACTGAAGTGGGTGGGGTGGCACTGGGGGTGAGCAGGCTGCGGCGGTACTGCTGCCCCCGGGGCTCTGGGTTCTGGTCCTCAGTGGACCCTCACTGTGTCCTAGGCTGACTTCTCTGAAGTCCGGGCACTTTAAAGTATCCGCTCCAGTCAGCTCAGCTATTTCAACTAAATCCATTTCCATCAAATTATCACTTCTAGCAGTGATAGAAAAATTAATGATTTCTTGAAGGGACTATTGTATTTAAATATTTCAAGCCTGTTGGTGTGATATGTGTCAACAAGAGAGAAACATATTGACTAGGAGCTGCAGCTAATGACGGCTTTTATAAATATCCTGTCAGATAAATAATGGCTCTCAATGGATCCAATATGATGTACAGTTCTAAAGCAAGCAGGGTTTTGCCAAGAGGCTCAAAGGAAACTGCCATCACAATAGCATGGGCTGAATAATGGGATTTTCGGTTACCTTTCCGACCACAGAAAGGAGCAGCGGAGAGGGTGACTCAGCAGGCATCAAGGAGAAAGTGGATTGATTCATCAGATTCCACAAAGGGCCCAAAAAAACCCTAGCTGAGAGCCTCCAGAATACCAAAGAACATTTGCATTTGAATCCATTTGACAAATGAGCAGCCAACTTGAAGCACCCACCAGAGGGTTGCTCTTGCTGGGACAAGCAGACAGCTCCTCTTGGCTGGCAAGAGCTGCGGGTCATGCAGGAAAAGTCCTGGGGTCTGGGTAGCTCCAATAGGACTGATGCTGTTGTGACTGGGCAGTGAACATGGTCTAACCAGCCACTTAATGACCCACTATCCCTCTTTCCTCTTCTCCTTTCCGTTACTTGCCTTTTTGTCCATTTTGCTTTGTATCAGAAAACAAATCTAATTGGGGAAACATGAACAAATTGTCATTTTGCTTCCTGTGAAGAGTTCCAACAAATATTAGGTAAGGACTGGGTGGGTGGAAGGAAGAAAATTGCTGGATGGAGAGAAGATGCTGTTATTGTGGGTGTCAGTGATCCATAGATTGTTGGGAACTGACCTAGTACTCTACTCTGTCATGCCCGTTATGCATCTTCAAAAGGTATTTAAGGATGAGAAGTTAAAGGACTTTAAAATTCCAAACAATCCCATTTTAAAGTGAAACACTCACTTATCCAGGATTCTTCTGACCTACTCTGGGTTTTCATTTTGTCTTCTCTTTAAAGCAATGAGAATCTCTGCTTTTTAACAGATAAATAGAGTTGAAAGAATAATTAAAATGTGAAGCAAAAAATACCCTACCATGTTTCACAGGAGGATATGGCAAAAAAGGAACCATGCAAATCAACAGAAATTCAAAAGACCTTATCTCAACTGGAATGTTTTTGGTAACAAGTTAAAACACCTTTTAAAAAATGAAAGTTCAAAGTGTTAGTGTACCGCCACTATAGTAAGTTTCCTCATGTAAATTAGATATCTCCAAGTTCCTGCTAACGTTCTATGTAGGCTTTTAGTGATGGGGAAGAGAAACCAACTTCATGCACATTTCCTGGATATGCTTTTGGTTGAACCAAGAGAAACACTTTTTTCACCTCCCCAAACATTGTAACCTTTAGTTTATAAAATTACTGTAGCATCACTGTGTATCAGTTTATATTTACAACGTCTTCTGTGAGTGGGCTCAGGCAAGAGGTGTGGCCTTTGCACGGCCTACCAGAGACACAGAGAGCCACTCTGCTGCTTGCCCCAGGCACAGTCACACTGTGGAGCCTGAAGCTCTAGAGGACTCTTCTACCCTGTACAGGTGATGCAGCATAAACCCTGGGGTCTCAGTCCCAGGGAAACTTTGACAGCCTTCAGATGAGAAATATGAGGGATGTATTACTTGCCTTTGTATTTCAGGTTTATAAAGGAAATGGCCTCAAATAACAACCAACCAAATGGCCCCATGCCTCCTAGGAGTTCAGCTCCTCCTGTTTCCAGAAAGGGGTCCCAATCCAGACCCCAAGAGAGGGTTCTTGGATCTCACACAAGAAAGAATTCAGGGCGAGTCCACAATGCAAAGCAAAAGCAAGCTTATTAAGAAAATAAAGTGTTGAAAGACATCTATTCTGTAGACAGAGTAGGGCATTCCCAAAAGTAAGAGGAGGAATGTGTCCACCCTAGGTACAACGCTTGTTTATATATAGGATAAAGAAAAGATCATGGGGAGATGTGCTCTGCTACAAGGGTTTGTGATAAACGATTTATTTTCTTCATTATTATATTTTGCAAGAATCGATATTATTATTCTTAAAGCAAAATTAGGAATGCTTATGTTCAAGATATCGGGATATCAGTACACTCCTAAATCTGAGTCTGTTTAGTAAATCTTATCAATCTGTTCCCTTAACTGCAAACACCTAGAGGCTAGCCATACCTAATTTTCTGGGAATGCAGCCTAGAAAGTCCCAGCCTCATTTTCCTAGTCCTCACTCAAGATGGAGTTGCTCTGCTTTGAATACCTCTGACACTGGGACGTGGTTTTTAAAGTTAAAAAAACATGCAAAAAAGCAAACAGAACTGGTTTAGACTTTCTTCAGGGCCTCAACTCATCTGTCTGAATTGAGCCCAGAAACCTGAAAGCTGGGCATTGCCTTAAAACCTTTAGTTATTCGCATTGGTGACTCCTGATTGTCCCCTCACACAGACAGCCAAAATATCTTCCCATCTTCCACCAAGTTATTCTTTCAAATTCTCACTGTTCATCTTGCAGACATGAGGTTGTTGTATCCTAGGAAAGAATGTCAGCCTCTTGCATCCCCTACAATTGGTGAGAAGAGCACTGACCTCAATAGCATGAGAAGACCTGGATTCTGATGCGAGCTCCACTAGCAGCCTGCTCTCCCGACTCCTCAGTGATCATTTTTCTATGTACTCTGGAGCTGATACCTACTCAGTCTTCCCGCTTTGCCTTTGAGGACTTTAGATGAGCAAAATGCAAGAGACATTCCTATGAAAGGTATGTGGCATCATGCAATGTGTGGTATTTATAATCCTTTTATCCACTCGGCCTTGTCACCCTTACAAAGACAATACATCTCACCTTGGTGCCCAACTGCCTTTTGCTTCTCAGTGCTAGAGGTGCCACTGCTCTCTATAACCATACTTCTCTTCCTTTTCATTCTCTGCTCATTGGTACATTTCTAAATGGAGGCAATTTCTGTACAGTTACATTGTAAGGAGGAAAGCTTTTCTTCCAAAAGTTATGGAAAGATCAGCTCTAAGTGAGGGCAGTGCCATTCATTCATTAAACCACTTTTTACGGAGTGGGTGCTGTGAGCCCACCACTATGCTATTATGCACTTGAATTCAGCAGTGAACAGCACAGGCAAGGTCCCTGCTCTTGTGAAACTTATATCTTGATTTGAGGGGAGGACAAGAGAGAAATAGAGAGTAGAAAAGAAAACAAAACAAAAGAAAAGAAAAAACCAGATAACCACACATTGTGGTGAGAACTTTATGTAGAGTTCTGATACAAGTCCCAAATAGGTCACAACTTTGGGGAGGGGGAAACACCAACACGCACATAATAAATTCCCTGTCAATCTGCAATCGACCTGGAAAACTGCACTCCTCAAAAAGTGACTTCATGTGGGTTCCTTTTGAATGGGCAGAGGAATGTTCTGCTTGTGATCACATAACCCAGTGAGTGAAAAGTCACCTGGCAGTGAAGAGACCTGTGTCTTCATATCTGAAATGCCGAAAAGTAGGGTTTAATATGTTGTTTTCATTTTAATTACATTTTTGTTCATCCACAAGTATATAAGCTAAGAAAGTAATAAGGATGAAAAATGCATTATTTATCCTATTTCCATGATTCCATCCTCTTTCCTAAAGACCTTCCCCAATTTTTCTATCAGACTTTAAGAATATCAAAATAAAGTTTTTGAAGGGTTGTTTCCTTTTGTTAAGTTTTCTATGTCTTTATAGCTCTCAAAGTATTTCATCTTTTTTCTCAAAACATTTGCAAGCCTTGCTATCACCCACTAATGACCTATTTCAGACTCTTATTTCCCTCTGAAGGGATTTCCTATATTCTTTATTGCAATTCCTCTGATATGACATTATATTCTAATTGGAATAACCACTCCAACACTTCCTTTGCCCTCAACCCCTAAACTGCAAATGATACCCCAGTATCCTGACCCCTAACTTCAAAAATACTTTCCTACTTCATCCTCATCCCGTATTATGTATATCTGCTTCTCTTTTTTATTCTCCAAGATGTGGCTGCCAATTGGCAGCAGATCCAGGAACAGCAGCAGGCTATTCACATCGTCAGTTCTGTATCCTGCTCAGTTTTCCTTCAGCCCATGCCTTCAGCCATAGGCATCGTCCCCAAAGTGAGCAATAGCTATTTTGGAAACCTTTTCCATACCAGCAGGCAGGCCTTTGAGGCTGTAAAAGGAAAGCATCGGAAAAGGCGAAAATCCTCCCTCACAGTTTTCAGCAGGAAACAAAATGTCTCCAAAACCATGCAGCCACACTGTGGTCTGACAAAGACAGCAGGAAGAAGCACCCCCACACCTCCAGCCATACTCCACTGTGAAGCAAGATTTCCTTTCACAGCAGCTGTGGATGGCATCGTGAAACCTCACATCATCGTGAGCACAGAACAAATGTTTTATTCTCAAATAAAATAAGAGGAACTTAAAGTATTCCAAATCACAGCTTTAAAAATGTAATTGTGAGACCTTTTGACAAGGTCTCAGCCCATCTTTCCAGCATTACCATCCACAGCACTCCTTCATGCATGGCAGATTCCTAAAAAAACACTGGAGCATCATTCCCTCAACAAACCCGGCACTTTCCAACCTCTGAGCTTCTGCTCTCCAAGTCCTTTCTCTTAGACTGTTCTTCATTCTCTGCCCTCATTTGAAGCTTTTTCAACTGCTGCCTCCCAAATGAATTTTCTCTCATCTCAAGACAAATTCTGTCCCCCCCTTGTTTGTGCTCTCCTAACACAGTATTTACAGATCTACAATAAAATTGGTCACATTCTGTCTTATGTCAAAGCTGTTGACTATAAACTCATAACAGGTTAAGTCCTGGGTCTCAATGATCCTGGTTTTCCATCTAGTGTCTAGCTTACGTAATAGGCAATATTGAAACATGTGTTAAATATAAGTGATCATAAATAATGACATTTCCTCAGTGATAGATTGTAGAGGTAATGAAGCTTCTCTTGTGAACATGTGATTGTCTCTTCTCTCTTGTGTGCTGCTGAGATGCTGGATAGAGTAACTGGTACGTAGCAATAATTCTCATATTTTTGCAATTATGGGGGAGGAAGAGGAAGATGATGATGATATGAAAAAGGGAAAAAGAGAGGTGACCCCTATGGTGGTTTAAAGATGGCCACAAAATTTTGATAGTCCTCCCATGAAGAGGTGGGCTCTCAGTGCCCTTTTCTTGAAAGTGAGTGGACTCTGGAACTCCCTTCACCTACGAAGTAAGGTGAAAGTAACACCAGGCCAGTTTCCAAGTCAAGATGTTATGACACTGGCAGCTTCCACTGCCGGCCTCTTGGAACACTCATACTTGGAACCCAGTTGCCACACTGTGGATGCTCAAGTAGCCCAAGGAGAAGCCTATGTAGAAATGAATCAAGAGTCGAATCCAACAGCCCCAACTGTACCTCCAGTTAACAGCCAGCAACAATTTGCCAATCATATGTGTCGGCCCTGTTGGAAGTGGCTCCTCCAGCCCCAGATGGACCACCCTAGCCTGACACCATGAGAGCAGACAAGCCATACCTCCAAAACCCTACCTATGCAATTCATGAGCAAATCAAATGAGTGTTGTTATTTCAAGCCATTAAGTCTTGGAATCATTTATTTAAAAGCATTTAATAACTGGGACAGCCACTTAGCTGACTTTCTTTTTGTCCTTTCAGATAAGCCCCACATTTTAAACATCTAAAAAATTTCCCAAATTTTTCAATATTCAGAATATTTCAGCTTGGCCAGTTGATGAACGAGCTACTCTTTTTGAGTGAATTATAAGCTGTGTATGGTGTTTAAAACCACACCAAAAAATCTCTCTGGGTGAGAGATGAACCTGAGTAGGATGTAGGCCTCCCACTCCACTCCAGCTAAAGCTGCTCCTCTTCCATCTGTTTTCATGTCATGAATTCCCCTTAAAAATCCATTGGAACAAAAGATCCTATAGCAGCAAAATGTACAAAAGGTGCTCTTCTAAAGTATTAGGCCCAGTAAATGTGACTCTGTGCCCCCTGCTAGTAGCTCGGATTACTTTCACAAAACAATGAAACAACCACTTAAATCATCTTCCTTTTATAGGCAAAACTAAACTGAAACCCTAGTTACATTTTCTACAACCTCTCATATGCTGGGCACTTTTGCTTCTGCCTGGGATACCTGGTACATGAAAGGTAACTCCTGTTGCTTTCAGAAGCTCCGTCTATTCGCAGCAAAGCAGTGACACCTGCTTGGAAAAATTCCTCCCAGGAGTCATGGATGACATTTCTGGGAAAGATCCCAGAATGGCACGTTGGAAATTAATAAGCGTACCAAGCAAATGGCTCCTGTGGAAGCTGTACCCTCTTGTTCATTCAGCAGAATTGTATTGTCAGTGTAATGACCTACCTGTCTCCCTGGACCACTACTACTGACTGCTGAAGCCATTTGACATTCTTTCTTATAGGTTGAGGCTTGCTTTAGACACTAGGACCCCATATATCCCTAGTCAGGGGTAATTTAGGGACATACAAGTCAGAAATACAAGTGTTTGGGATGGAATGTGACCTTGGTAGTTCCAGTCTGACTTTCTGATTGGATTCTAGTAACTGAACATGACCTTCCTCCCTTGACCAGGTGCCTACATTTCTCCCCAGGTTACAACCACTACGTTCCAACCTTGCTCCCCATCGCAACAAACAGCCTTATCCTCATTTCTTCAAAACCAGAGCCCTGTGGTTTGTCTCGTCTTTCAGTCTGGCAGACTCCCTGACAATGATGCATGGCTTCCTGAGTCTGAGCGTCTTGCCTTTTGCCAGACCCCCCACCACCACACTCCCCCTCCCTGCAGAAGCACCACCTGTCGCCTCTTCCTTGCCCACCCTGACACTGGCACTTCTCCAGCAGTCACCACACTTTTCAGACACCACACATAACGTGCAGGGCAGGCTGCTCCCATTCACAGAAGCAGGGTCAGCCTCTCAGGGCCTACCTTGCTACAAGGGTGTGGCCTCTTCCTGAGACGTCGCTTTATCTTTTTTTCAGGACTACCAAAACAAAGTACCACAATTTGGTTGCTTAAACAAGAGAAATTTATTGTCTCATGGTCCTAGAGGCTAGAAATCCGAGATCAAGGTGTTGGCAAGGGCCGGGCACGGTGGCTCACGCCTGTAATCCCAGCACTTTGGGAGGCCAAGGCGGGCGGATCATGAGGTCAGGAGATCGAGACCAACCTGGCTAACATGGAAAACCCCGTCTCTACTAAAAATACAAAAAATTAGCCGGTCGTAGTAGCGGGTGCCTGTAGTCCCAGCTACTCGGGAGGTTGAGGCAGGAGAATGGCGTGAACCCGGGAGGCAGAGCTTGCAGCAAGCCAAGATGGCACCACTGCACTCCAGCCTAGGCAACAGAGTCAGACTCAGTCTCAAAAAAAAAAGATGTTGGCAGGGTTGGTTCCTTCTGAGGGATGTGAGGGAGAATCTGCTGCAGGCCTCTGGCCTTGGCTTCTAGATGGCTGTCTGATCCCTATGTCTCTTCACATCATCTTCCCTCTCTGCATGTGTATCCACATTTCCACTTTTTATGCGAACACATTGAATTAGAGCCCACCATAATAATCTAACTTTAGTTGACTTACCTCAGTGAAGACCCTGTCTCGAAATACAGTCACATTCCGAGTTCCTGGGGGTTGGGACTTCAGCATGTGAATTTGGAATGATACCATTCAGCTCATGACAGCTGCCCTCCCGCCAGTGTTCTTCATCCCACTCCCTACTTAGGTCTGAGCTTTTGAGGGTGTCAGAGCAGTGATTTTTCAGGTCAATCTCACACGTATAATGAGAGGATCCCAGTTTACATCTAAAATGTTCACTGCTAGGCCTCAAATAGGAGCCTGTCTTGCAGTCTGGTGAGGCAAACCTGCCAGGAGCTCATCTTTACCTGATATTGTTTGGATGTTTTTCCTCTCCAAATTTCATGTTGAAATGCAATCCCCAGTGCTGGAGGTGGGGCCCAGTGGGAGGTATTCGAGTCATGGAGGCGGATCCCTCGTGAATGACTTAGCACCATCCCGCTGATGACACGTGACTTCTCTCTCAGTGAGTTCACACAAGATCTAGTTGTCTAAAAAGCACGACTCCTGCCCCCTCTGTCTTGCTCCTGCTCTCACCATGTGAGATGCCTGCTCTCCCTTCACCTCCCACCATGATTGTAAGCTTCCTGAGGCCTCACTGGAAGAAGCTAAGCAGATGCTGGCACCAAGCTTGAAGAACCGTGAGACAATTAAACCTCTTTTCTTTATAAATTACCCAGTCTAGGGTATATCTTTATAGCAACACAAAAATGAACTAAGACTTTACCCAAGAGACTGAAGAAGCTCTAGGAGTAAATGACCCAAAAGAGGGCTGATAGACTAGTGGCCAGTGACCACAGAGGAAGAGCATGGTCTCTGTCACCTGGATATTTCTTCCAACCCCTATACATTTTTATTCCTTGGGAAAAAAATAGGCCTCAAATTAAAACAGAGGAATTATTTTTATTTTTTAAAATGTTTTTAGCTTTAGTAGCATAAAGTGATGCTGCTTCGGTACCTGGCTAGTAGGGAAAAACGTGATTCTTATTCTCTCACCTAAAATAGCATAGCTAAGTACACTAATAGCTTAGAGAACTCAGGGAAGCTCTGAGCATCAAGGGCTCTGGTACATCAATTAGATAAGACATAAGCGGTAGTGTCTGGTGAATGCAGGATTACCTAGAAAAAGCAGTAGCAGGTCGTGTGGTGGTCAGCAGACACCACGTGGTAGTAGATGAGTGCCCTAGTCCACAGACATGCATAAGTCATGTTATGGAGACACTCAGAAATTAATGGGGGTGGAGGGGGTGATTTTGCAAGGAGCTAGAGTATTTCATAGCAGGTAAAAGCAAGAGTTAAGAAAATACAAATTGCCTTTTAAAATAATGGTTTCTTGGGCCTAACTGAATAACTAGGGCTACCCAAGTCACAATTAAAGACAGGATTTCTAGAAAACTGAGATTGTAAAAAGAGCTCCCAATTGAATGCAATAAATTTCCATTTGGTTTTAGCTAAGTCTGAAAGGTTATAATTTAATGTGAGCATCAGGTCAGTACATTTCCTCTTGTAACCCCATGTTAAAGTGCACACGCCTGTCTCTTTGAACACTTGTAAACTGTCATCTTCATTCAGGCAATGCAACTGGGTGTTAGGAAATTCTGCAAAGAGATACGTATTTCATCCACCTTGGTTTATCCCACCAACTTCACTTCAATGAAGAAGAATGATCACAGAACTTCTTTGGCTGGCTTCATTTAAAAAAACAAAATTCCCAGAGGAGAGGGCACTTGAGCATCAAGAGACTTTCAACAAACCAAATAGCTGCCAAGTTCAGCTGCTAAAATCCTATCGTTTCATTGAGCCCCGTTGACTCTTAATTGTGGTTTGTAGCAAAATCCTAGGCTGCTTGTAATGAATCCACTAACCAAGGTGGAAGGTTTATGACAACTCTATTTTCCTTGTCAAAAACTACATGAGAGAATGAAGTAGGAAAGGGTAACAAAGGGCAGAAATCCTGAGGCTAAATTACAGGTTTATATACCCATGAAATATTATTAGCCTAGTCAAATTCCTACCGAGTTTCTGCATTCTGTCCATTTAGATTTCTCTGCGGCTTCAATGGGACACTGCTCTATGCTTGGCTGCCTTGTGAAGAGTTGTTATTTAATAGTTGATGCATTCCACCCAGCTGTGGCAACAATTCCCTGCAGAGGTTTTACATTATTTTAATTTTTCAAAGCTTTGCAAAAATTCTTTAGTGTAACAGAAGTAATACACAGAGATGGGATGTTTTATCAAAGTTGTTTTTAGTAGAGCTATGACTAACTGGTGGTGACTAATGTGGACCTCCACGTTCAATCACTTGAGAGCTACAGTCTTGTAAAGCACCTGACGTAGTACCTGATCATGGTAGACCTCCAACAAATATCACTTCCCTTTTCATAAAAGGTGACCACATGTGTGGGTGTGTATCCAATTATAGCAAAAGAAATTAATTAAAGTCCTTAATTATATCTGAGACTTCACATTTTCAGCCCAAATTTCAAATCTATAAGGAGATCCTTTGGCTTTGCTGCTGTATGAATAAAGCATCCCACTGATTTCACTCTGTCTCGGCTACTGGGCTGGGCTGTCAGCACATGGTCACCAGTCAGTGATGTAAGGATCAAGAAGGGAGGTGCAACTCTGCAAAGAAGGGAAACCTCATTGCTTCAAGTCTGATTTGAAGCCTGGACATCTGGGAGATTAATGGCTGAAGCAGAAGATTGAGGCAGGCTAGAGAGCTTGGAGGAGAACTGCTGTTTGCTTCCACGTGCATACTGACCTTGAGTTAAAAAAAGGCAGATACACACCAGAAGTGGCAGGCTAACCACAGTCTCTGCCTGGGAGCAGCCACAGGCTCCCGTGCCTATAGGATTCTGGTAGAATTTGGCCCACAGGGAGGCCTAGTAGAAGACTGAAGGCAAACAGAAGAGTGATAGCAAGAGATTTCTTCCCCCCAGCCTTTTCCAGTCATTTGCAAACCTCCATCTAAGGTTACAGGCCCTGTCAAGACAGCCTACCCTATGTAACCTTCTCCAACCAGGCCCCAGGACCACTCCTTCCCCTGATCTCCTAAGCCTTGGGGAGGCAAATTGCCCCCAGACTCTTCACCTTCATTTGAAGTTTTTCTGCACCCCAGCCACAACTTTGTGACTTGATTCTTTATTAAACCACCCTCAAATTATCCTTTAAAAATGGCAGAAAATAGATGCTTCCTTCATTAAAAAATTCATACTGTGCATCTAAGTCTAATGAAGTCTCCTCAGTCACTTATATGCATGCAAAGACAGTTACTATGAAGATTTTTGGACACCAGAGTCCAACTCCAACATTCATTCTCTCAACCAACACTTATTTTATTCATTGATTTCTCTAGGCTGAATGCAGACACTGTTCTAGGCACCCTGGTGAGCGCAGCGAGGTAACTGACAGTCCTGCCTCTCTTGCTGTGTAGGTGATGTCACTCAGCTCGCCATACATCTGCTCTCCATCCCCTTTTCTCTGTGCTTCACGGCTGGACTTGACTGCACCACAGCCTCCACACTAGCGCCTCCACCTCCCTTCTCTGCAGTCTCTCCTCCCCACTGCCACAGCACAGTATTTAATGCGCAGATGGGACCGTTGCCCAGCTTGATAGAAAGGCTCTTTCTCAAATCCTGAGCCTGCTATGGGGTCCATGCCTACCTTTGGCGTCCTATGCTCCCCTCATATCAAACCTTGGTGTTCCTCCAACCTGCCAGGCTCTTTCATGCCTCTGTGATTCTCACATACTGTTCTGGCTGCTTCGAATGTCCTCTCCCCATTATCTTCCTGAAAAATTCCTAACTCAAGTAAGTCTACCAAGCCTGCAGGAGGACTAGAGGGCAAAATTAAATGCTCCCTCCTGGGTGGTCCCATAGCAGCCCACACACACCTCTGCTATGTCACTTATCATATTGTGCTGCAATGCTGGGTCACCTATCATCTCTCCTACCATGCTTGCCTTGTGGGCAGGGCCCTTGTCATCTTAATTATGAAGCAGAACACTCCTCTCAAAGCTACCCATGGCTATTCCTGCATTCTAGGTTGTGCAACAGAATTTATCTTTTGGGAAAATTGATTTTTTGTTTAAATTTGGAAAAACAATGTGGTGTGCTTTCTAATCAAAGAAAATGCCCAAAAGGAGACGAAAACAATGAGAAGTCAAACAGTGTTAAAATTACGCCCTTGGTGGCCTGGTGTACCTCTAAGGACACATTATCTGGCTACTAAGTCTTCTCCGCTCTTCCCTAGTGAGGAGCCTGAGGCTAAGAGATGGGGAAAATATAGATGGGTGGGAGTGGACCCCACCAGCAAGATAGCCAATGGTCAGGGCTAAGAGAGATGCCTTTGGAGCAGTGATAGCCAATATCTCACTTGAGTTTTGCTTTTCTGTTATCCATTTCTCACAATAAGTTCCAAGATATCACTGTACTCTGTTCACCCCCACCCCACAGTAGCAGCCTTAGGCAAATAAGGAAGAAAATATGTTTATGCTTCAGGGTAAATTAGAGCACCAGAGCTTGAGCAGCAGGGGAGAGTGAAGAAAAGCAGTGATGACAGGAATCCCAGTCACAGCAGTAGCAGAGAAAGAGGTGACATCAGCAGGCAGGTGCACCCTCACGTAATCCTTAGGAAGAGTGACTGAATTTCCTACAGTCCACAGAACAGAGGCATGTGCCCCTTTATTTGGCTAACAAAGTAGAGAGCTATCCTGGAAGGCTGAAGACTTTTTATGCAATTAAGTCATATTTGTAATTTTAGCAATTAGCATGATTCCAGGCACATTGAACATGCCCTAAAAATATTTGATAAGTGAATGAACGAACAAGTAATGAATAAAGGACTGGAAGTTTCCCTTCAAGGTGGTCTCAAGTATTTGTTCTTTCTGACATTCACATCATGTTTCTCTTTCCTCTTGTTACTTTCTTATTACAAAGTCTTTAAAGAGCTGGAAAAGAAGGCAAAAGCAAAGACAACAGGACCCTGTAGTGCCAAATCCAGGGTAATGACCCTGGTAAGAATGGAGATCATAACTGGCTAATTAGTACAAGACATCTGCAAGCCTGCCTGGATTCCCACATGCTCCTCACTCTCATCCCCAGCCCGAGTTGAGGCAGATCGTCATTCCTGAAGGACAACATCCAGTTTGCTTCTGTTTTTCCTTTTCCTGGAGCGCTAGACTGAGTCTGGGAGACCAAAGGTCTAATTTCTTCTAGCCACTGGGACGGTGAAACAGAAAGCAACTCTGTAAAAAGGGTCAACAGACCGCTGGCACAGCAGGGAAACGCTGGGCGTTCTTCGGGGTCAGGGAGAAGGAAAGCAGAGCTGTAAGGGTTTCCAGGCCAGAGGTTTTCAGGAGCCCAGGGTCAGTCATTCTACGGTTCTGAGCATTTGTTCAGAATGAAACTCTCAGCCCTCAGAGGCTTTGCTGATCTTGCGAAGAGATCCAGGAGACGTTTGTGTTCCCAACTTTGACCTCCACATGATTTCCCTCCTCTTTGGTGCACTTCTTTTCTTTGGAAGGCACTGGATTTTGTCCTTCGAAGCACAACATTTTGCCCTTCTCCCCGGTGGCTAAGGAGGTAAGGTCGCAGGAAATCCTCCACACACACAGAAAAGCCCAAGTGCATTTCATGCACAAAAAGAAGCCCCCTGACTTTACTGCAATGTGCCAAGGGGCTTGGTGAGGGACACGCACATGCACAGGTACACGTGACCGAATTACCAGGGAACAGGCCCGCCCGCATGCGAAGGGAAGCAAGCAACAGAGCCTCTCCACCGAGGGGAATTCTCAACTTGCTGTTTTCTATTTTAAGCACTTCTGCAAAAGAATGTGAGAGGCGGCAAAGGTCAGGGTTGTGAGCTGTCTGTCCATTACCGTTCGTGGCTCAAAGTCTTGATACGACATGGGAAAATTACAGAATTAATTTTGATGAAACAGAGGTAGATCAAAGGGAAATGACAAAGAAGCATGATTTGACAATATGTTTAAATATATTGTTCATCGACTCTCAATACAAAGGTCTGCAAAAAGGAATCAGAGCACAATGCATCCAAATACTTTAATCACTTGGCACAATAATGTTAAGACAGAGGTAAACAGTATTAGCAAAAGGTTCATTGTTGGTTAAAAGAGTCTACATTTGGGATTTGTTTCTGTTGTTCATATAAGCACTTTTTCTCTAGCAACACAAAGCATAGAACTTCATTTTCCAATATATTTAGACCTGCTTATCAGTAAGTTTCCAAAAATATAAACCCAAAGTATATCAGATCTCAAGTCAGAATTTTCCCAAGCATCCAAAAAAAAAAAAAAAACCCATGAAAAAACAATTTTTCAAAAACAACAGACTGGCATCTGTTTGACAATATAGGCAAAATCTTTTCTTTTTTTTTTTTTTTTTTTTTTTTTTGAGACAGAGTCTCGCTCTGTCGCCCAGGCTGGAGTGCAGTGGCACCATCTCAGCTCACTGCAAGCTCCGCCTCCCGGGTTCACGCCATTCTCCTGCCTCAGCCTCCGAAGTAGCTGGGACTACAGGCGCCCACCACCTCGCCCGGCTAGTTTTTTTGTATTTTTTAGTAGAGACAGGGCTTCACCGTGTTAGCCAGGATGGTCTCGTTCTCCTGACCTCGTGATCTGCCTGTCTCGGCCTCCCAAAGTACTGGGATTACAGGCTTGAGCCACCGCACCTGGCCAATATAGGCAAAATCTTGAGTGGAAAATAAAGCTCATGCATCCACAGCAAACGTAAATTCATACAAAAATCCAGAGTGGTGAATAGTCTTCAAGTATTGTGGAGATGCGAAGGAGAGAGGGAGAGAGGAAGGAAAGATGGGAAGGAGAAGCATGGGTTTTAGAAATCTTCAGACTAAGCTTGATTCCTGGACTCCCTACATACTCTGCAGCAACTACCAGCAAGTTCACTCCCCTCAAACTCCAGATTCCTCTCTGTGATAATGGAGACCATGATATTCTATGAGAGATAAAGGTTTAAACCTAGCATGTAGCAGTAACTCAGGAGATATGAGATTCTTCCTTTCTTCCTTCAGAATGGCTTTGGATAAGCAACACTGGATTCTCTTTCTAAGGTCCTGAACTTCAATTTGGGGAGGCAGAGCAGTTATAAGCAAGAAGGCAGAAGTGAACTAATGACTAAAAAAATGAGGCAAAAAGAAAGCAATCCTGGGAAATGGAAATTCTCTATCACTAAAAAAATGTAATAAACATTTAGTTCTGTTTTCTCGCAGCAGGCAGAGCAAATGCAAATGCATTGAGAGCCTACTAAGGAGGCCCTTGCAACAATGATGAACTGCTGCAGGAAGCATCTGTCCCTTCCCCACCCAGGGCAACATCTTAATAACCAGCATGTTCGTGATTTAAGTAAAGGTTTAGACTCAGAACACGCACTTGGTCATCTGACTTTGGTTTAGGGCCAGGATTCCTAATATTCAGAAATGAGACAGCTCTTTTGCAGTATCAAAAATGTCACTGTACCTCCTCTCCCCAACATAGTATGAGCTGCCTTGTAGTGTCTATTCATTGAGAAAGTTCAAAATCACAAAAAGACTGAATTTGTATTATACTTAACCTCATATATTTGAAAAATTACATATATTTGAAAAATTACCACGACGTTTGTCTGTAGATATTATTTATCCCACCAATAAAGGACACTTCGAGCACATACAGCTTTCCAGATCCATTAAAACAATATTGTAGACACTCTGCCTCCTAAAGGTACAAAGCCCACGGAGGCAAAACCCCTGAGGGGAATGAGTCTCTTGCTTTTTGTAAAAATCTCCATCAAGAAACTTCAAGATGAATAATGATTTTGTCAATTTTGAAGCAAAGGTTTAAAAATAGGAAAACAGAACATTCACATACTGAGAATAAATTTGTTCCGAATGTTATTAATAAACCAAACTTTTTTTTGTAAGGCCAATGTGTAGATTGATTCTAAAGAGAACAGACATTCCATCTCTACTCTGAAGTACCAGAAAATAACAATGAAGAGAAACTATTGGTATGTTTGTTTTGTTTTGTTTTTTTTGACAGAACAAGTTTCTAGGTAGAAAGAACCACTGTTTTTATGATGAACTATTGGTACAATGACATAGCTATGTCTCAGAGTCTCTCAAGCAATAATGCTGAGTAATTTTTCTTGTTGATTGTATCTGTTTAAAAAAATGGAACTCTAAATGGTTGGGTAAAATTTACATTTGCCAAAACAGGCAGCAACTCATAAACTAATCCAATGAAAAGTCTGTAAAATCTAGTGGCTAAAACAGACGGAAAAAACTCCAGACATTCATAAAATTACTGCATGATATGCTAAGCGTCTCGGAGGAGGGAAAAAATAAAACCAAAGCAGCTGATTAAAGACACATTTTACTACCTGAATCTCTTGAAAAATGACAAAAAATAATCCCCAGAAATATCTATCTCCAGTCATCGCAAGATCCTTCCTCCCCCAAAAATAAGACAAAACTGTCATTTTTATGAGACTACCCCCAGTGACCAGGTCTGCGGTTTCAAAGCCAGTGATGTGTTGCCCCACAGGTGAAAGAAAGAGGAACGCATCCATTCCATCCTGTCGGAACAAACGTGAGCATCTGCCTTCCACGTTTGGTTATGGTATATGTCAACAAACACAGCAGCAGAGAAGGCCCTGCAAAATTATCCATCAGGGACCTGTTTACATTTGTACTGTCAATTCTAATAGGTTTTTTATTGAATTAAATTCTTCTGCCCTCATTAGAATCATGATTGCCTGTCAGTGAGTATGACAGGTTTGAATTCCCACAAGGGTGTTAGACGCTCCATCTTGTATATTGCCCAGGAGGGATCAAGGACAAGGCTCAGTTGGAAATTCTACATGTCAATCCTTGAAATTACAGCACACATACTTCTCTGCAAATAAGTAATTGTGCTTCACAGTAAAACAACCCAGAGAATTCCTAAGGTTCTTCTGTCTTGCAGACATATACAACTTGGCAGGTCCTGACAACCAGGTTGACCTGCAGCCACCCAACCTCAGCACGTAAATGTAGCACCTGCTGGTTTCTCAAGGCCTCTTGGGAGTTACTGAAGGCTACGGAGGCCTATAAACATGGACAGCAATTTCACCTGAGACGTGGTTTCAGGTGAAGCTTATTTCTAAGAACACACTTGAAAATGTAGAGAAAATTTGAGCATTATGGAAGACAGATAATTCTCTGCTGGATAATGGGGGAGAAGCCTCCAAGGGATGGCCACATTTAGTGACCACTTCCTCTGCCAAGCACGTTTTCTATCTTAACTCATTTAGTAATTACAACTCCGTGAGGAATAACACTTATGGCCATTTCATAAATGGAAGAAAGGGAAGCTTGGAGAGTAATGTTTCAACATCACACAGTAAGTGGCTGGGCAGGACTGAGACCTCCATCTGCGGTACTCTATGATGCCACCCCTCTTCCCCCTTCTCTGGTGCCCTGAGCAGGAGGCTGGCCCTCCAGAGGCACCGAATGTAGCAGGAATCACAAGGACCTTTGGAGGCTCAGCAATGGCCCCTCAGCTTGGAGGAAAGATGGAACCTGCAAACCATATTCCATAGTAAAGAGATTTCTGAACACAAATATGCTCCCCATCTGGGCCATCCCTAAAACGGATGAGCAACTCCTAACATTGGAGTTTGTTCTTTCTTCTATAATTAAGTGGAGAGAAAGGGGGACTTTACTACTCAATGACTTAATGTGGGAGAAAATGAAACCTCTTTATCTTTTATCCTTAACTTCTAACCAAGTATAGAGAAATCAGTCCATACAACCGTCTTTTTGGGGATTTTTTAAAACTAGCATCAAATTGCTGCATCCTCTAAGCCTGAAAATTCTCACATTTTACAGTTTTGCCCCATTTCCCAAAATTTCCCAGCCTGGGTTTCCTTCAGAGATGCTGTTTTCCCTTGAGAATCTATATCTCTGGGGTCTAGAGCCCAGGCAACAATGTTCTTAATAAGCACCCCCTGGAGATTTTGGAGCCCACCAAAGGCAGAGGCCCTAAAACAGAAAGCAAATTAAAGTTCTGCAGTTGGATATCAGCCTGTCATGTGGTCTTTATTTGCAGAGGAAATGGAGAGGGGCTGCATTTGGATGAGATGTTATAGGAGAACCCACCTTCTCATTGCTCTTCAAATTCTTCTCCAAGGGATTTGAAATTAACCACGTTGGAATGTCTGAAAAAAATTCCTCCTATTTAAGGTAAATGATTAACCTAGAAAGAGAAGCATATAAGGGAAGGCCTGACTTGCTCACTTGCTTGCTTGTTTGCCAGGATGTAATGTCCAGGCAGGGAAGGAGTTTCGTCTGGTGACCTGCCACTGTCTGGTTGTTTGTTGAAATGACTTGATTTTCAGTCATGTCTCTTTAATGAGATAAAGCAAAAGAATGAACTAGGTACATTCTCTTCTTCTACCTTTAGATCCTTCTTTTCTCCAGCGAAGTCTCCTTATTCCTGTTCTTATTCTTCATTCTCTGCACCCCAACTTTCCTGGACAACCTGTCTGTACTCTGTCTCTAGATACTTCCTTCTGTTTTGATTTTTTTTTTCCTTTCCTGTCAGACTTGAGGATGCCTTCTGTTCTAACATCACTCCTTCTCTGCCACTCACAGGCTCACGGTTTGGTACCCAAGCTGTTTTCTGTTCCCTGGCAGCCAGCCTGGCATTCCATTCTGACACAGGATTTAGCTCTAAGTCAGGCAGTAAATGGGCTCTTTACAAATCTAGCTTAATTTAAAGAACTCTCTTCCTGAGCTGCATTTCTGGGGACATTTTTCAAGGGTGTTAGCAATGAGGCTATATGCACTTGCTTGTACAACAGCAGATTGGCTGCTGTTTCTGTCACTCTGAGAGACCAACATTAAGACTCAAATTAACTAGCAAGTGTAAACCACAGGAACCAAGAGAATGATTTCACAGACTTATTTTTTTCTCCTCTCTATTTGTATAATTTTAACAACTAGGGCATGAAGTGTGCAGGGCCCAGTGTAAGTGTGGTGGAAACAGCAGGGGAATGATGAGTTGATGAGCTTGGGGGCACGGTGAGACTGGAGGATGAGGGAGATTGGAAGTCATTGATTATGACTCCACAGTGCGATCTGAATGACTAAGATTTGTGGAAACTCAGTCCTTGTCTTTCATTCTTAGTGTGAGATACTTTATGCTCCTATCCCTTTCTTGTTGTATCTAGCTTGACCATCAATATTTGGTTCATGAGGCCATTTTTTAAAAAGCTCATTTTCATAGACAAACTATCAATTGGTTTTATATATGCGTTAAATCACTGAACAACTTTGAAAAATCTATGCTAAACAGAGCATGTGCCTTCCAGGTTGTGGGACACTAAGCGGGTGGCAGCACCCTGGCAGAAATCCACGGGTCATGACACTAAAACATCTGGTGAAGGTACACCCAACTAACTCGTTTTATTTTGACAGAATGCAGTTTTCACTGGAATTAAGATCCCTCACCACCTGTATGTGTGTGTGGCGGCGGTGGTGGGGGGGGGGGGGGGACAAGGAACCACAGCTGAAGAGGTGAAATTCCATTCTCCTGTCCCTTCTCAGATACTAATGAGGAGTGACTTAGCCAAGATGCAGTAGCAGAGGGGCATGGTGAGAAACAAGAGGGCTTGGTGGGATGTAAAGAAAAAACTACGTTAATACCAAAGGGACTAAGGTGTAAGACAGCCCTGCTGTGTGACAGTGCAACAGTCAAGCCCCACCAGAAACAAACCAACAAGAATCACATCTCTATTGGGCATTACAGGTCCAATCTAGTCTTTCACTGCCCAGTATAGTTTCCACTGGGCCACAGGTAATTTTAACTTTAAATGAGTTTGAATTAAAATTTCATTTCCTCCATCACACTGGCCACATTTCTAATGCTAATAGCCACACTTGGTCACTGCCTGCCACACTGGACAGGGCGGTTCAGAACATCTCTATCATCACAGAATGTTCTATTGGACTGTGCTGCTCTAGCATGTTCTGCTCTAGTGTCATGCTCTGACCTGTAGCTTCAATAGATAGACATTCTTGAGCCAAAAGAAAGCCTTAAAAAGTCATGTGCAAGGGACAAAGCTTCCATTACACATAGAACAGAGCAGCCTGCTGGGGACAGGAGAGACACAGGTAGTCTGGTAGCTTCCAAAATAAGTGCTGAGAACTCTTCACAAATGCAGCCCAAGAGGATGCAGAGATGGGATCATCTCCTTCCAAAATCGACTGCTGCTCTCCCTCTGCCAGTCGGTTCAGCTGAGAGCAGCAAGTTGAGGAGCAACTCCTCATATAAATTAAATGGAAAGGAAGGGCTATCCTGGCACTCAAAGATTTGGAAGCCAATAGCACCAATATGATTAAATAATTGAACTGTCTCACCTTGCCCAGTCAAACTGGATTCCAACGAGGGTAATTAATCTTCATGTGCCTGTTATTCCCTGCCCTGTTCCTGTTCAAAGTCAAGTTTCTCAACCTGTTTCTTGCAAGAGAAAAGGGAGGAGGAAGCCAAACAGGAGAGCTTCCTCATAGAAGGGCATTCGTACCAAGAAATCTTCAAGTCTAGTCTTAATGAAACTCCCTCAAAAAGGCAGCTTTAATGCTGTAATTGTATGCAACGTTACATGCAAATTTCAAAGAAACAAAAATATTTAGGGTTTACAGTTGTTCTTAAAGATTAGATATGGGCTGGGCACAGTGGCTCATGCCTGTAATCCCAGCACTTTGGGAAGCCAAGGTGGGCGGATCACAAGGTCAGGAGTTCGAGACCAACCTGGCCAATATGGCGAAACCCTGTGTCTACTAAAATTAATCAGGCGTGGTGACAGGTGCCTGTAATCCCAGCTACTTGGGAGTCTGAGGCAGGAGAATCACTTGAACCCAGGAGGCGGAGGTTGCAGTGAGCTGAGATCGTGCCACTGCATTCCAGCCTGGATGACAGGGTGAGACTCTGTCTCAAAAAAAAAAAAAATTTTAGGACTTTCCTTCAAGAAACTCTCAGTCATTGCACTTACACTAAGCCCCGAAACAAGAGAGACTGTGACTAAGACAGGCAAGGAAGCCAAGTAAATCTCCCCAGGCTTGCCTCAGTTCCCAAATTAATCATTGCTCAAACACAAAGCCAAGATAGGAGAAGGGCGAGCTGGTCATAACATGTGTTTAAATTCGTTAATTCACTCAACAAACATTAATTGAGGGGCTGCCATGCCAGGCACAGTTCTGGGAGCTTGATGTATCATCTCTGAACAAACAGACATGATCCCTGTATTGGTGGAATTTACATTCCTAACACTCATGCTCAGGTTTTTTCATTCAACCACACTTTATCCATTAATCATATGAATCAATTTTAAAAATACAAAATGTTAGCATATATTTATTTTGCATCACTTTCTGTAATATGACAGCTTGACTCCTATAAAAGTGTTTGTGAGGGTGCATTAAAAATAACTGTAATCCCCAGGAACTTCCCAGAACCATGCACATTGTGAACCTGGTTTTACACCAAGAAGGAGACAGCTTTCCAGCCAGGCTCTATACACATCCATCTGGCTCCACAAAATGACCAGCCAGTAGCAAGGTACAGCCCCCTGTTGGGCCTATCTCTGCCCTGAAAGAAGTAGATATAGGACAGTAGTTGTTTGACACAAAGACAAGGACAACTGAGATGAGATGAGAGAGACAAACGAAAAGTAAGAAAAATGAAAAATAATCTCACTGAATCATCCACCACCCCTAAGTATGTATTAATGGACCGATAAAGTATGCCCTGGAGACTCTTAATACTACAATATTAAAACCTGTGTACCAAGAAAAGCAAAGGCGGCACATTATAACAAAGAGAGTTTGGGTTCTGTGTTGTTGGTTTTCTGGTTCTTGCTAATGTTCTGGTTTTTAGCTTTGCTCACTTAGATGTTATTTTCCTTTAAAGGGCCGCTTGCCACAGAGGCCGTTTTCCAAACAAAGTGCAATGCTGCCCCCTGGTGGTCGAATAGTGTGAGAGCACTTGTAGAAATCGGGCATCTCTCCTAGCGGAGCTTCCTTCCCTTCGGTTCTGCCTAGATTTCGTTTTGCTATCTTTTCATGCTCTGAAGTGTAAATATTTCTTCCTTAAAGATTCTCAGCACAGAGATATTTTCTGGATCACCTGTTTCACACACTAATCAACATAACATTTTATTCCTAAAATATGAACTGGGTGCTGATTACAAAACAAGCCGTGGTGGTGAGTTAATTTTGCTTATAAAAATTAAGCAAGCTCCCTGGAGGAAGCACAGAAATCAAGCCTATTTCATATAACCTTTAGAATCCTGATTGGAATTCTCACTGGAAAGACATTTACTGAGAACTCAAGCTCAAGGAAATCAATGCGTGGGTCTGACAGACATTCCACTCCCAGACAAATGTATTTGATTTCAGATCATCCGTCAATCTTTGTACTGGGAATAAACCTAAGCCCAAAAGCTCTGAAAATAACAATGCAGGTGATGCACCACACTGTCAGCAGCCTCCTTCCTGAATTGCATGAAAACACAACTAGTAGCTTAGAGAAAGTTACATCAAATGAAAACACGTGGGGAGGGGTTGGCCGGAGAGCTAATCAGAAAATAGTTAGCTAAGAAGTCCAGGCATATAACGTAGTTTTCCTCAAACCATGATCCCTACCACCTGCATCAGGGTAACTTGGGAATTTGTTTAAAATGCGAATTTGGAGACTCCACCCAAATCTATTGAATTCAAAACTCTGGGGATAGGACCCAGAATTCTGCATTTTCCAGGCTTCTCGGGTAATGCCGTGCACACTGAATTTTGAGAGCCATTGAGTAACACTTAACCAAATGTTAAATTTCCATTGAGAAGATTTCCTATTCAGAACTTTGAAAACATTATAAAGCTATAAAAAAAAATAAACATATCAGTTCATGCTTTTCCTCGATTTTCTCCAAAATTAGAAGGATATTTCTGATCATGGAAAGGCCCTCCCCAACCAATAAACAATGATCAGAGCCAACCAAAATCAAGAGTATCACTTGTAATTGCTGATGATAATTTCTAATTGTACTTGTTACCCCAAAGCCACTCCTTTGAAAGCCCCATCAGTAAGCAGCATGAAGTGACTCATTAAACAGAAGCATCCACTAAATCAGAGGATAAGACGGCCTCAAGATTACTACACAGCTTTCTGCCCTGACAAGAACAACCTGACTGAAATAAGCAAAAGAGATAAAGAAAAGAAAGAAAACAACAAAAAAATGCAAGCAATTAACATTTCCCTGTTTTTCACCTCTTCTAAACTGCATGGCTGTTCTTGGTGCTGACTCTTGCTCCCCTCCCTCTCCTGGGCCATGATTCCTGCGTCTCTCTGTCATCATTTTATAGCCACTTGTCATCGGGTCCCGTTCCAGGCCGTGGTGAGAATGGTGTGTGCTCTGGTCTTGCCAAGCCCAGGCAGAGGTGCCAGCACAGTCAGCTGCCTCCACACAAGCTACAGCCATTGAGCAGATGCCAGCACCAACAGGTTGCATTTCATTGTTCCCCTTTATCGCCTGAAAGCGCCACAGGAGGAGAGCGCGCGGGATGGAGAAAGGCTTGTGTTTCTGCCTAAAGGAACCGGTATGCAGCTTAAAGAGGGTCTGCCTGCTCCGCTTGATCCACCCAGCATCCCTCAGCCACCAGCAGAAAGAGAAAGAGAAGCAGATACCGAACGTTTCACAACCTAGGCACGGGGAGGGCAGCGCCTCCTCTCCACCAGGCCGGGATCTCCCAAGACACCTTTGAAATCTCCCTCCCTCCTACACCAAAGGGGAATCAGGTTACAGTGGAAATCTAGAAATGCCCCAATGGTTAAGCTGATGACCAAGAGCAATTTCTGCAGGGGAAGTTCTAAAAGCACAAATGACATCAGGAAGAAAAGGAAGGATACCAGGACCCTGTCAGGTCTGTTTGTTCTGGGAGAGAGATTGAACATTACAAAGCATCCTTTAACTTAATATGGAATTTCAATACATCTCTGAAAGTGGGCTCTAAGTCAACACCGCCCACTGACAGCAAAAAGGAGGCCGAGGCAAGAATTTACCTCTGAGATTGGCTCTTGGTGTTTATGTCTGGCTGCAAAGAGAAGCAAATTGCAAATGTAATGATAAAATTGCTTAGAAGAGAAGGATTTTTTAATGAATTACAATAAATATATATTAATCCAAGTGTGTTCCCAAAGGTAGGATTTAAATTTTCCTAAATCAGCTAATATCTTAGTCAATTCTCCTCCGCTTGTATCTGGACCATGTCACATGTTAAAATCTATACCACTTTCTATCTCTCCTTAATTGCTCCATGTGGATAACTTGCATTTAAAACCAGTCCTCTCTGCCACTTGACCTTTAAAAGAAGATTAGAAAGTAAATTTTTCATCCTAACAAAGTTACCATACTTCCATACATGTGAAATAAATCACGAACCATACAGTTGAACAGGAATTCAATTAATGTTTTTGCCATTTTCAAGCCCGTATGGAACTGAAAAAGACTGTTTCAAAGAAAAAATAAAAAGCATCCAAAAGTGTACTGGTATTGCTTATTCATAAAAACTGATCTTCTAGTCTACTTTTGCTTTTTGTTCCTGTGATAGAGAGAATTAACAGCCTCCCTAAAGATGTCGGCATGCTAATCCCTGGAACCTGTGAATATGTTGCCTTACGTGGCATAAGGACTTCGCAAGTGTGATTAAGGTAAGGACCTTGAGATGAGGAGATTATCCTGGATTATATATGTGAGTTTAATAGTAATGACAAGGGTCCTTCTAAAATGAAGGCAGAAGACTCAATCAGAAAAGGAGAGGCCATGACAGGAGAAGAAGTAGGAACAGTGCCATCGCTGGCTTTCAAGATATTAGCGGTCTCCCCTAAGGGACCTGAACAGCCACTAGAAGGTGGAAATGGCAAAGAAACAGATTCTCCTCTAGAGTCCCAGAAGGAACAACCCTGCTGACAGCTTGATTTTAGCAAGCTAAGTTCCATTGTGGACTTTGGATCTCCAAAATCATAAGACAATAAATTTGTGTTGCTTTAAACCACTCTGTTTGTTACAGCAGCAAGAGAAAACTAATACAGTCTCCAAATCCTTTCTGAAAGAAATTATGACTGTCATTTTCCATTTTCAAAAACTCACAATACAGCAGTGGCCAAACACTCGAAGTTAGTGATATTATTGGGTGTAATTAGAATCTGACACATACTTTAGCCATAGGTGCCAACCCCTAATGAAATAACTGGTGATATTGAACATCTTATTTTTTAAAGGAAAGATTATTAAGGATTCATCACAGAGTACACTGGAATGATAAAATGTGTTCACGTTAACTGGCTTGGCAACCACTTTAATTGTTTATCATTTCTTATGATCTTCAAGATTTCACAAATAGTAGGCAATTGACACAGAAATTGGTTTTAAAATGAGACAGAAAATCCACTAAAATGGACTTCCTTGTCTGCATATCTACAGATGAACCAGAACTCATTTTGTTGCTAAAAAAAAAATGGAAGAGAAAAGTGCATCCTAGTCATGGAAGACCATGGGAAAGGTGAGGGTGTGAGGAAGGTGTCCTAGAACACAAACTTCCCTCCCACTGACAGAAGAAGACAACGTTCAGGCCTTCACCAAGGGGGGAAACAAGGGTGTCTGATGTGCCATAGAAAACCCTGCCTCTGAACTGAACTTAGAAATATTGACTCTATCTGGGCTAGCTCAGGAAAAATGGGCTGAGATGCAATATCCCAGATTGAAGGGATATTGGACACCTTTCTCTTTTCTATTCAAGAACCTAGATAGTCTAGTAATATATAAGTATTTACTCCAATATTTAAAAGTAGAAAATATTCTAAGTGATATAAAAGTAGAAAATATTCTAAGTGATTTTGAAGGAATAGTTTGATCTTTTCTAAACCCCACTGAAATACTCAAATCCAAGAAGCTTCGGCTTTCAGTATTTAAAGTTTCACTTCTAAAAGAGTTTGGTTTTGTTTTTCTATTCAATTTTGTTTTCCTGCTTTTTAGATTAACTGTATCTTGAGAGTTGGCCAGGAGTAAGAAGGGTGTTTGGAAGGAAGAGAAGGTGGAAAATGAAGAGGCGGCAAGAGACTCAGGCAATCAGACAAACAAATCGTCCATCTTCCCAGCTGAGGTCAGGAATACTCGAAAAGCCCTGTGGCCTGCACGGCAGCCCCACACAGGTTTAGTGCAGCAGATGCTCTCTGGCTGAGTTAGAGAAACAGATAAAACCCTCATTTCTCTGAGCACTAAGTACAGAAGATGAGGCTGCGTCAGTCTCATTAGGAATAATAGAGAGAAATTGCTTACAATCATCTCTAATGGGTTGCCAGTTTTCTGACAATGGGCTCAGCAATTAGTTTGTCAATTTTTAACCAAATGCAAAAATAATAATAACCCCCTGAGCAAGCTTTTGATCTGCCCTGCCACCTTTCACCCGATACCCCTGAGGCCCCGAAGCGCCCTCCCATGGCCTTTCCACACTTGCCACATCCACTTTTGACCAAGGAATTCATCTACCTCCTGCAAGAGCTCTCAGAAGGATCCAGTGGAAAATCCTGGCTCTTCACCCTTTCCTATCCTGGTCCCCTAAACGTTCTGAAAAATACTTTTCCTGTTTTCCTTTGGTGATAGCCGGGTCTAAATCAGAGACGGGTTTTTAAAAATATTTGATGTCTGACCTGATTTGTATAATGAATTTCATGATGAAGGAGTTTGTAACTGCCAAACACAAAAAATACCCATTTTGCTCCCCAGTCCTCTGACTGCAGCATGCAGGGTGCAGCCCTGTCTGCCTCTGCTGGGGAAGTGACAAGCCTGACAGGATTCCCGGGGCACAAACTCGTGGAGCCTGGAAGGCACGGGGAGGATGTAGCCAGAGGAGAAGGAGGGTGCCATCCAGATGTCCCCTAAAGCAAACCACCTGGTGGTTACCGCACTGAACTGGCAACAGGGGCCTACGTGGAAGGCCTGGCTGATTCTACCCATGAAATTTCTAGCAAATGCCATCTATGCCTTTGTGCTCCTCTTTCTCTCCTGAGAGAAAATAATGCCAAACCCTATTACCGCCTCTCTTCAGAGCCCTTCAGAGAGAACATTCCATGAATTCAAAGCCCAGCAGCCATGTTATTAATATTTCCACTGCGATGCCTGCATTCTGTCTAAGGCTTAAGATGATTTACAGGCATCCTCTTTACCCCATCACAATGGTGGACAGCAGACTGAAGGGATGGAGAGGGTGTTCTGGCCAAGGACACATGACAAACCAGCAAATTGCAGAGCAAATTCTTCCTCTTCCTGAGACTTGTATGTGAACCTGTCCCTTTAGAAAGAAAAAGGGCATAAAGAGAGAACAGGGAAGTCTACGGTACAGCAATCCCTGTGGCTCCCACATGCTCCTTTCTCACATAGCCTTTCCCGAATTCTCCTGTCCTCAGACAAGTGTCCCTGGGATAAAAGAAACTACAAAGAGCTCATTTTACCCTGTGCCAGGAGCTGTGACAGTGCCACACAGACAATATCACATTCTCAGGGAACCTTCCCTGACCACCCTGTGAAAACTGCTGACTCTGTTATGCTGTTTGCAAGCTTCATGGCACATATTAGTTTTACTTACAGGTTCATAAACTTATTTGTCTCTCTCTCCTGTTAGCTCCTAGAAGCCTCACGGGTCTGATTCTTTGCATGCCTACCATAGTGCACAGCACCTAACCATCAATATGTATCAAATTAATTTGCTAATTCATTAACCATTATCCTTCTAACAACAGTGGAAACCAGGTGTGATTATCCCCACTTTACCGATGAGAAGCCTGAGTCCGAGAGAAGTGTAGTGACTTTTCCAAGGCTATGGAGCTTAATAACTGTGGAAGGCAGGATGCAATCCTAAAACTCTTGGGCTTGCACCTTCATCCCTGGGCCACATGTATCGTTCCTCCTTCCACCGGCCAACCGCATCCCTCCCATTTTATTCACAGAAGCTCAAGGCCCACCTCCTCCTTGAAGTTTTGCCCGTTATTTTCTTCGCAATTGCTGACCTTTTCAGTAGACTCTCATATTTACTTACATAATAGCTTGCATGCAGGCTATTTGTCTGCCTGAGTTGTGTAATGATTAGAAAAGAAAGGAACCTGGAGGGAGGGAGGTCAGGAAGAGAAAATGGAAGTAAATGGATTTCAGAACAGGAGGAGGTATTTGTGCCATGCAGCCTTGAAGACACATCGAGAAAGCTGATGGAGACAAAACAGGGAAGTCCAGGGAGTGCGTCCTGCCATTTTGGGAGGAGGGTACCAAGATGTGCGAGACCACAGACCATGGTTCTGCTTAGTTCTGCTGCGTTTGGCATGGGGCTGCCATGAGTGGCCCTACAGTGCTGCAACCCTAGTACCAAGCAGGAAAATGCAGAGAAATGCCTGGCTCAAGGATAGCTTTTTCCCCTACTCTACCCTAAGCCATGGCACCTGGCTCCATTTTCCCCATTTTCCTATTGGGAGCATCCCAGTCCCTCAGTACTTCAAATGTACAAATAGGGGGCAGAAAAGGCAACAGACTGCAAGGTCAAGAAACCCTGTTCATTGTTTAATGCATACTTGAAATGTTTAGAGCAAGGTTTTGCCCTATAACCTGCTGTGTGTTTTCCCATAAACCGCTGCTGACTGCCTGACTGTTCTCACTTAAGCAGAAGGCTTCTAATGTGTCCAGACACAGACAAAATGAGTTCTTCACCTCCCTGGCTTCTGCATCTCAAGATAGCATGATTGCTTCTTCAAATCTCTTTACCCCACCCTATTTGAGGTGCTCAGCTATCTGAAGAGTGAGCAGAGAAAGTAAGACTTCAGATGCAAAGTGGAAAACAGCTCTCTGGCTATTCGAGACTATCATAATAGTGTATCAAGATTTCAGAAGCATACGATTGAGTCCAATCACAGAATAAAGCAAATCCAGAATCACTTATGGGTTGAATGCCCCCATCACTGCCTTAAGAGGGGTAGCTCCATCCCTTGGCCCACAGTATGTAGGACAAAAGAGAGATGAATAAAGAGTCACCTATTTACCAGTTCTTTATTCTGTTACAGTCAGGAGCAGAAGCCGACATCCACAAGGACCCTTTTCAGCAAGGGATTATATATCACACCATAGAAATACATAAAAGATAAATTATATCCCTGAGATCATCATGCCTCCATTGACCTGCCCAAGGTTTAAAGGCAGCTGTAATTAGGGGCCACAGTCACAGATCTGCTGGTAGCTTAGCATGCCTGCATTCACTTTCATCCTGCAGAAATGGAGCTGGAATGAATTTTGTAGGCATGTCCTTCATCCAAGTTTGAATTCCATGGGTCTGATTCAGATTTGCGAGAGTTTAGTAATTTGCTTTTGTTAACGAGATCTTTCTCAGCTTCTGCAGTGTTTACAATATGAGATCTAATTTGGGCTTAAAATGCTCATGAAAATTAACTGCATTACTTTTAAAAATGCAATTGGGAAGAGATGGAGAGGGAAAACGATGTGACATGCCACAAACTTACTACGTTTGCACATTTGCACATTTGCTGGAGAGTTCTCCCAGCTGCTGGCGCGGACGAGCCCCGCACATGCTAACGTTCCAGCCCCTCGGTCAGGCCTGACTCCCAGACACAGGGATGGATTAAGGAATCTATTTCACCACTCTTTGCAATGAGAGAAATTGAATATCTATTTGGAATAAGAACTTCAAAGTTTTATTTATTTTAATGTTTAAAAAGCATACAAGACCCCTGATGCAAAGCTTCTGGAGCACGGTGGAATTGGCCACAATGCCAGTGATTATCAGACCTTTTCAGCTAATAAGCTTTCACCTGCCGGGTGCTTCCATGTGGCAGGCATGATTCTGGGCACTCTACTTACACCACCTCCCAACAGCCTGAGGAGGAGGTTAAAGCACAGAGCAGGGAGTAGCCACACAGCTACTCATCCGCAGCTCTGGAACTGAAACCCAGCTCAACTGGCCCCTGACACCTCACTCATCACCATTCTGATAGGCTGCTTGCTCTAAACAGCTTTTGGGCAAAAAAAATAATAATAACAATAAAATTAGAAAAGACTCATTCAATTAGGACAGCCACATCCTCTGAATGTAAACAATACTTAAAATACATTTAATGTATGTATTTAATAAAAGCCAGGGAGGTGATTTTCAAGCCTATAGTGCAAAAGTTGGGTCAGTCCAAACAGCCCCAAGACACGTGGGTGCAGACTTTCAACAGGAGGAAGAAACCGCTTCTTCATGTGAATTAACACAGGAACAGAAAACCAAATACTGTATGTACTCATTTATAAGTGTGATCTAAACACTGGATACATATGGACATAAAGATGAGAACAACAGACACTGGGGACTCCTGCAGGAGAGAGGCGGGTAGCGGGCAAGGGCTGAAAAGCTACCTATTGGGTACTATGCTCACTACCTAGGTGACAGGATCATTCATACCCCAGCCTCAGTGTCACACAATATACCCAGGTAATAAACCTACACATGTACTCCCAGAATCTAAAATAAAAGTCAAAATTCTTTTAAAAGAAACCGGCTTATTCAGAGCACAGGAATGTTAGTGTGTTGCTTTCAGAGAACGATCAACTGGCTGTCTCCAAAGGAGACACATCCGTCGAGCCACAGAACTCATTTCTTCATTACACCAAGAGGGGACCCAGGTCCATCTCAGAGGTAGAATAGGAAGAGCAATGAGGTATACGCCCAGAATCCCGAAGTATTAATTTCCCATGAAAATTAGATTTGCCACGTGAACCATAATGGAACATTATCCACCTTATTCTTCCCTTAGGCTGACCTGTGGGAGAAGTCAACCCATAATGAGAAGTGGAGTTTGTGAACATGAAATCAGATTACATGTTCTTAGTTAGAGCCAGGTTAATGGCATATCATGGTGACAGCTTGTCAATTCATCTACTTTTGCAATAGGGATGGCCTCATGAATCAGAATCTGATCTCTCAGCTCCCTTCACTCCTCCAGTTCCTCTATTTCTACACACAGACAGACACACACACACATACACACACACACACACACACGGGCCTATAAGCTTTATAAAGAAAGGGACCATGTCTGTTTTGCTCACCAGTTTTCCCAGTGCTTGGCACATTCACTCAGTGGATGAATTAATTAAATGTAGGAGTGAATGCATGAAGTCTAACACTCCAAGGCAGCTCTAGCAGAGTTAGAGGGCCGCAGAATAGACCCCCAGCTCTGAGATGGCTTTAAAAATAATTTCACCACCAGAGACAACCCTCCCAACCAAACCTGGGTTAGGAGCTCCAGCAAGATGCTTACATCTCACTGTACTCCTGCCACAGCACTGAGTAAGCACAGCCTTATAATTGCCTGCTTACCGATGGCTTTGTCCATACTACACTCCATCATCCATGAGAGCAGAAGCCATTTCTATCCTGTTGATTGTTTTATCCCCAGCATCTAGCACAGGGCCTGTCATATAATAGGTATTCAATACATATTTATTGAATAAATAAAAGAGAAAAATGCATTTATTTAAAATAATTTGGTGAAATATTTTCAAATTTGCACTGGCATTAAAGTGAAATATGGTAGTATTAAATTGGCTTCAAATAGAACTATAAACAGAAATATGGGGATCTTGGGGGCCCTCGTAGGAATATAGAAGCCCTGTGAACCTTGTTTCAGTGGCAGAAGGGTCCTCCCTTCCATTTGAAGTTTTAGGAGGTGACCGATACATTTGGTATATGTCAGCAATTAGTATAATTCAGCAATGCTACCAAAGCTTAGGGTCGAGAAACAAGCTAAGTATATCATGTAGACAGTATTATCTTCTTCTTTTTTTTTTTTTTTTTTTTTTTTTTTTTGAGATGGAGTCTCGCTCTGTCACCCAGGCTGGAGTGTAGTGATGCAATCTCAGCTCACTGCCAGCTCTGCCTCCCAGGTTCACACCATTCTCCTGCCTCGGCCTCCAGAGTAGCTGGGACTACAGGCGCTCACCACCACACCTGGCTAATTTTTTGGTATTTTTGGTGGAGACGGGGTTTCACCATGTTAGCCAGGATGGTCTCAATCTCCTGACCTCGTGATCCGCCCGCCTCAGCCTCCCAAAGCGCTGGGATTACAGGCGTGAGCCACCACGCCCAGCCAGACAGTATTATCTTCTTAAATTTTTATAGAATCACTGTGAATGATTATCCCCATTTTCAGGTGATGAAATCAAGGATTACAGAGATTAAGTCACTGCCCTAGGTTACCAAACTAGTTAGAGGTAGCGCAAGAATCGAAAACCATGTCGATTCTGACTCCAAAGCCCGTGCTCATCTTAAACACCATGGTGGGCTCCCTCTCTATACGATACAGTCTCTCCAAACAAGTGAATTAAGAGGGATATTTAAATATGAGCACACAAGTCATAGTTACAAAAGTAGTATTTAATTAAACTTTTAAATAACTTACCCCATCCCAGTTTCTGCCATGTCACACATACAAAAAAGGCAGACAAAATTAATTACATCTATATGGTTGAATAAAGCATTCACTTGGAAATCTTGACTTTTATGGTCTAAATGTCTGTGTTCCCACAAAATTCATGTGTTGAAACTTAATCCCCAATGTGATAGTATTAAGAGGCAGGGCCATTCAGGGGTTATTAGGTCATGAGGGCTCCACCTTCATGAATGGGATTAATGCCCTTATAAAAGGGAAACAGGGAGTTTGCTTGCTTGTGTTATTCAGGCAGAACTAATAGGACATTATGTATATATATAATTTTAACTCACATGATCACAAGGTCCCACCACAGGCTGTCTGCAAGCTGAGGAATAAGGCGAGCCAGTCTGAGTCTCAAAACTAAAGACTTTGGAGTCCGATGTTTGAGGGCAGGAAGCATCCAGAACAGGAGAAAGATGTAGGCTGGGAGGCTAGGCCCTCTTTTCACATTTTTCTGCCTGCTTATATTCTAGTTGCACTGGCAGCTGATTAGATTGTGCCCACCCAGATTAAGGATGGGTCTGCCTTTCCCAGCCCACTAACTCGAAGGTTAATCTCCTTTGGCAACACCCTCACAGATACACCCAGGATCAACACTTTGTACCCTTCAATTCAATCAAGTTGACCCTCAGTATTAGCTATCATACCCCTAGTACCATGTAAGCACATATAAAAGGCACCAACTATGAGGAACCATCTCTTATCAGACACTGAATCTGCTGGCGCTTTGATCTTGGACTTACCAGCCTTCAGAACTATGAGCAATAAATGGCTATTGTGTATAAATTATCCAGTCAAAGATACTGTGCTCTAACAGCCAGAAAGAACTAAGACATTCTCTGTGGTCTGGTCGCCAATTCCATTCCAAATGACTTGTCTTCCCATGTCTATTCAGCCAAGTCCTATAAGCAACATGCTTTACTTTGCAAAACTTACTCAGAGCCTAAAGGTTTTTCTATGTGCACCAAAGTGGCCTATTCACACTGAAAGCATGAATGTAAAGTGCATATTCAGCCAATCTGCAAGGCAGAAATGACAGAAAGGAGAGTTTGAGCTTGCCTCTCCTGACAGAACTGCTTAGAATGATGACCTGGGTCAGGACTATTTTTTCATTCTGCCTCAAGGGTAAAGTTAGGCTATGGTAGGATATCTAAAAAGTTAATACATAAGAACTTCTTTTTTATTTCTTAATCTCTATGTTTCCATGGTAACAGAACCATCAACCAACAAATCTGTCCTTCTTTCCTGCAAATTAAAAAAAAAAAAAAACATTTCTTCCTTGAAGAAAATGTTAATGACACATTTATCCACTTGGATAAGTAACATATCTTGGTGAGTTTCCATGCTTTTTTTCCCTTTTCTCTCATTCCCCAACAACTTATCCAAGAATTGAAGTTCTGGATTGATACGGTTTGGGTTTGTCTTCCCACCCAAATCTCATGTCAAATTGTAATCCCCAGTGTTGGAGGTGGGGCCTGGTGAGAGGTGACCAGGTCATGGGGGTGGAGTTCTCACGAATGGTTTAGCACCATCCCCATCCCCGCTTGGTACTGTACTTGTGAGTTCTCACAAGATCTTTTGTTTCAAAGCATGTGGCACCTCCCCACTGCTCTCTCTTCCTCCTGCTCCAGACATGTAAGACATGCCTGCTTCCTCTTCACCTTTCACCATGAGGAAAATCTTCCTGAGGCCTCCCCAGAAGCAAAGCAGAAGTTAGACTGCAGAACTATGAGCCAACCAAACCTCTTTTCTTTATAAATTACCTAGTCTCGGGTATTTCTTTGAAGCAGTGTGAGAATGAACTAATACATGGATCAAGAAGTCTAGAAAAGCTCGGTGACCAAGAAATGGGGTACAAATCTAGGAGAAAGATTTCAGTTAGCCTTTTTCCTGAACCAAAGAAAATGCTAACATTAAATTTCCCAGTGCCTGGTTTCTAAGCCATTTTTAAACCTATATGCTGATTGGGTGGATTTCATAAATCTAATAACCCCTGTTGGCCCCTGGCCAAATACAAATAACCCCAGCACACTTAACTCATCCTGAGGTCCCTTCTCCTGGCTGTCTCCACAGCAGGGACTGAGTGCTGTCTCAGGGTCTGCCTTCTTGGATTCCCCTCTGGAAGCAGAGGGTCCTCATCTCTCCAGGGCTACTGGAAGCCACAGAGTAGCTTGCCAACACTTGGGAATCTCCACTTGCAGATCTGACTTCAGCATCTTTGAAATAGTGAGGGGTCGATTATGTAGGACTTCATTTAATAATCTCTCCAATGCTCTATTTTTCTTCCCTACAGCTTATTGTTTTAGCATGATGACTCCATACAATTACCACTGTAGCCAACATCTTAGACCATTCATTCTGTGGGCTGTCCTTTGTCCTGGCCTGAGCCTAACTAGTGACAACTCTCAAGAGAACTCTCACTTCTTTTAAAATAATAGCAGTGGTTGGGTTTCTTCCTCAAAGAATTCTAATTTATAACATTACATTCTTTTTATTTTATTACACTTTAAGTTCTAGGGTACATGTGCACAACGTGCAGGTTTGTTACATATGTATACATGTGCCGTGTTGGTTTGCCACACCCATTAACTCGTCAGTTACATTAGGTATTTCTCCTAATGCTATCCCTCCCCCATGCCTCCACCCCACGACAGGCCCCGGGGTGTGATGTTCCCCTTCCTGTGTCCAAGTGTTCTCGTTGTTCACTTCCCACTTGTGAGTTTGAACATGTGGTGTTTGGTTTTCTGTCCTTGGGATAGTTTGCTCAGAATGATGGTTTCCAGCTTCATCCATGTACCTGCAAAGGACATGAACTCATCCTTTTTTATGGCTGCATAGTATTCCATGTTGTATATGTGCCACATTTTCTTAATCCAGTCTATCCTTGATGGACATTTGGGTTGGTTCCAAGTCTTCACTAGTGTGAATAGTGCTGTAATAAACATACATGTGCATATGCCTTTATAGTAGAATCATTTATAATCCTTTGGGTATATACCCAGTAATGAAATCGCTAGGTCAAATGGTATTTCTAGTTCTAGATCCTTGAGGAATCGCCACACGGTCTTCCACAATGGTTGAATTAGTTTACACTCCCACTAACAGTGTAAAAGCATTCCTATTTCTCCACACCCTCTCCAGTATCTGTTGTTTCCTGACATGTTAATGATTGCCATTCTAACTGGTATGAGATGTACACCATTACACTCTTTTCTTTAATTTAAGGATTGGGGGGAGGGAATGAAGTGGGGGAAGGGAAAAACTAACCACATGATGCAGAGTCAGTTACTGGAGATGGAAAGAACTTCATCCTCAAGTTTTCCTGAGGGCAGTAGAGTCCAGGCTATCTCAACATGCCTTACCCCTGAGTGTGTTTGGGGAGCAGTTTTGGTGTGAATTCCTTCTCTGGTTCACATGGACTGTTCTGTGATCGTGATCAGGGCAAGGACAAGGGATTTCCTATTCACCTGGAGGACATGTGCTCCTTTGGGAAGGTCCATCTGTAGGTAAAGCAGTTTGTCCACCAGCAGCTGCAACTTCAACTATCTAACATGGACCTGTTCCTTAGTCCCCCTCTCACCTCTGAAGTCTTAGAGTCTCACTGTCACCTGTAGAACCTAAAAATAATATACTCATGACTAGGCCCCCAATGCTGGAAAATAAAATGCAGTAGGTGTGGAGTAGAGCTGAGCATCTGCACTTTCTTTAAAAGTTCCACAGGGGCTTCTGCTGTGCTCCCAGACTTAGACCTGGACTTCAGAGTGTGGTCAGGAGACTCAGGCATGCCTGAGAGGGGCCCTGCTTCCTACACCTCCTACCTTCCAGATGCTCCAAGTCCATATTAGAGATGAACAACAGTGGTGAGAGAAATAAACAGGGCTCACCCTCTTTGTAGTCATTTCCTCTTTCTGTTGTAATAAATTACCATAAATTTAGTAGCTTATAACAACACAAATCTATTATCTTATTGTTCTGGAGATGAGAAGTCCAGAATCAGTCTCAGGGGGCTAAAACCAAGGTGTCGGCTCTAGGAGGCTCTGTTTCCTTGCCTTTTCCAGCTTCAGCTTCCAGAAGCCACCTGCATGCTTTGCCCTGTGACCACCAGCCAGCTATCCCATGATTCCATCTTCTCCTACCTCCCTCTTTCACTTTTTTTTTTTTTTTTTTTTTTTTTGAGACGGAGTCTCGTTCTGTCGCCCCAGCTGGAGTGCAGTGGCGCGATCTCGGCTCACTGCAAGCTGCACCTCCCGGGTTTACGCCATTCTCCTGCTTTAGCCTCCTGAATAGCTGGGACTACAGGTGCCCGCCACGGGGCCCAGCTAGTTTTTTGGTTTTTTTTTTTTTTTTTTTTTTGTATTTTTTAGTAGAGACGAGGTTTCACCGTGTTAGCCAGGGTGGTCTTGATCTCCCGACCTCGTGATCCGCCCGTCTAGGCCTCTGAAAGTGCTGGGATTACCGGCTTGAGCCACCACACCAGGCCCTCCCTCTTTAACTTCTAAGAACCCTTGTGATTACATTGGATTGTCCTACCAGGATAATCCAGAATCATCTGCCTCATCTAAAGATCCTCCACCTAATCACATCTGCAAAGTCCCTTTTGCTGTGTAAGATATCATATTCATGGGCTCCGGGGGTTAGACATAGACACGTTTAGGGGTAAGGGGCATTACTCTGCTTACCACACTCCTCTTCTAGGAATTTTGGGGTTTGATGTGGTTTGTATCTGTGTTCCCACCCAAATCTCATGTCAAATTGTAATCCCCAGTGCTGGAAGTGGGGCCTGCTGAGAGGTGAGCAGATCATGCGGCGGGAGTTCTCATGAATCGTTTAGCGCCATCCCCATTCCCCCTTGGTACTGTATAGTGAGTGAGTTCTCACAAGATCTGTTGTGTCAAAGCGTGTGGCACCTCCCCGCTGCTCTCTCTTCCTCCTGCTCCAGCCATGTAAGATGTGCCTGCTTCCCCTTCACCTTTCGCCATGAGGAAAAGCTTCCTGAGGCCTCCCCAGAAGCAAAGCAGAAGCTAGACTGCAGAACCATGAGCCAATTAAACCTCTTTCCTTTGTAAATTACCTAGTCTCGGATAATTTATGTCTATCCAGTTAGATAGCAGACGTTTGCCAGAGGAGTTACTCATTATCAAAGTCCCAAAAACATTTTTGGCTTTAGTAGTCTGCTCTTTCTGCTTGCCACTTATTTCCCCTCCTGCTTTTCCTGGTTAATGGTCCTCTCCTATTTCATCTTGCCTTGTTTTTGCAGATACACAGTTCTGGATGAGGCACAATGCTCATTCCTACATGAGACAAGTGCACTGCATTTGGCATGCACAAAAGAGAAATAATTTCAGAGCATAAGTTTACAAACTTTGTGTAAAATAAGCTTGGGAAACTCTACAGCCAAATATTGTCAATCAGCATTCCTGGCACGTTTGCTCATTAAATGCTATGCAAGTCAAGCAGGTCTTTATCGTTGTTGAAATAGCAAATCTGCACATTTTGTGTGATTCAAAATATTTGTAATAAAACTGCTACTAAATATATAAGCATGGCGTTGGTCCTCACATCACAATTTTTTCTGAGGAGTGAAGGAAAGGATCATACCCAGCAGTACAGCTCTGGGGAGTTTTGCCCATGATGATAGAGTATTTTGGAGGGTAAAGAGGAAGAAGGAGGGGGAAGCAATTGTAAAACCGAGGGAGACAGGATATGGGGCTCCATTTGCTAAGGGAAAAACAGCTGGAAATACACTGTGGTTATTATAGAAAATAAGAAAGTTCCTTGGAAATTAAATTTAGGGAAGATGAAATTGAAAGCAAGAGGAAACGAAAAGTCTCTCTGGTTTAAAGAAAGCACATTTAAGAAAAAGTGAAGTAATGGTAAACATTTTTCAGATACCTCTATGGAGTTCTTGTTTTGTGAATGACCAGTTCTTCTCCTTTATTCATTTTTCTATTATAGTGTTCATCTTTTTTATTGAATGGTAAGCACTCTTTGTGTATTCTGGCTATTAACCTTTATTTCTGAAATATGCATTACAAGTGGAGCTCCTTTTGTCAATCTTGTTTGTGATAAGCATTATTTTCCTATGGAGGAATTTTTAATTTGTAAAAAGTCAAAACTGTCCAATTTTTCCTTCATGCTTTGTGAATTTTTTATTAAGCTCAGAAAGGTCTTTTGTACACCAAGATTATTAAAATCTCACCACTAGTAATTAAAAATGCAAATAAAATGAGATTTAATTTTTTAACCTATCAAATCCATTTAGTCATTTCTTTAGAAAACGTTTTTCAAGTGTCCATTATGTGACAAGCATTGTACTAAGAGCTGGGAATACAGGATTATAGAAAACAGAAAAAAAAAAAATCTCTGCCCTTGTGACATTTACATTCTATTGGATCAAGATAAGCAAAAAGATGAATAAGTAAACTGCTAATGTATTAAGGAACAAGTGCTATGAAGTGAAATGAAGCTAGAAAGGAATAGGAATGCTGGAAGGTGAGACAGGTAGCAATTTAAATAGCATGATCAGGACAGGTCTACTTGAGTGAGCCATGCTGATACCTGGGAGGCAGTGATCTGGACCAAGCCGTTTGGTATGCTACAGGAACAGTTAGGAGGCCCATGTCGCCAGAGGGGTGTGGGAAACAAGAGTAAGCATGGAAATAGGTTACAAGTAGTAAGCAGTAAGCATAAGTAGTAATAGGTGGAGGAGTAGTCACCTAGACCATCAGCTATGGCCTATGGGCCATTGTAGGGATTCAGGCTCTTACTCCAAGTGACATAGGGTGGCTCTGGAGGGTCTTGACTACAGATATTATCTTACAAATTTTTAGAATCAGTCTGGCTTCCCTGCTGAGAATAGATTATTCTAGAAGTAGGTCAATATGACAGGATTAGTACAATAATCCAGGTGAGACATGAAAGTGACGTAGCTCTATGGTAACAGGGAATTGGAAGTGAATGACACCTGCAAGAAAGATAAGAATCAAGGATGGCATCAAGATCTTCAGCCTAGCCAACTGGAAGGACAGAGTGGCCATTAACTGTGAAGGAAAGTCTGCAAGTGAAGTAGATTTGGGGGAAGGGGAACATTGGGGAGAGGTTGAGGGGTCTTGTTTTGGATACATCGGCTTTAAGATACTCACTAGGAATGCAAGTTGAGATGGCGGATAGCGAGAGCAACAAGGCAGATTTCCGAAGCACTTTTCCATCTGTGAGCTGGAGATGCCCATTTACAAATCCTGAGAATATAGGTGGAATTTAAAGCCATGAGACTGAATGAGATGACCATGAGACTGGCAAACATTAAGAATATTGATGGCCGGGCGTGGTGGCTCACACCTGTAATCCTAGCACTTTGGGAAACTGAGGCAGGAGGATTGCTTAAGCCAAGGAGTTTGAAGCCAGCCTGAGCAACAGAGACCCCATTTTCTAATATATATATATATAGGATACATATATTAGATATATTATATATAATATATATGTATCTTTTACATATATAAGAGAATATTGACAATACCAAATATTGATAACTGTACAAGAAAATGCACATTCTCATATGCTTTCCATCTGAAGAATAACCATTCTGAAAAGCAGTTAGCAATATGTGTCACAATTAAAACATGCATAACTTTGACCCAGCAATTCCATTTCCAGGAATTCATTTTAAGAAAGGAACTAAACAGGTGAGTAAAAATAAGGATGCTCATGTCATTAATTATTATAGTGAAAAGCTTAAAACAACCTGAAGTTCCAACAAATGGGAGTTTGTTATTACAGTACATACTCAATTAATATTATATGGCCATTTCAACCAACAGTGTAAAGATTTGTATTCACATGTGCTGTGGTATCTGTAATTTACTAAATACTTCAGCAAATATAGTGTGATATAGATTACGTGGTTGTTGTGACTTTTTCTTTATAGTTTAGGCTACACCCTAGGAAGAGACAATTGTTCTAATCAGAACTCCACACCCTGGGGCAGTCAGCTAGCATTTTATCAAAAAGGCCACACTCCAGAGGCGATTACTAAAAGCCCTTCTGTAATCCACATCTCTAATCAACAAGAAAGGTTTTGCTAATTAGCATACTGAATTTCAGAAATGGGTTTTCATAGGAGAAATTAATGGTTGTTAATGAACATAATGGATATTAGAAACGGGCAATCATTGGTGAAATTTGTGGAATTCAAGATCTGTAAAGTGGCTAAAATGTTTCAGAGACGCTTCCTCCTCTTGCATGAACATCATTAAAAAAAAGAAAAGAAAGTCTTTAGAGAGTCATGAGGCCTGCATTTTCAGGGTTGATCCCAAAAGAGTCCCGCATTCAGCCATCAGTTTAAAGACTTCCGGTTGCCTATTCCCAGCTCTAAGGGTAAGCGAATCTTGTTTGAGCTATAGGGTTTGCCCCAAGTGAACCTTTCAATGAAGTTATGGTTACAGCCCCAAAGAGGAAAACTTACAGGACTTCAATGAATTTATGGAACAGGTTAAATACATTGTTTTGCTAATGGTTGTTTCTTTATTGAATATCTGCCTACATGGTAGAATTAGTTTTGAGATCCACTTTCATTACAACCCGGGAGTAAGACTGTGAGAAGTAGATAACACTCACCCCTTCTCTCTTTTCACCTGACTATTCCTTTTAACCCAGAACCAAGGGTTGTACATGAGTCAGGCTGCAAGGGGGACGACTCAGAAACAGATGTTAAGACAAGACAAACACCATCTTCCCCAAGTATTCCAGAGGATGAGGATCTTGAGACAGGAAAGGAAAAGGCTGATATTTGGGTTATATTTTTATAATCAGGAAAAAAAAATAAAGCTAAAAATTTGTCTTTCAAAAAGGAAAGTAAAAATAGAACGGGAAGGAGGAGAGATGCATGAGAAAATATTCAGGGAATTCCATCAATGTAAACTACCAGCTGGGAATTGATATTTCACCCCTATTCTTGCCTTCAGTGCTTCCCCCCCACCCCCTGCCCCACCAACAGTAGGATTTGGGACCTAGATTACCTAGAAAATTGCTTCTACTTTTTTTCACTCTGTCAGAGTTCATCATCATGTGATAAGTGAATAAATACGTTTGAGTAGGCACAAACTTTGAAATATTTACCCTATCCATTTCTCTTTTCCTCTCCCCAAAGGCAGTCAACAGTATTTAGTTTATTTCCTACCATTTGTTTTAAGTAGCAAGATGTTATTTTTGGTTGTTCAAATTACTGTCATTTTACATTGATTCCTGATGCTGCCTTTCCGCCTTCCTGTCTCTCTTCCACTTTATAAAGTAGTCCCTGATTTATTTCCCTACACCCTCTTTTCTACTTCCCTCTCTGTTGCTTTCTTCTCCTTTCTACATCTCTCTCTTCTTATTCCTATTGTCTAGCAATCCAGGTACCCAGAGAAGACAACGGTAACTTAAGAAACAGCCTGGTGAGAAGATGTCCTGAGAGAATTTCATAGAGTGATTAGTACATCCCAACATGAAAGGGCACGTTTTTATAAACCCATGTTTCATAAAAACTTGTCTTCAATGAAGACTGGAAAAAATAATAACCAAATGGTAAAGTTTTCCAAAATCTTTTTTTTCTGGTTTTAAAAAGGAAGACTAGAAACAGATGTAAGTTAGGAAGGCTAAATCACAAAACCCAAGAATGCAAGCCTTACAGAATTCTGAAAAGAATGTCATGAAACACCATTTTCTCTTCAAACAGCACTTGAAAAAAAAATACTATTTGACTTTAAACTCACCCATCTCTGTCTGGATGAACATATGTTACCACACAGATTATTCCCCTTTGAAAATACCCACTGCCATACAAACCAGCAGGAAAAGGGAAATTTCCGGCAGGAGGTAGGCAATAAGACATGAGAGCTCTGGCCCTTTTAACTGCTGTTAAGTAGCTGACTGTTTCCTTTCCTTAACCCCTCTCTCCGGCTCCTGCTGCTATGACTGTTGTTTCTGCTTTGCAAGGACATGTCATTTTACTTACTACTCTCTCTCCCCCTTCTTAATTGGCCTGCAGTAAAAATACAAATTGCACCATTGTACTTTATTATAAGGCATTTGATGGGCCCCAAACTGCCTCATAAGTACTGCCTAGAGGGTATTAATCAGACCTGCTGACTCTACTAAGCACCCACTTTTATATGTTGACCCCTAGATGAGGCCAGTGGGTGGTAACTCTACCCCCTCCCACGGGAGCATTTACCTGGTCCCTGCCTCTCCGTTAGCAAACGCACAACTGAAAGATGTGGGCCCATCCTGCAGCAGCCAAGTACACAGCCCAAATCTCTCCTCTGCACATTAGCTTTAATGCCCATAAAGTACTTTATGGACATGAAAAGTCTGTCTCATTTGTCCCCCTCTCTCTAGGTACTAGAGCATAAAGCGAATGTCTGAATTTTAAAACAGCAGCTAAGGTTCACAATCTTCTGTAAAGTCTCATGGCTTGGTAAAGACAGCCCGTTTCTTGGAAGTAAAATCAAGGAAAATTGTGGTTCCCAAAAAGGGTGTTGAAAGAGCAAGGTTCCCGCTAGACAAGAATAGGGTGACGGCTCCAGGGGTTATTGTTTGCTGTGCTGGTCCCACTCAGTACATATCACTGTATGTTTCAGTAGCGAATGCTTATGGAAGATCTGCTTATGTTGTAATGGCGATAAAGGTCTGTTGTGAGATTTCAGTTTCACAAAGCTCTATTCTTTGCATAAGTCTCACCACCAATTTTCTGCTGTCAGATACCTTGGAATTCACATCATTTGTGTGCTCTGAAACATTAAAATGGAAAAAATGGTAAAAATTTTTCAATGTAAATAAAAAGCAAAATGGTGGAACAAACTGATTATGGCCTAATCTCTGTCTTAACTTATTCATTCAGTAGCTTATAAGAAGTGCATTTATACCTCTATGCCAGAAACCATGTGCCTCATTGATTACTGAATATATTGGTATATGCTTACAATTCAGTGTGGAATATGGTGGAACTTCCATTGTTATGCCCAGACCGTTTTATTCCCCGAAGAAGACCACCAGAGTCCAGAGTCAAAGCTAAGCAGCAAGGATCTTTATTACAGGTTCGAACCTGGAACTCTCACTCGCTCGTGAAATGAGACGGGCAGGAGAGCTCCCCCACTGAGCTCCGAACAGTGTTATATAGTCTAAGAAAAGTGGGCATAGAATTATTACACAAATCAGATGTATGATTGGCTAGTGTTTGAACAAGGCGATTTGGTTAACTATGATTGGTTCCCGCCATTTCTGATATTTCGGTTCAACCCTTGAGGCGGGAGAGCAGTTTTTACACAAAGGCAGTTAATCATATTGCGTCAGGTTGCACAACCGGTTTATGGCAGCACGGGTGTATCTTACTTAAACACGTCTTGTGACCCGGCCTCAGAAAGAACAACAGGTACTTACAGAATTTACGAAATCTCTGGTACGTGCAGAGATTAGAGAGCAGAACAAAAGGGTTTAGCAATAGGGTGTAGTGGGGGGCGGGTACGCATTTTTGTGTCTTTGTGTCCTTTCACCATCTTATATTTAACTGTGGGGAAAAGAAAGAGATCACACTGTTACTGTGTCTATGTAGAAAGAAGTAGACATAAGAAACTCCATTTTGTTCTGTACTAAGAAAAATTCTTCTGCCTAGAGATACTGTTAATATGTAACCCTACCCCCAACCCTGTCCTTGCAGAGACATGTGCTGTGTTTACTCAAGGTTTAATGGGTTTGGGGCTGTGCAGGGTGTGCTTTGTTAAACAAGTGCCTGAAGGCAGTATGCTTGTGAAAAGTTATCACCATTCTCTAATCTCAAGTACCCAGGGACACAAACACTGCGGAAAGCCACAGGGACCTCTGCCTAGGAAAGCTGGGTATTGTCCAAGGTTTCTTCCCATGTGATAGTCTGAAATATGGCCTCGTGGGAAGGGAAAAACCTGATCGTCCCCCAGTCCGACACCTGTAAATGGTCTGCGCTGAGGAGGATTAGTAAAAGACGAAAGAAGGCCTCTTAGCAGTTGAGATAGAAAAAGGCATCTGTCTCCTGCCTGTCCTTGGGCAATGGAATGTCTCGTGTAAAACCCGATTGTATGTTCTATTTACTGAGATACGAGAAAACCGCCTAGGGCTGGAGGTGGGACGTGCCACTAGCGCTGCAATGCTGCTCTTTATGCTCTGAAAATGTTTATGGAGATATTTGCATATATGCACATCAAAGCACAGCACTTTTCCTTAAACTTATTCATGACACAAAGATCTTTATTCATACGTCTTCTTGCTGACCTCCCTACTATGACCCTATTGTCCTGCCACTTCCCCCTCTCCGAGATGGTAAAGATAATGATCAATGAATACTGAAGGAACTCAGAGACCAGTGCCTGGTGGTTCCTCTGTATGCTGAGCGCCAATCCCCTGGGCCCACTTTTCTTTCTCTATACTTTGTGTCTCTTTCTTTTCTCAAGTCTCTCATTCCACCTGACGAGAAATGCTCACAGGTGTAGAGGGGCAGACCACCCCTTCATTTAATTTAATGTAATACATCATTTATGGTTTCCTCTAAGGTTCTAGTTTTTCTGCCCCATATCATTTATTCAACATCTCTACTTTTTTGTTTACAAATGTTCATGAGTTCCAAGATTTTGTGGCCATAATGATTCTTCAGAAGGACATTTCAGCTCCAAAGAATGATTTCAACAGTAATGCCTTCAATGGAGTAATTATCAGATTAAGGGAATTCCCAACATAGCCCTAGCCTTCTGATGTTATTGTGGTTTCTGTATACGTCTCAGAAGCACACACATCACTTGTAGATGTCTCAGTCTCCTTCATTCGGGGTTCCTCCAAATCAATCAACATTCATTCGGCAAACTGGAGGCTTCATGTCCAGTTTCTTTCAGGAAAATTACTCCTCTCAGGTAATAAGCTCATAGACCAAAGACCTGGGCACAGAACTCAGGAAGCACCAATATTCAAACCCACTAAGAGAACGAGAAGGAGCAGTGAGAAGGACTGAAAGCAAAACAGGACACAAAGAAAAGGACATCATAGAAGCCAAAAAAAAAAAAAGAGACAAAGAGGATACGTTTCTGTGAGGAAGACATGCTGGAGGACCAAGAGAATAATAAAGAATGGACTCTCACCAAAACAAGGGAGACTCCACAGAAAACAGACAGGGTGACACTCAGTGACCATGCGTTGGACAGGTGAGCTGGTAAACTATTTGAGGGGCAGACTCTATGACTGTTATTTCCCTTATAATTATCCTAACACCTAGCACAATGCTACATAAATAGATGGATAGGTAGCCCCATAGACGCTAGATAGAATATATAATAGTAGTTTCCATGTGTATATGTGTACATGTGTGTGTATATATATGTGTATATGTGTGTTTGTGTGTATATATATATGTATATATATTTTTAAATTTTTGTAGAGATGGGGTTTTACTACATTGCCCAGGCTGGTCTTGAACCCCTGGCCTCAAGTGATCCTCACACCTCAGCCTCCCAAAGTGCTGGGACTACAGACATGAGCCACCAAACCCAGCCCTATTTTTCCACCTGAAGCACTGGAAATGACATCCAAAACACAGCACACAGAGTGGACGCTGTCAATAGGAACCTTGGTAAAATTTTATGTTGTTTTGCTTCTTTAGGAGGCAGTGTGGAACAGAGAAAAGTAGAGTGGCAGCAAGTTAAGAGAGCAAGATTTGAGCTCTGACCCTCATTGACTAACCAATGACTACCTGTATAACCCTCAGCTAATCCCACCACCTCCATGGGCCTCAGTCACTATCATAGTACAATTAGGGGAGTGGGCTCTGTGATACTTTTTCCAACTACAAAATGTTGTACAAAGCATCCTTACTGCTCTCCCACTTGAAGGCTTATCCTTTACCCATCCATGCAAATATTTTTCCCAAGCTCTCAAGTCCTTCAGACCCATTATACTATGCTCTGGCTGTATCTAATTCTTGCACATAAGCTCATCTTTCTAGAAATGCCCATTTGCTTCAAACCTTCATTCCCACAGTGTAGCCAGCCTCAGCTGAGCATTATAAGGGAAGTGACAGATTATTTAGTTGACTATATTCTCACCCAGTAAATTGGGCTAGTGTGCATAATATGTCCTCCATTTGCCCCTCTGCATGCACTATCCTTTACTCAGAGCTCCTGTACTTTCTGGCCAATGGGAAGCCGGACAGGAAATCAGAGGAAGGAGAAAAGGAAAACAAGGTTGGGGCATGTATTTCCCTGGCTGCTTCCTTGTGAGGTTTCCTGGAGATGACCCGTTCCTTTATTAGAGGTAACCGTCCTCTCTTAGGAATCATGCTCTACCGGGCTCTCCTTTTACAGTTTGGTAACTGGGTTTGGCAACCTGGCTTAGTAACCTCTTGCTCCCTATCCCCTTTCATCTCAGGAGTGGTAAGAGCTCAATTGTTCTGACTCCAGCTTCCTGAATTGTCTGTCTTTCCCAGTTTCCATCCACCCATACCTTTATACATAAGTTTCCTTAGATTTTTCTTGAATTATCCTAATTTGCATTCATTTGTTTTCTGTTAAGACCCTGATAGATACAGAGAGGCATCGCTGGGTTTTTTGGAGGGAAAGAGTATTTTAAAACTTGCTTGTTCATGTAAATTAATCTCTAGTTGGTAAAATGAATAAACAGTGGTAAATGTTTGTTTACCATTAGTTGGTAAAACAGTTTTATTTTGTTTTTATAAAGCTGAGATTTACTCTTGGCCCTTGGCCTATTCATTCCCTTTACTTCCCTACAAAATCTGAAAGACTGATCCTTGGTCTATACCAATCCAAACCTTGGTCAGATTTTATTTACTATAATTAAAACCAAATCTAAACACATGAATTTAGGACTAATTTACCCAAATCATATTATTCTCTCCAAAATACATGTCCTGCAAACACAATATGTATTGTTTGTTCCACCTATTTTGAATTAATTGATTTTAAATTAGCCCTCAAAGAAAAGGCACCCATTTACCACTCAGGAGAAGCTTCTATTATAATGTGAGCACCTCAAAGTAGGCAGCATCAGGCAAGGTTACTCGACCTCCTTGAATTCCCAAAAAAGGAATGGCCAGACTGAGCAAGGAAAGGGGCATGGAGCCAGTTGGATGTAGCCATCCACTTAATATATTCTAACTCCAGTAGAAGTGGCCTTCGAGGAAGTTGCACCACCTACTTGACATGTCTTTTTATATGGTGTGTTACAAGGCTTTTTTTTTTTTCTTGACCTGATTTTGTAATCACTTTGCTTAACAAGCACCGTATTTGGAAGTCTGGGGTTTCTATTCCACAGTAGCTCCTGAAAATAGAGATATTCTTCTTATTCAGATACAGGAAATGTCTAATTCCTACCTCTGAATAGTCTAGGTTAATTGCCTCACTTAATATCCTACAGCAGCAAATTCTACAGCCTAACTCAATGTTTCACTAGAAAAAAAAAATCCTTTGTGTGAAATCGGGTCTTTAAGTTAGGCTGAGCCTGGGGGAGAAGTAAGTAGGTGTTAGCATTCACCTCTCCCCCAAATAAATGTTACCTTGATTAGCAGCCTCTAGAGAAAAAGTGCAAGCACATCTCACTCTCCTCTTCATGAAGCCAATCCAACATGTATGTATCATCAAGTAAAAGTTGGCTCTGTGAAGCATTTACAGAGAGGCTTGTATCTCTGTGTATAAATCACATCTCTTCCCTGTGACAAGTCGTGTCCAGGCAAAGCTTATTACAAATTCAGTTTGAAATCTCGAGAAGGAATAGGAAAAAAATAACAACAGCTTTATGGAGCTATGCTCAGGAAATGACTTGAACTCATCCCAATTTTGAAGCTCCATTCTATACAGCAAGCAGCTAAAACCCCATTTTCTGGGGAACTGCCCTTACAGGGAAGGTGTGGCAAAGCCATCTGCTGCTTTATAGTGGTTTTCAGCCTTGTTTTTCTCGTCCAGCTATGAAATTGTACTAATCACAGAAACAGACCGTTTGGCCAGGAAGCAGTGTATGCCAGATACAAGTGAATTTAAGCCCACATGTATTGAAGCTGCAAGCTTAGTTTGCAATTTATGTGCAAGTGGTTTTGTATTTATTGATCTGGATCGAGCGCAGGTCCTATAGGGGAAATATGACAGATTTCATCTGTCTGACAGCCAAGTCTAATTGTATTTTCAGTCTAAAATGACCAAAGACAAAAGTGCACATGTCGAGAGTCTTCACTCTGGTGCCATATGGAGTATTAGATACAGGGCTGTGGTCACTGTAAGTGTTCATTTTAATAACTAGACACAGGCTGCATCCTGAACAGCTAAAGCAAGAGAGGTGAGAGTTTTTAATTCAAATCTGAATTAATAGACCATCTGATTCTGCCTGAATGTGGGTGGGCCTTTTTAAAGACTGCCTTTTATAGACATGATTGGGGGGAATTTAAAAGATGTGTCATATATTATTGATTCATCTGGACCATGAAACTTCTAAGCCAAAAGTCGAATACTTCCCACAACGATTGTCGCTAAAATTATAGCCAATACTTCTGGGAAGACCCACATCTTAAAAATCTTCTATTTCTCTCTCTCTCTTTCTCTCTTGACACCCCTGTGTCCCTCTTTCACTCTAGGGACCTTGATTACATCGGGCCCCACCCAAATAATCTAGGATTGTCTCCCCATCTCAAGATTCTTAGACTGAATCACTTCTACAAAGGTCCTTTTGCCATGTAGGGTAACATATTCACAGTTTTCAGGGATTAGCATGTAGAAATCTAGGGGTGTAGGAGTGCATTCTTCGCCTACTGTACCTACCCTGGCAGTCTTATTTCATAAAATTATCTCCTACTTTTCCATCAGTTCCAGCCCCACTGATGTTCTTATAAATCCTCAAATAAACCACAGTTACCTCTGCAACAGGACCTTTGTATATGCTAGTCCCTCTGACTTCACTTAATTTACCCTTAACCATCTTACAAATCAAATACCCTCACAGTATCATAGTTTTTTCTTATTACACATCATAGTTTTCAGTTGTACACATATTTTTGTGATCACTTATGTCTTTCTTCCCCACCAGACTACAAGCTCCATGGACAGACTACACTTATGTCTCTCTTATGTCTCTCTTATGTCTACTACACTTATGTCTCTCTTCCCCACTCAGACTACAAGGACAGAGATCATTTCTGATTTTGTTCACTTTTGTTCCAGGGCCTAGAACAGAGAGCACATAGTAAGCATTTGATGAATCTTTGTTGAATGACTAATTCATACCAGTAATTGACAGCCCTCAGCTGTCACGGATATTAGCAGTAATTGATACACACACACCTGGATTAAATAAACTATAGACATAGTCAGGCACAGTGGCTCACACATGTAATCCCAGCTCTTTGGGACGCTAAGGTGGGCAAATCGTGAGATCAGGAGTTCGAGACCAGCCTGGCCAACATGGTAAAACCCCATTTCTACTAAAAATACAAAAAATTATCCCAGCGTGGTAGCAGGCACCTGTAATCCCAGCTACTCACGAGGCTGAGGCAGGAGAATCACTTGAACCCGGGAGGTGGAGGTTGCAGTGAGCCGAGATCATGCCACTGCACTCCAGCCAGGGCAACAGTACAAGACTCCATCTCAAAAAAAAAAGAAAAAAGAAAATATAGACATAAGCCACGATCTGCTCAATCTCATCTAATCTTCATAACAAATTTTTTGGGTGGCTACTGTCATAATCCCCACTTTATAGAGTAAGAACCGAAGAGAGGAGAGCTTAAAGAACTTGCCAGAAATACATATCTGGTAGGTAATTGAATCAGAATTTTCTCTCAAGTGGGTTTGCTTCCAAAGACCACACACTGATGCCCTGGGATTATTTTCATATGAGCACATGGGTGGCTGGGACAATGGAACAAACCTAGCTGAAGTACATAGGTGAGGAGACTATACCCATGCACACGCAAACACATTTCCTAATCCCTGTCCCACTGTGTGGGAAATTTTGAGAACATTCATAGAAGACCCATAAACTGAGTCAGGCATGTCAAAGAAAGTTCTGGGAACATGACTAGGGTGATCCCTTCTAGCCCTCACCACTAGGTAATGGACTGGGGAAGGAGAGGACTTTGAAAGATGCAAGTATGCATAAGGCTGGCCAGAACCTTCGTTAGTGCCCCAGAAGGTAAACTGTAAACCCCAGGATAGGTGAAAGAAGTTAGGTCATAAAACTGATCCCTGCTGGCCTCCCGTCAAGAGAAGAAGAAAACCTGGCAAAGGGCAGGACCTTCCTAGAGACCATCTGCTTCATAAGAATTTGCACGTGGGGGTTAGTCACCCCTCACTCCTGCAACCAAGGTACAGAAGAGTTAGTAAGGGCAGTCTTGTGGGACTGAGCCGTAAACCTGTGGGGCCTGTGCTCATTCCAGGAGTTAGCATCAGAATTGAACTGAATTCTTAGGTACCCAGCTAGTGTCTGAGAAATGAAGAATCACTTGGTGTCAGAAAAGATGGCACCTATTTGGTGTCAGAGAAGATCAGAGAGATGGGTAAAAAAATTAGAGATGAAAAACAGTAATATTCTAGGCTAGGAGAATTTGGGTCCACACAAGCAACAGGAAGTATTGCCTTCAAATTATCCTGCTGATAAGGTTGGCAAGGTAGGTCCTTGAATGCCAGCTCAGGAATTTGGGTATATTCCTATAGTTTAAGTACATTTAGCTATTATGGATTTGGGAGCATGACATAGCTTAGAAATTTTTCTCTTATCACAAAGGAAATTTCTACCTTGAGCAAAGAAGCAGCAGTAGCAAATTTACAAAATATATTTACACATCAAGTAAGAAACCAATTGTTTCCCTTTTAACCACACACATCAGTAGCATGAATTAGCATTAGTACTGCTTATAACTTACATTTAACTTTATTGCAGTTCTACTAGATAACCAAAGTTAGTCAACACTCTCATGGTGGAGTCAAGCATGACTTCAACAAACACTTTTAAATTAAAGCACAAAAACTCAAAGACAGTTCATGAATATGATAGCTTTTCTTTCCAGCACTATTGGCTGGTTTTAGCCATATCAATTTTCAAAGAAATGAATACTACCTAGGACACTCCCTTGTATCTGGGATTACTGTCAACTCAATTGAAACAAATTCTAAGTTCTGCTTCTAATGCTTCTTTTTGCAGGTTTAAAAGATGCATTTTGGAGTTTTGCACTGTTGGACATCCAATTTACGTCGTTGTGAGGAGCTGCTAAGCAGTTTATCTTCTGTCCATTTTAATGATCAAAACTGAATTCCAATGAAAGCCTTGTACTATTAGTATTGTACTATTCTATGCTGCCTGTTGACCCGGGAAAAATGGGCCAAATTTAGTGCCAGCTTTATTAAATGCATTGTAAACAAACCTCTATGTATAAAGCCGTACAAATCGAGTCAGTCTTTAGCGCAAAAAAACTGATTAAATATAAGACCTGACACCAGCCTGCCTAAGCAGGAGTACACTACAAAAGGTTCCAAACATCAGAGTAAACAAGTAAGAAAGGCCTCTCCTCAAACAGATGCATGAATCTAAGCCACACGAAACAAGGACTTTGACACTGTGTGAATTCAAAATTAATTTGTTTTCTTATTTCCTCTCGCTGCAGTGCCACAAAAATTTAATTTCTTTTTAAAGTTTCTAAAAGAAGCAAGGTTGGTGGTGGTGGTTGCCATGAACATCCAATGAATGATTCATTCTTGCTCAAGTGGAACCCGTGGGAAATGTTGCCAATAACTTGGTTTATTTCTTATCTTCAGTTCTCAGCATACAACGTATTTGTCTATATTTTTATGAAGAGTCATAAATTTTTCAGTTAGTGTACAAGTAATAACACAATGTGATTCCATTTGGTCTCAGTCCTCAGGGCTTTGGGAGAGAAGAAAACTCCATCACCTTGATCAGCAGTGTGGACTATGATTTCTGCAGCCTGCTGGGAAGTCCTGGAAGAGGGTAGAGGAAGGGTGATCTGCACATTTGTAAATCCTTAGATGCATCACCAAAGGAGCAGATAGCATTTAGCCAGATAACTCCAGCTGACTTTCCACATTTCGGGGCTATTGCAGGGAACCGGGATGTTTAGCTGCATTCACCTGTGTTGCTCTGTGGGGCAGTGTTAAGAGGGGCAACACTCCTGAACGTCTGAATCTCTCTCTTTTTTTTTAACCTTGGGCAAATCTCTTCACCCATATGTAAAAATGAGAAAAATACCTTTCAGGATTATTCTGAGGTGTAATTAAAATACTATAGGAAAAAAGACTAGCACAGCACTGAATATAGTTGGTCCTCAGCAAATGTCATCTCCCAATCTCCCCTTAATTTCTGATATCCATGAAAAGGATATCATGGAAACGAGATTTTCCACACTCCCCCCTTTACAACTACAAAAATTACAATCGCACTTAATAAGCCCTGGGCCCAACCCTGATTCTGACATAAATTCAATCCCTATTAAGGCCATACGAGTAGTCCACAAAACGATGTATCTGAACTACACTCCCTGATCTCTAGTCAAACCTTTTTCCCAGCATTACATCAGCCTCTATGTTATTGGGATCCAGTAACTAAGAGGCCAGAAAATATTCTCTATTCTAGGAGCTCCCAAAGAATAAAAACTGGGCTCTATTACTTAATGATCATGCAATAGAGCCAGCCATGAATTAATGCGATTCCATCAAGAGCCTTGCAAAGCTCTCCTTTCTGTCAGGTAGCAGTTAGGAAGTGCTCGAAGAGGCATTATTCTTCAGGTTCCAAACGTCTCCTGTAGAAACCCAGCTCCCCAAAGCCCCAGCTCTGTCCCCCAGCCCACCTCACTGGAGCCTTTTATCTGATACACTAAGAAACCAACACTTGCTCATCCCACTTAAAGACAATATTGCCTGCTTTTTCTTCTATTCTAAGGCTTGGAGGAAGCATACCTTCTGCAACCATCCTAAACTCCTAGCTCCAGACACCTCCCTGCTCTCCAGGCAAACTTTTTTCCCAGCATTACATCTATTTCAACATTTTTTCCCTTCTCAAATAAGAAAAGCATTCACTCTGAGGCACATTTTTGAAGCAATAAACACTCACTTCTTCGTGGAAAAATAGGCAATTTTCAAGTAACCTTTGGAAGCATCTAAATAACCCACACATATTTATGGCTGAGTGGTTCTGTGGATTGAAGAAACTTTAAGCCTGTGTTTGCAAAGATTTCCATTAACATCTTTGAGCAACCTCTCATCTCATTTTGAAACAAATGACTCACTCAACAGAAGAGAATCTGGTTTGTTTGCTGTGCGTTCTTTTCCTCCTCCCCCAGCTTGGCTCCCTAAGCAGAGATTTGATGTGTGCACGAAACACTCATAGAAGCTCAAATGGCGAATCTTCACCCAGAGGTCGCAAGGTCCTAGGGGTGAAGGCAGAAGCCTCTGCCAGTGTCCAGGGTCAGCCTTTTTCTCTCATTTTTAACTGAACCTCCATTTCACCTCACCCCCACTCCTTCCTTCTTGCAAGAATAATTCCCCAAGGAAAAGGAAAAAGGCTCTCATCTTCCTACCACCCCCACATTGCAGCAGGAATGTGCTGTTTTTAAAGAGTTTGTTCTCAGGAGAAAATGCCATAAGCTATATTTATCTCTAATCCATTTCTCTCTCTACTCCAAGATTAAGGAATTAATGACTGCTACAGCTGCTGTCCTTAGCACATTAATTACTGTAAATTGTCTGCAGCCTCAAAAAAAGAATTGACTCACTGACAACGGTGAGAGGGCAAGGAGGTACGCAAAGCATTAGGTACCTAACCTAAATAATAAATCAGTGTAGCATCAGCCCAAGAAGAGATATACAAGCTTGTGCAGTGGGTTTCCACCCACAGGCTTAAGCACAGAGGAAGCAGTGGGACCGGGTGAGAGTGGGTGAGAGGGGGGAAAAATACATTGTATATACACATCACTTTCCTCAAGGCCGATAACAGATCAAATATTAAGGAAAATTACTCTCAGAGTAGTTCATAAAAGCCTGCATCATTGCAAGCCCTTTTCGGTCAGTACATTGGCTGTTATTACGTTTCCTAAGATCCTAGAAGATGGAATGTAGTGAATAAAGGTATTTACAATGACTTGTCCACCCTGGTTTCCTTGCACCCCACAGACCCAGTTTCCATTCCCGGAGCCCACACCCTGCCTCCTCAAAATCCTTTCATGTTCCATTTTCTCTCTGTGATGCATCTTCCCCTTTTCTGCTCTTTCTCCATCCAACAGCTTCACTAATTCTTAGCCCCAACTCGATGTCCCCCCCTCCTGGAAACTGCTTGAGCTCCTCCAGTTCTTCCTGCATGCTTCCATGGAACTCATGTCTTTGCCCCCCAGTGTCACGGTCCCAAAGCTGTGAGCATCCTGAGGGCTGTGCTCCTGTAATTTTTACCAACTCTTTGCTGTTCCTCTCTTCAGGTGTCACCATCCCTTCACCCTACCCCAGCATCTTCCCTTTTTCCTTCACAGCCAAACTTCCCTTCAAGGTCCTCGCTTCCTCCTCTCCCTTCATTCCTCAACCCTCTGTATTCTACTGCCTTTACCCCGTTACTCCAATATAACTGATCTCTCTAATCCCTGGGGCACACTTTAAACCTATCTTCATGAAAATACCCCAAATTGGGAGCTCTGTTGTCACCCTTACCCTCATCTCTAAGGAATGATCAGGCTGTGGCAGCTCTATGTTCCACACAGCTGGAGTCTATCCACTTCTCTCCACCCACAGTGCCACTCCCTAATTCAGAACTCCATCACTTTTCACCCAGCTAGCTGCAATGCCCTCCCAACTGGTCTTCCTGCTTCCAATCTAGTCTCTCTTTACTGCAGCCAAGTGATCCTTCTTAAAAGCAAATCACATTCAAGTCCTTGTTTTAGTATCTTTCCATATTTACCCCTCTCTCCTGAGATAAATTTCCAATTCCCTTAACAAGATTCACTAGGTCCTTCATTGTCTCTCTCTCCATTCTCATCAGTTGAAACTCTCATTGTCTCTGCCAGCATTCTGAACTTCTCAGGTTTCCTTGAGAGCGTCCTGCTTCCTCTTATCACCAGACCTTTGTCTATGCTCTTCCCTAATTCTTTTCCAGCTCCCTTAGGCCAGCTAACTCTTCCCTGTCCTTCACTCACCTCTTAGATTTTATCTCCTCCAGGAATCCTTCTCTGCCTGCCCCAATCCTGACTAGGTGTCCCCCTTCATCCTCCTGTAGCACCCGGTACCTTCCCCATCACAGCACTTAACACAACTTAGTAACTGCCTGTTTTCTGCTTGGTATTCTGCTTTCTCTGCAAAGAGTAGAGATGCCTGCAAGCCAGACCAAGCAGAGAGAGATTTATTGTCAGGATGCAGAGGGCCTCACAGGCACCTGAGAAAATGAGCTTCATAGGAGCAGGAACATAAAAGTCATCAGAAATTGAGGCCCTTCTTTCCATCTCCCCCCTCAGAGACCTAAGGTCACAGCATCATTGTGCCTGCCTGCACATCACTCCGTCCTTCTCTCTCTCTCTCTCTGCCAGATTTCCCTACTTCTGCTTAGTCCACAAGGCTATCCCAGCCTCCACTACATTACCCAGCTCTCGAGGTCACCTTTTATCTTCTGCCTCTGGTGCTAACAGGTATAACATCTCAGCTTCCCGATTCCGAGTTCCCGAATGATGAGTTTGCCTGGTGCCTCTCATCTCGTGGTGCTGCGCCACTTGTGTCTTGTTTCTTGGCCAGCCTAAGGGTGGTTGCCTTGACTCAGGTCTAATCAGATTTACACAAGAAAGGTGGGGCTGTGATGCAGAACACAGCTGTGCTCACTGATATGGTTTGGTTGTGTCCCCACTCGAATTTATCTCAAATTGTAATCTGATTTGGAATCCCCACATGTCAGGGGAGGGACCTGGTGGGATGTGATTGGATCATGGGGGCAGTTTCCTCCATGTTGTTCTTGTTTCTTGTGATAGTGAGTGAGTTCTCAGGAGATCTCATGCTTTTATAAGTGGTGGTTTCCCTCTTCCCCTCCCTCTCCACCTGCCACCTGCCATCATGTAAGATGTGCCTGTTTCCCATTCCACCATGATTGTAAGTTCCCTGAGGCCTCCCCAGCCATGCAAAACTGAGTCAATTAAACCCCTTTTCTTTATAAATTACCCATTCTCAGGTAGTTCTTTATAGCAGTGTGAAAACAGACTAATACACACACTTAGCAGAGATTTGGGATACAGCCATAAATAATAGGAACCTCTGAGACACTGGAAGACACTGCTACACTAAATCTCCAGCGGGTAACCAACCCTTTTATTGTTATGTACTATTGCCTAGCAAAAAGTCAGGCACAGGGAAATGCGCTGAGCAATGGCTGAACCAACATTTATCAGAACTCTCTATTCTAGAAGACCCATTTGGAGATCTTTTTTACAGTCAGACCAGGCAGGGTAAGCAAGTTCTTGATCCCCACATAACAAGAAGATAGCTGTTTTTTTCTTAAAGGGAGTTGTCCAGATAATACATGTTTTCTGACTTTTCACTTCACTTAGAGTCAAACCTACCACTTAGATGATAACAGCTCCTAGCTGCTTTAACCAAAACAGCAATAATCTTTTGTAGCTTCAGCCTGCTTGTTTGACCTCTCCTTAAAATAATTGCTGAATTGGGCTTTAAAAGTATAGAAGGAAATCAGATAAAACGTATAAACAGGATTAATGCAATATTTTACATCAATGTAATAATAACTGCCTCAAGATCCTGCCCAATTTGGAGTTCACCTCTAGACTCAGAAGATCCATAAGCCACAGAGTCCACAGGGCACCAAGCATAGTTTCTGACTTAGGGCAGGTATGAAAGGCTCTATCTTAAGTTAGATCTTTTTAGTACAATCCAGGTTTTCTCTTATTATGACTTGAGATCTCTCTCTCTCTCACCAGTATTTGTCTTTCAATATTCAAGACCAGCCATCTATTTTATTTCCAAAACTTGCTTGCAACTAACGAAGAAAGCCTTTATGAATGGATATACTCATTTGTAAACAATAATAGCATTCTCACCAACCAGCCACGCTCCCTTTGTCTTTAAGGCCCTGCCATTGAAGACTGAAGAATATAAGATTATTCCTCAGACTGGCATCAGCATCACCCAAAGAACTTGATGAACATGTGTATTTCTGGAACCTACCTCATTGTTTGAAACAGACTCTCCAAGAGTGAGGAAAGACTGGAGTGCAGTGGCATGATCTTAGCTCACTGCAACCTCAACCTCCTGGGCCCAGGTGATCCTCCCACTTTAGTGTCCCAGGTAGCTGGGACTGCAGGCACATGCCACCATGCCCAGCAAATTTTTAGTAATTTTTGTAGAGACAGGATTTTGCCATGTTTCCCAGGCTGGTCTCAAACTCCTGGGCTCAAGCCATGAGGAAATAAATTTTTAATGAGCACTTGGATGATACTTATCATCTTACAAGTTTGAAAACACTGACCTACATTATCTCGGTTGGCTCTTCCCAAAGCATATTTCATTAATTAGGGGTTCTCAACCTGGCTGTACAGTGGAGTAACTTAGGAAGCTTCTTACACAAGCCATGCCCACCACACCACCATTTTAATTCAAATCTGCAGCCATAAATGACAGCCACTGGTGCAACACCAGCTCTGCAAGATGCCCCATGAAAAACCAAGGGTTCTCAAGTAGAGTAAGTTTAGTCTTTAAGTAAGAGTTAGTCTTTAAGCCCCTCTTTTTGATTCGCAGTAGAAATGGTCACAGTAAAGACTCTGGAAGTCCTACAGCAAAAAATCAAATGTAATTTTATTTATATTTGTTTAAATGTACTTAAATTTGGCCAGGCACGGTGGCTCATGCCTGTAATCCCAGCACTTTGGGAGGCCAAGGCTGGTGGATCACGAAGTCAGGAGTTCGAGACCAGCCTGGCCAATATTGTGAAACCCTGTCTCTACTAAAAAAATACAAAAATTGGATGGGTGTGGTGGTGCACACCTGTAGTCCCAGCTACTCAGGGGGCTGAGGCAGGAGAATCACTGGAACCTGAGAGGCAGAGGTTGCAGTGAACCGAGATCGTACCACTGCACTCCAGCCTGGGCAACAGAAGGAGACTCTAGCTCAAAAAAAAAAAAAAATATATATATATATATATATATATGTATATACACACACACACACATATATACACACATATATATATATACACACACACACACTTAAATTTGTGCTCCAAATTTAATTGCCTGCAAGAGAACTTGTTTTGTCAACTTGCTTGTTTGGTGTCTAGATGGTTGATTTTTACATAATATGAATGAGAATGCTGTATAGTAGGAATGTACTTAAATAAAGCCTGTTGCCCTGTTTTCTGAGTGAAGAACTAGCCTAGATGTTCCAATTTAGTTTGCGTGGCAACTCCTGTATTCTGCTTCCATTTAGCTCCTCATTTCTGTTTCTATTTACAGTTTACTGTTTATTTCATTTCTGTCTCTGAATTTTGTATTGGCACTGACTCACTAAACTTGATTGTAGGTTCTCCCTTGAGGAAATTGACAAAGACAAACCTTTTTTACCCCTTTCCTTTCATTCATCCTGATTTAGGGCAGCCTGAAAGAACTAACCCTTCCTAAATGCAATGCTCTATCTTTAAGTTTTATGTAGCTGTATCATATTCACAGTTTTTAATACCATGATATCCAGGTTATCAACTCCAAATAAGAGTGGGATAGAAAATGGGACTATAAAGACCATGCATACCCTGGAGCTGATGCATGGTTGGGTCCCCACTGCAGGAATATTAACACAGAAGGGAGGGTCAGCCACAGTTACCATGCATGCACACACTTCCCTAGTCTGGACAATTTCCTGAGGAAGAGCAAAAGTAAATCATTAAACTACCTGGAGAAAATAAAGTGGAAAATAATGGACTCTCAGACAAAAAGAGAGAGAAATAAAAAGGAACTTTAAATTATTTGACATTAAGTTTCTCTTCCACTTACATAGTAGAAATCATCCTTCTGGCTGGCACTAACTCTATAGCAGGACTTCCCCCATAGCAGCACTGTTGACATGTTTGGCTGGATAATGACTTGTGGATGCTCCTATGCACTGTAGGATGTTTAGCAGCATCCTGCTTTCTACCTACCAGATATCAGTAGCATCCCCCCCACCACTGCCCACTCAACTGTAGCCATCAAAAATCTCTCAGACACTGTCAAACGTCCACTGGAGGCAAATGCCCCAGATCAAAAATGACTGCTCTAAGCATTATTTCTATATATAAAACATTATGAAATCAAGACTCAGAGAGAGAAATAAAAAGTTAAATCACAAATCTTTTTTCTAGATAATTTAACTTTAATCATACAACAGAATATGGATAAATATTTTTCAATCAGTTTCCTCATGGTTTGTATTTCCTGTAACAATGTTAATCATACTCTTTTTTAACTCTCCAGTTAATTCGGGTAGAGGGATGGATGGTAGTCTTTATGAAGAAAGGCACATTTCTAAGCTGAACCTAGAATTTTCTTTTAATTACCAAGAAAGTTGGGGAATTAAGATTTTGCTATATGAAAGTTTAAAATATTGCATGTTAATTAAAAATAGCCTCAATAAAAAGGGAAATAAGAGGAAAAATTCAAAATAAATGTAACGAAGATTAATGTTCAAGATGTGAAGAATCTACCAAATTAATTATGTAAAGAAAAGAAAAGAAAAGCCTGAGATTTCAATGGATAAGTGGCCAAAGACACACACAATTCACAAAAGAGAACACTCAACAAGCGAACAGTAATGAGCACTAGAAAATTGTTCACCTCACGAGAAATCAAAGAAAACTAAATTAAACACAATTTTTGCCTATAAAATTAGTCTCTTTTTAATTAAGGAGATTCTGCACTGATAAATGTGAGATGAAAAAGACACTCATATACTGATAAAAGTTTTTAAAATCAATTTGGCAAAATTATGAACCTTAAAAACATTCACTTTGCATAATCTATTCTAAGAAATTAATCCTAATTACTGGAAAAGCTCAAAGATGCTCATTATAGCATAATCTAAGAAAATGAAAAATTGAATATCACCTGGATGCCCAATAAATAATTTATGTTGGAGAGGTTACATTGTAGCAATTAAATGTAGTATTATGAAGCCATTAAAAACTTACTTTAAAAAGCAGGTACTCAAAATCATATATTAAAGGGGGCTACATAGTTACCAACTGAAAGGCTGACCCTAGTTACCTTTGAGTAGTTGTAATATGGGAAAATTTTTCACTCCTTCTATTTTATATTTCTGAATTTTTTGTAATGAGTGTGTATTACTTCTACAATGGAAAAAATAAACTCATAGAAAAATGATTCACTTTTTTTAAAGTGCATCGCTGTATAATGAGGCATTAAAATAGCTGGTTTCTCAGTCATGTTTTCTCCAGATTGAGCTATTTTGAAAACATTCTCATCATTTAAAAGATGATTGAAGCTAAGGAAACTTAATCTGTTCTAATTTCAGGGTCATCAACCTCAGCCACGTAAACAACCAGGGGAAGATGGATTCTGGAATACACTTAAAGAAGCCTTAAGACATGATTGTTCTCCTTTCCCTAGGCACATTTTTTTAACCGAATATGTGAAACAGGTTCTTCTCTACATAGCAACAGGAAATCACAAACACGGAAAAGTAACATCAAGTTCACTCATTCACCTAGATAACTTTAAAAATAAATAATGAATACTCAGCATCTGCCTTTCCTCATTATTAAAAGTCTGATCAATAATATTTATTGAGTATTCCTCTGTTCCCTTTATCATACCAATTCATGAAACGTAAGAAATACCAAAAGACATGAAAAGATCTCAATTCTGAAATCAATCAAATAATGAGGAAGTATAAAAAGATAGATTAGAGAATCATTATTTCCTAATAATTCAAGACAAAATTTCACACAGTTTAGGAACTGGAAGTTACTTTAAATTCAACTAGTCCTACTTCATTTTGTATAGGTTTTCATGTCAAAATAAAGAGGAATGCCGTAAGAGGTCATTGTACACGGATGTCAAGGCAAGCTATAATAGAGGGGAGAACCTTAGAATCAGAGTCTTAGATTAAATTAAGGGATTAAATTAAATTAAGCAACTAAAATGGTAGTATAGTGCCTTTAGTCATCAAAAGTAGGATTCCTCTCTACATCCTGATGAAAAGTGGTCACCCTGATGCCGTCACTCAGGTTCTGGCCATCCACTTAAGAATGATCACTGATGCCTTTATCTCTGTATCATATTCCAGGATCATCTAAATCTTGCCTGGAAAATACTTCTTGTCCATCTCTCCCTTTCTATTTCCATCAATCTAGATAGAAATAGTAAGAAAATCATGGCTTAATTGAGTCTGAAAATGAGCTGGGCTAAGATGGTGGCAAGGAGAACAAAGAGGATGGGTAGAGATGAGATATACCTAAAAAAAAGGAAAGGCAGGAATTGATGGCTGACTAGATATAAACATGATGCCCATGTTTTCTGAACAACAACAACAAAAAAAGTGGGATACATGGCCTGACAATCATGAAGGTACTTCTGAGTTCAATGGGGCAGGATATTTGCCCTCAGGACCAACTCAGAAAATCCATTTAGAGGGATTTTTTTAAAGTGAGCATGACCGGGAGTTATAGAATGGGAGTCAGGATGAAAGAGTGGGGAGAGCCAGGCAATAGGTAGAAAAGGAAGCAGTCTTTAAGCTGTAAGTACTACGTTATTTTCTTTTTCTATTCAAGCATGTTCTCTTCTGCTGGAGAATGCTTTGTTAAACTGATCTGAGGTCGTTTCCATCCTCATGAGAAATCTGATGCAGTATTTCATCCTAAACATTATAAAGCTTGGCATTAAAAGCTTCCCCAAGTCTATTTTCCCCTGGAGTCAGGTACCGTTTGTCATTTGCTCACACATTTCTTCTGGCAGACTGATTCCCAGGGGCAGCTATGGGGCTGGAGAGCATCCTTCACACACGACTTCCCACTGAGTCCAGAGGCCGATGGGCACAAGTCGAAAACCAACTTACCCCGTTTATTGATGAATTCTCCCATTTGGGACACATACGTGTTGTCTTCTCTTCGTATTGTTCACCTAGGTTTATAATGTGCCACCAAAACTCAGAAAAACAAAACTTGAAACCTGATAATAAGTTTTATGTTAGAGTGTTCATCTCTATGAATCCAAGTATTTATCGTTCTTGTGGGGAACTTACTCAAGCCTGTGTTCCAGAAAGCCAGGAAGTAGTCAGTATATTCTTAGAGTGAAGACAGAAGGATTGTGGAAAAGGGATATGAGCAGTATTTAACCATAAATATGGTGAACACATTTTCTGAAACAAACAAAAAAATGTGATTTATGGTCTGAAAAACATTTTACTAGTCAATAAAATGGAGGCCAGGAGAAAAATACCTTTGAAAGTAGGGCTGAAAAATCCAAGACATTGGTCTCTATAGCTATACAGACACATAGAGAACAATCTATTTCTAAGTTTGATAAAAGAATGTTTTAAAATCCTGAGTTATTAAATTTAGAAGGAATAAGGGCAAAAGAGGTAAATATCAGAATGTATATTTCATCTTACTAAGTTGACAAACCACCAACTGTCTGTTTTTGCAAATATGGTATGTGGTCTAGAAGAGCAATTTTTGGTCCATAACATAGCTCTCTAATAGACTTTGAACATGCAGCCTAAAATGAATATTGAATGCAAACCCTTTTGGGAGTTGTAGGAAATGTCTAGAGTACATATTTTCTCACCTGGTGACAGGGAGGAATAGGACTAGATTAGTATAGAGAGACCCTAAGAACAAAGCCCCTAAAATAGCAGTTTTAGAGTCTTGTGGTCTTGACAATGGTCTGTTTTACCCTTAGAATGAATGCCTAGAAGCCATTACATTTAATGGGGATTGTGAAGACAGAAACAAACAGATTTCTGAACACAACTTCTCTGCTCGTGTCTCTGTGAATATGAGATGAAGTTTCTGGTATCTATTAATGTTATTGATCAAACCACAATGCTTTTATGTCTCCATAAAATACAATTTATGCTTAACATTTTTCTTTTAAATATTTTCTGTACCTTATGGCTCCCCTATATGTAGTAGCAATTTTTTCTCGCTCAAAGGGCAACCATGATGTGGAAAAGGCTCCGTCTCTGGGCAGCCAAAAGGGGATTCCTGAACCACTTCAGCAGGCTTTTGCGGTAGGTAAAAAACCATACCTGCATGACCTTTAACGTGTTTCTCTCGGAATGCTACCCCTAGGGGTGGCAAGTTTTCCCTAAGGAGAGGGTAAACCCAGCAGTAGGGCTCCCAAATCCACAGCTCTGGCGGACATCTAAAATTCCAGGGTCAGTGTTTGGGCACCATCTTGTTCCTGGACCAAACTGAGGGTTGAGCTGCTTTTTCTCACAGCCCAATAACGAGATGCAGATGAACTGGGGAGAAAGAGAGTTTTATTTTCTGCAACTGGTTACAAGGAGAAGGCTTGGAAATTATCACCAAATCAATTCAAAATTACACAGTTTTCCAGAGCTTATGTATCTTCTAAGCTATATGTCTATATGTAAGTGTGCACGCATCTAAAGACATAAGTGAATCTATAACTAAGGTCTGAGTCCTGAAGACCTTCCTCTGGAGCCTCAGTAAATTTACTTCATCTAAATGGGTCCAGGTGCTGGGGTGATTACCCTTATCTCATCTCCGGCTAAATCATGGAGGTTTGAGGAGTTCCTTCATACCCCCAATAAACCTGTTTGTGGAGGCCCGAGGAGTTTCTTCTGTACCACTGTAAAATTTGTTTAATCCTAAATGGGTCCTGTTAAGAATTCCTTCATTATTTTGTCATTCTTTAAGGCCCAGGAAAGGCCTAGGCAAAACTCTTGATGGGCTTTCATTACATCCCAGCCTTTGTATAAGGGCACTGGCTTTTGATATTTAACTTAACCGCTCAGTTAGTACTAAAACAGTTGTTAGCGAGACCTGACCCGCCACAATCTTAGTCTGATCTGGCTGCTATCTCAAAATACCTGAGACTGGGTCATTTATAAGAACAGGAATTTATTTCTCACAGCTCTGGAGGTTGGAAAGTCCAGGATCAAGGTGCCGACAGATCCCACGTCTGTGGAGGGCTGCTCTCTGCCTCCAAGATGTTGCCTTCTTGCTGTATCCTCACATTGCAGAAGACACGGAAGTGCAAAAGGCTTCAGCTAGTTCCTTCAAACCTTTTTATAAGGGTACTAATCTTGCTCATGAGTTGGAGCTGTCCTAAAGTGTCCACCTCTTAGCACTATCACATTGGGTCTTAGGGTCCAACACAGGAATTATGAGAGAACAGATATGTTCAAACCATAGCAGGTACAGAGTCTTGCACACTTCCCCACACACAATGATCTTATAATTTCAAAGAAATGAAAACAAACCCCTCACCTTATGGTGAGAAAATAAAGAACAGATTGCAGACCTAGAGTAGCCCATTTTCAAAGGGAATCTACGATACTTCCTGTAGACCAGATTCCTCAAAGCTCCAGAGAAAAAAAAGAAGAAAAAAAAAAGCCATATTTTCAAGGTGTCAAAATGTTCTGCAAGATTCTAAGGGATAAGGCTAACATCACTCAGTACTGCAACCATCAGAGTTGTGTACACACACAGACAGTTTTGTGTTTTACTTATTAAGTTCAAACAGTAGCCAATATAGCATGTTCTGGAAACCTTGCCCCAGGACTTAGGTCTGTCTTTAAATTACCACAAACATAAACATCAATCAGTATTTCCTTTCTGGAGGACAATTTAGTAACACCTTTCACAAGCCTTTGAAGTGTGTGTATATATTCTTGGACTCAGCAATTTCCCAACTAGGAATTACTCCTAAAAATTAAAAATCATGAATTTATGTAAAGATTTAGCTATAAGGATGTTCAATCTATATTTGTTTATAGTAAATAAAACTAGAAACAACCAAATGTCCAGCACCAGGGAACTGAATAAATTCCAGTATATTGGTATGAAATGTTATTCACCATTGAAAACTAGTATTATAGAAGCATATTTAATGACACTGGCTCACGCCTGTAATCCCAGCACTTTGCAAGACTGAGACACGTGGATCACCTGAGGCCAGGAGTTCAAGACCAGCCTGGCTAATATGGCGAAACCCCCATCTCTACTAAAAAATACAAAAATTAGCTGGGTGTGGTGGCACGCACTTGTAATCTGAGCTACTTGAGAGGCTGAGGTATGAGAATAGTTTGAACACGGGATGTGGAGGTTGCAGTGAGCTGAGATTGTGCCACTGCACTCCAGCCTGGGCAACAGAGCAGGACTCCCTCTCAAAAAAAAAAAAAAAAAAAAATTAATGACATTGTATGTTAACTAAAAAGAGAGATTATAAAACAATATGAACAGTATATTACAGTATGTTCCATTTGGGGAAGGTATCATAAAAATATAAATAAGCAACATTATGAAAATCAAGATCTTTGTCACCCTGTTAACATTTTGATGTGACTTCTAAAGTTTGTACAGTTAATATGTGCTATTTAAAATAAGAAAATAAAGTTTTAAATTACTACTTTTAAATTTCAAGCAACTAAATATTCCTCAGTATTAATTATCAGCAGAGCTATTGGGAAAAAAAGAAGGGAGAAAAGAATTAACATGAATTGTTTTTGCATATTATTTTTTATTCAATTTTATTTAAATATAAGATCAACTTAACTTAAATTGCTCCCTTTTGGTAGATATCGAAGATAATTAGAATGTATATTTTTTACTGAAAAAACACAAGGGAGATGCTTTGCTTTTTCTCTGAATCCTTTATCATTAAAACCCTATGATTAAGATTGCTTCTTCTGTTTACCAAACTGGATGAACTCTAAAGTTATTTCTTTCCAAGGTGAAGGTGTTAATTTGCATTACCTCTGATTACTCATTCAAAAGAGTGAGCCAGGTTGCATCTGCTATATATTATGCAGTGAACTGTTGATTATCTGTGGAGACAAGGACAGTACAAATAATAAAAATCCATAGAGAATGCCCAAACTTCATTTTAGCCAGAAGTGTCAACAGTTTGCCAGAGTTGTTAGCAAGGAACAAAGCTGATTTGAGTTTTATCTCCTAACTCCCTTCCATATGCTTGAGGATTATGCTAATAAGTGAAATGACCAGCAGCAGAGGCAGCCCTGGGTAATTCCTAGTCAGGAGAATTGGTTTCTGATTAATCAAGATTTGGCTGAGTTGGAGCACGGACATGCAACTGTCTCCCAGTAAACAGCCTAAACATCCTTTAAATATTCATTGTCTAAAAAATTGCATTTACTTTAACAACATGTTTGCCAGAGTTTATTTTACCTATGAAGCACAAAGACTGTGACACCCCATTTCTGCCCTATCTGAACTGTTCATGCACAGAATGAATGGTGAACCCATTTCTCTTTGTCATACTATCCTACTGAGCTATCAAATTTAAATGTCTAAATACGTTATTTACGGAAATTACAATTCCATACACCAGATCAATCTATTTTGGCAATATGCATTTAACCTAAAATTCAATAGCCTAAAATTATTATGTTTCTGAAACTTGGAAGGAAAATGCATCCTTCTGTAACCTTTCTTTCATCAGTAAAATCTACAGAAATTCTACACTCCTACATATTTACACACATACATAAACCCTAGCAACGCCCATGATCTAATTTAACAGATGCTTTTACCACTCCATATGTCCACATATCTCATTTTACATTTGAAATTAAGAAAGTTAAGACAGGCCTTTTCAGACCTTATGAGAAATACCATTTCTCTAAAACTTCTTTTCTTCAATGAAGTATCATAAATTGACTGAGAGGGATGTTAACTGCATTAACTTTTTAAGATTCTTTCAAGTCTCTGTCTTTTGTGAAATAACTATAAGTTTAGGTTAGTAGTTCAAATGACTTTTTCCCCCCACAACAAATATGAATAAGATAAATTGTACTAAAACTCTTTTATGCTTCACTGAATAACAGCCAGTAATAAGACAGGCTCAGACAGCAGACTCTAATATCAGATGCATGGTATAGCTTTAAATATCTTCTATGGCACTGGATAACAGATTTAAATAGGTTCCTTTACTAGGAGGTTCAAATTGCTTCTTCTAGACTTTTCAACAAGAACTTTTTGGTCTTTCCTTTCACAAAGTGATAAGACTTTCTTTACCTACTTTGTATACAATCTGTGTTTCCCTCCAAGAAAACTTTCCATTTTCACCACAACCTACGAAAATACTAGCTATTTTCTGAAGAGAAGCTGATTCATGATTGCCTGAATTTCAACAATATAACACTCTCTTTATTGTGAATATTGCAAGTCATTGTCACCGAGTTAAAAGACAAACCTGAGCTATCATTCTTAGCGACTCTATTGTTTTAAGTTCAGGAAACTTCTCAAATTCATAGCAGGGGAAGGAATTACCAACGTAAATCTTTCTTGGCCCATATATTTGCTCTCTGACCCAGACTTTGTTGCTTTAAATAACTGGGCATTTTCCCCAGAGTCTGGAGGGATAGTGGCTTTCTTCTGTATATATGATAATTTCAAATCCAACGCCATATTCACATCTTCAGTGCCTTCCCTTATAAGGCACAAGAAAGAAGAACCCATACACTAAAACATTACACTAAGATTTCTAACATTGACTTCCAGATCTGAAGGTAATTTTTCCCCCAATTTTATTACATTTATGAAAAATGTAGAATTCCTGCTGAGAAACAATCCAATTAGACTTACTGCCATATCCCATAAATTCAGTTTCAACATTTCTTGATCTTTCAGGATCTGTTATTTTTCAAAAATAAAAATTTCAAGAAGTAGGATTGAAAAAAAATAGCATCCACCTAAATATGAACTAAGGTGCTATATATAGACCACATATTCATCAGGCATTCAATAATCGCTTGCTTTAAGTAAAACAAATTCTAGTGGTAATGATAGGGAAAATTATGCCTTCTATGATAAAAATATGATGCCATTTTATGACGCAAATTTTTCCAGAATTGGCAATGTTCTTTTTTTACTTTTATTTTTTAACACTTTCCTTACTCTTTTACCTCATTTCAACTTATTGGCAGTAGTCTTGGACAGTGAAAGGTTTAATACCTATGCCAGAATCAACCTGAACTTAGTGTTAGGCTAAGGATTGATTCTCCATTTCACACACACACGTTCCTTCTTTACCTTGTTCCAATAATTAACTTCCGATTGCCTTTTCTCAATCATGTGAGAAAGGGGCCAGGATAGAAAATTATGTTTATTCGCCTCACAACCAACATTTGTAAAGTCATTAACAATTTGAGTACCACAATGTGATGCAGTTTCAAAAGAAAAAGAAACAAACTGAAAATCTGGTATTTGTGGGTCTCAAATAAAATTTATTTTATAAAGAAGTTGAGAATTATCATTTTAAAAACTGAATGCATCAAATGTGTTCTGTGAGTTTTTTGTTTTTAAAGGCTATTTATGCAACTAAATGTTACGTTAGGTTAAACATCTACTGCTTCTCTAGCTGTTACGTAAAGCTAAACTCATTTATATTGCATAGGCTTTTTTTAAACCAAAGTATTAAACTAAACTAGGTTCTTTATCTGCTATTTTTAAGAATTCAAAAAATGTCCAGAGTAAAGAGAAGGTAATTTCACAGACTCTCTATGAGAAATATTTCCCTTTAAAGGCTGCGTTATAGAGGCAAAGAGAAACTGGGAATCAAGCAATGGTCTCCTGATTTCGTTTGTGTTCACCGTTTGAAAAATGCAAACCAAATAGAATCTGGTTTTTCTTTAATAGCAAAACTTTGAAGCCTGAGATATCTAGATACCAACATTTTGCTTTGCTTCACACGCAAGCCTAGACTGAAACACCATAAGAATTTATCTTTCTCCTTTCCACCACAAGTAATCTTCTCAAAAGAAAAATCCAAAGGATTTTCTTTGCTGCCCTTTCGATCTTACAGTCTTGACAACCTGGCTTCCACCCCTACCACTCCCTTCAAATGCCCTCATTAATGTTACGAGGGGCCACCTAATTGCTAAACCTTGTGAAGACCTTTCAGTCCTCATCCTACTTCCATATGCAGACCCTTTTCCCTATCACTCATCCCTCAAGATGCACAAGGATGACCTCTTCCAGGAAGCCTTACCAACCCACGTCCCAGCTGGTGGGTGACCTTGGGCATCTCATCCTCCATGCTGCAGGAGCACCTTTGCATGTTCTGTGAGGGAATTTACTATGCAGCAAGATACCCACTTGTTTGTCTCCCTCCCTGACTGTGAGCAATGCAAGTGCAGAGAGTTTTAACCTTATTTATCTTTCTACCCACATTGCCTACCCAGTGTCTAGACTTGGCTGGCAAATGATACCATTTTTTCAATTTCAGGAAGTAAAGCAGAAAGCCCTGGGAGCACTGCCTACTAGTTTTTCTTCATGGCATTAAAACAGAGGTTTTTGCCTACTTTCTTTCCAGGCACACTTCAGCAAAGTTTTCATCCATATATTCCTCATCCCAAGCAAAGAGGATTCTATTTCAAAACACTGTGTCATCAAACATCCCAAAGCTTTTTGGTACCTGAAATGGAGTCTGAGCAGAAGTAGGTAGCAAGGGGAGAAGGAGGACAGCAGAAACCTAAAAAATTTCTGAAATAAATCCATGTTTCCTGCCTCTTTCCCCTTCTCTATGCATTTTCTTCTCTTTCAGAAGCACTGACACTTCCTAGCCATCTAATCAAGACAAATCTTTCATGCGGTAATTAAAATACAGCTCATCTTCAGAGGGAACAGCAAAACAAAGGCTGAAACAATTAGCTGACTGTGCCAAACAGCATGGTTCACCCCCTCCGGCCCACACCTCTCCCTCTCTTCCCCATTCTTTCAATTGCTTGCTTTTAAGTACTGTTTTTTCACAGGAAGAAAAACTTCATTCCTGCTGAAAGGTAAGAAACTGAATAGATACTTAGACTAGGAAATAGCTTAATTGAATTTCATATGAAAAATGTTTCGGACTGTTTAAGACAAATGTTGGGTTCCCCCTCAGCTGGAATTGCATTAGATGAGAAAGGGAGTCAAGAGATACTTGCTAATCTGTTACCATCAGGTTAGAACAGAATATTGCATTAGCATGCAAAAGGACACAGGCCGGCAATACAGGGAAAGACACGTCTTCCCAGAATGAAGACTGCAGAGTAGAGAGGTAAATTGTACGAATAATAACTCAAAAGGTAGGAAATGAACTTGCACCTCGTAAGGGTGTGTGTGCCTTGATTACATTAGCACTACTTGCGATATTAAGCAGTATATTCATTTTTATTGTATTAGTTTTTGAATAGTCTGTAAAAGGCCAGTGTTTTATTTCGCTCCCTGAACCACCTGTCTTTTCTACAACATCCCCTACCAGCACATTCAAGCATTAGCGTTCAGGATTTCTAAAATCTTTTAACCATTGATGGCTGCCAGCAGTCAAATTAAATTCAAAGGGTTTAGTATAGCTTCAGGTTTTAGCGATATAATTTACTAAGAATGCCCAAAGCATTTGCAATCTAATTTGCAGTTCAGCAATGAATACCATTTCCTAACAAAATCTGCCTGAAATTTCCTTTTAAGGCTCCAGAAAAAAATACACTTGTGACACCTGTGTGTCTTCCTTCTGGCACTGACTCCAAAAAAAAAAAGAAATTTACCAAAAAAGGATGATATACCTCCTGCAAGGTGCAAAAGAAAAGAAACCAAGAGAATGAATTTGTTTTTACTGCTAGGTCATATGGGCCAGTACAGGCACTGTATGCTTCTTTTTAAAATTTAGGTTATTTTTCTATTTCTTCCAAGTCCGATATTAGTGCTGTATTTGTTACAGCACGAATAATCAGCATACGCTTAACCAAAATCTTGGCTTTCTGAAAAATCACTAAATAAAAACCATTGTAGGAAACCCCAGATTTGATCATTTCCATATCCTTATGGAGGTAAACAGTCTATTTTCAGTAAGAAACAAGAGTGTCAATTTCTAATCCTAGCGTCAATTTCATTTCTAATACTTAGTCCGAAAGTGCCATTGCTTACAGTGTCCTTATAGAAGGACATTTCACCCTTATACATGGAAAATAAGGCCAAAAGTGATGTTAAAAATCTACAGCTAACTTAGAGTATTGTTTGTCTTATGAAAAAATTGCCCTCTCTTACCTAGATTACTTTTACTTAGATTAAATAAGGCATGAGGAATGCTTGAAAAGTGTTTTGAGAATCTTCTGTGGAAGCTGAAAACATAAAGTTTTATCTAACTTACTTTTAGAGTTCATCTTCTCTCTTCCTGATACATAGGAATTCTGATCCCTAGCCATAACGACAAAAGTAGCGAAGGGCAATGCAGCTGACAATTGCCAGGTAAAAGCTGAACTCTTACAGAGATGGTACTCACCACTAAGGAGGCTACGGAAATCAAATCATCCAGCTGAATTAATTTGATTAATAAAAAGCATAATTTGGGAGCTCATTAGAGAACTCAGAGATGCCTAGCTATACCCACACAGAGTTAATCACTCACCATCAAGCCAACTAAATGTAACTCTAGAAATCAAACCATTAAAGTATAAATTGGAAAGAGCCAAGTTCCTAATGACGTTAATGATCTAAATCTGGCTGTTGATCTCGCTCCTTTCATTTCCCACTCAATAAGCCCTTTTGTACCTTATAATAAACTCTATAGTTTATAAAATTTGAAAATGCTAATGGAGCAGCATTATTAATGTTTTTAAAGCCTACCAAAATATCAGCCCTTGAAAGGAAAACTGAGTCATTCCCAAGACAAAGGGAGCAGAAGCCTCCATCTGTCTCAGCACCTGCTCCCCCAGGTCACCTTCTATTCCCAAACCCTCTCCTCGTATGCAGGCTTTCAGGGATGCTTCAGATGTCCAGAAGTATGGCGGAAAATGAAACAAAAGTGAGTGCCACAATATTTTGATTTGTTTCTATCCCAGTGGAAGAAAAGACGTAACTAACCAATTCTGTAGAAATAAAAACAAACCTTCTTTTCAAGCATCACCTATCTCTTCACTCTCAACTGAACCACTCTCCACCCACTTCCACTTTTAACAGGAAACCATTTTTGTCTGTAGAGCAACAGACAGAAAATTAATGTAGTCAGCCATTCACTTTCCAATTAATTTAGTGAAGCAGCAACTGAATAATCCAATTCTATCAAGTCAGAACATGAAAATGTCAGCTGCATAGCACTTAGTAGAAATAAGAGGAGGAAGAAGAGAAGTAACTAGCATCTCTGAATACCTTCTTTGGCAGGCATTTTGGTAGGCATGCACTCTTTTACTTTCATCCTTACAAGACTCTCACAAGGATGGAATTATTATCTCTATTTTACATAAACTCTCTTTACATAGAAAATTTAAATGACTTCCCAAAGATCACAGAACAAGTAAGTAGCAATGCTGGGATGGAATCCAATGTCTCTCTGACTCCTTGAGTTAAACTGAAAATGAATAAATGATAAAAATCATGATACTTTATGATAATTATAGATTAGATGAGGGTCTATCCTTGCTAGTTTTAATAATTCTGTTTTTTTTTTAACTTCTCTTTGCCATTATCTTATGGTTATCTAAGATATAGTCATTTACTTTTTAAGAAATAACTCAACCCATATTCATTCCTTCCCGTTGCTTCATCTTCATCCTTTCCTTCCTTCACTAACAGATTTATATCTCCCAAAGATTCAGGCAAACAAGATGACAAAGATTGTGATTTAATGGGAATTAATGAATTGTGTTTAATTTAAAATAGATTCTGAATACAGATTGTTTATTACATTTTATAGCTACTTCTCATATGCACTTCTGATTGGAATAACTTTACAGAGGATTAAGGTCCAATAAAATCCCACACGATGTACAGTGTATGTGTCAGACATCTAAAAATTCTTGAGAAAGCAATTACACTCAGTGCTGTCTAATAATAAACCAAATGGACAGCTATGATACGAACTGCATTTCCTTACAACTCTACCCCCACCTGACTCTGCATTTCAATCTTTGCTAACTCTCGGCAAAAGAACAGATGTTCTGCTTTGGGTTGAGAAATCAACAGTTACCATTCATATGTTCCAGAAATTCGAGGGCCTAGTGCTGCTGTTTTAAGGATGCTAATTAATTCTAGCCCTTATGCTCCAATGTTCTTGTGGTTTCAATCACTTGCAATCTCACAGGACCTTGGTCCCCGCTATCTCTTTTGAAAGTCTATGGGGAAAAGCAGCTAGGAAATATAAACGTCACTAACCTAGGGGGAGAAAAGAATTAATCTAATATGCTCTAATTTCGTATATTTCTTGTATCATTATCATTGTTGTCCTCTCTATTGTATTGATTTGAACAGGTAGGCACAGCCCCGCTGACACATATAATTGAAACAATGCCTAGAGATGCCTTTTGGTCATATTTTTCATTTTTTTTACCAAACACAGACTAATTTTGGAAGCGGGATGGAAAGAGCTATTTCTGAATTCATTCCTGTTTTTGTTTGTGTGTTTGTGTTTGGATCTAATGTTGATTGTGCATAATACTCGGCTAGGAGCGTGTTAAAAATGCAGCTTCCTGGGCTCAAAGACTACAGATTAGTAGATCTGTGAAGGTATCGGGGTATCTTCCGTTTAAGAAATACCTTATTCTTAAGTAGATGGTTCAAGGACCTCAGGAAATGCATGCATGCTCTTTAGCACAGATGTTAACAATCTGTATAACCTTTGCCCAAGATGAGATAGCTTGAGCAGAAATGGTCCTGCAGGTCAGGTATGGTGTAAAGATCCCATTCCATTTACATTAATAAACCCTGCTTGGCTCCCCAGCCAGACAGACGTCATTCATACCAGAGTTTCCATGGTCACTGAAGTTTAAATCACCTGGGGTGATGACAATCACTGGGACAGGGCCCAGGGATTTGTTTAACAAGAACCCCAGGTGACTTTTATGCATTGACCTAGAGAGGAAAATAATTTAATTTGTGCTGACTTTCTATATTTCTCATAGCATTATATTGCTTCCCTATCTGTAGCATTGATTTGAACAGGTAGGCATAGCCCAGCTGACAAATATAATTGATATAATTGAAATAGCAGTTTGATGAGCCGTTAGGTACCACCAAAGCAGGTATACCCAGTAAAAGAACATCAGCTGGAAAGTCAGCCAGACCTTGGCTGGAATCCAAGATTTTTCACTTATAACTGTCTGATTTGACGAAGTTCCTTAACCTTGAGCAAGTTTCTTAATCCCTCTGAGCTTTATTTCTCTCATCTTTACATTTGGAATAGTATTACCCTTCAAAATATTGTGAGATGTCCACAACTAACATCTTACTGAATGGTAGTTGAGAGCTGAGAGCTTTTCCTCTAAGAACTGGAACAAGACAAGAATTTCCACTTTCATGTGACATTCTTATTCAACATAATACTGGAAGTCCTAGCTAGAGCAATTAGGAAAAGGAAGAAATAAAGAGCATGCAAATTGGAAAGAAGGAAGTCAAATTATCCCTGTTTACAGATGACATGATGTTGTACATAGAAAAACTCTATAAAAAACGCTTAGAACTGATCAATGAATTCAGTAAAGCTGCAGGATACAAAATTAATATTAAAAAACCAGTAACATTTTTACACATGGCTATAAAATAGCCAAAAAGAAATCAAGAAGGCAATTATGTTTACAATAGATACAGAAAAAATTACCAAGGAATAAATTTAACCAAAGAGGTGAAAGACTTCTACAAGCAAAATTATAAAACACTGATAGAAGAAATTGAAGAGGATACAACCAAATGGAAAAACATCCCATGATCATAGGTTGAAAGACTTAACATTGTTAAAATGACAATACTACCCAAAGCAATCTACAGATTCAATGCAACCCCTATCAAATTACCAATGACATTCTTCACAGAAATATTTTTTAAAATTCTAAAATTTGTATGGAACCATGAAAGACCTCAAATACCAAAGCAATCCTGAGCAAAAAGAACAAAGCTGGAGGTATAATGCCACCAGACCTCAAAATGTATAACAAAGCTTTAGTAACCAAAACAGCATGGTACTGGCATAAAAACAGACATATAAACCGATGGAGACTAGAGAACCCAGAAATCAATCCAAATATCTATAGCCAATTGATTTTTGACAAAGGTGCCAAGAACATTCATTTGGGAAAGAACTGTCTCCCTTCAATAAATGGTGCTAAGAAAACTCTATATGCAGATGAATGAAACTAGACCCCTGTCTCTCACCCTATACAAAAATCAACTCAAAATGGATCAAAGACCTAAATGTAAGACCTGAAATGATAAAACTACCAGAAGAAGTAAAAGGGGAAATGCTTCAGAACATTGATCTGAGAAAAGATTTTATGACTAAGACCTCAACAGCATAGTCAACAAAAGCAAAAATAAACAAATGGTATTACATCAAACTAAAGCCTCTGCACAGCAAAGAAAACAATCAACACAATGAAAAGACAACCTACAGAATTGAAGATAATATTTGCAAACTACTCATCTGACAAGGAATTAATATCTAGAATATACAAGGAACTGAAACATCTCAACAGCAAAAAGTAAAACAATCTGATTTAAAAATGGGAAAATGATTTGAATGGACATTTTTAAAAAGAAGACGTACAAATGGCCAACGAATATATGAAAAAAATGTTCAACATCACTAATCATCAGAGAATTACAAATCAAAACCACAATAAGATGTCATTTCACTCTAATCAGGATGACTATGATCAAAAATACAAAAAAAAATAACAAATACAGGTGAGGATATGGAGAAAAGGAAACTCTTATACGCTGTTGATAGGAATGCAAATTAGTACAGCCACTATAGGGAACGGTATGGAGGTCCCTCAGAAAACTACAAATAGAACTACCATATGATCCAGCAATCTTACTACTGGGCATTTATCCAAAGGAAAGAAAATCAGTATTTCAGAGAGACATCTGCACCCTCATGTTTATTTTAGCATTGTTTACAATAGTCAAGATATAGTGTCCTACAACAGATGAATGGATTTTAAAAATGTGGTATATAAACACCATGAAATACTATTTAGCCAAAAAAGGAATGAAATCCTGTCTTTTGCAGCAACATGGATGGAACTAGAGGCCATCGTGTTAAGTGAAATAAGTCACGCACAGAAAGTTAGACACCACATGTTCTCACTCATGTGGAAGCTTCAAAAAGTTGATCTCATAGAAGTAAAAAGTAGTATAGAGGAAACTAAAACCTGGGGAGGGTAAAAGGGAGGAGGCCATAGGGAGAGATTTGTTAAAGGATACAAAATTACAGCTAGATGGGAGGAATAATTTCCAGTGTTCTACATCACTGACTGGTGACTTAACGAAAATATATGACATAGTTTCAAGTAGCTCAAAGGAGGATATTGAATATTCCCAACAGAAACAAATTATAAATGTTTGAGATAATGGGTATGCTAATCACCCTAATCTGATCACTGTATATTGTATGTATTGAAACATAATTACATATCCCACGAATATGTACAATTATTATTTGCCAACTTAAAAAATAAAATTAAAAAAAAACACAACATAAAAAAGTTGTAAGAATTAAATGTGATAATATATGTCAAAATATGTGACTTAGAGTAGGAGTGTGAAAACAATAGGAGTGAGGGGCTTCCTGTTTGTGTTTTGCCCACTGTCCAAGGAACAGAGCCCGTGACTTCTTCCACCAACTCTTCACATCAGTTGATATGCAAGACTCTTTCGGATTTTTGCTGAAGGAGAATAAGGAATGTTCATTTTTTTGCTTTAGGAAAGTATGAGAGAGATTTGGGAAAGAGAAGAGAAAAATGAAGAAAATAGGTTTATGGACTGAATGTTTGTGTCCTCTCAAAATTCTTATGTTGAAATCCTGAACCTCTATGTAATGGCTTTTGGAGGTGGGGCCTTTGGGAAGTAATTATATCATGAGAGGAGCCCTCACAAATGGGACTCATGCCCTTATAAGATGCCAGAGAAGAATGCACACTCTCACGTGAGCATATAATGAGTTGGCTGTCTACAGCCTGGAACAGGGCCCTCACCAGAACTCTGCCATGCTGCCACACCAATCTTGGACTTCCAGCCTTCAGAACTGTGAGAAAAAATGTTTGTTGTTTAAGGCACCCAAACTGTGACAATTTGTCATAGCAGTCCTGGATTAGTCCATTTTCACACTGCTATAAAGAACTGCCTGAGACTGGGTAATTTATAAAGGAAAGAGGTTTAATCGACTCACAGTTCGGTATGGCTGGGGAGGCCTCAGGAAACTTACAATCCTGGTGGAAGGAGCAGGAAGGAGAATGAACACAGGAGGGACTACCAAACACTTAGAAAACCATCCAATCTCATGACAACTCACTTCCTATCATGAGAACAGCATGGGGGAAACTGCCCCCAAGATTCAATTACCTCCACCTGGTCTCTCCCTGGACATGTGGGGATTATGGGGATTACAATTCAAGATGAGATTTTGGGTGGGGACACAGTCAAACCACACCAAGCCCCACATGACTAAGACAAGAGGATATAATGGTACCCATCTCTTCCCTGCCATTTGAATTGTATCCCAAAACAGGGAGGAATTAGGGCCAGCATCTGCAGGATCTGTTTTCTAAAGAGACTTTTTGAGACTGTATACCCAAGTAGTGGTTTTAGGGCCCAAGTAAGAAAGTGAGGCAAAGAAATGAGGAGTGAGCCACTCTCTGTTTCTGTGTGGAACCCATTGTCAATGAGAAATCTAAAGGTACGTATCATTGGAAGAATCAAAAGATGGAATTTCAAATAAATACCAGTGGCCTCATGCTGCCACCATTAGAAATGGCAATGGAAAGACAGTCAAATGTCTTTGGGGGCTGGGGGAAAAGGAGGTCACCACAGAAAGTAAGGAACATAGTTTAACGCTACTTAATTTTTAAAGCTGAAAATTGAGTTGTCAGCACATGCCAGGCATCACTGAGAACCCCCACACCTGCAGAGGTCTTTGCAGGAAAGCTCAATACCCTGCAGAAGCAGATCAGGGACAGGGGCAAGGACTGGGTTCTTGATTTCACCATGCCTTGTTTGTATCCACCGATGGGCTAGTATTCACAGTAACAATTTTCATTATAAATGCCTGTTATTGGTCGCAGGCGAAACCAACCAAGCAAGAACAACAACAACAACAAAAATGCCTTTTCTTTGCCAGAATGACATGTCACAGCAAAAACTTGAATGTGGTAACTATCATTTCTACATGGGCTTAGTTGTCTCTGACCTCAAGAGAACTATTTTAACTTATATATGATACATTCTCCTCATCTGTGAAATAGCCTAGTTGGCAGAGGCTTTCAAGGCTTGATACATGAAGATCAAAGTAGCTCAAGATGATATAGAGAGATCATACAAAAGAGTAAAGAAATTAAGGGTTTGGTCTATATCTTATGGTCAAATAGGGCAGCCATCTGTGAATTATACTGTATTCAGATAGATGGCACCAAGAGTAAGGAAACATGGGTTGCTCTGCCAGTAACAAGCTGAGTGACCTTGAGTAAGTCCTCTAAACTCTATAAGTCTCTCTCTGTCTTCCTCTGTAAAGGGAAGAAGTGTGTAAAGTCTATTTCATTCCTAGGGTTTCAGGTAGAAGATGTCAGGTCTTGAGAAGAGCAACTAAAAATATGATCCCCTTGTGATGCCAAGGGAGTTACATCACCCAGTACTTACAAGAATCCAAATGTTGACTGAGATCTTCTGTAAGCAAAAAGAAACACTGAAAAGCCTTGTCAGGCATTTTGTAGTCATCTGGTAATACAGTCTTGAATGTGTCTATCTTGGGCATACCCAGATGTTTATACCATGTTTAATGTTTCACTTAATGAGATGCAGTGAGGTCCCTTTCAGGCATTAGAGCCACAGGGAAGAATAGAGGAACAGGACAGCTTGTTTTGACAGAGTGAACAACACACTGTTGTCACCAGCTTGTTGATGACATTGATCATTTGAGTTCAACCCGCTATGTTCATTTATTTGTTCATCAACAAATATTTACTGTGCAACTTTCCTAAGCCAGAGACTGTGCAAAGACTTAGGAAATTCAAAGGTGTCACCCCTGCCTTCTCTGAATGTGAAATCTAATTTGAAGAGATAAGTATCCAAGCAATTACGAAACAAGATATTGTATGACAAGTGTCACATGACTTGAGGCAATAAATGCCATTAATCCAGTGGATTTTAAATTTATTCAATGTCTTTTTCAGCAGAGAAAGATATTAATTCTAGATGGAGTTCTCCAAGGTTTTTCCAGTGAAAGTGGAATTTGTATTGGCATATAATGGATGAATATAAAGGAAGAAATGAACTGGAGGGTGTTTACTCTAGGGAGGGAAAATTAGCACAAACAAAGGCACTAAGTTGAGAAATCTCAAAGCAATCAGAATAGAGCAGATGATATCTTACACTGTTGCTTAATGTGTCAACAACCTGCAGGTCCCTACACAGTAGCTCTAGACCTTATGAAGCAGATCCCATGAAACTTATCCTTATAAACAGCTCCTTGACCCAAAGTGCTTGTTTCTTTGGCCAGAATTATGCAGTTCATTAAATTCAGTGGTGAGTTGCTGGACCACAGTTTAGAGGTCTGTAGATCCAGTCTTTTTACTAACATGGAAAAACAAAATAGGCCTTCCCATTTTTGCTCACATCCAGTGAGAACAGAAGAGTGTAGGGCCTCCCACTCCCCGCTTAGCTTTACGTGTATCTTATGCCTTTAGCTAACCCAATAGTTTTAATCCACAATAAAGTCACTGGGACAGTCAGAAGCATGAGTGGCAAAGAGCCAAATCATTGGGCTTCCCAGTGGAAAACATGTTTCATAATACCCCAGACATATCTGGATTTAGCAGTATATCATTGCTCCACTGAGCGTGTTATTCATCTTGTTAGCCATTAGCCATAGGTGGTATCATATCCCTGCAATGAACTTCCTTTGCAAATCAAAACCTAAAGTATGACATCACCAGCAGCTGGAGTTGGGAAATAAACTCAGGGTTAACACCAAGAGAAAACATAAACATTGGATAAGCAAATATGCTCAATGAAAGAGAGATGCTTTATACCACACATCGAGTGCTAACTTCTCTCACACCTGAGTTGAATTCATCCCATTTAATAAATGTTAGCCTAAAATAATTCTCATTCTTTTATATAGTTTTCAGTAGTTTGAATGTTTTTAAATCTCATGAAAAGATTTTTACAAATAACTTATCTTCTTTACAAGGTTTCTATTTCAATTACCTTCTGTAACACAGCACTTCTATTGTTTTAAAGTTTGGTGTTTGTTCCTTCACCTCACACATTCCACCCTTCTACAAGTTCCTCCAAATTGGCAGTTTCTATTTATATTTCAACATATTAGTATAACAAATTTAAATAAAATCCTCTACTTGTATCATTAATTAGCATTTGGCAATGGGCCTGATTAAATGCCCTTGGAAGCAAATGATTTAAGTATCAAAAAGGTTATTTTTATCATCTATTAAAAATGCCTGTTAGAGAACTATTGCCACCACCTTCCCAGCCTCTGCACAGAGTCTAGTATAGTTTGTAATGCCCCTCTGGGAGGTTGTATTGAGTAACTGTCAGTCAGCGTGGTCAGTTTTTCTAACAAATGAGGAAAGCTTGTCTGAAACAGAGGAGTTCAAATAATTAAAAACGTTTTAAGTTTAAATGAGTAAAATAATTTCCTAGTTCATGCTGGAACTTCAAGAAACAAGGTTTTCTCTTAGTTATTGACATTTCTCCTTGATATTGATATTGTATTGATTGATATTGACTTCTTATTGAAGGTCTTCTCTGTGCCTGGGATTTATTTAACCAGCAGAACTCCTAATCTGTACTCTTCTAACTGAGAAGCTGAATGTACTTTGTCAGACATCCTGACTGAATGTGACCTGCACTGGGCATAGAAAACTTTGGTTTTATAGCTACTGACTGTCGTTCGTAGGTCTCTTTTATTCACCCCTGTGTTTCTAGCAACTAGTACAGTGCCTGGTAATAAATGCTCACTAAATATGTGTTATATAATGAAGTGAAGTATATACACTTAGAGTATACCTCTAAAAAGACAGGATGGCTTAAAAATAAGGTAAATTGCCATATATTTTGTACTTGTTTGTGATTCCACTTAAATATGAGATATAGTTATAAGAAGTGAGTGATTTGGAGGGAAAATATTTGGAGCAAGCAATGCAGTAAACCTTGGAAAGTCAGCCACCGTGACAGTATATTACCCGCTTCTTATGAAATGATCTAGGTGAGAACGAAATAAGGAACAGAAGAAAGGGAGGACGGCTACAAGGGAAAGAGTAAAATAAAGGTTTTATACTTAACATAGGAAAATGTTATACCTAAGTATTATCATTGAGTAATCTATCTGATTTTTAAGATTTTCTACAAATTAATACACCCTGCATGAAATAAATAAAAATATCCATTTGCTGTGACTTTTCCAGATTTAGTGTTTTGTGTCTTTCTGACTCATCAGGAAAATTTGAAACAATGTTCCATGATGAGTAATGCTTTAGTCACTAAAATAAAGATCTGAGTGTTACAAATGAGGGATTTTATTGAATAGAGACTTTTCTGGGCTTTTTTTGGCATATGAGTAAATATTTATTGAGCAAAGAGATTTAAGACATAAAGACTCCCTCCAGGGAATTTACAATCTGGTATCTTCAATAACAATCTTAGGAGGAAAAAAGGAATAATATGGAAATAAAGAGGAATCTGTGTTTCAAGAAAACTTTCCAGAAAGAAAGAGAAACTGGGTAAGAGGGGGAAACAATACAACATAATGAATTTAACACCTGAAAAGAACCTCAAATTCTAGGGAGGAAAATATGCTCAGAAAGGTAGTCCACCACCACTTTCAGTCATAAGTACAGTGTTATTCAATTTTACCAACAAGAAAATCCAAATATTGAAGGAAATGAAAGTAGATCTGAACTATAATATTAATAAAATATTTATTAGTCAAACATCCATAAAAAAAAGCTGGCTACTTTTCAAATATAACTCAACAGTGAACAAGATGGATTTTAGATCATGTATGTAAAGGAGGCTTGAAATAATCCTCTGAGTATCAATGCTAGTTTTTGTAAACACAGACAATACACCCCTTCGCACATTGAGTTCCCTTCATCTTGAGAAATGTTCATTGCATTGGTTGCATATTCTTAAATTTTTTCCCCTTGTTTCCTTAGTGCTACTAAAAAGTAAGCTACCCAGAAAAAAATTACTACCCCTCTCCATGGCACCATGAAGGCAAATATATCAGGTGAATAGATTGACTTGTGTAAGCTTGCTCCATGAGAGAAGAGAGAAGGACAGGGAAGGAATCTTTGGTAAGGGTCTTCTATGTGCCAGATGCTGTACTAAGGATATTGTGAATCCTTTTGGAATCCTCACAACAACTTTGGAAATTAGTATTAATATAAATATTATTTCTATTTTAGAGATAAAAAAATTGAGAATCAGAGAGATTTACCAGTTTTCACAAAGCTAACAATTAGTGCAAGCAGGATCCGAACACAGGTCCATTAGGCTAAAAATTGCTAGCTCACGCCCCACTAGACCATGCAACATCCTTTACAAGAGAAAGTTTCAGTAAAACCAGCATGCACTCATTCTGGTCTACAAATATGCACTCAGTGTTAGATGACTTGTTATGCCTAACTGAATAAGTGCTGCCAGTGACAACAGCTTGGTTGCTTCTATAATCTGTACACTGGAAGTAATTCATACATCTGTGTCATGACCTTTGTGGGTACTTTCTAGGTATCTCTCTTGTAAAGCTAATATTGCCTGTTTTGTAGATTCTACATTTGTTGATTGGTCTGATGTTGACAATTATCTCTACCACCACCACCACCAACAACAGATTGTGTCTTGTTATTTTCTACAGCCACTAACACAGTGCCTTGCATAGAACTGGTGGTAAATGATTACTGAATCAAACTGAAATATATTGAACTGAATTGAATTGTCTTGAATTATGAGACCGGGTAGCATGTTCACATCATTTTTGGTTCAAATAACTATTGAGCACTGTGTGCCAGGTGACACTGTATTTCCTAGTATAATCCAGGCTATTTCATTTTCCTCCAACATATTTAAAATAGAAAACAAGAACCCATTGTTTGTTATTTTACCATGGACCCCTATAACATGAGATATAATGGTATTTAATATTTTTTAACTTTGCCATTTAGAGCCACAAGTCAGTATTGTAGACAAGCCTACCTTCTGTGTTACTTTTTCCCCCATTGGGAAAGTGGAAATATGAACATTTTATCCTAGAATCTTTTCAATTATGAAAATTTAAGTCTTGAGTTATGTATGGCATTGCAGGTTTGGAAAAGAGTGGGAATCTGAAACAATATCAAGATGCTCTGTGATTTACTCCCTAGCGTGATCAGACTTCCACTGCAACTTGGGTTAGAGTCCTGAGAACCACAGTTCCTGAGTGATTTAATCTGCTGGTGTCTGATTCTTCTAACTCCTTTTCCACGTGGCCACGACCAATGTGGTCATTCAATGTGGCCATTGTTAAGATATGTGAATTCTCAGGGATGTAATTAAGGAGGCACTGGGATGCTTTCATCAAAGGACAGTTTATCCGCTGCAGCACTACTGCTCTTGTGCAGGTTAACTACTTGGTAGTCCATTCATGTCCTGGAGTCAATCCGTGTTTAAAGGATGGAGGTGAGTGGGCAGGACAGGGCAGTTTATCTTTGCTGCCTTCTCATTTATTATCACGTTGCTTCCTCACATGGCACTACCTCAGCTGGTCAAAATCAGGGATCACATATCATGAGTTATTGGGATGAAAGGCAAAATACATTCTTTGTTCACTCTTTGTAAGAGTATTTAAAATAATCATGGCAATAAATCAGATGGAAATACTCAAACATAGAAGAGGCTTATTCTGGAGCAGGAATTACTTTCTTCTTTTGCTAGCTTCCCATGACAGTTACAGACATCTTCCCAATGTATGAATATTCTCAATAATCAGATTGGCTTGTAAAATTGTGTCAGTCCACACACTCTGCCTGCAGCCAACAAATCTGCTCTTTATTTCAAACAGGGAATGGTCGGTTATCAGCAGGAGAAGTTCAGCTCTATTCCACTTCCTGACATAAGGCCATAACCCTTTGAAAGACTTCAGCATAAAGATGGTCTACTAAAATAGCATTGATTTAAATCATGCTTTCTCTCTGTGCCTCCTAAATGTCAACACAATCAAAATTTATTGGATGCCCATCATGCTCCAATAAGGTCAAAGTAAGAGGCCAGAAAATGTATGAAAGAGACAGAGACAAGTAAGAAGGGCAGATAGACTAGAGGAAATGCAACTCTGAAAAAAATCCTGAAGATTTTTGAAAATACCAGAAATCAAACCACAGAAATCAAACAGGTACAACAAAATGAAAGCAGAAATTTTTTCATCCATTGAGAAGACATGACAAGTCAATCAACATAAATGTGACAGACTAGGACCCTTAACACAGAAAACTTGAAACAAAAACCTGTGCCAGGAAGACAGATGGAATTCATCATTCCATTGCAGTATCCTGAAATATATAGGGCTTTGCAAACTATCCCTCTGAACTATGGGAGTAACATCATTTAACACAGTCATTAAATTCCAGAGCCGTAACACGTATAGCAACCATGTGAAGGTGACAGTAGTCTGCTGAAAAATACTCAGGACATCTCAAACTTTGCCAGCAGACTCAACAAAGAAAACTGTACAAGGCTCCCACACATGGCTGAAAGCTGCCTTTCCATCTAAAGCTATTCAGAAGAGACTGTAAGCCCCAACTTAGCATCATTCAATAAGCACGTGATCAGGAATGATTCAGCGGAGAATGACAATCTATGTGCTAAGAGATTGAACATAGGCTCCACTAAATAGTAGAGGCAGTGGGGTACAGAAGGCATTGGGAGAGGTTTACATGGCTAGTCTGTTTTGAGAACAAGATATGGCTTTCTTAGGAGCCTCCAGCACAGAGTATTTTTGCTGCAATGAAATGTTGTCTTGGAACAAGCCATTCCAGCACACAACAGCATGAACTAACAAAGCCTGGAGTCCAGTGGAGGCCACCTCCTCACCCTGTTATATTATCTGCTGCTAGTGTTGCTATGACAACTTTTCAAAGTAGCCTTACTGGGGACTAGAGTAAAAAAACCCTACAGGCACAGATTATGTCTACAAGACATGAAAGAGATGGTCAATGCAGTGGAGGGTAAATGGTCAAGATAGCTCTTAAACATTATTTAGAAACCCTCCACCTCCAATTTTTAAAATTGTCTGAAATCTTCACTTATATTGTCATGAAAGTATATAAAAGTTTCTTTATAAACCTTAATATGATAATTACATAGGACCCCGAAAGGTTGCCCTTTCTGATTCCTATGATCAAAATGTAATTTTTCTTTCTCCCAGTACAAGTGTCCCACACTGCAAGAGACTTTTATAACCCACTTGATATTCAAGCCCCATGAGAGAGGATGTTTGATACAGAGAACCAAGTGGAAAAATGAGATCACTAAGTTTACATGCCACAGTGGCATGTGACACATATCCCATGGTCAAGGACAAGAAATTCAAATAATAAGATGGATGATAAAGAACTCTTCCTCGTTTCCCAATTTTATCAAGAAAAAAATTACTTCCCTTAGTAATTATTTATTTTCCAGTTTCCACACGTGGTTCTCATGATAATTGCTGACTTTGTGAAATGTGTAACACTGACACTTATGTAAAGCAAAGTGGCTTTTGACATTTATGAAGTGCTGATTCTCTATAAATATAGAAAAGGGGTAATCATCACAAGAACTACTCAGTGGAATAGATCAATAGTGAAGACAAATACTCTTCTTTCATTGAAATTCAGAAGGCAAAAAACATCCATTTTTTATCTCTTTGATAAACTAGCACATTCTGTGACTTGCCAAATAAGATTTAAGATCACAGCTATGACACAGACACAGGGAAATTTTAGGAAGAAAGGAATCATAGGTCAACGTGGTCTATTTCCTCTCCTTCTATAGATCTATATATAGATATATCTGTGCGATCACCTTTGGAGACAGATAGTGGTAGGTATACTGTCATTCACCTTATGATCTCTTGTAAAAAAAAAAAAAAGTCATCAGTTGTGGGTAGCTCATAACACAACATAAGCAATGATATCTATCACAAAATTGCTGGAAAAGCAGATAAGCTTCCAAGAGTGATTTGGGGAATATTAAGTATAAATTGTGCTTCCATTTTCAGTGACATTCTTTTCCTCACAACCAGACACCAGTGCTGGAGAAGGCACAGTGGCAGTCAGTTCCGCTGTGGAGACCACAAGCAGCCCAGGCCAGAAGCTTCTCCAAGAGCTCAAGTTTTGCATTTATGCATATTTGCCAATTCACCCCTTGTTAGGCTTCCCTGTGATATGCGTGGAGGCCAAGTAGCCATAGGCCAGAAAGCAGTTGCCAAACGAGCATAGGCTGTGCCCATCTCAGGAACTCAGCTTGAATGTTGGGTTAATTTTAGCCTTACACAGCATCAGCATGGCTCTTCAACCCTTCTTCCTCACCACTTTCATCATATTTTAATATCTTAAAGGGTCAGGGATCTGATTGCTATCAAGGAGGTTCTAATTCCCACATGGGTGATATAGGCCTCTGGAAACATGTCTGGTGGCATGCTTCATTTATTGAACAAGTATTTATGGAGCACCTACTCTGCATATGTATGTGAGAGTGTGTGGTTCAGTGGCCAAAAGTGTGGGCCCTGGAATCAGGCTGCCTGATTCTGCCATTTGCCAGCTGGATTAGCCTTGGATAAATGGGTAATTAAAAATCCTGTGCCTCAATCTCCTCACCGAAAAAACTGAGATAACAGTAGCATCCACTTCTTACAAATCCTGTGAGGATTAAGGAGTTAACACACGAGATGCACCTCAACAGTGCCTGGTGTCCACTGGCCTTGATAAGCATCAGCTCTCTGTCTTCCCTGGCACAAGCTGGTGCCCACTAATAAACAGAGTGAATTAGCAGCTTCCCATTTCATATCCCTCATCCAGTCTGTTCTACTTGACCCACATCTCATCCTCAAAGAAATAAATGAAATAGAGCCTTCTTCTATTTATTATTTTTCCATTTAGCCTAAGGTATACAACCAAGTACATAATAAACTCTTCATTGTGTCTCAGTCTTTCCAAGCTATTTACCATAATTAACTTCAGGATCTAATAGGACAAATGATTTTTTAAAATAGTTTGTTCCACCTTCAAAATGAAAATTCTAACCTTCCAATGTGCAATCCTGTTATTCATAATAAAGATACCTAACCTTTATTGACTATTTACTATATGCTAGGCATTATGTTAAGCACTTATAAACTTTCTCTCTTAATCCTTAGAAAAATCCCATGAAGTGGGTGTTAGTTGCCCCAGTTTATAGATGAGGAAAGTGAAGCTGATAAGGACTACTATCTTGACTAATCTCATACATGTAATAGAGTAACACCAGCTGCTATAACAACAAACCCCAAATCTCAGTGACTCGTCAAAGTAAAACTTTCTTGCTCCTGTCTCAGCCTGATGCAGGACAGTAGGGGTTGGAGGGTGAGTGAACTGTGCTACCTGAAGTCATTCAAGGACCCAGTCTCCTTCTATCTTCTGGGTTCTTTTCCAAGTTCACTTCAGTCTTCTCCATTCAGCCGACTGAGTGAGGATCACACATGCAAAGGTATTTTTCTGGCCCAGGCCTGATGATGGCATACACTGCTCCTGTGCTCATTTTAGCAGCCAGAATGTAGTCACATGACCACACCCAAACTGCAAGGAAGATGTGGAATCGTGTCATCCTAGGTGTTCATATTTGCAGTCTTCAAGCTGCACTGCTAGGAAATAGCAGAGCCAGTACCTGAACAAGATCCACCAGGCTCCAAAGCCCTTCCTAGTACCCGCCACACTATTCATATCTGCATTAGCCTTTCAGATTTCCCTGAATCACTCTGCCATCTGACTTCTCAACAGATTGTAAGGCTAACTCACTCTATCTAAAGTTGTACTTGTGAAATTTAAAAAACAAGTTTTATATGTACCTTGTTGTATATAACTATTTTCTTGACATGGTTTATTTTATCTCATCTAGAAAATAGTTAAGAACCTGTAGAACTTGTATTGACCTACCTCCATCTCTCACCAGCCTTTGACTTCACACACAGGGACCATCTCTGACTGAAACAGTACAACCTCCAAAGGGATTCCAAAGTATTACTGTCTCTTCAAAGCTCATATCAAAATATTACTACTATACTAAATGTAAATTTGTGACACATGACAATCAAATTATTTGTATGATTTCTTTTCAGTCATCTTCATGCACATATTAATTGGATTTTTTCCTTGAACTAAGAAAATAAAGACATTGATGACCCATCTTATCAATAAGTGATAAACATTATGAGAATCCTTTAAGAACAGTGTTCACAGTCTAATGTGTTGATGCTACACTGAAAAAAAAATCTGATGACAGATGTAGCAAAGATTATTCTAATCAATGCAGGTTTACAAAATGATTAAACATTAGGAAAGGCTTGGGCCACTACACACTAGCACCTCAATGTCTGGCAAACATCCGAAATATAATGGAAGAATCTAACTGAATGATTAATTCTGCTACTTGAGCAACACACTATTGGAGACCAAGTTGGAAAACCCATCAATCCCTAATAATAAAAGCCTTTATGCTTAGCAATTGAAAAATTTTTATTTATGTCAATTTATTTCCATTTACCAAATACTTTCCACTGTCTACCTTCTTAGCACAGGGCAGTTTATTCCTCCCATCTCTTTGAAGTTTGTCATAGCCATGTGACTTGCTCTGGTTTATAAAGTGTGAGTGGAAATGACAATTGTCATGTCCAGGCAAAATCTCTAAGAGAAAGTACATGATTTGCCACAAGCCCATTTTCCTGCTCTGGTGGATTAAAAATGGCTGTAAATTCTCTATCGCTTCAGAGTCAAGAAGTGGACTCTGTTTCCCCTCCTTTTGCCTCTGAGTTGGCGCTCTGACTTGCTTTTTCCTCAAGAAGCCTTGAAACTTCACCTCTTACTCTTTCTTGGAACTACACTACTATGTACACAAGTCTAGGCCAGTATCCTTGAAGATGATAGACCAGATGGTTTGAGAGATCCATCCACCCCAGCTGTCCCAGCAATCTCAATTGCTGGGACAATTGGCCAGTCCCCAGCAATCTCAATTGCTGGGACAATTGGCCAGTCCCCAGCCAATGCGCCAACTGACTGTAGCTGCCTGAGCGGCTCCAGGCAAGAATGGCAGAACTGCCCTGCAAAGACCAACCCAAGTTGCAAAATAGTACGCAAATAAATCGTTTTTGTAAGCCACTAAATTTGAGAGTCATTTGTTACATAATAACAATAGGTAACTGAGATACCAGCCCAGGGAACTGTAGAAGCATCTGTGGAGCTTCAGCAGCCTAGATTTCTGAGTGAGGATGACGTAGACCAGAGTCCTTCAGTCCATAATGAATGTGTAATGTGTAGTAAGAGTCAGAAATAACCCTGTGTCAGCCAGGCACAGTGGCTCACGCCTGTAATCCCAGCACTTTGAGAGGCCAAGGTGGGGAGATCATGAAACCCATATCTACTAAAAATACAAAATAATTAGCCGGGTGTGGTGGTAGGTGCCTGTAATCCCAGCTACTCGGGAGGCTGAGGCAGGAGAATTGATTGAATCCAGGAGGCAGAGGTTGCAGTGAGCTGAGATCACGCCACTGCACTCCAGCCTGGGCAAGAGAGCATCGGAGCAAGACTCCGTCTCAAAAAAAAAAAAAAAAAAAAGGGAAGAACCCTGGGTCATTTAAGCCACTGAGATTTTGAACTCGTTTTCTTCTGTGGTTTAACCTAGCCATTCCTTACTGATTCAGAAATTGGTACCAACAAGTGTTGAATTCTGCTCTACCAGAAGAAAACTAAAATGTGAGGTCAGGCAGTGGACAGAAAGGAAACCACTATCAGAAGCTACAAGGATGACAATACCTATTACACAGTGATACAATATGTGCTAAAATGTTCACCTGCGAAAACTCAGAAGGCAGAAAATGTGCCTAATGGATATGTAGCACTAAGGAAGAGTAAAGTGCGTGTGAAACAAAGTCCCATAGGCACCTAATGACAGGACACAGTATGAGTGAGAAATAAACCCCCTAATTTTAAGACACTGAAATGTTTGCAGTCGAACATTATCAAAGCATGTCCTGATAATGCAGTCCATGAGCCATGATTAACAAAGGGGAAGAGATACCAAGTCGCTGCTTTACTGTGGCCTAGGGAACAAGGTGAACCAACAAGGTGAACGTAAGAAATATTGAACTGGACACAAAGTTTTTGGTTCTAGGATGCTGGGAAATGAAAACAGCAGCCAAACCTTCGAGCCTCCTGATTTTCTTGAGCAAAAGCACCAGGTAGCCTGTGGAACACAAGGCAGCAAATAGAGAAAAGCCCAGTGAAAGAGCGGGAAAGAGTTTGTTTGGGATTTTCTCCCTTTTTAATATTCCTGAGCCCTGTACATTGGGAGCTTTTGTTATAAATGACAATACTGGAGAAAACATAACTCGGAAAAAAAAAAAAACTATTCTGTAATTCTTTTTATCAGTGGGTAAGACTGGTACAATCAAACACATAGACATTATGTAGAATGTGACTCAGAATAAAAGAAATAGTTTTATTTTTTATTTGTATTTAGAGCTAGTTTTGAGAAATGTGATTTTTGTAAGACAGCAGGACAGAGAGGAAGCTGGTAAAAATTTACAGTGATTCTTAGACCTTCCCAAGCTTTCCCCTGATATTTTTATAGACCTGACCTCCACTCAACCTTTCTTCCTTCTGGAACTGCAACCACCATACTTGAAGTGTGCAAAAGAGGACTTAGATATCAGCAGGAACTCCAGGTGGGGGAGTGAGATTTAAGTGCAATTGATATCAGGCATCAGATAAATCTCAACCAAGGGAATGAGTCTGTCCCTTCTCAAGCAGCAGGCTTAAACATGCCCAGATCTAGGATTGATAGATGTATGCTGCTATTTCATATACACCAAGGTGACCCCATTCACTCAGGCTGCCATAGCTGTGATTATTGAATAAATGTCCCCAACCGAGAAAGAAGTGCAAAAAGTGATTCTAACAAGCTAGACTCATCATCAGAATCAACATCCCTGAGCTCCAGTGACTGAACCAAGCCAGGCTGGCCCTGTGGGGCCCAGGACTTCATCAGTTCCACTCTGTGCAGCAACAAATGGAAGTTTCCGTCCCAAAGCCCTGCTGATTCTTATGAAAATAGGCACTCCAGTATTAATACTGGCTGGGCAGCTAATAAAGTAACTATCAGTTATCCAAGAATGCCATTATTCTTGGCTGCTAGTAGGAAAAAGGGCCAAGAACAAAGCAAAGGAATCCAGGGAAAGACAAATGTAACACTTAAGAAGAAATGTGAGCAGAGAGGGTAATGTTAAACCATTTGATCATTTAACTAGGAAAGCATTGAATGCAAGATTCATAAAATTTGAAAAGTGGTACACGTATGATTCAAAAAGTTCATTTTTTTTTTTTCAACAAAATGGGCACCAGCACAGAATTCTAACCTTTCTGGTTAAATACAACTTACAGAATACCAAAAAAAGAAAACGAAAACCACTGTGTTAGCTTCAGGTTGAATTACTGTCCTCTCTTTAATAATGCACGTAATTGTCAGATGTGGGGCTTTTTGATGCAATATAGTTACCAACCTGTGAAATATCTGATTCTGTAAACTTTAAGAACATAGCAATAGCAAATCAACCAAAGTTGGAGGCTCAGTGAAAAAAGAATATCCCCATCATTGTTCGTAGGGAAGAACTGCGCTTTTTGTCAAAAGGCCCCTGAGGCCCCTTGAAAAAGGGATAAGATGCCTTGAAATAGATTTTGATTACACTTGTCCCACTTAAAAAAAAAACTCAGCAAAAAATCAGAGGAAACAATTTTTAATACCAAACCAAATAATGTGATGGCTTTTTAATTAGTATTGGTATTATCTAGGCACAGACTGGGTGGATGGTACAATGTCAAAGGAATTTTTTTCTTTCCCAAAACTATGGCTCTGTGCTCTTTGCTCCTTGGTTGATACCAATTTCAACAGACAAATTCTCAACCCATGGTCCACATTTTTTCACTGGTTAAAGAATAAATCCTATTATCTGAACTAATCTCTGCAGCCTCATGTCCCACATACACCCTTACAAATCCCTCCTCAGTCACCTGTGACATGGCCTTACTAGACCACTTGATGTTTCCCAAACATGCCAGGCTCTCACCTATCCCTGTATACTGTTCTCTACAGCCAAAGCATCCCCTTCCCACTCCATAATGTAGTAAAACCCTGATCAGACGCAGTACCAGTTATTCAATATGATTTCCTTGAACAACACCTAGCAGAATGAACAGCACGCTCCCATCACTAAAGACTTCGTTCATATAGCTACTTTATCAATCACCACAAAACCATGTGCTCCTTAAAACAGCAATCACTCTTTAGCCATCATTCTACTCTGATTATTTAAATGAGCACTGTATTAGTTATCTATTGCTACAAAGCAAATTACCCCAAAACTTAGTGGCTTAAAGATTCATTTATTATTTCACAGTTTCTGTGAGTCAGGAATATAGGCATGGTTTAACCAGGTCTAGGTCTTACAGCTCTGGATCTCTCAAGGGTGTAACCAAGGTGTTGGCAGAGGCTATATTCTCATCTGAAGGCTCAGCTGGGAGTGGACCTGCTTCCAAGCTTCCTCTCACAGTTGTCAACCAGATCCAGCTCCACATAAACTATTATCTCCTTCAGTTCCTTCCCACCTAAGCCTCTCCATAGGGCAGCTCACAACAGGGTAACTATTTTCATCAGAGCAAGCAAGTGAGAAAGAAATGAAATGATAGCAAGAGAAAGAGTGTCAGCTGAAGTTGCAGTCTTTTGTCCTGGTAGTGACACCCCAACACTTTTGGCATATTCTATTTGTTAGAAGTGAGTCACCAGGTCAAGCCTGCACTAAAGGGGAGGCTATTATTACACAAGGGCATGAATACCAGGAGTCAGATCACTGAGTGCTGATGTCAGAAGCTTTCTCTCACAAACACCTTACATAGTATGCATTCAGTAAGGGCTTATTTATAAAAGTAAAAAAGAAATGTGACATTTTCTTCAAATATCTTTAGTTATATGCTCAGTTCTGTAAACTTTAAGGATATGTAATAACGGAAATTATACAAAGCCTATGTTCAGAAACACATTTTCAAAATAAGCATCAGAGTTTAAAAAACCGATTTGAGAGGGAAAAAAGGTCTTGCCATTCTCCCAAAATCATCTCAACCATAAAATCTGGATCAAAACTTTAAGGCTGTCAATGTCCATGACTTATTATCCCAATGTTCAGGAGAAAAAAAATGGATAGGAAAATAAGGTATACACATTGTGACAAGATATTAACAACGAGTTAATCTAGATAAAGGATATGTGGGTGATCATTACTCAATTCTTTCAACTTTTCTATATATTTTGACATTTTTCAAAATAAAAAATTGTGTGGAGAGTAGATTTTAAAGAACCATTTTACACTGCTCACTCATAAGCTAATAATATAGTCTCAAATATAATGTGAATATATAATTTTAATAAGTAGCTCTAGCTGCTGTCACTAACAAACCCAAAAGCTCAATGGGTTTCATGTGATAAATATTTGTTTTTCACTCTTGTCATGGTCAGTATAGAGCAGATTTCCTAAATGACTCTCATTCAAACAGTACAAACTGTCATCTCCAACTTACCTCAGAAGGAGAAGGTAGGTATGTGGAAAATTGTAAAGGGGTTTTATGTCCAGAAGCAAAAATGGCATTCATCACTTCCCATCATAGTTTATTGACCACAAATGGTTCAAATGATCCCAACCTAACTGAAAGCAAGGCTGGGAAATGAGGACTTTCTATGTCAGGGAAAGGAAGTAGGACTGATAAATATCTAGCCAGTCTCTGATAGAAGAACATTGTCACTCTAGCTGCTTTCCTTGTAGAATAAGAACCTTCTTTAAATAAAGATTATATGATGAATAAGTTTCTAACAGAAACTAAAATACAGGTATACCAGATCTCAAGTCAGTAGTTTGACAATGATTTCCAAATACTAGTTTTCTGAAGGATCAAGTTAGTAGCTTGAATTAAGTTATATCAAGTTCTCAACTCGCTACCTTCAACTAGTTACAATTAGGCCTAAACAGCATCACTGTCTTTAGATAAAGATAAGTATGTTGCCATCTTAGGAAGCTGAAGTCAGTCTGATTGAGTATTTCTTCATTCAGGCCTGAAGAGGTGGAGTTGTATTAGGAGCCTACCTCTGAAGCAGAACTTTTGTGCTTATAGTACCCAAAAATGTTTAGCAAAGCCAAAATAGAATTCAATCTCGATTTATTAGAAAGGTAAACACTATTTGTTTTCTGGGTCCAAAGTTTCTCTTGTTTGTAGCAGAGACTCCTGTAGACCAGGGAGTGGGGTGGAGGAGGGTAAAGAGATGCAGCAGTGAGGGAAGGCCATCAGCAGAAGAATAATTAGAAGACCAACCCAAATTTACACTAGTTTGTTAGCTGATGGGTTGTCATTTCAGTCCAGATGCTTTCAAGAGATTCAAAAAAAATCTAGAATTCTCATATTGGTGAGTGGGGAAAAAAAGGGTGAAAGTATCATGCTATATCTTTTTACATTGTTACAATAGAAACATTCAAAGCAAAAAAAAATATTTATGGGTCTGGGGTGTGTGTGTGTGTCTAACAGAAGTCCTGTCTGATAATATTGAACAGATTGGTATAAAAAAGAAGGGCCTATATATAACCACTCCACCTTATAGATGGTCTGCATTAGGACAGCAAGGGAAAGTGAATCACGCTTCTGCATCGTGAATAATGAATGCAGCATATTGAGCAACATAATCACTCTCTAATTGTTAGCATTCTCTTTCACCAGTAGAAATATCAGAGACAAAACTCTAGGACTTAAGAAGGACATATTTTGTTCCACATGGAGAATTTGAGGTCAAGGGTATATGAAAGTATTAACTATGCTTGTACTGTCTTCTTTTTAAAAAAATTTCAACTTTTATTTTAGATACAGGGTGATATGGTTTGGCTCTGTGTCCCCACCCAAATCTGATGTTAAATCGTAATCCCCAGTGTCATGAGAGGGACCTGGTGGGAGACTATTGGATCATGTTCTCGTGATAGTTGGTGAGTTCTCATGAGATTTGGTGTGTTGTTTTGTTTTGTTTTGTTTTTGTTTAGTTTGAGATGAGGTCTCTTTATGTTGCCCAAGTTGGTCTCAAACTCCTGAGCTCAAGCCATCCACCTATCACAGCCTCCCAAAGTGCTGGGATTACAGGTGTGAGCCACTGCACCCAGCTGACATCTGGTTGTTTAAGTGTGTAGCACTTCCCTCTTCTCTCCCTCTCTCTCCTGCTCCTCCATGGTAAGACGTGCCCGCTTCCCCTTTGCCTTCTGCCATGATTGTAAGTTTCCCGAGGCCTCCCAGACATGCTTCCTGTATAGCCTGTGGAACTGTGAGTCAATTAAACCTCTTTTCTTCATAAACTACCCAGTCTCAGTAGTTCTTTATAGCAGTGTGAGGACAGAGTAATACACAAGGGTTACATAAACATGTTTGTTACCTGGGTACATTGCACCCAGGTAGTGAGCATAATACCCAATGGGTAATTTTTCAACCAACATCCCCCTTCCTTCCTCCTCCACCCCAGTAGCCTATAGTGTCTATTGTTACCATGTTTATGTCTATGTGTACTCAATGTTTAGCTCCCACCTGTAAGTGAGAACATGTGGTATTTGGTTTTCTGTGCCTACATTAGTTAGCTTAGGATTATGGCCTCCAATTCCATCCATGTTGCTGCAAAAGAATGAACATGATTTCATTCTTTTTATGGTTGTATAGTATTCTATGGTGTATATGTACCACAATTTCTTTAACCTGATGGGCACCTAGGTTGATTCCATGTTATTTGCTATTGTGAATAGTGTAGCAATGAACATAAGTGCATGTGTCTTTTTGGTATAATGATTTATTTTCCTTTGGATATATACCCAGTAATGGGATTGCTGGGTCAAATGGTAGCTCTGTTTAAAGTGCTTTGACAAATCTCCAAACTGATTTCCACAAGGGCCAAACTAATTTACATTCCCACCAGCAACATATAAGCCAAGGACAGTGCTGAGAAGGGTATTTTCTATGTTTTCTTCTAGGACTTTTCTAGTTTGAGGTCTTACATTTAAATCTTTAATCTATCTTGAGTTAACTTTTGTACATGGTGAAAAGTAAGGTTCCAGTTTCATTCTTCTGCATGTGGTTAACCAGTTGTCCCAGCACCATTTATTAAATAGGGAGTCCTTTTCCCATTGCTTGTTTTTGTCAGTCTTGTCAAAGATAAGATGCTTGTAAGTGTACGGCTTTATTTCTGAGTTTTCTATTTTATTCCATTGCTCTATGTGTCTGTATTTGTACTAGTACCATGCTGTTTTGGTTACTGTAGCTTTATAGTATAGTTTGAAGTCAGATAGTATGATGCCTCTGACTTTATTCCTTTTGCTTGGGATGGCTTTGGCTATTCAAGATCTTTTTTGGTTCCATATGAATTTTAGTGTAGCTTTTTATAATTTTATGAAGAATGATGTTGGTAGTTTGATAGGAATAGTGTTGAATCTATAAATTTCTTTGGGCAGTATTACCATTTTAATGAAATTGATTTTTCCAATTTTTGAGCATACAATGTTTTTCCATTTATTTGTGTCATCTCTGATTTCTTTCAGCAATGTTTTGTAGTTCTCCTTACAGAGATCTTTTACCTTCTTAGTTAGCTATATTCCTAGGTATTTTATTTTATTCGTGGCTATTATAAATGGGATAATGTTCTTGATTTGACTCTAAGGCTGGACATTATTGGTGTATAGAAATGCTGCTGACTTTTGTACATCAATTTTGTATCCTAAAATTTACTAAAATCACTTATCAGTTCTAGTAGCCTTTTGATGATGTCTTTGGGGTTTTCTAAATATAGAATAATATTGTCAGCAAAGAGAGATAATTTGACTTCTTTTCCTATTCAGATACCTTTTATTTCTTTCTCTTGCCTGATTGCTGTGGCTATGACTTCCAACTGTACTTTCCTAAAATCACAGTTATAAGACAGAAGAGTTTAGCAGATGGGCAACTATAATGCCAGCAGCATCACTGCGTTATATTGGAGCATGAGTTCTTCATGATCATCTAGATAGGATGCCTTAGTTTGAGTGGTTGAACTCCAAGATGGTTTCAAAGACCAAAAGGCAATAATTTCTCTACATTTTTCTGTGAAAGGCATAAACTGACACTATTTTGCTATAACTCAGCAATTCTTTAATTTATTGAAGGAATAAAAAAGATATATTTCTGCTTGGATCTGTTTATAAGTATACCCACGTGTAGTTGCATAGGAAGAAAGGTGCACAATTTGTAAAATCTAAGACCCTGAGTCACTGGAAACAGGGTTACTTGTACCTAACATAGATATAATTTTAAATTGCAGGGAAAGTTCCATGCCCCTAATAGTTCTCCCATAATTCTGAAAAGCTTCACTTTTTTCATTCATTAGAGAAAGGTTTTGTAAATTCATAAAGCTCCTGAAATTGTACACAAAAATGTACAATTTTTATATGGGTTTGGGACACTTTCCTAGGGAGAGTGTCTAGGGCTATCATCAGATTCCCCCCAAAAAATTCTTTAGCACACTAAAACTAAGCCATTGAACACTTATTTGATCAATAAGCTCTTCAAATGCAAATTACCCTTGGAAGATTAGAGATGCCATTCACACAAACAGTTTTCAAAGGTTGATTGGCTTGTGACCAATGCATGCAGAAACTGTTACTAACCTGAAGCCTCCCTCTTAGGTACATTTCTAATGACTGCAGGTTAGGTGAATAGGACACTCAGGTTGCACAGACTTATATATCTGCAGATGCTGCATGGCGCTTGCTTTGTAGTCTTTTTTAGCAAATTTGCTAACCAGACACCCTGCTCCCAGCTTCATTTCTTAGGTTTCTCACCAGTCCCCCAAAAAGTAATTGTGGAAAAGCAATGGATAACTTGCGTAGGCTTCTGAGTTCACCTAGAACATTTCAGGTTGAGTGAGCAAGTTAAAAAATATAGCTTATATTTTTGTCAAGTTACTGTACGTGAAACTTGATATTTGACAATGACTATGCTAAAAAAAAGTTTTCAGATTGCGTTAGACACTCTTGACTTTTTGATGTAGATTGTTCAGCTGACAATTTTACATGTGAAATTGTAAAATAAAACTGAATGTTGTCATTTTATTGAATTCAATCTTCTAAAAATGTATTCTTTTTTAAAATATGTCAGTGTAAATTTGCCAACTGTCTCCTGGTAGATTAAACTATCTTTTATTGTAAGATTATACTTATCCTAATTTTTAGGTATTAAGCTGTCCTTTATTTTATAAAATTATGGTTATAAAGATGAGTTAAAAAATGATCACCCAAAATTTTCAAAATTTTCCTTATTCATAAAATCTGAAAGCCTAACACTGATTTATACTATAAAGTGAATTAGCTTATCAACTTGATTTCCTACTTATAGAAGCCTGGATGCTCTAATGAAGAAAAAGTGAAGGCAATGGGAGAAAGAATAGGGAGAAGTAGAGATGTTCTGACATTTGAGAAACTTCAGTCTTTGTTCCTGTGTGCTGCTATAACAAAACACCTGAGACTGGTAATTTACGAAGAACAAAATTTATTTCTCAAAGTTTTGGAGACTGGGAAATCTAAGATTATGGCACTGGTATCTGATGTGGGCCTTCCTGCTGTATCCTCACATGGTGGAAGAGCAAGAAAGAGAAACCACTCTAACATGCCCTTTTTATGGTGGCATTTATCCATTCATGAGTACTCAGCCCTCGTGAGCTAAATACCCACCACTAGGTCTTACCTTCCAATGCTGTTGCATTGAGGATTAAATTTCTAACACAAGAATTTGGGAAGACACATTAAGATTACAGCAGCTGACATAGGCGAAACACTCTTGTTAGGGTTTAGGGTTGTTGAGGGCAGTATGAAGGATCTGGGGACCTGGATACCAACAGGGAAGTTGGATGGACCCTTAAACAAATTCTGTTTTTGTCATCATGTTACCAATGGCCTTTTATGGCAGTCGGGGTATATTTTTGATAGTAACTGGCTAACAAAGCTAAAAGCTAATGCCTCCACTACAAAGACATCTTAGAGGTGTTATTTTATAAAAAACTAAAAGTTGTAGATCACCTGACATGTTTATTTATAGGGAATTCTGGAAAAAAATTGTTTTATTTTGCTTTCCTGGGTCTATCGCTCTGGTGACAGTTTAGTACATATAGAGAAACAAAGAGATGTTGCTTAAGCTCAGACAAATCTAGAACAAACCAAAGATCCTGTTTGTACAGTTCACCTGGGCCTGGTGACATGGCCACATTGCATGGAAATTCCTCGTAGATACTATTCCTGCTGTTCTGAGGATTATCTCAATCATTCCTTCACTCTTTCAGCAAATATTTATTTGGAAAGAGTTGGATCTTTCCACCCCATCCAATTCAACTAACTAATATACACCAGCCAAATAAGAATGTTGGATCTTTAAACATCAAAGGCCACATTTATATGAAGTGGAAAATACATCTTTAAGTTTATAAAAGCCCTGGCAGAAGCCTGGATTTTTTTTTTTTAAAGAATCGTGACCATCAGTCTGGTAAATGACTGCTCACCCAGTGGCCTGCTGTTGAAATCTCTCTGGGCCACTTGGTATCTTTGGTTTACAACAAAGAAAGGCTCATTCTGCAGCTATATAAAAGGATGTCCTAATAAAAAAGCTTCTTACCTGTCTCAAAGGAATATGGGAAGGATGAATTAGATAATGCCTTCAAAGGTACTTTTAAATGGTGCTATGGAAATAGAAGACGCTATCGCTATTGTCATTTTGTTATAGACAATAGTGTTACTTGTTTTTCTTGGAAAAGCTAACTTTGCATCCAAAAAAAGCCAAAAAGCAAATATACTTAAATCAGCCATTTGAGGGACTTAAAAATGCATTTGTGGCTAGATGGACTTTTCTTTTCTATGGTTCCCTTCTCCTTTCCTCCCTTCCAAGTTCAAGCAACCCCATGAGGCCTGAAGTTTCTGAAGTCAAGGGTCGAGAGAAGAATAGAGACAGGCAATAGCAATATATAAGTAGAAAACAGCAGAGAACAAAATTACAGAAACTTATCACAAGAGGAGACCTTTGAGAGCATGTCATTCAAACTCTTTGCTATAGTAATAGAAGACTTAGACCCAGAAAGGTTAAGCAACATTCCAAACATTACACAGATAGTTAAAAACAGTCATGGTCATTCTTAAACATATCCTAATGGCTGGAAAGAGAAAAGGAACTCTCCAGTGCCTGTTTCAGCACCACCATAGTCCCAGGACCTGCCTCATACTCATGAACATGTCTCCACAGGATGGGAGGTAAGAGTTAGGGCCCTTGAGTCTAGTGACTTGGGCTCCTTCCTGACCCCACCCTACTCCCTCGTAGGGTAACCTTGGACAAGTAATCTCTCTAAGTTTAATTTCCCCAGGCTGTAAAAGTGGATGTTAGCAGTACCTACTCACCATGGGGTTGTTGAGAGGATTAAATGAGACTACATAGGCAGTGTTTAGCACAGTATCTAATGATAATTGTTGTTTTAGTGTCCCTAGATAACAAAATTAAATGAGAATTAAATGGGAAAATGCATATAACACGTTCATCATCGTGCCTGACATCATAATAATTGCTCAGTATGAAGTATTATTACTTCATACTCCCACACAAGCATTCATTTAACAAGTATTTCTTGAGTTCTTACTGGGTGCTAGGAACTATGTTGTGCCCTGAGGATTCCACTCCCTGAGCTCAATGTCCTTGTCATCAAATGGAAGAGGCAGACAAATGCATGTAGTCAAATACATGCTCTATATTGGGGTGGACAAACTTAACCCACATGCCAAATCCATGCCTATTTTTGTATGGCCCATGAGCTAAAAATGGTTTTTCCACGTTTAAATGTTTGGAAAAACTTAAATAAAAGAGACTATTTCACGACACATGAAGAGTATATGAAATCCAAATTTCAGTGTCCATAATTACATTTTATTGGAGCACAGCCATGCTCATTCATTTACATATTGTCTGTGACTGCTTTACCCTATAATGGCCAAGTTGAATAGTTGCAACAGAGACCATATGGTCACCAAAACCTAAAATGTTTACTATCTGGCCCTTTTCAGAGTGATCTGCCACCTCTGTTCTATATCTTGGTAAATATCACAATATAAATGTGTACTGAGAGGTGCTAGAGAAGAATAAGTGGGATGGAGGCCCCCTAATCCTGCCTGGGAACTGTGAAAGCTTCACTAAGGAGCTGAATCTTTTTTTTTTTTTTTTGAGACAGAGTCTCGCTCTGTGGCCCAGGCTGGAGTGCAGTGGCACGATCTCTGCTCGCTACAAGCTCTGCCACCTCCTGGGTTCACGCCATTCTCCTGCCTCAGCCTCCCGAGAAGCTGGGACTACAGGCACCAGCCACCACGCCTGGCTAATTTTTTTGTGTTTTTAGTAGAGACGGGTTTTCACCGTGTTGGCCAGGATAGTCTCGATCTTCTGACCTCGTGATTCACCCGCCTCGGCCTCCCAAAGTGCTGGGATTACAGACGTGAGCCACCGCACCCAGCCGGAGCTGAGTCTTAAAGGATGAATAGGAGTTTGCCAGATGGAAAAGGGGACATGAATGTGTAAAGGCCCAGAATCAGGGCAGGGCAAAGGAGGGTCTGGGAAAACAGCAACACAGGGAGTGTTTCTTCAAGCAAACCCTGACCTCACTGTTCTAGCAACATCCATAAAAGCCATCTCAAGTGTTCAGGGTTTCAACTGTCTGCCAGTCTCCAGAACTATGTCCCCAGTGCCAGAACAATTACCTTGTCTCATAAAAATCACCTAGAACTTCTGATCCCTCTGGGTTTTCAAGTGTCTGATGAAAATGAGACTTAATGACCTCATTGTGAATATGAGCCTTCCTTGTGTGCATGACCAGTCTCACTAGCATGTGTCCCAGGATTAATCTACAACTGTGACTAATTCTTACTGAAGGTGTTAAAACTAGACTTGGCTACAAAGCTTTAAGGAGCATTGAGACATGTGCTCCGTGGATAAAAAGGAGCAGAGTAAAAAGAAAATAAACAAGGGCAGGCCAGGACTTAGCAAGTGGCAGCAAAATGACACCCAGGAATATGGGAACAGCTATTAAAGGGTATCTTCTGATCCCTAGATTAGAAGACAGGCAGAATTGGGCGGGGCGCAGTGGCTCACGCCTGTAATCCTAGCACTTTGGGAGGCTGAGGTGGGCAGATCACGAGGTCAGGAGATTGAGACAATCCTGGCTAACACGGTGAAACCCCGTCTCTACTAAAAATGCAAAAAATTAGCCAGGCGTGGCGGCGGGCGCTTGTAGTCCCAGCTACTTGGGAGGCTGAGGCAGGAGAATGGCGTGAACCCAGGAGGCAGAGCTTGCAGTGAGCCGAGATGGTGCCACTGCACTCCAGCCTGGGGGACAGAGCCAGACTCCATCTCAAAAAAAAAAAAAGAAAAGTGCTTAGTATACTAAAACACCTGTCCTCTGCATATACAGAAACTGCAGTGCACAAACAGGTAGAGAGGTGAGATGCACAAACAGTGCACAAATAGGCAGAGACGTTAGAAAAAAAAAAAAAAGAAAATGGGCAGAACTGACAATTGGAGACAGGCCTGAAACTTGAGTTGTGGAGGAGTAGGAAATGGCAAATGCACAAGCAATGGCAGTCATCAGAGCCTATGACATGGCACTGACTTCACCAGTCAGTGGAAGGCCATGCTGTTGTATACCCAGAGGCTGCCATAAGCTTGAAGTTACATGACAGAAACTAAGAAGACTAAATCCAAATGTGAAATACATGCACATGCGCGCGCGCGCACACACACGCACGCTTGCTCACACAAACACATATCAGTTTACCTTCTCCTTTCTAACTAGGAAGGGTCAGTTAGGCACAGCAGTTCAACTCAGCCTTGTGTACCCTTGAGCATTACTTCATTCTTCCAGCCAGCCCTCATCCATCGAACAACACAATGATTGAGCTCCTCTGTGAGGCAAGCACTATGCTAATTTCTAGTACTACTGTAGGGAGCAAGACAGAAACTGTCATGGCTCTTGCAGAGCTCTCTGCCTAGCAGAAAAGACAGATGTGATGTCAATTACCTGAATCCTTTGGAATGACAGAATCAAGCAGCTTAGTAGAACCAAGCTGGGCAGTGGTCTACTGTGAGGACGGAAGGGGAATAGACAGCTCCCCTCTGTGGACATTCCCTTAGAGGCCCCTTAGAAGCGTGGTTTGTGTCCTACTTTTTGGTAGTGATTAAACAAATCTGCCTTGCTCTTACAGCCATGAGCACAGAAAGGCTTTGTCAAGGAGATAAATCCAAGTCACGTGCAGCACAGCGCACTCAGAGCATCTTCACCTGTTCCCGAGTCAATCTCTTCATGCCTGGCTCTCCCCTCGCTTACAAGGGGTGCTCTCCCAGAATCCTCCTTGGTGCCTCTGTGAATAGATTTCAGTGGGCAACCCCACCAGGCCAGAGATGCCCAGACATGTCTGCACAGCAGCAGGGGATACCACTTGTGTTCCTTACTGGGAAGCTACTGAGCCCGTGAGAAAATACAATTTGTCCAGTCCCTGGTTTTTTAGCTATGTTGGACATGCCAGAACCACGCTTAGAAGCAAACCAGTATCCCAGCCATGGGCTTACACAAACATCACTGACCGAGTGACCCTGTATGCAAAGAAATTCTGTGGTTTGGACTGCTGGACTAAAATCAAATCCACATTGCATATTTATCATCCCCCAAACAATATTCACACTATAAATCAAGCTCTAGCACTTTGTAGAAATGCTTTCCAGTACAAAGTACCTCGTTGTTCTGTTCTTCACTAACAGTGTATTTTCTTAAATACGGAACCAAAGGCAGCAAACCATTCAACGTAATAGGGAAATGCTCTTAATGCAGCAAGTATTCTCCATGCTGCCAAACTCCAATAAAATCAGAGGGAAAATATACTTCCTTCACCCTCAATAACAAGAATGTGCATAAATTTGAGGGAAAAAAAAAAAAGCTAAGGGACCCACTTATAGCCCCTCTCACAATCACAATCGAACTACCTGCTCTTTGTAAAGAATGACTACAAGTAAATCTTCGTCTGTCAAAATGAGTAGTATTGTTATTTTAATATTTATATGTGTGTCAAAAGTAGGTGCAGCCTTATATAATAAATAAGACTATACCCAAAAAACAGTAAAGTCTCTGCCCCAAGAACCTTTACAATCAAAAGTATAAATACAAGAAGGAAAATTGCAGATGAAGCCCTGAGTAGAAATGGGATTTGGAGGTGGAACGCTTCAGTCAGTACGTGGGCTGTGTCAGATTTCAAGAATGTAAAAGGAAAGGCTGTTTCAGAAAGCAGAACAAAACAAAAAAAAAGAGTATTTTAAAAAGAGAAAGGAGACAATGATAAGCTAGGAAGTGAAGTGTTATCTCTCCTTCTGGGTTCCATCACTTGGGCTAATGCTCAACAGAGATTCCACAAAGTGACCCAAAGCAAAAAACCTATAGCAGAGGAGGTTAGTTTCAAGTGGTGGTTGAGAGTATGGTCTCTGAGATAAGAGTGGGTTAGAATCATGACTCTTACAGGTCTTGGCTCTTGGCTCCTGTGATTTGGATCAAGGTCCTTAATCGTCTCTGTAAACCCCAGCTCCTCATCTGTAAGATGGGGTAACAATTGTAGAATACTTAGACCCACAGGGTTTCAGGAAGATTAAATAACGAAGAAAGCACAGTGTGTGACATACAGAAAATGTTCCAAATAAATCTACCTTTTATTTTTATTTTTACTTTTAGAGACAGGGTCTCACTCTGGTGCCCAGGCTGGAGTGCAGTGGTGCAATCATAGCTCACTGCAGCCTTGAACTCCTGGGTTCAAGCAATCCTCCCGCCTCAGCTTCCTAAGTTGCTAAAATGACAGGCATTTGCTACCATGCCCAGTTAATGTTTTTTAATTTTTTATAGAGACAGGGTCTCTCAATGTTGCCCAGGCTGGTCTTGAATTCTTAGCCTCAAGTGATCCTCCCAACTCAGCCTCCCAAAGTTCCAGGACTACAGGCATGAGTCACTGGGCCCAGCCTAAATCTATGATTTAAAAAAATAAATCTGTTTGTCCTCATCTTGAATAAAATAGGAAGAAGTGTTAGAATGGTGCAGTGAGGAAGGACATGGCATCCAGAAGGCCTTGGTTTTGGTGTTAGCACAGGACAAGTCATCTAACTCCACCCTGGGGTCAATTTCTTCACAGGAAACAAAGATGTTGGACTATAAACTATGTTGAGCTAAACCTAAAGCTCCCTCAAATTCTTAAAATAATTCCATGACTCTGAGTTTAAAACCAGTAAGTTCCTGTATAAATCATATTTCTTGCCAAAATGCCAAGCACCATATGGACTCTCTTGCTCTCTGTAATCTGGACTCAATGATGCCATAAATCAAATTATGTCTTCTAAGACACAGCTGACAAATTTAGACTATAGTGTGGGCGTTTGTCCTGTTCCCTTCTTTCTTATAGTTCAACATAAGTCCCAACAAGCCCAGATTCCCTTTGTTTTAAAGGTCACATGACCTTGACACTTTTTCAAGTAAGAAGTGGCATCATGACCTTATACCTTTGGAGAAATGCCTCAAGGCCTGGAATTATGAAAATACATCCAGTCTATTTCATAAAGTTTTCCTAAGTCTGATACTACTGAAATAAAAAGTGTAATGCTTGCACTGAACAATAAAAATTACATTGGAAGTGCATAAGCAATGACAGTTAAAGGAATCATGGAATGTATCTTTTCTAGGAAAATATCTAATGATGGGTGATTTCCAAAGCCCAGGGTCATGGTTCTGAGTGGCATACATGCAATTTCAAAATATCTCTTCATTCACATTTCTCATAACCATCAATGCAAGACTCCTGCTCTTTTGATAAGAGCTAGATATCATTTCATTTCCTCAGTGTTTCCCAAACATTTTGAAATCCTGTAACAAAAGGTGATATGAAACGGATGTATGAGATTTATCTAAAATTCAATTGTGTTTAGCAAAAACACTGCCTATGAAATTCTCCTTTGTGTGAGATCATACGTGATATATTGATGAAGCAAGATAGAGTAGGCACAATAAATGATCATGAATAATTACTTAAGCTGCAAGTATTAATGTCATCCTCATCTCTCTTTCCTCTGGCTATTTGCATCCCTTTTGAACATAGCTCATTTCTATGGAATGCACACTCTTCTGGTTGAATGTGCTGCTTCTCTCACACATAAATTAAATTAAAATTTTTAACAGTTAAAACCAGTACACCAACCAATAGAGGACCAACTCTGCTTGTCTCCATTGTGTTTGTAATAATACATGTTGATTTTGTTTAGTTTGTCACTGAAGAATGGTTCCAATGCTTGAAATATAATGCATAAAATAAAAAATAATTTTCATTACACTGCATTTAATCATAGTGACAAGCTGATAGGATGGCATGATATTAGTAAAAGAACATGGGTTTAAGTCAGAAAATCTGGATTTTCATCCTGATTCCACCACTTAATAGTGTGTGTCCGAGAGTCAGTCAGCACATCTGTAAAATGAGAGAGAGAATATTCACCTCATTCGACCATTTTGAGGATTAAATTAACTAATTTAGATCAATGGAAGAGCACCGTGCAAATGCTAGCTGAGATTCCATAATCTAGTCAATACCACCTCAAATTTTCTGTGTAAAGAGGTGGAATGACTAAATGGGAGGAGATGATCCATGACTAAAGGGGAGATAGATAGATATAGATAGATAGATAGATAGATAGATAGATAGATAGATAGATAATAAAAAGAAAGAATATATCAATAAGAATTTCTAATACATATATAACAGTTGATTATTACAAACTAAACTTTAAAAGTCATGGGGTCTCCAGACAGACGGTGGAATGGTGGTTGCTAGGGGTTGGGGAAGAGGAAGAATGGGAGGGTTTTCTTGTTTAATGGGTAGAGTTTTCATTGTACAAGGAACAGAGTTATGAAGATAGATGGTGGTGATGGTCGCACAATACTACGAGTGTATTTAATACCACTGAACTATACACTCAAAAATGGTTAAGATGGTAAATTCTATGTTATGTATATTTTAATACAATTTATAAATGGAAGAAAAATGTCATGGAGTCTCTGTGTACAGTCATACAATGTGTGGCCTATGTCAGGGCATCCCTCCAGCCAAGAGGATGAGTGGGAAAATCCAGCCTGCACTCCACTCACAAGAGGCATGTCCCAGCACAGGGCTGTGTCTGCCTAGAGGTAGGGGCATCTTTTTCTAATTTACACAAAGCCCTCCTGTGGACTGTGAGTCTGATCAGAATTCCTGCATTAAATCCTCAGACAATTCTCAAAGGTATTATTGCCCCACTCTTACAAATTAAAAAACCAAGACTCAAATAACTGAAATGAATTATCCAAGGAATTAAAGCATGAATCAAGGTCTTCTGACACCTAGGCCAATGCATTGCCTATTACATACCAGAAACCTAAGACCAAAGAAGCTCCCAAGTAAGTGCTGAGCAGATTGATTGATATAAACCTGGTCAAGACTTGACAAAAACTCAACCACAGAGGTAAAACTCCATTCTCCTCTCATTTCCATTAACGGATCCTGAGTCCACAGACAGAAGACCTAGAACATAAGTCTGGGACAGACAGCCCAGTTTACATCACATACGACAGAAGGACACACAATTTTTTCCATCCAAAATGCTTTCAATGTAAGAAGCAAAATAGATGTACAGCTAAATAAACACAATGAAGTGTTAATAGAAGTCATAATAGAAAGACCACACAACTGTTTTCCCATTTGTGTCTATGAACTGATGGAGGATTCAGATAAATGCTGTCAAGATGGGGTGGGGTGAGGCTTCAGACCGGATGGGACTTGGAAGTTAGGAGGGTGACCCTGAGGTCTCTTTGTGGTGAATTTGTCAGAGCATACTGGCTGGCATGGGCTGCCAAGGGTGGGACAGGCAGTCACAGCATCTACATCCTGCAGGTAGAGTTGAGCAGAAAAAGCCCAAGGGATACAAGCTGAAAATTGCATGGAGCAGAGCAAAGCCTGTAAACTGGAGAAATGTGTACCAATGACCCACTCATGGAGGCAAATTATCAGAGATCCATGGTCAGATAAAGGAACAGCATGTAAGCCAGAGGAGAGTCTGAATAAGCAGCAGAAAAAGGTGTGTGCGTTGTGCTCCTAAATACACTGTACTCTTACTGTGAATGAACTAGTTTCATTTAAAGAACCAAGGTCAGAAGGGACAGGAAGACTTAAGCCCTGGAGTTCAGGAAGGCCAAGTAGTGAACAAATGAAATATTTATATGTATAAATCTTTAGACTGGTGCTATGAAAGAGCTCAGTAGCCCTGGAGAGGATGGAGTCTTCAAAAACCAAGGTAAATGGAGCTGAGAAGTAGAAAAATCATAGGAACGTGAACAAAAGGAAAAATCTAGGGCACAGTAGAGTGGCATTTATTCACTCATTTATTCGTTCAACAAACTTCACGGAGTGTTCATTAATGATATATATAGTAATAGTAGTAACAGCAGCTAACACTTACATAGCACATGTTCTATGCCACACGTTGTTTTAAGGACTTTTAAACCTTTTAACCCTCACTGCCCTGCGAGCTAGTTACTCCTATTATCCCTGTTTTGTAGATGAGGAAACTGGGGCACAGAGAAGGTAAATATTTTGCTGGCGATCATTCAGCTTATGAGTGCATGAGCAGCATTTGACCCAGGCTCTCTGGATCCAGAGTCTGCTTACATCCTTCACTATGATAATAACCTACTATGTTCTTGCTCTCTGCCAGCCGCCACAGATGTGGGAAGGCCTGGCTTCTGTTCCTAAAGGAATTTGTCACCCAGTGGAAGTTGTGGAATAGCAGTAAATAGAAATGTGGAGGAGAGGGGCCCGTGACAAGTTTCAGTTAATCACAATTTTCCTGGGTTGGCCCAGATTTTCTTGCTCTCATTTGAGTCCCATCCATGGAGAGCTTACCAATTATGGGAACTTAACAGTGGTATTAACTAGGGGGAAGAGAACAAATCCGACTTCCCAAACACTCCTCCACTCTTCTAATAATAGATTTGAATAATGCACATATAGTTTGAGTCCTTAGCAGATATCTGGAATTTATTTCTGCTTTGCCTGAAACCTTTTATTAGAATAATAATTTTTAAAAAGCCTAGGACATCCTATAGCTTGACATTAAATAAATGTAAACCTCTACTCAGAAACTATTTAAATTTTGTTTAAAGTGTTCTCTGTGAAAGTTAAATGACCTTTAAGAAGAAACTCTGAAAATGTGTCTGCCATAAGGATAATTTATGAGCTGAACACATTCCACAGGTACTGCTAAGAGTGACACATGTGTTCCTGAAAAAGTACAGGAAAGTTCAGTGACATTCACAGTACTTTGCTGAAGAGCCCTGTCTAGTTGCTTCACTGATGGGCACTGTGGTTTCTGGCTTTAGCCTGTCCTGAGAGCCCTGGACGAAACAGCCCTTGAACCCCAAGTGCTGGGCACATGAATGTGATGGACAAGCGTTTGCTGCTGTTTTTAAGTTCTCTTTAGGTCAACATTTCCAGGCATATATCACTACCTCACAAATCACCCTAAAACACAAGAATTTAAAGCAACTAATAGAATTTATTTTTGCCCATAAATGTGCAGTGTGGGCAATGCTCCACAAGAACAGGTCATCTCCGCTCCCCTCGGCTGACGTGGGGTCGAATACTTCTCTTTATATCCACCACGTGGCCTCTCCAGTATGGCAGCGTCAAAGTGGCCAGACTTTTTACATGTCGGCTCAGGGCTTCCAAGGCATGTGTCCCAAGAAAGAGCATGGGGGAACCTGTATTACCATTAATGATCTAGTCTCAAACATCACTCAGCTTTACTTCTGCCATATTCTATTAATCAAGGTAGTCGGTTTCAACAGAGGTGTCCAACAACCTCTGTGGCACCAGGGACTGGTTTCATGGAAGACAATTTTTCCATGGGGCGGGGGGCAGAGGGTAATTCTGGAGGGGGTTGGTTTCAGGATGAAGCACACATCCTAGATCCCTCGTATGTGCGGTTCACAATAGGGTTCCTGCTCCTATGAGAATCTAATGCCAATGCTGATCTGCCAGGAGGCTGAGCGCTGGTGGTCATGCTCACTCACCCACCACTCACCTCCTACTGTACGGCCTAGTTTCTAACAGGCCAAGGCCCAGGAGTTGGGGACCCCTGAGTTATAAGACCAGGACAGGTTCAAGGGGAGGGGAAAATAGACTCCTCCTTTTGTTGGATGGGGGTGTGACAATGTTCTGGAAAATTACATAAGATGGAAAATATTGCTCCTGCCATTTTTGACACAGTCTACCCTAAACTCACAGGAAGAATTTGTCTCCAATTCCATAACAGGAACTGATGTGCTACTACTAAGAATATGTTAGTTTAGCTCATGAAGCTGTGGATCTTGTTTTCATCTTTTCTATTGGCTTCCAGAAGACCCATAGACAAATGTGTTGCCTTCCTCTAGCCAGATCCCCTGTAAAATTTCATATACAGTAACTTACCCTGTGTTCATTTTATTTTCCCACCATTAGTTTCCCTTTGCTTCAATTTTCCTCACTTTTAAAATACACTGTTGCTGTATATGTATTCTACCAGCTGCAACGAAAGTGAGATATGAATTTTAAAATTTCCAAGAATCAGCCGGGTGTGGTGGCACACACCTGCCATCCCAACTGCACTAGAAACTGAGGCAGGAGGATCACTTGAGCCCAGGAGTTCAAGGCTGCAGCGAGCTATGATTGCACCATTGTACTCCAGCCTGGGTGACAGAGTGAGACCCTGTCTCAAAAAAATAAATTAAGTAAATAAAATACTCCAAGAAACCAGAGAATCCACCCAGTAGAAAATACATCTAGTTTAAAAAAAAAAAAAAAAAAGATAGCAAAAGAGGTTAAACCTCACTAGTAATGATAAAAATGAATATTAAAAGAAGTCACCATTTTTTCTTATCACTTAATTGGGTCCTAGGCTCAGTGTTTAGTCCTTCACTAACACTGTAATTATTAAAATTATTTTCTTTCCATTAGTCAAGGATGAGGATCAGGATATGGACAATGAGATCAGTACTTCTGGATGTACCTAGGAGAACTGTAAAACTGCACAATTGCTTCCACAGAATAATTTGGTGACACTTATTAAAGGCCAGAAAATACCATGAACTTCGATCCAGTAAAATCTCTTCTAGGTTCTAGAACAAGGAAATAACCCAGATTCTGGGAAATCTGATTTATGCATCAGGACATTGTCTCATTGTCTAAATGCATTAGGAAGTCATCTTAGTTTATCTTTTTAAAAATTGTTGTAAAATACACACATACAAAATGTACCATTTAACTGCATGTAAGTGTACAGTGTCAGTGGCATTAAGTGTATTCACATTATTATGTGGCCATCACCACTATACATGTCCAGAAGTTTTTCATCATCTTTAACATAAGCTCTGTACCCATTAAACAACAACTCCCCATTCTCTTTTTATTTTAATTAATTTATTTATTTTGACATGGAGTCTAGCTCTGTTGCCCAGGCTAGAGTGCAGTGGCGCAATCTCTGCTCACTGCAACTTCTGCCTCCTGGCCTCAAGCAGTTCACTGCCTCAGCCTCCCAAGTAGCTGGGATTACAGGCACCCACCACCATGCCCAGCTACATTTTTGTATTTTTAGTAGAGACGAGGTCTCACCGTCTTAGCCAGGCTGGTCTTGAACTCTGGACCTCATGATCCACCCACCTCGGCCTCCCAAAGTGTTGGGATTACGGGCATGAGCCGCCACACCTGGCCAAAAGCTCTCCATTCTTATCTCCCTCAACCCCCACCCCTGGTAACCACGATTCTACTTTCTGTTTCTGTAAATTCCACTGCTCCAGGTACCTCATATATGTGGAATCATATGGTATTTGCATTTTTTGTGGCTAGTTCACTTCCCTTAGCATAAAGTCCTCAAGGTTCATCCATGTTATAGTATGTGTCAGAATTTCCTTCCTTTTTAAGTATGACTAATATTCCATTGTATGTGTAGTCCACATTTTGTTTATCATTCACATTTCATTCATCCACGGATGGTTGGGTTAGTTCCACCTTCTGACCACTGTGAACACTACTGCTGTGGACAGGAGCACACAAATATCTGTTCTGAGTCCCTGCTTTCCATTTTTTGGGGTATATAGTCAGAAGTGGAATTGCTTTGATTTATTTGATGTCAATGAAATATTAGAAACCATCATCATGTATACCAAATCAGGGAACTGTTTATTAAATTACATACAGACCCTTCATCTTCTATCTCCTTTGGAAATGAGGACTCTGGAGACCTCCCATGAGCCTTTCCTGGCCAGGCTGTCCACGTCCTGCTCTTGCCTCTGTCACAGCACCTGTCCCATTGTGTTGTTGTTCGCTTGATTGTTTCCTCAACCAGAGCTCTGTCAGGAGAGTGACTTTGTCTTCCATCTCTGGCCTCAATTCCCCAATTCCTGGCACATAATACGAGCTTGAAAAGTGTTGACTGAGTGAAAAATAAACTAGCTAGAAATAGGGCAGTCAGAAACCACCTCATAGTAAATTTGATTCAGATGTTTATCAGCTGATTGTGGAAACCTCATAAAGGACATAAACCTACACTATAATTTGGGGAAAACAAAATAAAAATCTTAGAAATGATAGGAAAACCTTAGGTCAAAGGTGAATATACCTATAGAACTTAAGGGCACTAAAGTGGGTTGTGTTGTTTTAGTATTTAATGTGCAGAGAGAAAGTGAGGTTCTTGGAGACAGTGAGTCCTCCAGGAGGCCAGGGAAATCTTTCCCACATGGAAACATTCACACGTACACATCATTCTTTGCCTTCTATTCCAATGACTGTACATAAAAATATACACATCTATATTCTAAGATAACAAATATCTAATATTCTAAACTGCCAGAGCTAGTAAATATTTCTTACCCATACTATATCAAACCCAGTCTTACATTTTAAAGAAATAAATTGATTTTCAGTAATAGATATCGATAAATCCCAAATCTTATTTGATCTAGATTTTCCCCTTTTTTATTAAACACCACATCCTTAGAAGTTCAGTCAGACCTTTATTCAACATCACTTCCTTCAAGATGACTTCTCTGATCCCCAGCCTGTCCCAGAGCACACCCACCAATGTATTTTTCCTTCCACTGCTTGACTCACTCTTCGTGTCACTGTCACCTGATATGCCATCATTCAGGCTTTCTTTTATTTTCTGTCCCTCATTTTAGAATGTGCACTTCTTGAGGACAAAAGCTTTTTTCACTCTATGCCTAGATCAGCATCAAGAGTATACTGGCAATTTAAAAAATATTTATTAAATGATGCCAGGCATGGTGGCCCACACCTGAAATCTCAGCACCTTGGAAAGCTGAGATGGGAGAATTACTTGAGCCCAGGAGTTTAAGGCCAGCCTGGGCAACATAGCGAGAACTTGTCTCTCAAAAAATAAAAATAAAAAAAATTAGCCAGGCATGGTTGCATGTACTTGTGGTCCTAACTACTCAGGAGACTGAGGCAGGTAGACTACTTAAGCCCAGGAGGTGGAGGCTGCAGTGAGCCAAGATCGCACCAGTACACCCCAGCCTTGGTGACAGAGTGAGACCCTGTTTCAAAAACAAACAAAAAAAACCCCAGCAATATATGTTAAATGACTATGCACATAAAATAAAGTTACATTTAAAAATCAATGACTAAATTATATAAACAACATGAGAAAATGTGTGTATATATGTAAATATATGTGTGTGTGCAGACACACACAGACACATACACACACAACTATGGTTTGAATGATGGTGTCCCCTACAAAATTCATGTTAAAACTTAATCACCAATGTGATGCAGATGCTCCTTGACATACAATGGGGTTACGTCCCTATAACCACATTGTGAGTAAAAAGTATAATGTCAGAAAGTATCATAAATAATCATTTAATACCCTGATAAACCCATGGTAAAGTCAAAAAATCGTAAGTTGAACTATTGTAAGTCTGGGACTATCTTTTGTACTAAGAGGTGGGTCCTTTAAGAGGTGATTAAGTTGACTCATGGATGGGGTTAGGGCCCTTATTTTTAAAAGCTACAGGCAGTGGGTTTTCTCTCTCCTGCTCTTCTGCATTGTGAGGACACAGAGTTTGGTGCCCCTTGCTCTTCAGCCTTTCACCATGTGAGGAAGGAAGCAGAGCAGACCCTCACCAGAGGCTGACCTGCTGGTGCCCTGACCTTGGACTTCCCAGCCTCCAGAACTGTGAAGAGATAGAAATTTCTGTTCTTCCTAAATTACTCAAAATATTTTGGTATTTTGTTATAGCAGCACAAATGGACTGAGACACACACACGTATAAAAACACACACACAAAACACACACAACACATAAAAATGATTACATGCAAATACACTGAAAGTTAAGAGTAACACAGAAACTATAACATTGGTGGGATTAAGTCTAGCTTTTTTTGAATTCCAAATGTTCTAATGCAGTTGCATTCATTTCATTGTGCTCTCTGTAGCTAGGTAGGGTATTGCTTGGCCAACAAGAATTCTCCTGTTGACACTTGGGTGAATTCACAATGCTCTAGAATCTTTTTCTCAGTATTGCAAGCTCATATAGATGTTTTTTGACAACCTGAGAGTAGATCATTCTTTATAGATACACTCACATTAACCTTGCTTATAAAAGACCACTATATAAACCAAAGTGCAGATTATGTCTTTAAAATAAAAAATTTAACTGCCAAGGGGAAAGGATATTTGTTGGGAGCTCAGTTATAACCTGTTGACTTAGTGATCATGGAATCAGATCAACAGCATTTGGCTTGAAGATGCTGATGTTTAAATAGGAATGTTTGTACTGTATGGGGCCTGATGGCTGCATCACCATGAAAAGGTTATTCCTATCCCCAGACAGATGGCATTTGCTGGACAGGAGAGCTCCTCCTGATCACGGCAGAGACATAACGCCAAGTCTGCCTCTGTGACCTTGCTAACTTCTGTCACTAATCATCTACTTCATTTTCTCATTGACATGATTTTTCTTACTAAATATTAATTCAACAGACTTCATAATAACTTTTTGACTTGCTAATATAGCCAGTTGCATATTGTCCTTCCTGTTTCTGGACCTTAGCAACATTTATATTTGTCATGTTTTTGCATCTGTCTAAACTCATTATGTTTTTCTTTTACAAGTAATTGCTAGAAACTCAGGAGTACCTTGTTTTCCCTATTGTCTACACTGGAATTATAAAAACAATTTCTGAAGTCAGGAAAGTAAATAATCTGTATTAGGAAAAGTTCCTTTCTAAATAATATTTTTTAATGTAAATGCTTTGGAACTTGTAACAGAGACCCAGCTTGAATCTACCATGTATTCATCTCAAATTTAATGTATTTGAACATTGCAAAAGGACTAGTGGGGCAGGCTCACCAGGAATCTTTTTAATTATGATCAAACTCTTCCTAGGAAAGAACTCATCCAAAAAAAAGAGTCAATGTCCTCTTGAAACTTGGAAGAGAGAAGTAAATGAGAGTATAGCATAGGGACTGTCATTCAGACTCTCCTCCAGCCCACACTCATGACAGGTTGTGCCAGGGGAGCCAAAACACTTTCTTCTCTGAAGCCTGCATGGGACCTTTAGAGTTTATCAGCAGTGGCTGGGTGATGGTGGCAGCAGCTTTGTGCACATTGTAACCATGGGTAGTAATAGCTTCAAAGTTCAGGTGTCAAGGGCACAGAAGTCATGCCCCCACTGCCAGTCATCAAGTAACTTACATCAAGTATCTCATCATGGACATTGGCAGTTGTGGCTCTGTGGGTGGACACTGGCAATGCAGCTGCACTGGGCATCTATGGTAACCAGGGCTATTATTATAGCTATCCAGGAGAGGAGATGTTTTTGAAGTTTACATAACACATCCATTTCTTAGAGACTTTCAGACTATTTTGGCAAATTTAAGAGGCCTGAACCTTGTTCAGACCAAATGAGAATGCATATACACAAATGTTGCTTTGTAACTGTTGTTATATTCTCCCATACCAATGTAGGAGTGTCCTGGGAAATACAGTTCACATACCTGAAAGTTAAGTTTCAGTTGGATAGAATCATTTCACTTATGAAAAATGATTCCTTCTCAGATGACAAAAGACCAAGTAATCACTGTTATTCCTACTAAAATCAAGCTATATCTGGGTTTGGAAAATGTTCACTTTGAAATTTGAAAAATTATTTTAAAAATAGAGTACAAGTTATATCATAAACACTCCTCTCTGCCACCCAAAATAAACAAACATTAATATCTTGTTACATATGCTTCAGATCTTTATCTTACAAGAAGTAAAAGATTAAACTCAAAGATACTGTCCCTTAGAGCCCCTTCTCCACTCCCATTCCCACCCCTCCCCTCCATCCCAAGAGCAAATTATGGATGCCATTTTTAAATCCACAACAAATAATGTAATACATTATTTATAGATGTGAAAATAACTACAAAGCAAAAGTATAATGACAAGGAATAAATATATGCTAAGGTAATTTTTAAAAATAAGAGATGGAAAGAGAATGTTTTACTCCTCTCATAAATACTATAAATTGTTTAGACCCTTTTAAATTCATATTTAATTCAAGGAAAAGTAATCAAGGATAATCGAATACTCTAAGAAAAGTATTGCACAGCTATAACCTCACTCTTCCTTTTCAGTTGAGTGAGAAAATGATAGAAGAAAGTTGGGAACTGGGAACCAGAGATAAGATAGTGTTTCGTCCTCCCAGCAATCCTTCCTTTAAAAACTGACAGGAGAGACCCACAGTTGATCTCTGAGAAGTGAGTAGCTGGAGGCACCAGGATACCAGCCAAGCCTAAAGGATAAAGCAAATCCCCGGACATAGCTTTTGATTCCAAGCTAAGAAGTGCAAGGTAAGCTACCAAAAGCATTCTAATCAGGGCCTAGATGTGTTTGATTACAATAAATCAACATCTGTAAAATTCATGAAAAAACTACCCAATGTTTTCATAGCCTTTATTTGACTTTAGAGCAATTAGAAAGCTTCATTTAAGTACAGTAATCATTAAATCTATTTAAATAAGGTTTTCAATTGCAAAGCAAAAATAATGTACAAATTGGGGATTATACATCAGGAGCCAGATTTCTAATTAAACAAGGAGATTAAACCTATTCATTTATCTCTGTTTCTTTCTGAAATTTATCCAATATTAATATTAAAGGAATAAAAAAATACATTAACTCTCAAGTTCTCAGAGCATGAATGGGGCTTGACCACTGGCCCTAGATTGGGGAAAGAAAATGGAAGTCTCAGCCAGGTGTAATGGCTCATACCTGTAATCCCAGCACTTTGGGAGACCAAGGCAGGCAGATCACTTGAGGTCAGGAGTTCCAGATCAGCCTGGCCAACAAGGTTGAAACCCCCTGTCTACTAAAAATACAAAATGTAGCCAGGTGTGGTGGTGCGCACCTGTAATCCCAGCTACTCAGGAGGCTGAGGCATGAGAATCACTTGAACCCGGGAGGTGGAGGTTGCAGTGAGCCGAGATCCCGCCACTGCACTTCAGCCTGGGCAACAGAGCAAGACTCGGTCTCAAAAAAAAAAAAAAAAAAAAAGGACGTCTTTCAGAAAGCAAATCACAGGAAACAACAACAATAAAGAAGAATCCACAAAGTTCTGGAAGATGGAAAGGAGGTGGACTCATGGTAATTGAGTCGAAGAGAGAAGGCTGGAAACTATCACGCTGGAGGAGAGAGGCAAGAAGACAATAGGAGCCAACTCTTTCACGTCATAGAATCCCAGAAAGATACAAGATTTGGAGGTGCTAGGAGCCAAGTGAGACTGATAACTAACATCCTCCTTTTTCCTCAGTGGAGTACACAAATGGTTAAGACACAGATGTGGATGCCAGACAACGGGAGATCAAATGTCACCTTTAATCTAGAATCCTACATTGGATACTGGACTAGAAAAACATTTGGGGAAAAAGTAATGAAATTCAAATACGGTTCCATGGATTAGCTAATTGTAATGTATTATGAATCACCTGCTTTCTGTCTTTGCTCTGTGGTTATGTAAAAAGTTAACATTAAAGAAAGCTGGGGGAGGAACGTACAGAAATTATCTGTACTATTCGTGCAAATTGTAGGTCTAAAATTATTTCAAAATTAAACTTTTTAAGTTAAACATCTCCTTGATTGCTGATAAAGCCAATATTAGAAAGCATAGCTTATTCTGCCTGAATTGGATAAATGTGCTCACTTCAGATTTGGGCAGATTTACCTAATCATAACTGCAAGCAATACTGTGCCATTTCAAGTCTTACCACAGAATAGAGTCAGCAGGCTCTAAGCCTACACAGGGCCCAGAGCTAAAGAGAGCACATGCTCTGCTTCAGACAGGCGAAACTTCAGTTTAATATCTTAGGATCTCCTCAAAGAAAGGTGAGCAGAAAGGGCTGAGCTATGCCTGCCCAGTTCCTTCCCCGCTCTCCCCAATTAAGTATGTCACTCCTTGTCGCCTGGGGAGGAGTCAAGACAGAGAAGAAAGAATCCAGGAGCATTGTTTTCAACGCAGTGCTCTCAGACTTTTTGGTCTCAAGGCCCTTTTACACTATTAAAAATAATTGGAGACCTCAAAGAGCTTTTGTTCTTACTAGTTATATATTTAAACATCTACTATAAAACTGACACTTTTTAGTATTTATTTATTTATTTATTTAAATACTATTACTAACACCAATAGATGTTAACATGAATAACATATTTCATGAAAAATAATAATTTTTTCCAAACCAAAAAGTATAATGAGAAGAGTGTCCTTGTTGTTCATTTTTACAAATCTCTGTAATGGCTGCCTTAACAGAAGACAGCTGGATTATCACAGCTGCTTCTGCATTCGATCTGCTGTGATATCACATGTCATGTTGCCTCTGGAAAATTCCCCTACACACTTACAGGAGAATGAGAGTGAAAAGAGCAAATAATATCTAGTGTTTCTAGAAAAAATATTTTGGCCTTCCATCCCTCAGAGATCCCTGGACTACTCTTTGAGAACTACTGTTCTAATAAATGTCTCTCTATGTGCAGAACAGACGAGGTAAATGTTCCCCCAATGGAAGGCAGCACAAAGGCTGTAGAAGACAGTGATGAAGGCTAAAAGAAGGGTGCCCCAGAGACAGAGAAGCTTTGAAGAAAATCTGGCTATGAAGCAGAGAAACTCTTCCCCCAGTTTCTCTTTCAAGTAGCACTGTCAGGTGACTGCCTCTCTCTCTCTGCTGGCAATTTACTGAGAGGCTGAACCCTGACAATCTCCAGACTCAGGGAAGCCGGCAGAGCTGAGGAACACCCTACTAAAACAGGAAACTGGGAGGAATTTAGCACAAGATTCAATGACATCCCTCATCCCTCTTGCCCTACTCAGCTTCTAACATCCTGGCCTCTTAGTTTGTTACCCATGCCCCAACACACACACCCTAAGTGAGAGGTTGGGAAATTCTTCTCTGAGGAAACAGAATAAGCCAAGAAGGGGGAAAAAAATAAACCCTATAAATACTGAGAGTTGGGATATCCATCAATGAAACAGCCCCAATCAATTACCCAAAATTAAAGCCCACATCTTGGCAAGCCCCACCTCTGCACACACAGTTCCAATAGCTGCAGATGTTGCACTCTTGTGTGCTAATAGACAGTCCAGAATGACTAAACCAGACATTCTCAGAAAGCATCCAATGGGGAAAAAAACAGACAAAATTATAAAAAACGAATGAAAAGACAATGTGGTTTCTTTAAAAAAAAAAAAAGAACATTCATCAACAACAAAGGGCTTCTTGGAAATTAAAAACATAAAAGCAGAAATTTAAAAATTAATTAAAGTTTTGTAAGATAAAGCTGAGAAAGTCTTTCAGAAAGTAGATCAAAGAAAAATGAATAGAAAATAGAAAAAATAATACTTAGAATATCAGAGAATTGATACCGGCTAAACTTGCAACAAATATAACCCCAGAAAGAGTTAACTGGGAAAATTACCAGATAAATAAAAATTAAATCTTCACAGAATTGAGGAGCCTGAGTTTCCAAGTTGAAAGAGTCTATTTCCAGGAAAATATATAAATATATGAAAAAGCAAAAAAAAACACATAGATGTGAAACTCTAGCAAACAACGGATAAAGAGAAAATCCTAAAGGCTTCAAGAACACAAAAACAATGGAGAGGCATCAGACTTGAGAATAATAACTCTAAGAATCACATGATAATGGAGAAATGAAATGCCTTCAAAATGCTGAAGAAAAATGCTATCCACCTAGAATCCTAAACTCAAATCATCATTCAAGGATGAGGATAGATTAAAGACATATGCATAAAGGCAACATCTAAAAAAGATTACTTCCCAGGAAAGCCTTTTTTCAAGATGCTCCTAGAAGGTGTAATCCATTGAAAGAAAAGAGTCAACCAAGGAAAAACAACAGGGAATCCAAGACAGAAGGTGTGGTTGTCAGTCTTCAAGACGGCCCTAAATGAGCCCCTCCTCCTGGGATTCACAGCCTTGTACGGTCCCCTCTGGTATTGGACAGGGTCTATGTGGACAATAGAAGATAGCAGAAGTAACAAGCTATTCCTTCTGGCATTGGGTTCCGTCTTTCTCCCTTCCACTCTTTCTCTCTCACCAGCCACTAACTCTGGGGGAAGCCGGTGTGAGCAGTGCTATAGAGATGTCCGTTTGGTGAGAACTGAGTCCTCCTGCCCAAAGCTTCTAATCTGAGCTTAGAAACCGATTCTCCAGTGCCAGTCCAGCTTCAGATCATTTCAGCCTTGTGAGAAACCTGAACCAGAACCATCCAGTTAAGCTGTTGCTGGATATGACCCACAGAAACTGTGAAAAAAACAAATGTTTGTCAGTTGATGCTGCTAAGTTTTGAAGTGATATGTTACAAAGCATCAGACAACTAATACACAGTGGATCTAACACAGAAGAGAAGAGAAAGACATTTCTAAGACAAGAAAGCCCCAGGGCAACAGCCATGTAGCCATCAGTATCCTGTCCAGATTTGAGCAGAAAGACTGAGGTCTCTAGGAAAGATGTCTCAAAAAAAAAAGTAGAACTGATAAATTATCTTGTGTATTTTATGATGGAGAGAAGTTGCATTCACTTACTTCAATGTGAATATATATTTAGTTACGTTCACAAACACTCCAGTTTCAGACTGAAGTGTTTGCTAATGGTTACATGGAAAGCTAAGCAAAAGAAAAGTTGTAACAATTATTAACTCTAGAAAAAAAAAGGGTTCAAGAAAGGAAAGGTAACTAAAGTACATATTTAGCCCATATGCAAATAATATTTATATCATCATAGTAATGGAGATGCCAGACAGTGATATACCCCCCAGATTGTGGTAATTCTACTGAGAGTATGAAGAAATGAAAGCTTGTGTAGCAGGGAGGGAGTGGTGGTGGTAGAGCATGTTGATTTAAGAAAGCTAAAATTTATCTTCTGTAATGAGAAGTTAGTGGATGATGTCTGAAACATGAAGATCAAAACACTTTAATCTAAGTATACTATTGACAAATGCAAAGGTAAATTCCAGAATAACAGCTAAAATAATTGAAAGGAATTGACTCTGGGGAGCAGAAACTGAGGGTAGGAAGCAATGGCATCATGCAGTGCTCTGCCATAAGTTCTGTTATTCTCCTTGTCTCAAAAAATTTTGATCCAAATAAAATTTTATTATTGTTATTGAGACGGAGTCTCCCTCTGTTGCACAGGCTGGATGATCTCGGCTCACTGCAACCTCCGCCTCCCAGGTTCAAGCGATTCTCCTGGCTCAGCCTCCTGAGTAGCTGGGATCACAGGCACCTACCACCATGCTCGGCTAGTTTTTGTATTTTTAGTAGAGACGGGGTTTCCCCATGTTGGCCAGGCTGGTCTCAAACTCCTGACCTCAGGTGATCCACCCACGTTGGCCTCCCAAAGTGCTGGGATTATAGGCATGAGCCACCACACCCTAAAATAAATATTAACAGCATTTACCTATCATGGGACAAAAATCAATAGGCAATGTCTACAATTAATAAACCACAAAATAGAAAATATCTTCATATTTGTCAGTATCTATCAGAAGATACCAAAAACACAAATAGTTAAATATGGTTTCCTCTGAAAGACAACACTGGGAATGGCAATATTTATTGCTGCAATACAAACCATCCCCAAACATAGTAGCTGTGATGGTTAATATTAGATGTCAACTTGATCACATGGAAAGATGCCTGGATGGCTGATAAAGTATTGTTTCTGAGTGTCTGTGAGAGTGTTGCCAGAAGAAATTGACATTTGAGTTGCTGGAAAAGCATTAGTTGTGAGATGGTTTCCCTACCCTGAGATGTCCTTCAATGCCTCAGGGAGAGGAAAACCCACCGTCAATGTGAGTGGACACCATCCAATCGTCAGTCAGTGCGGCTAGAACAAAGCAGGTGGAAGAAGGTAGGATAAGTTTGCTTGCTGAATCTTCTGGCTCTTTTTCTTCTTCCCGTGCCAGACGCTTGCTTCCGCTCCTCCTGCTCTTGAACATCAGACCCCAGGTTCTTCCATCCTTGGACCGTGGAACTTGCACCAGCAACTTCCCAGGGGCTCTCAGGCCTTCGGCCACAGACTAAGGCTGCACTATCACCTTCCCTGGTTTTGAGGCTTTCGGACTTGGACTGAGGGACTACCGGCTTCTCTCTTTCCTCTCTTGCAGACAGCCTGTTGGGGGACTTCACCTTGTAATTGTGCAAGCCAATTCTCCCTTATAAACTCCCTTTTTTACTATTACTATACTTTAAGTACTGGGATACATGTGCAGAATGTGCAGGTTTGTTACATAGGTATACATGTGCCATGGTGGTTTGCTGCACCCATCAACCCATCATCTACATTAGGTATTTCTCCTAATACTATCCCTCTCCTAGCCCCCCATCTCCCAAAAAACCCCAGTGGGTGACGTTCCCCTCCCTGTATCCATGTGTTCTCATTGCTCAGCTCCCACTTATGAGTGAGAAAATGCAGTGTTTGGTTTTCTGTACCTGTGTTAGTTTGCTGAGAATGATGGTTTCCAGCTTCATCCATGTCCCTGCAAAGGACATGAACTTTTGTATGGCTGCATAGTATTCAATGGTGTATATGTGCCACATTTTCTTTATCCAGTCTATCATTGATGGGTATTTGGGTTGATTCCAAGTCTTTGCTATTGTGAATTGTGCTACAATAAGTATATGTGTGCATGTGTCTTTACAGTAGAATAATTTATACACCCAGTAATGGGATTGCTGGGTCAAATGGTATTTCTGGTTCTAGATCCTTGAGGAATTGCCACACTGTTTTCCACAATGGTTGAACTAGTTTACACTCCCACTAACAGTGTAAAAGCATTCCTATTTCTCCACATCCTCTCCAGCATCTGTTGTTTCCTGACTTCTTAATGCTCGCCATTCTAACTGGCATGAGATGGTATCTCATTGTGGTTTTGACTTGCATTTCTCTAATCATTCTCTAATGACCAGTGATGATGAGCTTTTTTTCAAATGTTTGTTGGCTGCATAAATGTCTTCTTTTGAGAAGTGTCTGTTAGTGCCCACTTTTTGATGGAGTTGTTTGTTTTTTTCTTGTAAATTTGTTTCAGTTCCTTGTAGATTCTGGATATTAGCCCTTTGCTATTGGATAGATTGCAAAAATTTTCTCCCACTCTGTAGGTTGCCTGTTCATTCTGATGATAGTTTCTTTTGCTGTGCAGAAGCTCTTTAGTTTAATTAGATCCCATTTGTCAATTTTGGCCTATGTTGCCCTTGCTTTTGGTGTTTCGGTCCTGAAGTCTTTGCCCATGCCTATGTCCTGAATGGTATTGCCTAGGTTTTCTTCTAGGGTTTTTATGGTTTTAGGTCTTGTGTTTAAGTCTTTAATCCATCTTGGGTTAATTTTTGTATAAGGTGTAAGGAATGGGTCCAGTTGCAGCTTTCTGCGTATGGCTAGCCTGTTTTCCCAATACCATTTATTAAATAGGGAATCCTTTCCTCATTGCTTGTTTTAGTCAGATTTGTCAAAGATCAGATGGCTGCAGATGTGTGGCATTATTTCTGAGGCCTCTGTTCTGTTCCATTGGTCTATATATCTGTTTTGGTACCAGTACCATGCTGTTTTGGTTACTGTAGCCTTGTAGTATAGTTTGAAGTCAGGTAGCGTGATGCCTTCAACTTTGTTCTTTTTGCTCAGGATTGTCTTGGCTATATGGGCTCTTTTTTGGCTCCATATAAAATTTTAAGTAGTTTTTTTCTAATTCTGTGAAGAAAGTCAATGGTAGCTTGATGGAGACAGCACTGAATCTATAAATTACTTTGGCCTGTATGGCTATTTTCAAGATATTGATTCCTCCTATCCATGAGCATGGAATGTTTTTCCATTTGTTTGTGTCCTCTCTTATTTTCTCAAGCAGTGGTTTGTAGTTCTCCTTGAAGAGGTCCTTCACAACCCTTGTAAGTCATATCCCTAGGTATTCTATTCTCTTTGTAGCAATTGTGAATGGAAGTTCACTCATGATGTGACTCTGTTTGTCTATTATTGGCGTATAGGAATGCTTGTGATTTTTGCACATTGATTTTGTATCCTGAGACTTTGCTGAAGTTGCTTATCAGCTTCAGGAGATTTTGGGGTGAAATCTCCAAAATTTTCTAAATATACAATCATGTCATCTGCAAACAGAGAAAATTTGACTTCCTCTCTTTCTATTTGAATAGCCTTTATTTCTTTCTCTTGCCTGATTGCCCTGGCCAGAACTTCCAACACTATGTTGAATAAGAGTGGTGAGAGAAGGCATCCTTGTCTTGTGCTGGGTTTCAGAGGTAAAGCTTTCCGCTTTTGCCCATTCAGTATGATATTGACTGTGGGTTTGTCAGAAATAGCTCTTATTATTTTGAGATATGTTCCATCAACACCTAGTTTATTGAGAGTTTTTATCATGGAGGGGTGTTGAATTTTATCGAAGGCCTTTTCTGCATCTATTGATATAATCATGTGTTTTTTCTTTTTCATTGGTTCTGTTTATGTCATGGATTACATTTATTGATTTGCGTATGTTGAACCAGCCTTGTATCCCAGGGATAAAACCTACTTGATCGTGATGGATAAGCTTTTTGATGTGCTGCTGGATTCAGTTTGCCAGTATTTTATTGAGGATTTTCACATCAATGTTCACCAGGGATATTGGCCTGAAATTTTCCTTTTTTGTTGTGTCTCTGCCAGGTTTTGGTATCGGGATGATGCTGGCCTCAGAAAATGAGTTAGGGAGGAGTCCCTCTTTTTCTATTGTTTGGAATAGTTTCAGAAGGAATGGTACCAGTTCCTCTTTGTACCTCTAATAGAATTTGACTGTAACTCCATCTGGTGCTGGGCTTTTTGTGGTTGGTAGGCTATTTATTACTGCCTCAATTTCAGAACTTGTTATTGGTCTACTCAGGGATTCAACTTTTTCCTGGTTTAGTCTTGAGAGGGTGTATCTGTCCAGGAACTTACCCATTTCTTCTAGATTTTCTAGTTTATTTGCATAGAGTTGTTTATAGTATTCTCTGATGGTAGTTTGTATTTCTGTGGGATCAGTGGTGATATCCCCTGTATCATTTTTTATTGTGTTTATTTGATTCTCCTCTCTTTTCTTCTTTATTAGTCTGGCTAGCAGTCTATTTTGTTAATCTTTTCAAAAAACCACCTCCTGGATTCATTGATTTTTTGAAGGGCTTTTCATGTCTCTATCTCCTTCAGTTCTGCTCTGATCTTAGTTATTTCTTGTCTTCTGCTAGCTTTTGAATTTGCTCTTTCTTCTCTAGTTCTTTTAATTGTGATTTTAGGATGTTGATTTTAGATCTTGCCTGCTTTCGCCTATGGGCATTTAGTGTATACATTTTCCTCTAAATACTGCTTTAACTGTGTCCCAGAGATTCTGGCACATTGTGTCTTTATTCTCATTGGTTTCAAAGAACTTATTTATTTCTGCCTTGGTTTCGATATTTACCCAGTAGTCATTCAGGAGCAGGTTGTTCAGTTTCCATGTAGTTGTGCGATTTTGAGTGAGTTTCTTAATCCTGAGTTCTAATTTGATTGCACTGTGATCTGAGAGACTGTTATGATTTCCATTCTTTTGCATTTGCTGAGGAGTGTTTTACTTCCAATTATGTAGTCAATTTTAGAATAAGTGCAATGCGATGCTGAGAAGAGTGTATATTCTATTGATTTAGGATGGAGAGTTCTGTAGATGTCTGTTAGGTCTGCTTGGTCCAGAGCTGAGTTCAAGTCCTGAATATCCTTGTTAATTTTCTGTCTTGTTGATCTGTCTAATATTGACAGTGGGGTGTTAAAGTCTCCCATTATTATTGTGTGGGAGTCTAAGTCTCTTTGAAGTCTCTAAGAACTTGCTTTATGAATCTGGGTGCTCCTGTATTGGGTGCATATATATTTAGGAAAGTTAGCTCTTCTTGTTCTGTTGATCCCTTTACCATTATGTAATGTCCTTCTTTGTCTTTTTTGATCTTTATTGGTTTAAAGTCTGTTTTATCAGAGACTACGATAGAAACCCCTGCTTTTTTTGCTTTCCATTTGCTTGGTAAACATTCCTCCATCCCTTTATTTTGAGCCTATGTGTTTCTTTGCATGTGAAATGGGTCTCCTGAATTCAGCACACTGATGGGTCTTGACTCTATACAATTTGCTAGTCTGTGTCTTTTAATTGGGGCATTTAGCCCATTTACATTTAAGGTTAATATTGTTATGTGTGAATTTGATCCTGTCATTATGATGTTAGCTGGTTATTTTGCTGATTAGTTGATGCAGTTTCTTCATAATGTCAATGGTCTTTACAATTTGGTATGTTTTTGTAGTGACTGGTACCAGTTTTTCCTTTCCATATTTAGTGCTTCCTTCAGGAGTTCTTGTAAGGCAGGCCTGGTGATGACAAAATCTCTCAGCATTTGCTTGTCTGTAAAGGATTTTATTTCTTCTTCGCTTATGAAACTTAGTTTGACTGGGTATGAAATTCTGGGTTGAAAATTCTTTTCTTTAAGAATGTTGAATATTGGCCCCCCACTGTCTTCTGGCTTGTAGGGTTTCTGCAGAGATCCACTGTTGGGCTTCCCTTTGTGGGTAACCCCACCTTTCTCTCTGGCTGCCCTTAACATTTTTTCTTTCATTTCAATCTTGGTGAATCTGACGACTATGTGTCTTGGGGTTGACCTTCTCAAGAAGTATCTTTGTGGTGTTCTCTGTGTTTCCTGAATTTGAATGTTGATCTGTCTTGCTAGGCTTGGGAAGTCCTCCTGGATAATATCCTGAAGAGTGTTTTCCAACTTGGTTCCATTTTCTTTGTCACTTTCAGGTACACAAATCAAACGTAGGTTTGGTCTTTTCACATAGTCCCATATTTCTTGGAAGCTTTGTTCATTTCTTTTCTTTCTTTTTTCTCTAATCTTGTCTTTTCACTTTATTTCATTAGTTTGATTTTCAATCCCTGATATCCTTTCTTCTGCTTCATCAATTCCACTATTGATACTTGTGTATGCTTCACAAAGTTCTTGTGCTGTGTTTTTGCTCTCCATCAGCTTATTTATGTTCTTCTCTAAACTGGTTATTCTAGTTAGCAATTCCTCTAACCTTTTTTCAAGGTTCTTAGCTTCCTTGAATTGGGTTAGAACATGCTCCTTTAGCTTGGAGGAGTTTGTTATTACCCACCTTCTGAAGCCTACTTCTGTCAATTCGTCAAACTCATTCTCCATCCAGTTTTGTTCCCTTGCTGGTGAGTTGTGATCCTTCAGAGGAGAAGAGGCATTCTGGTTTGGGGAATTTTCAGGCTTTTTGCACTGGTTTTTCCTCATCTTCGAGGATTTATCTACCTTTGGTCTTTGGTGTTGGCGACCTTCAGATGGAGTTTCTGTGGGTTCTTGTTGCTGTTGATGCTATTCCTTTCTGTTTGTTAGTTTTCCTTCTAACAGGCCCCTCTGCTGCAGGTCTGCTGGAGTTTGCTGGAGGTCCACTCCAGACCCTGTTTGCCTGGTTATCACCAGCAGAAGGGGCAGAACAGCAAAGATTGCTTCCTGTTCCTTCCTCTGGAAGCTTTGTCCCAGAAGGGCACTTGCCAGATGCCAGTCAAAGCTCCAACAGACCTGCTAGCAGTGTCTGTCAACCTCTGCTGGGAAGTGTCGCTCAGTCAAGAGGCACGGGGGTCAAGGACCCACTTGAGGAGGCAGTCTGTCCCTTAGCAGAGCTGGAGTGCTGTGCTAGGAGATCCCCTGCTCTCTTCAGAGCCAGCAGGCAGGAATGTTTAAGTCTGCTGAAGCTGTGCCCACAGCTGCCCCTTCCACAACGTGCTCTGTCCCAGGGAGATGGGAGTTACATGTACAAGCCTCTGGCTGGGGCTGCTGCCTTTCTTTCAGAGATGCCCTGCCCAGACAGAAAGAATCTAGAGAGGCAGTCTGGCTACAGTGGCTTTGCGGAGCTGCAGTGGGCTCCGCCCAGTTCGAACTTCCGCTGGGGCTTTAGGCTTCGAGGGGAAAACCTCCTACTCAAGCCTTAGTAATGGCAGATGCCTCTCCCCCCACCAAGCTCATGCATCCCAGGTCAACTTCAGACTTCTGTCCTGGCAGCAAGAATTTCAAGCCAGTGGATCTTAGCTTGCTGGGCTCTGTAGGGGTGGGATCCACTGAGCTAGACCACTTGACTCTCTGGCTTCAGCCCTCTTTTCAGGGGAATGAATGGTTCTGTCTCACTGGCATTCTAGGCACCAATGGGGTATGAAAAAAAAAAAACTCCTAGTGAGCTGAGATCGTGTCATTGCGCTCCAACCTGGGCAACAGAGCAAGACTTCGTCTCAAAAAAAAAAAAAACAAAAAACCTCCTGCAGCTAGCTCAGTGTCTGCCCAAATGGCTGCCCAGTTTTATGCTTAAAACCCAGGGCCCTGATGGTGTAGGCACCCGAGGGAATCTCCTAGCCTGTGGGTTGTGAAGACCGTCGGAAAAGCCTAGTATCTAAGCCGGAATGCACAGTTCCTCACGCACAGTCCCTCAAGGCTTCCCTTGGCTACGGGAGGGAGTTCCCCCACCCCTTGCACTTCCCAGGTTAAGTCATGCCCCACCCTGCTTCTGCTTGCCCTTCGTGTGCTGCACCCACTGTCTAACCAGTCTCAATGACATGAGCCGGGCACCTCAGTTGGAAATGCAGAAATCACCTGCCTTCTGCATTGATCTCGCTGGGAGCTGCAAACCAGAGTTGTTCCTATTCGGCCATCTTTGTACCACACAAACTCCCTTTTAAATAGACATATATCCTATTGGTTCTGTCCCTCTGCAGCACCCTAATACAGTAGCTTAAAACAAAAAGAATCAAGACTTGAAACAAAAACAATGCAGGGCTTGGTGAGAAAAGTTTGTCACTGCTCCACACAGAGGCAGCCAGGATAGCTCCACTGGAGCTCACTTGATATGCAGCCCAGATGGGCATGGGCATGAAGTGTCCAGTGCCATAGCTCCACAGTCTCTGCGGGCCAGGCCTCACATGACTGCTCCTTGTGTTCTGCCTCAAGCCCACACTAAATTTCTAATGTGACTTTGGTCATGCATGCTGTTTCGCAAACTCGCTGTCAGCCCCTAAGAAAAACAGAAAATCATCAAAATTAAAGAGACTAGAGGGCACAGAACAGGTATAGAGCTCTAGCCTGAAGGAACTCCACTCTCCCCAAGGCTGAAGTCTAGAGTGGCAGAGGATCTGAAAAGCATTAGTTTTCAGATGGTTTCCCTACCCTGAGGTATCCTTCAATGCTTGGGTTTACTTTTGGAGCCAGCAATGTACACATTCCAGGATGACATCTTAAATGAGGCGGCCATTTCCTATGTTGTTCCTACACGTTTTCAAAGAAAAAGGACTGCGTTCAGACCTGGCCTGCTCCCGAACATCTCCACAAGACTTAAGTTACATGCTTGAACAGCCGGATGGGCAACAGCCAAGCTGCCTGTCACGATACAGAGGCTTGCCAAGAGACAAGCAACTCTAAATCAAAAAAGGAAGAAAAAAATGCCATTCTCAGACCTCTCAGAAACTGGCCCAAGATGGAAACTCAGCTTCTCTGTGTCTAAAGCCAAGTCACTGAATCAGGTTGGTTGACTTTGAAGGCTGGAGGCCAATAATATTTGTAAGGGTTGTGTCCTAGAACAACCCACTGCTTTGACATGAGGTAGTGAAGAGGAAAACAGTACAGCTCCAGGTGTAATAGGTCTTTCTTACTGAGAAAAAAGCCCGTTTTAAAACAATTTTACCTCCATGACTTATGGTGACATTGAAAATTGGTTTTTTGTTGTTGATTTTTTGTTTCGTTTTGTTTTGCTTTGTTTTTTGCTTTTGTCTAAAATGCTAGTGTAGTAATAGCGTAAAATGTAAACAAGGCTAGAACTTTTCTATTCTCTGTGAGTCATGATTGATTAGCAATTACTACTGGGAAGAAATACAGCAAGGACAAAGGCAATCAACAGTTAATACTAGAACCTCAACCTCTTCCACATCAAAGCCTTTTTCTAGACTTAATATTATTCTCTCTGTTGAAGATGCTTATATATAATGGAATGACCTAAAATAAAAACAAAAGTTTTAAGCCTTAATTTCACCTTCCTTTACTCAGATCTTGTAAGTAGTCCATATATGAATTTAAAAATCCAAAGGGAACTGCTAACTTGAAAATTTTAAATACACAAGGTGTTGTATAATATGTAAATAAATTAATCAAGTATTGCCTTTTAATGAATGAAGACTGAAAGAAGTCTTTTCCATCCAGAAACCAGTATATTTTTACCTCCAGGGTTTCACATCATTTGACTATTCAGAAAATATTTATTGAGGAAGTATGTGATAGGGTTTGGACGTCTGTCCCCTCCAAATCTCAGGTTGAAATGTGACCTCCAGTGATGGAGGTAGGGCCTAGAAAGAAGTGTTCGGGTCATGGGAGCAGATCCCTTATGAATAGCTTAGCACCAACCCCTCAGTGATAAGTGAGTTCTTACTCAGCTTATGCAAGATCTGGTTGTTTAAAAGAATCTGGGATCTCTCCATTCTCTCTCTTACTACCTCTGACGTATGATACACCTGCTCCCTCTTCACCTTCTGCCATGATTGAAAGCTTCCTGAGGCCCTCACCAGAAGCAGATGCCAGCACCATGCTTCCTGTACAGCCTGCAGAACCGCAAGCCAATTAAACCTCTTTTCTTTGTAACCTATCCAGCCTCCGTTATTTCTTTATAGTAATGCAAAAATGGCCTAACACAGTATCTTTCAGGCACTATTCTAGGCTCTCGAGAGTATAGCCATGTTCTGGATATCGATTGTTGCCAAATGAATATCCCAAAATGTAGTGGCTTAAAAGATAGCAATCATTTTATTATTATGATTCATATTTTGACTGCCTAAGCGTATCAAAGCAGTTGTCTGTCAGGGTCTCTGAAATAGTTGCAGTCAGATGATGACAGGGGCTGGAGTCATTGCAAAGGTTTCTGTAATCATATGTTTAGCCATTGATGCTGGCTGTCAACTAGGACCTCAGCTGGGGCAATTAAACATAGCCTTTGTGTAGCCTGGGTTTCCTCACAGCACGGTGACTGGGTTCCCAGACTGAGAGAACCAGGAAGAAACGACATTGCTTTTACGATGTATCCTTGGAAATCACATAGCATCACTACTGCCAATAGTCACAGACCTGCCAAGATTCAAGGGAAAAAAGCATAGACCCCTCACATCTCTCAATGGGAAGTGTGTCACTGTCACATTCTAATTAGACAATGTGGGATGGGAGATCTTCTTGTGCCCATCTTAGAAAAGTCAATCTGCCATGAGAAATAAAAATATTATACAAAGTATCTGCCCTCATACATATGTTTAGGGGCTGAGAGAGCCTGGCAATAAATAAATCAAGAGAGGAATACCAGGCATGATAACTTCTATGCAGAAGAATTAGAGAAAGGAAGGGGAGAAATACAGATGGTGTTGAGCGTACCGTCTCTTTCGTACAGTGGTCACAGAAGCCTTCTCTGGTAAGTGGCCATGTGAGCAGAGATCCTGGAGGAACTGATCCATTAAGCCATGTAGATAATGGGGCAAGAGCATTCCAGGCAGGAGAAACAGCAAATACGAAGGTCACGTAGGGAGAGAGTGCTCCATGTGCTGAGGAAATGACCAGGAAGTCAGTGTGGTGAGAGCAGTGACAAAGGTTCAAGAAGAAGACAGAGAGCTTGCAGGGGGCCAAGCTTGCAGAGCCTTTAGCCATGGTGAGGACCATGGTCTTTGCTCTGAGTGACAGGGAAAGCCATTGAAGAGTTTTTAGGAGGAAAATGGTAAAATTTTATAAAAACAGGATGACTCTGGCCACGACATAGAAAATAGAAGCACCACATCCAGATACAGAGTGAAAGTGGGAGATGAGTATGGAGGCTCTTGCAGTAAATCAGGTGTAAGATGATGACACTTTGGACAAGGTATTAGTAATTGAGTTGGTGAGAAGGAATCAGGTTCTGATGTTAAATAATGTCTTTTTTTAAACATTCAGATAAAAAGCCGTGTTTATGGATTTAAATATTAAAGCCTGAGCTTAAATAATAAATGTTAAAGGATAAAAGTGGATCAATTATCACTGGACTGCATATCACAAGCAAATTTTCTTTTAACATAGCATTATGGGTTGTCTCTAAAACATTTTTGAAGACTTTTCCTCTGGCAGCTTTAATACCTTTCCCTCCTGTGGCATAGTCCAGGCCACATATCCAAAGTGAAATGCAAATTAAGGAAATTATCACTTAGGCCAAAAAACCATTTGACTGAAGTATTCAGGTAATTGAAGAAAACATGTTTTAGGGGGTTTATACGACCTAGGTAATTCTCTCAAATTTCCACATCCCTTTACATATGCAGATAACAGTAGCAGCTGGGGTGAAACTCAAGGGTAAGAAAAATGTCACCCCTGTGAGGTAAATGGCTTCTTGTAGGACAAGAGAGTAAATCACTCTCCAGGCCACTAGGTGCCCTAAAGGAGGTCATTCCCTCCTACACATCAGATCATTCTATTCCCAGGGAGTTTTACATTCATGCTGGTTCATTGACCACACAGCCAGGATGGTTAGGCAGCTCTTAATAGATTATGTGTTATTTCCTTATTATGTTTGCTAAATGGTGGTGCATCTAATCATTTTTATCATGTAGGGAAATTTCATGAGGTCTCTCTGGCCTAGCCAAATCCTAAAACAGGATTCCCCCATTTATTCCCTTATGCCATAACTGAAAGTTAGCTGAACCAATTAGAGGGTACATAATAATCCAATTAGTTGTTCCTTACTTTTCTTAATGAGTGTAAAATGTGTGCCTGCTCAAATTACAGCTTATTTGACAAGATTCTTTGCTATGCTCCTACTATCACGACTTGGCATTATTTCATTTCTTTCCGTATTAACAGCATCAATCACAGTAGCTGAGTATCTCCTGTGAGCTTCCATAGGAATTGAGCTTGTCTTTACAAGGTAATCCTTCACCCTCCAACTCCAGCATCATGACCAGCTGTCTGAATTGCTGGAAAATGACCCCTCAGCAAAACTAAGCTGAAGCCAAACCACATCCTGAAGATGAAACACTTTTCTGGAGAATCAGCTGACACTTCAGATATAAGAGGTTTTGGTCCCATATTTCCAAGCCTTATACATTATCTTGCTGCCACCAGAGGTTAATCAATATGTTCTCTTAGGTTCTTTTTGTGATGATCCATCTACCAAGGTCAAGCAGGAAAAATGAGCAAAATCCATGCAAGGACTAAGATCCTAGCCATGAATTTTGGGGGAAGAGAAACTCTTGGGTTATTGTAAGACAGCCAGATCTAGTATCCAAAGGAGAACAACAACCGAAAAAACAAGAATAGAGTCGGAAAATTTTGTAACTTTGTCAACATTTATTTTCACCAAACAACTCATTAAATCACTATAAAAGTCAACGCATATGGTCGGATATGACAGTTTAAATTCTAGAAAGAGTTATAAGTCAAGTTAAACTCATAATACATAATGCAGTCTGGGTGTCTCATCCATGAATTATAACATTTTTATTACATCTCATCTGCAAATTACCAACTTGTTCCCTGTCCTGCCAATCTCTTGATTAAATGGGGGACTGTCAGGCATTGTGAAAATATATTATGGTAAAGGATAACTCCATCATTTGTCTCGGTTATTTCTACATGCTTATTTAAAGCTTTATCACTAGAGCAGCTGGTGCAAACTGAATTGTTGATTTAGCAAAGTGAGAGCAGAAACGAGGAAGTAGAAAAAAATTTGGCCAAAAAGACCCATGTTTTATTGTCATTATCTTGCTGTATTTCATCATATGTTTTTCTAATATTTGTGTATCTTGAATACTTTTGGTGTCCATTTTGATCACTTTAGTTCTTATTCTTCAAAGTTATTCTCTTCAGGCCTTATTCCCATGGGCCCAACTGAAGGGTGATTTATTCTGTATCTTACACAGATAATGGGGCAATAATTTGTACCCATCAAATTTCCCCATAAAATGGTTTAACATCTTGAATCAGTGCCAATAGGTCAGGTGAGAGTGTCAAGTATACATCACTTCACATTTATCAGAGAGCCACACTGCATTAGGTCCCTATAAAGAACTTACTTAAAAATTGACCTCCTTTATGAACTTTTATTCTAAAAGTAAAGGACACATTGATATATCAAAATATAAATCATAAGTATGTATATATTTGTCAATTTTTAATAATTTCCCTTTATTTGTATTTGTTTTGATTAGTGTGTTTACTTTTTTCTAGTTGCAAAGTAACAACATAATTATTACAGAAAATCTTGAAGATAAAAAAGTCCTAAAAAAAAGTCACCCACAATTTCAATACCCAAAGATATGGAGTGGAAACATTTTATAGCTTTCATGAGGAATTCTGATTTATGTTCTCCATTCATAGTAAACGAAAAAAAAAATTGCATTACTAATAGAATTTTTCTCAAGGAGAAAACCACTTTGCTTAGCAACACACCTAAGTAGACATATTTGATTATAAACTTGAAGACTGTAAGGCCTGGCTTGAACCATCTAAGACAAAACAAAGGAATATCTGCATGGCTCTGCCTCAAAAATGGACAGGAATCATAGTCTAGAAGGAGAAGAGTAGTTAAAAGAGAGGGTGCGCCTCTAGCATGGGAGAAGACTAGCATCTAAGGAGAGTTAGCCAGTAATTTTTAAGGCAGATGTGTCTGAAATGCCAAACAGGAATGTCTAATAGGCTTTTAATAGAAGCAATGAACACAGATCCTCTGACCCTCCAGGTCACCCCTGCCCCAAATGTTCAGTAAAGTCTGCAGTACACTGCATCCTAAATTGTTGAGACTTTGAGGAGAAAAGACACTGGAGATGGGCAAATTCAGCGGAATAACATCATGCAGGAAAAGAAATGGCATTCAACAGGGCAAAATGCAGACTGGAAATTTATAAATGAAGCCAAAGTAAGAATTCCCAGTCATAAATATTACCAAAAATCTCGCTTCCCTAGAATTTCAGAGATAATGGAAGAAACACTGACTTTCCCACTGAAATGGAGACTTAAACCAAATTTTACTTAAATATTAAAGACAACTCCCAGCAAATTGGAAATTTCAGGCTTGACACCTTATCATGAAGACTAAAAACAAGACTCTGTTTCTTAGCAAATGGAGAGTGAGTATTGATTCTTCATAAGAGACTGCCATGATAAAAGTGTTGTATTCAAAGATCAGTTTTGTCTAGTTAGAGCAATAAAATACAAGTAATATTTTTATCATACAGTAGAGAACACAGAGAAGGTTGCTACAATAATCCAGGTTCAAGTTGATGAGGGATGTGACTAAACAAGCTCAGCAGTGCCAGCTTCATGTGTGAAAATGACTGTATTTCCTAAGGCACCTGAGAGCAATTACACAAAGGAACAGGAATTTAGATGCCTATCCTATTTTATTGAAAATTCTACGGCCGGGCGCAGTGGCTCAAGCCTGTAATCCCAGCACTTTGGGAGGCCGAGTCGGGCGGATCACGAGGTCAGAAGATCGAGACCATCCTGGCTAACACGGTGAAACCCCGTCTCTACTAAAAAATACAAAAAACTAGCCGGGCGAGGTGGCGGGCGCCTGTAGTCCCAGCTATTCGGGAGGCTGAGGCAGGAGAATGGTGTAAACCCAGGAGGCGGAGCTTGCAGTGAGCTGAGATCGCGCCACTGCACTCCAGCCTGGGCGACAGAGCGAGACTCCGTCTCAAAAAAAAAAAAAAAAAAAAAAGAAAATTCTAAAGAATTAATGGGACTAATAGGCCTCATGACACAGGGTGGAGTGGGGAGAAGAGAGAGATGGTGGGAGTTGTATGGAATAAAGAGCTTAAATAGAAAAGCAAGCAAACCTAGTGTATTAGTTTCCAATTTCTGTTGTAAAAAGTTATCACATATTTAGTGGCTTGAAACAACACAAATGTATTATCTTATGGTTCTAGAAGTCCGAAGTCCAACATGAGTTTCTCTTGGCTAAAATCAAAGTGTAGGTAGGGCTGTGTTCCTTCTAGAAGCTCCAGGAGAGAACTGTTATCTTCTCCAGTTTCTAGAAGCCATCTATGTTCCCTGACTCAGGCCTCTTCTTCCATCTTCAAAGCCAATAGTGTAGCATCTTCTAATTTCTCTCTCACTTTGACAATCCTGCCTCTCTCTTTTAGACAGGAGGCCCTTGTGATTACATTGGGCCCACCCAGATGATCCAGGAAAATCTTCCCATCTCAAGATTCTCATTTTAATCACATCTATAAAATTCCTTTTGCCACGTGAGGCAACATATTACAGGCATTACAGGGTTTGGGGATTAGGATGGGGACATCTTAGGGCTCTACTCATCTACCTGACCACAACACCTGGCATTGCTTTTCCTACCAGTACCAGGAAGAACTAAGGGTGGGCACCATACTGCTAAGTAAGTGTGGGGCCAATTTCCTAAGTGAATGTCATTAACTACCTTTCAACTGGATCAATCATTCTACCAATCTTTTACCACAAACTCTTCCAAATACAACTGCAACTGCCAAGAGACTGATGGACCAGAGAATGGCTTCTTCATTCCAGGCACTTCTAAAGTCCAAGTGGTCAAATACCAGCCTCTTTTAACCAATGTTCCCACCTATTTCATGCAGCCAAATTTCACTAGAGGAAGGTAAAGCTAATGATTCCCTCATTCTCTGTAGTTTGACTCTCTCGAAGTGGCTATTGAGGAGGACAAATACAACTTAGACATCATGCCACATTCAGGGCAAAGGCAGCTAAGACTAATGTACAAAACCAGGAGAAGCTATTGATGTTTTTTAAGTCAATACAGGGGGTTGGGTCTTCATTTTGCTTTGAAAATACCTTTTTGTGGAAGATAGTTTCATTTTATGTATACAGATGATTTGTATAAATAGTAATAACTGTAATAATGAAAATAATGTCTACTTAGTGTAATTTAATCTTTAATTTGTCTTATGGAGATAGAAAATTTACAAATGGAAAAGGCATGCCCACGTTTGAGAAAAAAACAGAGGGAGAAAGAGTAGGATAAACACAGAGATCAGTGTTGTCCAGGATTTTCATCTTCCCCCTTCTCTCCTGTGGCTCAGGCTAAGAATGACATGGGTCATGCCATCTCAAAGTAAACTAGGCATGTCTGTGGGCCTGCCTCTGAGATAGTCTAAAAGTCTTGCCTATTTCCCAGAAGATTAGCATGGAACAGTAGCCCCTGGAAAATACCTTTAGCCCAATATTATGGGAATTAACCCAACCCAGTTTATGTAGAATATCCAGCTCTGGAATGAAGAATTAATGTAATCCAGGAGGTTAAAAAAGAAATAACTCAATTTTAGAAGATGAAAATAAATAGGCACAAACAGAAATCAATCTAGATGTTGTGCAAACCTTAGTGTCACTACAGGTGTTAGTGAAATCTACAGTCTGTAGCAAAGATTAGGACTAGCAGTGAGCCACGGTGATTGCATGGGTTAGAGGTAGACAAGGAGAACAATATTCCTGTCAGCATCACCTTCGACCATGCAATCATACCTATATATAGCCTAAATGAATAAAACACTTTTAACAGGGAAAGGAAGACATACAGTGACATCTATTATTGTGTGCAGTTTCTAAATGACATGGTAATTAAAAAAAACATGTTATCACTTGCTTTTTTTCTAATGGGCTACTTAAATGAAATTTTCAATGACAGCAACCAACAATGAGTAGAAGACCATTAAAATCAGTTAGGATTGTGCTTCACTGTTTTTAATACAAAAGCTGACAATGATTAAACAATTATGGGATTTGTTTGCCTCACACAACTAAGGATGGAAAGTGCTGGCCTGATAGGCCTCAGTGAAGCCATCAGCACCCAGCCTCTTTTTACCTTTTGGGCTCTGCCATCCTTAGCATGTAGACCTCTTTCTCCACACTTCCAGCCTCCTGATTGCCAGATGGCTGCTGCATCCCCCGGTCCCACCTCCCCATCTCAGGGAAAAAGAAGGGGACTGGGCAAAAGGCCAAAAGGGTAGGTGAGCTAAATCTATTCTCTTTTGAGAAGTTTTGTGGGGTTTTTTGGGTGTTTGTTTTTTTTTTTTTTTTTGAGACGGAGTCTCACACTGTCGCCCCAGCTGGAGTGCAATGGCGCAATCTCGGCTCACTGCAACCTCCGCCTCCTAGGTTCAAGCAATTCCCTTGCCTCAGCTTCCTGAGTAGCTGGGATTACAGGCACCTGCCACCACACCTAGCTAATTTTTATATTTTTAGTAGAGACGGGGTTTCACCGTGTTGGTCAGGCTGGTCTTGAACTCCTAACCTCGTGATCCACCTGCCTCAGCCTCCCAAAGGAAGCTTTTATAGAAGACTCACCCATATTGCAGACTCATCCTCTGCTCATAGTCATTGGCCAAAATTGTGACATGTGGTCATGCTTAGCAGTGAGGTATAGGTGCCTGGCTCTGAGACAGGTCAGCTGAAATGAGTCAGTCAGAAAAAGCATTCAACTGGAAATAAAAATCATTGCTCCACAATCAAGCACCAAGGATGAAGAAAAGGAGAAGGGAGAGAAAAGAGAGAAAGAGGAGGAAAAACATTTCCTCATGGAAAGCATTTTCTTGGTATTTAATAGCATTTACAGGACACCAAAACTGTTTTCTAGTGAGGTGGTGGCATGTTTTTCCCTGGAGATTTTTAAGGGTTTTCCATTGCAATCAAATGGATGAAAATGTTTTATAATTCATCTCTTATTGGAAAACAAGGAAAGGAACAAGATAGTCCCCTGAGATGTCATGTCATCTCTATTTAGGCTTCCAGAATACTAAGTTCCTTTCTTCTTCAAAATGTTTAAGGAAGTGTTCCTGGCAATAATGCAGAGGCTACAACCCCAGGAATGAGGCCAAAAGAAAAGATGTTCAGATATTTTTTAAAATACAAATATTGAAATATTCCCAGAGATACATTAAGTGCTATGGATGTTTAATTTTGTGTTGGAATGATAAATGTACGGTCAAGTTCTACACATAAGGCTCCCTCATAGACCCAAACATGTAAATCCAAGGTGGGAGTACAAAATTACAAAATCAAGAATCTAGTTGCTTAAGAGGGAATATTATCATTGCAAATATTCAGGGAAGACTTCAATTGAAAGAATATGTATATGTGTGAGAGTGTGTGTGTGTGTGTGACAGAGGGAGGGAGGGGAACAGAGTTGGGAGAGAGGGGAACAGAAAGAAAAGGCCATAGAAATGTGTTTTACAAATAAAACTCTGAAAACACTGTATTCCACCTGTGCAGAAATGATTGACAGCAGCCTTATTTTGCTGACCTAGCAAGATATTTATCCAGCAAATCTCCTAACTACATAAGAACACATTGTCAAATTATTTAACTTGTTAATAACTTTACAAAACAAAACTTTTTTGCAAACTCTCTGCTCTGGAGGCGTATCTCAGGTTTATAAATTCTCATTCTCTGCTCTTGCTGCAGCTACTACTCCCATTCCTCTCTGATCTAGTAGGTCTTCCTCTTTCCACCCTTGGCTCCAAATCCCAGTTGAGCCATTTCTCTTTGTCCAAGAACCTGCATTACAGCCCTGCAATCTTGTGCGCATTTGCCCAGACTGAATATATTCTAGGGGTTCCCTCCAATAATCCTCTTGTCTAGACCCATATAATTTATGAAAAGGAATTTTACGAAGGCTTAAATGTAGTCTGTGCCATATTCAATTTAATTCAATAAATATTTATTGAGTGCCCACCTAGAACTGTGCTGTGCACTGTGTGAAATATAAAAGAAATATATAGCACGGTCCCTCCTGTCAAGGAGTTTGCAATATTCCTGGGAATAAAACTTGGATGCTGAAGTAATTACAGGATGCAAGATAGTATAGAGCAATGCAATAAAATTATGTAACCAAGACCACAATATAAGGTACAGACAACATTATGTTCGGTCAGGGCAAGCAGGATAGAGCTATGGGGAATAGTTCACAGAGGAGACGGAACTTGAGCTTGTCCTTGAGAGATGTATGGGCTCAGCTGGGAGCAGCAGCGGAGGAGGGCACTTGAGGCAGCGGAAGGAGTGTGAGTAAAATCAGAGAGCAGGAACAGTAGGCGTAATATGTAAGAGGAAAAGTGAAGAGGCCAGCCTGACTGAAGAGAAGGGGGAATGGAGTTTGTGAAGTTGTGTTGGAAAAAGCTGGATAGAAAGAATATAATGAAACCACAGAAAGCCTTGAAGGACATAGTAACAAATTTGAACTTGAACCATATGCTCTTAATCTCTCTATATCCCTTCCTTGATGTTCTATCATTGTCATTAGAGAATTCCTTCATTGACAGCCAGCATGACAGGCTGGGCACAGCATGGACTACAGAGTGAGAAAGCACTGATTCTGCCCCACACACAACCTGAGAAAAGTCATTTTACTGCTCAAACTTCAGGTTCACAACTGTAAAAATGAGAAAACAAATGCCTATAATTTAGGACTGTTGTGAAAAATAGAGATTATGTGTATAATGTATCTTGTGGATACAAACAGATGGAATCTTCTATGAGTTTCATTCATCCAGTAACTATTTGTTGAATGTCTACTATGTGCCAAACACTGTTCAGCACAGGGAAAATGAAAACAAAAACACACAGTGCTCATTCTCAAGACTTGAACAGATACAGTTTGAAACAGTGGAAAGGCAGTAGCTTGGAATTGGATATACTTGTAACTGAGGCCCAGTCCCACCTTGTACTAGTTGTATAACTTCGTGGTAACTATTCAATCACTCTGAATTTCAGTCTCATCATCTGTATAATTGGTCCAATGGTATCTACATTATAGGCTGATGTGGGGATTAAATACAAATATGTAAAGAATCTAATCAAGGGCCTAACAATTTTAAGGCATTTAACAAATGCAATTTGTATTATAGTGAAAGGGTAGGCATGAAAAATCACCTTATAACAACAAGTAAATGACTGGAAGGGGGTTAAAGAAGTCTTCACAGATGACACAGTCACTTCACTGAGACTTAAATAACAAATAGGGTTTGCTAAGTGGGCATGTGTTAATAGGACATTCCCAGAAGAAGAAACAGGATATGAAAAAATACAGATATTAAAAGGACTGGCTTGTTGTAGGACATGCAGAATTCAGTACTGATAGATCATAAAGTTGAAGGTGGAAAGTCCCAGAGAAGAAAATGGTCAGATAGATAAGGGCCAGATTATCAAGAGCCTGGACTGCCACAAAAAGGGGTTTGGATCCCACCCAATAGGCAACGGGTAGTCATTGATCAATGTTGAACAGTAAAGTGACTTGATCAGCTCTGTATGTTGGAGAACTCTCTCTAACACAGAGGTGGAAAGGCAGGGACAGCATTTAGAGGCTATTCAAAAAGTTCACATGAAACATGGAGCTAGATGAGATGGGATGATTACTAGAGATATTTAAGAGTTGGTTCCATCAGAATTCAGTTTTGATTAGATTTTAGAGAAGAATAAAGATTAACAAAGAGTCTAAAATGCCCCTCCTTTTCTTGCAAGAAGGTAGTGCATTTCTTGGGATTGAGAACACAGATGAGAAGCAGGTTTGGAGTCAAGATGATATTTCCTGTCTGAGATATGATGAGCTTAAGGTGCCTGTGGAATATTCAAGTAGAAATCTGGCCACATCGTTCTGGAGTACAGAATGGAGAACTAAGCTCGCTGGTGATGTGGAATTGGACATCATTTATATATATGAATGAGAGTTAACCATAAGAATGGACTCACCCAGGGAAAAGGACACGAAAGGGGCAGGCTATTCCTACTTAGCCTTAATATTGAGCTGCTCAAGGAGACAAAACTCAAATCCTTTAGGGTAAAAAGATAAACCTCAAATGTAGAGTCTGTTGAGGTATGCCCAAGGTCAAAGAAATTCATTTTCTGGCATACTCTACATGATGTAAGTTTCATTTGTCTGAAAGAAATGAGAGGGACCACATGGAGAGCCGACCTTGGATATTGAGGGACTACATACAGGATGACAATTATAAACACACTGTCTCTAGGAAAACACTTCATTTACAAAGCAGATTTGACAGCTCAAGTTGCTTTTTGGCAGAGCAGTCCTGCTTGGCCCCTGTGTGACCTGGTGAGCTTCGATTACAGCATTGATGCTAGCTCTACCACAGAGACCCCCTAAAAGGGGAGTGATAAATGAGGTCCTGTCAGGCTTCATTCCCTGGGTGGCCTTGAATCTCTGCCGTTATCTGTTACCCTGCCAGTACTGACAGTGATGAACGCAAGGCAGGCAGCTAACGACACCCCGATTCATTACCCAAAAAGAAGGGAAAGCAGAAATAAAGGGAAGGTGATTGCCATGTGGAAGCTTCTCTCACGTCAGCGCCGTCTTCCTCCTACAGGTTTGAATGGTGAAGAAATGATGGACCCTGTTTGTCTCAAACAAATACTCTAACGACACAACAAAACAAGTCACAAGAAAGTTTGCCTGGAAAACTATACACTGGCCTCTTCCTGGTAAAGTCCTTCACAAGCCTTACAAACAGAGAAAATATTCAGCGATTTGTTTGTTTGTTTGTTTGTTTGTTTTCCAGTCCACTCTTACTTGAGAAAAATGCAAAACATCAAAGACACAAAAAACCACCAGTCTATGCAGCTTGCCCATACTAAATTGTTATTCATTTCAGGAGAGTGTACAGTTTCTTTCTGTAAGACTCTATTAAACCAGTTACTCTACAATAGCAAACATTTTAGGCAAACCTAACCATTGCTTCCCATAAAGATATTTATATCTCTAAGTGGTATCTGATTCATTCCAAAGAAATATGTTATCGAGAATTGGTTTTTGTTTGTTTGTTTGTTTTTGGGGTGGAGTTTCACTCTCATTGCACAGGCTGGAATGCAGTGGCATGATCTCAGTTCACTGCAACCTCCGCCTCCCAGGTTCAAGAGATTCTCCTGCCTCAGCCTCCTGAGTAGCTGGGATTACTGGCACCCACCACCACTCCCAGCTAATTTTTTGTATTTTTGATAGAGACAGGGTTTCACCATGTTGGCCAGGCTGGTCTCAAACTCCTGACCTCAGGTGATCCACTTGCCTTGGCCTCCCAAAATGCTGGGATTACAGGTGTGAGCCACCATACCCGGCCAGAGATTTTTGTTTTGACTGGTTTTTTCTGACCTAAAGGGGAATGATGGTTTTTATGTTATTGTCTCCCTTTTCTCATTAACTGGACTTCCTGTGATACCTGAAGACACTGTGCACTTTAATAAATACACTTTGAATTTAATGCTCAAGGAAGACAAGATTTTCCATCTTAATTCAATCTATCTTGATCTAGGGTGTTAATTAGAGTACTGGCTCTGTGGGACATCAAGAGGAACAATGTTATTAAAAGGGAGAAAAAATAATTCCATGGTCAAATAGATTTGAGGAAACCTGAGTTACTCAACTTTATCAAGTTTCTTTCCTACAGGATTTTTTCAGTCCTTAATATACAAACGTGCATATTGATTCTCCTAAAACTATTGTCTGTAATATATCTCAGTCTATTTTCTTCTACTCAGCATATCTTGTGCAATATTTATCTAGACCAGTGTTACATAGAACCACACTTTGGGAACTGTCAGTCTAGATTTACCACAAACCCCATCTTCTCACTCATTTATTCCATTAATAAACTCATATGATTATCAAGCTATAGCTAAGTATTTGGCAGAGCAAAACAGCCTGAGGGTGGGATAAATGCTTTAAAAAAAAAAAAAAGGTGTGATATTATATCTGCCCCCAAAGCATGTATATATCTTGCCCCTATATTCCGCTCTTATACATTCTGCCTTTTAACCTTATTTTCAACATTTCCTCTCTAAGGGAAAGAAGCATGGGTTAAAGAAGATACTGGTGCAGAAAGAAGAGCAGTTATCTTAAATTTGGGACAAAGGCAATGAAGGTGATTAATACATGGATTTTATTCTTGCTTTTTGCTTAAGACAAAATTGGTTTTCTAAAAATAGTAGCACGAAAACATCACCATTTATTCTGGAAAACACCCCAAGCTTTTTTTATATACGTATGAATGAAAGTGGTGAGAACTTCAGAATACTTAAAAACTACAGCATAATTTTCATAAGCGCCTTATGCAAGAGCAAGCATATAGGGACGATTCACTTCATTGTTATAAGACAGCTAAGCGCTGTATGTTTCTCGTTATGTAAGATGGACACACATTAGCAGCATTTCTCATATTGGCTATTTGGTTTCTTCTACTAAAGCAAGCCCCTAGTGTTGTTCAAAATAGCTGAGGAGATGTAAAGTCTGGACTTCAGCACAAACAAACTTAAAAAGAGATATGAACTAACCAGAGTTGTTGATCAGTGTTTGCTTGTTATTTTAGCCATAGAGCAAAGAAAAAAAAGTAAAACAAATTTAAAGCACACTAGAACTTTCATTATTCAATTTTAAACTAGTATCCAAAGTAGTACCTAAGCAAACTTGTAATGACTAGAAATGGACTATAAAGCCTCTCTGATCTTTTTCATCTTTAAAAAGCAATCATGATTCAGGAGAAAAGAACTGTTCATCCAAGAACTAAAGTAATATCTGAGAGAGATGAAACAATCATTATAAATTAGAAGTAGCCCATCATTCATTTTTCTGCTATCTTCTCTCCAGGAGAAAGTTGCCTCTCTGGAAAATCTGACTGGTGCTCTTTCCTCATGTGTTCCAAGAATGTAAAAGCCAATTGTGATGTTTCCAAAATAAAGTACAGAGAAAGATACCTCTATTTCGTTCCTCTTTCCCAGTGGCAGATTATTTGGATCCAAGCTTCATGGAATTTACCCGAGATGGGATGAATATAATTTTGTGTTTTTTAACAGAATAAGGTTTATCTCTCCACAGTTTCCATGTAACATTCTTTTTTTCCTACAACCAACTAGGTGCCTTCTACTTTTTCTGTGAAGGCATTTATTTCTGGCTGGCCAACCTGAATTGTTCCATTATCTTGCTACCCACTCGTGATGAATAAACTTCCTTATTTCTGAGTTCTCTGAGATCTGGAGGATTGATGGGCATGAAGGAAGAACCGCGACTGCCAATGAAGGCAGGAATTCATCTTATTAGTCTCTGGTTTGAGTTAATCACTGGGAAGATAATATTTTAAACTCCAAAAGACTTCATGAAATTTTCCAGAATTTCTCCAGAGACACAGATCAATAGACCAGAATAATCAAGACAAGGGAGCACATTTGCCAAATGCCACTCACTTGGTAAGGTATTTTACTTGAGTGAGCAAAAGGGTTCTTATGGAATTATTCCAACCCTATGAAAGAAGGAGCAAAGCAACGCTCCAGGAAAGCTCCTCCAAATGGCAGCTAAAGATAAAAGAAAGGGTGACATTTTAATTCCAATCTTCCATCTTCAACAGAGGAATGCGGGTGGCACTTGTTCGTTATGTTATTCAGTTGATAAACAGCTTTCCCACAGCACTGAGCAATCACTGCCCTGTACTCTCAAAATAATGCACCATGATATGAGGACCCAGGGCCCCATAATTTTGCCAATGGCTCCCCTCTTCTCTTTCAGCGAGAAGCAACCGAAAATGAAGCCTGCCTGATTGCTATGAGGGTTCCTTGGGCTTCAGCAGTGTTTAAATATTAGCCCCCAGAGCTCAGAGCTTAACTCTCAGCAGCAAAGCAGAGTTATCTACCCTGGTGCCCTGAACCAGGCATAGAAATTCAAAAATTTTAAAGCAAAGCCTAAGTTTAAAAAAGAATATCACACATGGCGGGGTACAAGGAATGAATAAACCTCCAGCTCCCCAACAACATTTTCCAAAATGGCTCCTTTACCACTTCTAAATGTGAAGCACACAGATCTCCGGGTATGGGGGCTCTCCTGCTTCTAGATGCCCCTCTCCCTCCACACTGTAAGCTTTATCGGCACCTGCACCTCCTCTAAGACTTGGCTCCTTCCTGATTATTTCTGCTTTCAATGTGATATGCTCATCTTATTTTCTTATCCTCTCTCTCCTCTCCCTGTTCCATCTCTTTCTCTGTTCATCCTTATTCCTCTTCATCTCCCTCCAAGCCCCTTTCGTCTCTGCTTATGGCAGCCACTTAAGCATTGGTGGGTGCTCGAACTTGGCTTACCTGACAGGGGTTCCCTGAGGCTGTCCAAAAGAAACAAGACCCTAAGAAAGTATAAAAATCTGAGCTGCAACAAAGCATTTTTTTTTTAACTTGAATTCAAAAGTATTTTCCTTAGCCCGTGCTGCATGTGCTGTATTGTTAACTTCTATCAAAGGGGTTCATATCTCAGGAATCACGGGAAACTTTCAAACATGATTGATGGCCGGTCAAAAGAACATCCACAGCGCGATAAGCTGCAGAGAGGGAATGTGCTGAGCCGGTTCAGGATTGCCTGGCTGTGCCTTTCAAATTCCTTTCATCGCAATCGGTGACTCTAAGCACTGCAGGGTGAGAACAAGCCAGGACTTTGTGGAATATTCTTAACTGCTGATATGTAATCCATACAGCCAGTGGTAGCAACCCGGGGATAAAAGATTTAAAGAAATACAGACACAAGGACTGATTTTTTTTTAAAAGGCAACTTGGAAGGAAAAAAAGGAGTGAGAACAGTAAGATTTATGTTAACCCATTGGGAGTGCTCTGGAAATCTCTTTGATGAAGGATTGAGATTGCTTTGAAGCAGACTTTATTGAAGCAAAAAGTAAGTGTGGTGTCCAGGGACTTGGGTCGACTGGGTCACTTATCAGTCTTCCTGACTTTGAGTTTCCTTTTTCTTCCAAATTCTGCATGTTACCAAGCTCCTAAATGCTGCTCTATAAAAATGTTTTCCTGCTAAAGGAGGCTTTTATATGGCCTTAGTAATTTGTAGAAACTTGACTGGTGGGAAATACATTAAAAAGATAAGAACCCAGAAAAGAGGATACACACATGTATACACCCACATATGATGTGTAAAATGCTATCAAAATATCTCCACCCTGTTATGCATGTCCTTTCTTACTATGAGTTCAGATTTCAAATGCGACACTATAGAGAGTTGGGACAAACCGGATGAGTACCATGGGAAGGCAAAAGTGGTTGTCATTTTCCAATGGTAGGAATATCAAACAGAGCTTAGGGAGCAAGAAGTAAAGATAGTCATGGCTGAAAAGGAGAGAACAACAAATAGAAGGTTTTGAGCCACCAGTGAATTTGCCTGAAACTGGGAATATAAAAGCGTCCCTTCAACAAGTGAGATGACTAATTCTGGGATTACGAAAGAAAGCTTTAACAGAAAAAAAAAATTTTTTTTTAATCAAGGAGGAAGAGAAGCAAGTACCAATGAGTGACATAATGACGAGAAAGGACATATTGCTGATGATATAGGGAAAGCCGAAACTCAGGATTGTCCTTCCTAGCACAAGCTGTCGTCTGTAGCTGCACTTAGGCTGTTATTATAATTATGCTTTTCCATCCTTCCCGGCTGTGACCATAAACTAATGAGGCTGATTTTTTTTTAACAAACTACAGCTTATATATTCAAACAGTGTTGATTTTCAGAGAGAGCAATGTTGCTGTTCTTAGATTTTGAAATATCTGATATCAGAAAACTATTTTCTTTGTGGCTAGTGTTTTGCCTCTGAAGGCAGTTTCCAAAGGGAAGTTTCCAAAGGGAATCATTTCCAAAAATGGTTTGAATAATCATACAGCAGTGTTAGTGGTTTCACTGAAGTTAGTGTTTAACCTTCCCAGCTAACTTTTTGGAAGGACAAAGCTAATTTGGGGATACAGGTTCAAGAACAGAAGTTCAATCAGTCATTGCTCACAAAATGAAGTCACAGGATTATTGGAGCAGGAGGAATTGCAACTCCTCTGCAACCCTTTTAGACAGATACTGAGAAATATAGTAATTTGGTACACTGACCACTGAAGAAACCACACTGGAAAACATGAAAGCAAGTGCAGTGGAGACTCTGCCTACCTGATCATTGTAGCTCCCAAAAAATAATGAAATCACTCTGCTCTCACCTGCCCCAATAAAGAAACACAAATACAGTGTATTCTCAGATGTTTGGCTTACTGTTATGTTCAGAGCCACCAGCTTTACACTAATAGCCAAGGTGGCTCCTAGGGAGATCAATAATACCACTACTTGGCAAATGCTGAAACCCACTGCTCCCTTTAGATTCTCCACAAGAGAGCAAGAACACTTGGAGGACACACAGAAACTTCAATAACTTGGATGAATAACTATCTTTCCACTGGTAACTCATCCTCTCTTTCTGTAAGGAAATGGTCCAGGGATATAACAATAAATGGGTACCTCTCCTCTACAAGGAGGGGCCGAGCAGTACAATCCCACTCAGCTTCAAAGAGTATCAGAATGACAAACACCATGCTGTTTTGTAATATCCGGACCAGTTTCCTGTGTTTTATTACAAGTGTCCACCATTTGTTGGAGTTCCTTAGAGATGGTCAACTCCAATGCCATAGAAATAATGGCATTTTTATTTGGCTTATGGGAAAATAGATATAGTGAGCATATAAACCTCAGAAAAGGTTTTCTTTTCTCTTATTTGCCAGCTTCTATAAAATCTGTCTTGGTTGCCTGATGCTTTTTCCAAAATCTGAGGGAACTGACTGAGCATAAAATGTTGAATTTTGGCATTCAGGGAAACCAAGAATCCAATACAAGTTGACATATTGGTAAATGTGATGAGCTACAAGGTGGCGTCACTTCTAAGGCACTGAGAGATGACCAGGTTCCAAGTAGGGGAAGTCCTTCAGGCCATTGCAGGGGACAGAGTCACAAAATTATCACAGGTGTCTTCAGACTTGAGGACAAGTCATCAAAGCCCAAGGAAAGCACTAAAAGGACTTCAGCAATGGTTTCTTCACCATAACTGACCAATTTCTCTGATAAACCAAGATGACATTTCAGTTTAGCCTACAGTGGTATGCTATTGCATGGAAATGAGAGAAAGAATGGAAAGAAATAACATTTATTGAGTCTTCACCATATGGCCAGAGACCGTATGTCACAACAACCCAGTGTGGGAAGAACCATTATGTCAATTTCTACACATTAATCAGTTGAAGATTCAGAAGTTAAGTGACTTATGGAGCTTATGCAAGATTCAAACCCTGATCTCTCTGGTAACTAACGCTAGGTGTTTTTTACATGCCTAAGCTGAGCTCCAGTGACATCTCCCAGGGTGTCCTACCATTGTTTCCTCCTTTCATGCAATCTATTCTATGAAAGTCCAATTTCACAAAAGATCTTCATTAGAAAGAAACTCTGCTTCACACATAATTCACTACTGGGTTCCCTTAATAAAGGTATCATCTGGAATATCTTAACAAATGAAAAGAATTCACCTCTTGCATGAAGTGTGGTGTAGTTGTATAGGCATGGAGTCCTTTTTTGATGATGCATCAAAAGTTTTTGTCCCCTATCTCCTTACATTGCCCCCCACCAAGACTACTAACCAACAACCCCACAATAGTAACCAAGCACTTACCATATATCTACCAAGGGCTAGTCCTTAGAAGAGCCGTGGGGCATGGCATTTAAACAGGTAAAAACAACAGAAAAATATAAACCTGGTAATGATAGGGCAGGTACATCTCCTCCACTCCAAGCTCCCCTCTGCACTATCGTTCTGACTCACCCTCCCCAGCCTCCCACTAGAAAGCTGTATAGCAGCCATTTTTCAGTGTCAAGAATTCATTAACTAAAACATAAATACTATACTCTATGGGACCAGGATCGGGCTCCAAACAAAATTTAATGTGCAAACAGCACTTAAAGGCCCTTGGTCTCCATTCTGCTGTTCCTATCACCAGCCTGGTTCAGAAACCTCATAACTCGTCCTCTCCACAAGTGACTTGGCTACAAAGCAAGTTGTTTAGAAAAGCAGATAACAACCTCCCTTGAAAGAAACTAGTGAGGCATTTTAGAAAATAGGGTGTGTAGCAAATGTGGTCGTAGGAATCACACAGCAACCTCTCAGGACTCGTTTCCTTTGGCATTGCCCTAATGATGCTGCTTATGGTCTAAATGATGGAGAACAGTTCTCCCACACCCTCTCAGGTCTGTGATGCCCCAGTATTTTCTCTGCTTCTGATGCAGGGAAAACTGAAAGGATGACAGTGCCAAAGAACTTTCTCCTGGTTAATAGAGAGAATTTGAGATCACCTGGAGAGGCTCAGTCTATTACAGAGACTCTGGGCAGTAATGAGACTTGAGAGATTTATCTGCCTTCAGGCAAGGTCTCTCCTAAACTACCCCAGATGCACCTCTAGCCTATTTTTAAAGACCTCACAAGAAGGAAGGTTCTCAACTCTTCCCTTCTGCTCAGGAATAAAGAGAATGATGGGAAGGCAGTTCACTTACATCTCAAATCAGCATACATGTGAGTCAACATAATTGGCCAAACAAAATTGCATTCCGTGATAACAGGTAAGCTATTTTTAGATCATTCATAATGAAAGTGCTTTCCTATCTATTGCCTATTTATGAGATCTGAACTAAGGAAATCCAACCAAATTATTTCCTTGATCAAAATTCTTCTATGGCTCTCCATAATCTAAGTAATCTCATGTAAACAAGATTGAAAAGAGAAACTCTCTTTTAATTTATTGTTTCCAGAGAGCCTGTAGCTCATTCCCTCATCTCCTTCAGGACTATATGGAAATGTCACTTTCTCACTGAGGCCTTCCATTAAAAACTACCCCATTTAAAACATCCCTCACCATACACACACACACACACACACACACACACACTCACTCACTCTTTCATGCTTTATTTTTCTCCATAGCACTTATCACCATCAAATGTACTATATAATTTTTTATTTTCTATTTTCCCCATCAGGATGCAAGCTCCATGAAGGAAAATATTTTGATCGTTTTGCTCACTCCATTATTAAAATAGAGCTTGGCACAGTGTAGGTACTCATTACATCACTTTTGAGAGTACTGAATGAACGTATAGCTTCCTGCAAGATGCAGGGTCTTAACGTTAACTAATTGATGATTACCTTTCTCAAACAGGACATGGACTAATGAATAAACAATAGCTATTCCTATTTAGGACATTAATTCTGCTTCTCTTTAAGAATGTGAAACAGGGAATTTTCAGCTGTGATCTTCAGAGTTGGCACTCCTCTGAGATGTCCCCTTCCCCCAGCCCCAGAGGGGTACCAAAATGTGGGGCCTTGGGCTTCCTGAATTCTGCTTCAACCAAGCCAGTTCTAATATCTGTCTTATACACTGGGGCTTTCTGTAAGATGTTACCGGGGAGGAAACTGTCCCATTGCTAAAAATACAGTTAGAAAACCTCGAGGCTGAACCATGAGAGAGAAAGCATGAAAGAACATTGGATAGAGTGTCAAAGAAATACAGAATTAATTCATTCAACAAAGATTTATAGGGCACTCATTGGGTACCTAGATTTGTGCCAGATGCTGGAAATACATAATGAAGTAGGACAGTCAGGCTCACAGTCAGCCAAGCTCACATAACAAGTAATTATAATGTCCTCAGAAATTTTGCAAAATCAAAGGGGCTTTGGAGAAGGATGTCAGGAATGTGTCCTGCCAGAGGCACCTGCTGAATCTTAAGGACGGTTATTAGTCAGGTGGAGCATGAGGAGACTGACCTTCACATTGTGACTTTAAATAAGATTTTAATCTCTTAGGACTCAGTTTCTCCAACTTTAAAATAGGAGGCTTGAAAATTAGCTGATATGTAAAGTTCATCCCAAATGTAAAACTATTTATCAGGCCGGGTGTGGTGGCTCACACCTGTAATCCCAGCACTTTGGGAGGCCAGGGGTGGGTGGGGTGGATCACAACGTCAGGAGTTCGAGACCAGACTGACCAACATGGTGAAACCCAGTATCTACTAAAAATACAAAAATTGGCCAGGCATGGTGGTGGGCACCTGTAATCCCAGCTACTCAAGAGGCTGAGGCAGGAGAATCGCTTGAACCCGGGAGGCAGAGGTTGAAGTGAGCCAAGATCATGCCACTGCACCCTAGTCTGGGTGACAGAGCAAGACTTCGTCTCAAAAAAATAAATAAATAATAAAAATACTATCTATCCAGCTTTGACTACTCACCCTATAACCAGTAACAAAAGTTGCTAGTTTCAAATAATATTGCTGAATATAGAGTTTTGGCCAATTCATTGAAACATGAATAACGTATTTGGCATTGCATGATGATGAGTAAGTCCCAAGAAAAATTGTTTAAATTAATTGGTGTTTTCTTTCCATGTGAGAGGTTTTTGTTGCATTGTTCAGATTCAACTTCAATAATTCCATTATAACTGTGCTCAATACCAGATATGAAGTAACCTAAAAACAAGTTATGAAATTACAAACTGTTCACCATTTAATGTTCACCATTTAATATCAAATTGTTCACCATTTAATATCAAGTTTGTTTTTACATTTGAGATGCTCTTCCATGTTTAACATATAGAACAAGAAAACAGAGTTCACTATGTCCTGGTCAATTTGGAACTAGAAGAGATTTCAAGACATTTTACTCCTCCATGCTTTCATATCATAACAAATATGTCATCCAAGAATTTGTTCACTGTCATCAATTATCAAACTATCAAAAGTTAACAAGTTAGTGTAATGATGAGTGGAATTCTGAAGTATATGTGCTTGGAGAATTTTGATGTTGGGGTTTTCAATGTGTACAGATCTCATTATACTTATGATGCCCAAGAGTTTAGTCTCTACCAGGAGGATTAAAGAAAATGACTTACCTTCAAAAAAAAAAAGTTAACAGCACTATTTCCAAACATATTAGGTTAGTGCAAAAGTAATTGTAGTTTTGACCATTACATTCAATGGCAAAAAACACAGTTACTTTTGCAACAATCTAATATATGTTGGTATGTCCTTAATTTTAAGAGCAAGCAAGAAGAAAGTAAAAGAATATGAAAAGAGATATCTTAAATTATAAAACATGTACTAGATTTAATGTCTGTAGTTCTACCACTGAGTGGCTGTGTAGGTAGATCACTTGAGGATAAATCACTTGAGCTCTTGATAGATAGTCTGAGTTATTTGTGACTGTTTTCTTGTTTATCAAATGAAGGTGTTAATATCTATCAGAGTGGGAAATGCCCAAATTTCTATCACCTGATGAATGGATAAGCAACATGTGGTATATCTACAAAATGGAATGTTATTCAACATTAATAAAGTCTGTACTACAATATGGATGAACCATGGAAAATTATACTAAATGAAAGAACTAAGTCACTTAAGATCATATATTATATGATTCCATTCATACAAAGTGTTCAGAAAAAGCAAATCTAAAGACACAGAAAGTTGATTAATGGTTATCCGGGGCTGAGGGCTGTGGGGATCAGGAAAGGGATGGAGGTGGTGGGAATTTTTTGGAGGAGTGAGTAAAATATTCTAAAATTGATTGTGGTAATGGTTTCACAACTCCGTGATTGTACTAGAAGCCACTTGCTACGGATTTAATGTTTGTGTCATCTCAAATTCATTTGTTGACGCCCTAACATATAATATGATGGTATTTGGGGGCTTTGGGAAAGGTAATTCGGTAATGAGGTTGAGAGGGTGGGGCCCCCATGATGGGATTAGTGCCTTTCTAAAAAGAGGAAGAGACCTGAGCTCACACTCTTTCTGCCATGTGAGGATACAGAGAGAGGGCTACCACCTGTAAGTCAGAAAGAGGGCCCTCACCAAGAACCGAATATTCCAGCACCTTGATCTTGGACTTCCCAGCCTCCATAACTGTGAGAAATAAATGAAATAAGTGTATGTTATTTAAGCCACCTAGTCTATGCTATTTTGTTATAGCAGCTCAAACTGACAAAGACAATGCAGAATTGAACACTTTTAATAGGTGAATTGTATGATAAGTGGATTATATATCTCAATAAAGCTATTATTTAAAAATAATACTGATCAGAATTGTTGTGAGGAATAAATAATAGAAGGCATCTGAAAGTTCTTCATTGATAAAGAACATCCTATATAATATTAGCTATATAATTATATTTAAATTTTCCTTGAAAAGGATATTTTCAGTGCCACCCTGTCAATCCAAAGATATCTAAGATAAGCCCAAAGTCACCAAAACAAGAGGTTGTCACCACTCAACACATGTTCTTCAATTAACATGTGTGACAAATCTGGATGCTGTTCCCATGATACAGTGGCACACCAGGAGTCTATCTCACTAAGATTCAGAGCTCCATCTACATTGCTGAAAACTCAGGCAGCATTTACTTTAGAACTTGTCAAACTTCTAATCATCTCACTTCTTGATATCCTACTCTGAACATATATCAATAAAGTGGAAAAGGATAAACATGTTGAAAGTTTGCTTTGAACACAGGAAATCTACTATGAAAATAGAGGTAACCAGGTATACATAAAGTAGAAGGGCAATCTTTCTCACATAACATAACCATGTTGATTCCACTACTGAAACCCATTTTCCCTTGCATTTGAAGTAAATCTTGGTGAACACAGTTTTTCCTTGTTTCACTTAACAACTGCTGTTAAAATTTAGTGACAGAATGAGAAAGTCATTCAATGGAGATTGCCAAATGTCTAATTAGATGATGTTAAAAATCAAAAGAGGGGAATCCAATTGCTATATATAATAAACTAAGGCATAAAATCATGGATGAAAGAGAAAATGGTACCTTCACTTTGTTAAAATGGGGCACATGTATAAGATATTTTCTGCAATTCTCCATGGATTAAGCCCATTAGGACTCATTTATTGATTGACTGAGTTTCAACTCTACATTGATTTCACATCTGATCAAGCTAAGATCCAGAATTACTGCAAACTCATTGTAACTAAAGGAGAGAAAGGAACTGAATTCGTTTTCGTAAAATGAGAAAAGTAAAAACCGTGAAAGAAAATATAAATAAATTTGATTATCCGAAAATTTGTAATTACTTTTCAACAAAAGACACTACAGAAAATTTGAAGACAAGAACCAGATTGTGAAAGATATTTGAAACAAATAAGAAAGACAAAATGTTTGTATCCAGAATATATGAAGAACTCCTAGAAATTAATGAGAAAAAAAGACAATCCAATAGGAAAATAAGCAAAGGATATAAAGAAATAATTCACTCAAAAGAAAATACAAATGGCCCCCCCAAAAAAAAATAAGAAAATAAGCTCACCCCGGTGGCTCACGCCTGTAATTCCAGCACTTTGAGAGGCCGAGACAGGTGGATCGCCTGAGGTTGGGAGTTTGAGACCAGCCTGGCCAGCATGGTGAAACCCTGTCTCTACTAAAAACACAAAAATTAACCAGGCGTGGTGGCACATGCCTGTAATCCCAGCTACTTGGGAGGCTGCAGCAGAACTGCTTGAGCCTGGAAGACGGAGGTTACAATGAGCTGAGATCGTGCCACTGCACTCCAGCCTGGCCAATAGAGCAAGACTCTGCCTTAAAAAAAAGAAAGAAAATAAGCTCACCCACACTAATAACCAGGGAAATACAAATGAAATCACTAATGATATTTTGTACCGGATAGAAAAAACTGTTATCATTTGAAAATACCATGCACTGACAAGGTTTTGTAGAGATAGGAATCTATTCATCAGTAGTAGCTATGTAAATTAGAATATTCATTTTGCACTGCCTGTTAAAATAAAAAATGTTTATACCTATAACCTGTCTTTCATCCTTGTAGATATCTTATTTTTAAAAAGCTCTAGCACATGCAAAGATGTTTATTTTAAAGTTGTTTGTAATAGTTAATAGTGGAATTATTAAATAAGATGTTTTATATTCAAGAGATAGAATATTACATACTAGGTAAAACGAATGAACACGTGTATGTGTGTGTGTGTCATCATAGATTGTTCTTTTTTTTTTTTTTTTTTTTTGCCGTCAATAAGAAATTTACTTGTTTTAAAAAAATCCAAATGCTGGCATTGTCCAGAAAAATTTAACAGGTTTATTTATAATTATTATAAAGTTGAACCGCTGAAACTTGTTCACTGAAACATTTTAACTTGCATTAATGCTTTACGCCTCTGCATTTATATTAAAAATTCACACACAAATGAAAATGGAAAAACTGCCAATACCTGATTTCTGTCCCCTATTTTTCCACTCGCAATCATATACTTAGGTACCTTTTGACCCCATGGAAAAAAAATATCTAACGTTCAGAACTACCAATAACAGGAAGAAGAGAATTTTTTTTTTTTTTTTTTTTTTTTTTTTTTTGAGAATGAAATGTTTCCCATCATAGCGGATTCTTAAGCACGTTCTCCACGTATGCGGCGTGCTAGCTGGATGTCTTTTGGCATAATTGTTACACGTTTGGCATGGATAGCACACAGGTTGGTGTCTTCGAAAAGGCCAACCAGATAGGCCTCACTTGCCTCCTGCAAAGCACCAATAGCTGCGCTCTGGAAGCGCAGATCTGTTTTAAAATCCTGAGCAATTTCTCGCACCAGACGCTGGAAGGGAAGTTTGCGAATCAGAAGTTCAGTGGACTTCTGATAACGTCTAATTTCACGGAGTGCCACAGTACCAGGCCTGTAACGATGAGGTTTCTTCACCCCTCCAGTAGAGGGCGCACTCTTGCGAGCGGCTTTTGTAGCCAGTTGCTTCCTGGGTGCTTTACCACCGGTCGATTTGCGGGCAGTCTGCTTTGTACAAGCCATGGTACAGAGACCTCCTTACTTACCCCCCTTCTCCTTCGGCTGGAGCTCGGCGAGCGAGAGGCGGCGCTGGCGTTAGAGAGCGACGGCCGATTGTTTTGTTTTTAAAGTTGTTTGCATAAAATACATAAAATATCATGCAAAAATAATGCTGTTCATGTTACAATACTATACATTTTATTAAGATGCAAATACATGTATGCTAGTGCAGAAACAATCATCCAGAAAACTATAAACAAACTCATGATTGTGAGTACCACTAAGAAGGGGGCGAAGGGAGACAAGATTCAGATGGTAGTTGAAGAGGATTTCCACTCTATCCAAAATGTTTTAATTTTTTTAAAAAAGAGAAATATAGTCATGTGTTAAGTGTTTTCAAAGTATATATCCAAGAAAAACCTGAAAAACAAGTTATAAAAATGTTCAAGTGGTTTTTTATGGGTGGTAGATATATTCGGGATTGTTATTTTCACATATATGGTGGGGGGCGGTGTGGGTGTGGGTGTGTTCTCCAAATTCCTCAAGTTAAAAAAAAAAAGGAAAATGTGGCCACTACAGTTTGATAGTCATATGGAATAACAAACCCAAATTTTAAAGTGGCCCCAATCTCAGAGTGATAAAAGCACTCTGCACATAAAAGTATGTTATATGGGTGGGATAACCCACTAACTAATCAACTATTATTCATTAGATTAAACATTAGATTAAAATCTTTATTAAGCATTAAACTTTCACCTTGAAAATCAGAGAGCAGACCTTGAAGAAATGAGCAGAACTAGTAGATTTTTGTGATTAAATATTACTACATAATTTGTCCTAAACACTTTTCCTTTTAAAAATGTCAAGATAATTATATGTTAAATATTATCTTAATAAGCCCTAGAAATTCAGATTTTAATTATAGAATCTTAGGAAACATGAGCTTCTAGCCTCACATCATTTAATTGTGGCCTTGTGGAATTTGCAGGTTATGCCAAAATCCTTCATTACCTGGTTACACACTAGTGGACAATATGACATTTTGCTTGGAAATGATATAGGATAATATGATGGAAAATAACTGCACTTTTTCTATTGTGCTTCTCCTATAAGGCTATAAATAAGTTGAATTGTGCTCCCTTGATTTATGTTTATGACTATTACTATGATGATTTATTTTGGGTTGAGAGCTGACAGTGTGCTGAGTGCTATACCAGACTCATAAGAAGAAATGGTTATGCCCCAGAGGCTTACATACCAAGACAAACAATTCAGCCATAAAATACACCAGCTAAGAGATGCTTAATCTCAGCAGTGCAATGCTTCTTGGAGTTTATATGTAGGTGGAGAAAATTTCCTCCTCCCGGAGAAAGAAGGTTAACGCTTTTTGAAAGACTTGGAAGACCAGTTTTCAATAGAGATTTCATACAGGGGTAGGGAAACATCAAAGTGCATGCTATTAGGAGCATAATAAAGAGGATGGTCGATTGAGGGTTCCCCAGCAAACACACAGTTTATGTACTGAGTTAGGTATTGAGGTTATAAGATTGCCCATCAAGGACTTCAGTCTAGTGGGCACACTCGACTCTGTGATTCCAGATAGGTTCAATGGGCTACTTTTAATATTACAACCATCTTAACCTTTTCTGGAATAATATTGGTTATGGATATCTAAATCAGTGTTTCAGAATGTATGTTTTAAAGAACACTCTGCATAGACGATGTTATTAGGTATGACAAAATTTTAAAATATAGCAGACAAATAAATTTGAAAAATGCTGGGTTAAACAAAGTGAAATAAGGATCTCTATTGCAAGGATAGTCAGAACCATCAATCAAGCTATGGAAATTGTGAACCTCAGAGTTTGACTACAAAAAATAGTTTGGTAGAGCACTTTGCGGGGCTAGTACACCGGGAAATACATGTTGGGAAAGTTCGGTGGAAGAAAAGAACAAAAGAGAAAATGAATTTAACTGCGTTTGTTTTAACCATGATAGCTGTTAGGAGCCCTTTGTCTCCTGATTTGAATGCTACAAAGATATAACATGCCCTGGTGTCTCTTCCAGCTGAGCTGAGCGAGGCACAATACTCTCCACCACCTTCCAAGCACAGTTAAAAAGATAAGAGAGTAGGGTGAAGCACAATAAATGAGTCTACACATTTGTGGTAGCCAGCCCCCAAGATGGTTCCCAATGATCCCATCCTCCTGGCATTCCTGCCCTGTGGGAGTCCCCTCCCACAATTAATAGGACTGGGTTATGTAATCAGCAGGATATTGGAGTGTGACTGTCAAAGCTAGGTCATAAAATACATTACAGCTTCTACCTTGCTGTTTGGAATCTCTGGCTCTGGGGAAAGCCAGCTACCATGCTGTGAGAACACTCAAGCAGCCCGATGGAGAGATCTATGTGGTGATGAGCAGAATCCTTCCGCCTATACCATGTCAGTGAGTCTTCTTGGAAGCAGTAAGTCAAGTCTTTAGAAAATGGCAGCCCCAGCCAACATTTTGACTGCAGCCCTGTGAACAACCCAGAGCCCATACCACCTACAACTGCTCCCAAATTCATGACCCACAAAAACTGTGTGAGATAAAAAATGTCTGTTGCGTTAAGCCACTAGGTTTTGAGGTAATTTGTTACACAGCAAAAGATAACTCATACAACCTCCTAGATTTTTCAAGAATTCAAATATTCTGTCTTGTTGTTCATCCATGTGTCCAGATTTGGAATTCAAAACATTTGATCACCGGATATACTCCTTGCCTTGTACACAAGATTAAAGTCACTGAACCTCAATCAATACCAAGGCCAAAGAGCATTCAAGGAATGATCTACATGGCATTCGTCAAGAATATATGCACCACCCAGTTCACTGAAAACCTCTGTTTCCTAGATGGAGCTGGCCAACTTCTCAATGAACTGATAAAATCACAGAGATAACTAACAAGATCTTTTGAAAAATAGGCTCACTGACCAGGCTACTGAGAGTAAGGAAGTGGCGTCCGCTATAAAGGTTGACACTGACACTGTCTAAACTCCACTATGTGGTAAAGCAAAAGGATCAAGGCTCTTACACTGAGTTGAGGTAGTAGAACCAAATCCAGCTCTCCCCTGTGCAACATTAAAAGGAAAGAAATTGAATAGAGTCCAAGGATAAAGGCAAGGTTGGGGGAAGAGAAACAATACAAAGGGTCTGAAAAGACCTCTGCAGAGACATGAAAACATGCTACAAGGCAAGGGAGCCTGGAATCAAGGTAACCCATGCAGAGCAAGCTGGCCTAGAAGGGCAAACCCTAGGGCAGGAGTAGGAGCCCTGTGGAACAGAGCTGTGAAGGGTGCTAGGCAACTTTGGAAAGAGGGTGATCCAACCCAGATGTGTGAAACATTCCCAGATCATACAGGATAAGCAGTCTTACCTGGAAGGGAAAGGGTAGGTTAGGCAAGAGAAGTGCCAAGTAGTGGTTCATAGACCACATGGAAGCAACATGCTCAAAAGAAACTATGAGGCCGGGTGCAGTGGCTCAAGACTGTAATCCCAGCACTTCAGGAGGCTGAGGTGGGCGGATCACGAGGTCAGGAGATCTAGACCATCCTGGCTAACAGGGTGAAACTTCATCTCTACTAAAAATACAAAATAACCAGGCGTGGTGGCGGGCGCCTGGAGTCCTAGCTACTTGGGAGGCTGAGGCAGGAGAATGGGGTGAACCCAGGAGGCAGAGCTTGCCGTGAGCCGAGATCGCGCCACTGTACTCCAGCCTGGGTGACAGAGTGAGACTCTGTCTCAAAAAAAGAAAAAGAAAAAAAAGAAAGAAACTGTGAGCCAGATGATAGGATGCCCATCAGTGAGAAATGAAGCATTAGAAGAGGGTCCAATCTGAGCTATGACCTTGGGGGACATCAAAAACAGGTGAAAGGGTGAAAAATGGAGGAGTAGGGGAGGCAGGAAGGCTGGAAGGGAAAGACGGCAACTGGGAGAGTGGGAGGGAGAAGTATACAGACGGCTGGTGTGGTGGCTCACACTTGTAATCCCAGCACTTTGGGAGGCCAAGGTGGGCCAATCACTTGAGCTCAAGAGTTCAAGGCCAACCTGGGCAACATGGTGAGACCTCGACTCTACTAAAAATACAATAAAACACACACACACACACACACACACACACACACACACAAATTAGCTGGACGTGGTTATGGGCGCCCACCTACTCGGGAGGCTGAGGTAGGAGGATCACTTGAGCCTGGGAGGCAAAGATTGCAGTGAACTGAGATTCAGCCACTGCACTCCAGTCTGAGTGATTCTGTCTCAAAAAATAAAAACTTTGTTTTTCATGGGAACCACTGTTCCCATTTTAAAAGTTTGGGAAACACATGTCTGTCTAGCTGAGTACAGATTTCTGGGTGGAGAGAGAAACAGTGAGAAAATAATCCAGAACATCTGGACCACAGGTACCCCAACACAAAAGCAGCAGGTGTCTGGGTATCTATACCCATCTACTTTAGCAACATTGGCGATCTTTTAAGGAATTCTGCACAAATAAGTTGGAGTTATTTTCTCCCATTGTACCGAGTCCAGAAATAGCCCATGACCAATGATCCATTACAGTTGCCAGTAGAAATAAATTTGCTTGAAACTTTGCAACAGGCTCAATACACAGTCTTGCCCATGGAAGCACACGTAATGGTAATCGGTATTCCTCTCCGGGCCCAGACCTGGTGGATAATTACAATTAAGCTTCAATGGATTAGCTGCCAGCAGGACAGTAGATAGTGAATGGTATTTTACATCTCTACTTTTTCAGCAAATTTGGGCAGGTGGGGTTTTTTGTTTTTTTTTTTCCTTCTTCATGGAAAACAAAGAAGTTATTTCCAATTAATTCAGCAGAACATTAAAATTACTGAGAATTGTACTGTCTCCCATGGCAGGATGAATGAGGTACAGAGTGACTCTCTTCATTGTGTTAGAAATGCAAGGGTCACTCACATTACTTACAGAGCCCCTAGTTTACATTTTTCAATTAGGAGATAATCAGTGTGCCATTATGAGTAAGAATTGTTGGAATGACCTTTTGGCTGTATATTTTAACTAGCAAATCTTTGGGGAAGGTTTGATTGAAAGAATGACAGGAGAACAAGGCAAGTTATACTGATGATAAATAAGAACAATTATCACATTTATTATCTGATAAATAATTTATTGTGATTTGCCATTAATCCATCTCAAGTCAACTTCTAGATGAAAACACACCCCAAAAAAAAAGCTGACTTCTTCGGCTTTTCCCATGTCATGTCAGAAATTCTCGCCTGAAAAACACAAAGGAAGCATTTACCTGGAATATAAAGACCTGTCACTACATACTTGATCATTTTAATCAGTTGAAGATAAATTACTCCCCTTATATAAATAGTAAATCAGTACTTCTCTCTCAGCTTTAAGGAAAAAAAAATCTGTGAGAAGTTGTTTCGAGGAGAAGCCATAGCTCAATACTTGGGGATGTTTTGTTTTTTGTTTTGGTTTTTTATGTAATTTCAGCTTTTATTTAAGATTCTGGAGTATATGTGCAGGTTTGTTACATGGGTAGAGCATGTGATGCTGAGGTTTGGGATACAAATGATCCAGTTGCCCAGGTAGTAAGCATAGTACCCAACAGCTAGTTTTTCAACCCTTGCGCCCCTCTGCCTCCCCCATCCATTAGTCCCCAGTGTCTGTTGTTGCCATCTTTATGACCATGAGCACCCAATGTTGAGCTCCCACTTCTGAGCAAGAACATGCACTATTTGGTTTTCTGTTCCTGTGTTGATTCGTTTAGGATAATGGGCTCCAGCTGCATCCTCATTGCTGAAAAGGACATGATTTCATTCTTTTTTATGGCTGTGTAGTAAGGAATCCGTTTTAAGTGTTGTCTTCCATGCTTCCCATGAATTTTTAGTCAATGCCGACAGCATATTCCTAATTTCAAAGAGTACATACTATTATAAGAGGATAACTAAATTCTTCACGTTATTCCATAAATTCAATTGGTAAGGACTGGTTAAACCTATTAAAATCATTCTAAATGTTGGGGATCAGTGAAAAATGTTGATTCCTCTGTTGTATTCTCCTTTTTGGCAATTCCAATAAGCATACATGTATTATTTTTTAACTTGATAAGCAATATAGACATTTTGGGCATGCAGATTATATTTTCCTAGTCACTTCATCCACTAATATCTTGAAAACTAATATTAATACTATTTTTTCCTTTTGAGCCCTCAGAGAGAGACACTATGGTGACTCTCATTCAAAAATTAGGTTTTAATTCTACTGCTTCTTTTTGTGTGTGTAATTTTTGTTCTTTTTCAAAAATGAATTTCAAAAACAAGTAAATTAATTTGATTTTGTATTATTTGTCTCTGATAATAAACAAATATTCTTTGTTAGGTTTTGTTCCCCATGCTTTTTTTCCTCTCAGCATTTTTGGTCACTACTTTGCTATTATTTACACAGTCATCCTACCTGTAAGTTTGGATTCATTTCATAAAATTTTAGGAACATTTTTAATTAGTAGATCATTAATATTAGGCAGAAATCCATGTGTCATTATCAGAAATTATAAACTCGTATTACCTGTTGTGGGCTTCACTGTTAGGGAACTGATATATGGCCCTGAGACATCAAAGGGTTGCCCTCTGCCTTCAGGTATCTGGAAGAGGTTTTTAAAAAAACTTCTAAGGGTCTGTTGAGAATGTGGCTATACAACCATTCATGCAATTTGACATCCTCAGAGTCAGGAAATTCTTCCTCATAGCTAACCAAATCCCTCCAGCTGCAATAGAAGTCCATTTCAAATTTGGTTTTAGGACTAGGAGACTCATTAAACTCTTATTTTGTAGATGAAAGAAAGGTGGTAAAGACAAGACACCACAGTATTCTTATCTTCATTGTTTCCTTGGCAATGAACAACGCCAAAAAATAGCTTCTTGGTAGGCATTTCTTATCCACAGTTAGAAATTTTTTTATCCTCCGTCATGAGGTGAGCCAGGTTCAATCAATAGCCCAAGCAGTAAGCATAGTACATCCCTGAAAGACCCCAGCCCCACATGCCTTACAGAGTAAAGCAGAATGAAGTTATGAGCATCCTTCATGGCAATATAGTATAATTTTAAACAATGGATAAGATCCTAGATTACACTCAATTTAAAAACAATGCGAGAGTGCTACTTTACCTAATATAGCCAATCTCCAATATATCATACATAAGTTACAAAACCTCTCTGCACATAGAATCACAAGAACTGATTAAAGAAAGGTAAAGGAACTGGGGGAGAAAAATCTATGCAGTTTTCTCTTGTCTGACATGAGAAATAGATGTGAAATAGATGTCACTAATGCAAATCAGGACAACTGAAGGTCTTGTGATAATGCAGCATTCAATATTTTAATGTCAACATCATGAGAATTCAAACACGAGAAATCTTTTTCTCTTTCTCCCTCTATGTCTGTCTATTATATATGTATATATCTGTCTACGTATGTGTGCGTGGTCAGACACCACAAATACAGGACTGGTAAAAAAATAAATAGAACAAAAAAGGAGTATTTTACTTTTTTCTAACCAAAATTAATATGAGTTTCTTACAGGTGTTTTCCTCTTTTTAAAAGATAATCCACTTTGAAAACTGATAATCCAGCTCTTCCCCATCTAGAAGCTCGCAGGGAAATTTGATTTCCTGAGATGGCATTTGATTTACAAAGACTAGCGGAATGCTCATGGGCAGATCCTTCTGTTTGAAGCAATTCCAGAGATGTCCCTTCTGTGAAAATGCTTGAGATAGAACATTCCAGCGCTCCCTACCAAGCAGAACAAAGCTCACATTTTACACAATTCCAGATATCCTCAGGCCTCCCAAGTTACCACCTGTGATTTGGATCTAAGCAAACAGAAAGCTAAAAGAGGAGACAAATCATCAGTAAATCTCTTAGGTGCTGATCCACAAATACTAGGAGCCAAGGGAAATAACCAGGAAGGTCTTGAAGAGATGCTACCAGAAAGGGAATTATGATCTGGTTGGCACCGGGGAACCTGTTAGGATAAATCAAATGACTGAAATGTCAATACTGAGGAATGCAATCTGTGAAGAGAGGACAAAGAGGTGGGAAAATGAGGGCTTGCACTATAGATCAAAAAGAGTTGGACTTGCAATGAAATACAGATGGATGATAAAGGAAGTAGCAATGCTGAAGCTTTATGAGTTAAGGTAAAAGAAATATATGAAATAAAGGGGAATTAGCAGTGGGTGTCCTCTGTGCACTACTAAATCACGATGAACTCACTGATAAATTACTGTAGAGGGAAAAAAACAGATACCCATGTCCCCATAAATAAATAAAATGTAGCATGCAGTATAAATCTCTGCATAGATGTCTCGCCTCTCCCTGCTGCTACCTACTAAAATTCTCCAGCATTCTCCTCCTCCTTTTCCTCTTAACTCCCGAATAAGTGGGGGTGCTAAAACCCTTGTTTCACTTCTCGCCTTTGAATAAATGACGATATTCCTGGTTTCAGTCCTCCAGGTCCCTCAGGCACACTTTGACCACTCTTGGGTTTAAAGGCACAATATACATAAACCAAATATAAGTAAAATGCTAAATGACAAGATCGCAAAACTCTGCTACTCTAGATTTCAATTACTGAGACATTTCTTAAGGGATAATAAAAAGAGCAAAATTCAGGTCATCCGGGAATTTTTAGAGCTGCGTTGCTGTTAGTTGCTTGTTTCGTAAAGTGGAAAGGGCAGCTAGAGGTGAGGTAATTTGGGCCTGCTCATGACAAATAAGGAAGAAACAATCAGGAATCTGGAGGTGAAGGTCACTCGGGAGCGTGACCTGATTCCATTTGCTATGCTGAGAGGAGCCTTATTTGTGCAACTTCTCACAGATACACAAAATAGGAAAAAGGTGAAGCCATAAGAGAGAATTCTGCCCTGAAAGTTAAAACTCACAAGGGAAAAATCTGTGAAGCAAAATTACACTGTGAAATGTCATTCTCTAAAGGGCTTAAACAAGAACTGTGATAAATGTTATTACTCTGCAGTGCCATAAGGGTGTTGAGGACTCAATCATTGCTCTGATTTTGCCCAACAAGTGCAAGAAGGCAGTTATAGGAAAACAGACCCTGTTCCAAAATGCTTTCAGGGCTAAAGGCTGCAGGAGAGAAGCAAAATGGGAAAACCGCTAATACAGCCATCAAACTCGCAAATAACTTTGGATCATCACTGCCTCGTTGCACTCTTGGGTTTAAAGGCACCATAAGGTCAGTGTAAGCAAAAGATAAATAAAGTTAAAGGTCAGAAAGGTCCAGAAAATATCCAGTCAAGAACCAAAGGAAAAATAGCCTAAACCAATCTTTAAGACTGATTTTCTTAAATATCTCAGCAAAACAGTTGCAAGAAACCCCCTAAAGTCATTCCAAGATCAGGCAAGTGTGTCTAAGACTGGAGAAGAACAGCTGCACTTCTAATCTAGGATACAGATAAAAGAGTATCCAAACAGTTAGAAATTAACACCCATGGGGATGGTTCCCAGATATGTGATCACAGAAACTTTACAAAATGCATGTGTGTGTGCTTGTGTGTATATGGGTATTTCATTTATATATATATATATGTATATATAATCACCAGTCATGTCATCTTGTACTCTAGTTGCAGTGCAAAAGAGACAGATTTTAAAGAGTTGAGAGTGTTATTTTAAACATTTTTTCATACTTTGTTTTTACCTTTGAAATAGTTCAACCTCAACACTGTATTATCCAAGTTGTGGTCGAGCTTCCCAGGCTACAGTCACCCTAATGAGGTTCTCCATGAAGGGGCCATAAATTAAGGGAGGGATCTGTGGGTACCATGAAAGAAAAGGTCAGAAAGGGTCAATAATTCAAAAAGGGAGTTTGCTTCCCAAACTTTCCATGTGTACTTGGACAACTAGGTGTGAAAAAGGAACATTCTCTCCCAGTGAACAAGGCCACTTCCAAACTTATCAGTAAGTCAAAGCTACTACCCAAAGCAAAATGGAAGACTTTGGGCTCAGGTTAGGGCTTCCCCACTAGAGATGACAAAAGTTGGCCCTCATATACTTGCATAAATTGATAGGGAAAGATGCTAATGACAAAGTAACTTTTTTAAAAAGGGAAATTACAGAACAATATGTACAGTCTGATTGCATTTTGGCTTAAAAAGAGTACAAGTTATAAATTATGTGTTTTATGAGCGTAGAAAATGATCTGAAAAATATACAAAAATTTTTAACAGGTTGAGTAAAAGTGGGATTCCAGGGAGAACTTTTATTTTTATGTGATTTATTTCTGTATTTTTAAAATTTATATTATAATTGCCCTATTTTTATAACTTTAAAAAACAACTTTAATATTCTCATAATTCAACTTTGGGACTTCCTAGCTGCCTTTTATGGTTGTTTGTTAAAATAAAGTAACATTTATCCATTCAACTTTTCAAGGGCTCTCTTAAGCTCAAGAATTTACCTTCTCCATGAAAAACAGAAAAACTGGGTTAATGCTCCAGGTTAAGCAGACACAGAAATGGGACAATTGTGTATAACACATGAGCCTGGGTTGGATCCTAAACCAAAGAATGTTATGTTTTTCTCTTGCTATAAAGTTGGGGTTTGTTTGTTTGTTTGTTTGTTTGCTTGAGACACAGTCTCACTCTGTTCAGGCCATAGTGCAGCAGCATGATCTTGGCTCACTGCGACCTCCACCTTCCAGACCCAAGCAATACTCTCACTCAGCCTTTCCAGTAGTTGAGACTATAAGCACGCACCACCACCCTCAGCTAATTTTTGTATTTTTTGTAAAGACGGGGTTTTACCATGTCGCCCACGCTGGTCTCAAACTCCTGACCTCAAGTGATCTGCCCACCTTGGCCTCCGAAAGTGCTAGGATTACAGGCGTGAGCTATCATGCCCAGCCTCTCTTGCTATAAAAAGATTATTAAGATAATTAACAAAATTTGAATAAATACATGGATTTAATACTATTGTCAATGTAGTTTACTGATTTGTATGACTTTACTACAGTTATATAAGAGAACAGTGAATATTTAAGCATAAAGGGGCATCTGTCTTGTCTTTTACTCACTTTCAATTAGGTCAGAAAAAAGCATATAGATATAGAGAGATAAGTATGGATACACACACACAAAGAGAAAGAAAGAGAAAGTGAATGTCCGAATACCAGCAACATTTAGGCAATCTGGATGGAGGTTATACAGGAATTATTTGTACTACTTTTGCAACTTTTCTATAAGTCTAAAATTATTTCAGAATAAAGTTTTAGAAAATTAGGAAAGAAGAAATGAAAGGAGGAGGCAGAGAGGGAAGGAGGGCGATTTGCCTTTTGCCATCTACTCCTGACTTACAAAGGCCTCTATGATCCTCTTCATTGTTTCGTTTGTTTAGTTGATTTTATTCATTTATGTGGTTTGATCTTGTCAGTGAAATCCAATATATCTTTAGGAAGAAAGTTGAGTTTTCACAAATACTTCAGAAAATTTAGCTAATAAACATATCTCAAGGTATCTCACAGGCAAATATTAATAGCGAGTGTGATTAACCTAACTTCTTAGTAGGTGAAAAGTTCTAAAGAATTTGGACAAAGTCATAGACTAAGTCAGCGGTAGAACTGGAAATAGAAATCAAGTTTCCTAGTAACTCATTCAGTATGATTTTTTAAGCCAGAATTTTGTGATGCAGCAACTATTCTACGGTGGAAAATTGCCCCTGGGAAGCTACAAGAGTTCATCAAAGGCAGAGGGTCAGAGTCCTGTGTCTGCTGTGGTGAGACACTGGTCATATTGCTATGCACCCCATAAATCACAAATAATAATATCCTGAGGCATTCTCTTCTGTATTAAAAGATAAGAACTCTGTTTTTGTTTCCAGAACCATTGCTCTCTTTCCCTGCTTCACATGGCTCATGTAATTCAGAAGATAGACTTCATTCAAAGAATGAAAAATAGGTGAGTCTGAATCCCGGTGCCTCTCTCCATCAATTCAGCAAGCTGCAGAACGTTATCTGCCTTGTAAGTAGCTCGGCTCCCTCTAACAAGATGAATTTCTTTCCTAAAACAGGTTTGTACTTAGGGCTTCACCACCAGCAGTGTTAGCACCACTCTGAGAAAAGTTATGTATTGATATAAGAAGCCCAAATATGGGCTTTATGGAGTGCAGGTAGACCTCATCTTTGGAGAAAAAAGATATATAGTATTCATAAATAATAGGCTTTAGAAAAAAATGATAAGGAAACACTCTCCTTGAATCTTGGCCAAACGAGAGGCAGGCAGAGCTCCAAAGTCATCAAACTAGAAATGGCTCCAGAGGCTTTCTGCAGGCAGTGTTTTCACGGACTAAAACCTGTCCACTCCAAGTGTAGTCCGTAGACCAGCTGCTTCAGCATCACCTGGGAGCCTGTTAGCAATGCAGACTCCAAGGCCCCTCCACAGATACAGCGAATCAGTGTCTGCATTTTAGCAAGATTTCCAGTACATTTGTGTACACATTATTGGAGTTTGACAAACACTGGACTCCAGGAAATGATAGAATAACTAGCTTAAGCCTAGAAGAAGCAGGGGGGAAGAGCACACACACACCAACACTGCTTTAAGGCAAGCAGAGCCACAAAAGAAGATCCAAATTCTAGTCAGAACTACCCTCAGACTAGCATCCGGCACTCTGCTACTTCATCCCTCCACTCTACCCATTCATCCATCCCTCCTCTGTGTCTTGAATGGCCAGCATTTACCCTAAGTGAAAAGGCTGAGCAGCCTATAGCCTGTTATCTTAGAAAGGTGTTCAGGTGAGAGGGGGGCACACACAGCTCAGTGGTAGAGCGTTTGACAGCAGAAAGGTGTTCAGGTGAGATTAAAAATAGAACTGCAACATAATACAGCAATCCCTCTACTGAGTATATATCCAAAGGAAATGAAATCAGTATGTCAAAGAGATAACCTGCACTCCAAGGTTCACTGCAGCACTATTCACAATAGCCAAGATATGGAATCAACCTAGGTGTCCATCAACAGATGAACAGATAAAGAAAACCAGGGATATATACACCATATATACACAATGGATATATACACAATACTATTCAGCCTTTAAAAAGAAGAAAATTCTATCATTTGTGACAATATGGATGAACCTGGAGGATATTATGTTAAGTGAACTAAACCAGCCACAGAAAGACAAATACCACATGATCTCACTTACACATGGAATCTAAAAGAGTTAAACTCATAGAAGCAGAGTAGAACAGTGGTTACCAAGGGCTGGGGAAAATGTTGGTCAAAGGATGCAAAATTTCAGTTAGATAGAGGAATAAGTTCAAGAGATCTATGGTACTAGATGTTGACTAGAGTTAGTAACAATTTATTGTATTCTTGAAAATTGCTGAGAGTAGAGTTTAAGTGTTCTCACTACAAAAAATAAGTATGTGAAGTAAGGCATATAGTAATTAGCTTGATTTAGCCCTTCCACAATGTATACATATTTCAAAACAATATGCTGTACATGATAAACATACAATTTTGTCAATTAATTTTTAAAATTAAGGTAAGAGAGGTGTTTAGGTGTGGAAGAATTCTTTGCAAACCTCGGGGCTAAAATCTAAGCTTGAGCATGCCTGCAAGCCTTATAATACATGGCATCCCGTTTTCCAAATCTCATTAGACTGGAGTGAGATGAGGTTATGTTTTTTTAAAAAATTGCTTAATTCTATTCCTCTTTGCTTCCATCTGCTCCTGCAAGCCCCAGTATCTGAACACTTTCACCAAGTAGAGACCACGGTGGGTTCTGCCCACCATTTGTGTCCCCCTGGCATTGTATTGCCATTACCTGGCATATGGTGGGTAACCAGCAAATATTTGTTAAATGAATGTTGAAATTTCTCCCAGGGAATTCTGGTCTGCTCCCCAGTAGTATCTGCTGGGCATCACTGTTGTTTCTGTGGCAAACTGCGTGTACCACTGGTACTGCCACCCTCGCTGAGCAGAGCTGTCATTTCCACTGGCTAGAACCACTTCTGCCAAATGCTGCCACCTCCCAGTGGATAGTGAGGTTTCCAGCTGGGCATTGCCAGAGCTGAGCCCAGTAATTCCCAGGCTTCTCTTGTTCCACCCGATTTTCCATTATTCTCTGGGAAAGCAATGTAAAAACTGCATCGACTATGCCACAGTACTTAACAGAGTGGTGCTCAAACCACTCTTTGAGCTTTAACTTCCAGTTCACTTTCTCTTTAAGACCCAGGAATAGACTACAGGCAGATTTGAGAATGAGACACCATGCATTAGAATCCCATTTTCCCTCTGAAGTTTTAGGGTTGGAGGGTCATGCTGTCTCCTTCTTCCCATTGGGATAAATCTTCTCCTAGGATGCTCCTGGGTCCTTCATGCCAACCAGCACTAAGGGCTGTCAGAAGCCCTCCCTTGGTCCCCCACCACTCCAGTTTAGTAGCCTTGTCCAGACTTGTCTGAACCCCAGTGTTGGACACAGCTTAAACTCCAAGTGGGACCTCTGGCTACATTTACAATTGAATTCAAGACCATATTGCATTCTGCACCAGGCAAGGTGGCTCAGGCCAGGCACGGTGGTTCAGGCCAGGCGCAGTGGCTCATGCCTGTAATCCCAGCACTTTGTGATGCTGAGGGGGGCAGATCACTTGAGGCCAGGAGTCTGAGACCAGGCTGGCCAACATGGCAACACCCTGTCTCTACTAAAAACACAAAAATTATCCAGGCGTGGTGGTGCACATCTGCAATCCCAGCTACTTGGGAAGCTGAGGCACAAGAATTGCTTGAACCTGGAAGGTGGAGGTTGCAGTGAGCCAAGATCGTGCCACCACACTTCTGAGCAACAGAGTGATACTCTGTCTAAAAATGAAAAAAAAATAAATAATAATTTTAAAAACTATATTGCAGTCTGTCTCTATGGAGAATCACAGTCAATACAAAGTAGCCTGTTGGGGTGGAGAACTTTGGAATGATAACCATCATTTAAAAGATTATTGTTTCCAGTTTTGTCCCAAGTAAACAGGTAGCTAACGATATAAACCAGAACCACAACACCATTTCACCCTCACCCCCTTTCCTTATCCAAATCTTCCAGTAGACATTTTTCTTATGTCTAACCCAACCTAAATGGGTTGGGAAGAATGTGAAGGGGGCAGTCAGACACTCAGTGACAGGAGAAAGACAGTACGAATACAGTGTGAAGGGGAAATCTCACCAAGAACAGGCCAATGGCTTATATCTTGCCCCAACCTAAATACCACCTTTTCTATTTCACCGGCCCACCATTAGACAAGCTAAAGAGTCTATTGCACAGTCTGTCTGCACAGTGAAAGGCTATTGAAGGGCATCTCCAGGACAATGATTTGTCACTAGATTCCCTTCACAGATGGTATAGTGTGTTGAAATGGTGATCCCCAAAAATCATGGCCAGTTACTAATCCTGGGTACCTGTGAACATGAACTCATTTAGAAAAATTATCTTTGCAGATGTAATTAAGTTAAAGATCTTGAGATGAGACCACCCTGGATTAACCAGGTGGGCCCCAAATTCAATGACAAGATTTGCTTGCTCTTTTTTTTGAGACAGAGTCTTGCTCTGTTTCCCAAGCTGGAGTGCCATCATGGCACGATCTTGGCTCACTGCAACCTCCGCCTCCTAGGCTCAAGCGATTCTTGTTCCTCAGCCTCCTGAGTAGCGGGGATTACAGGCGCCCGCCACCACGCCCAGCTAATTTTTGTACTTTCAATAGAGACAGGGTTTCACCATGTTGGCCAGGCTGTCTCAAACTCCTGGCCTGAGATGACCCACCTGCCTCAGTCTCCCAAAGTGCTGGGATTGTAGGCATGAGCCGCTGCACCTGGCCAATGACAAGTATTCTCATAAGAGACAAAAAAGAGCAGACAGACACCATGGACAAGGCCATGTGAAAATGGAAGCAGATATGGGAGTTGTGCAGCCAAATGCTGAGAAACACCTGGAGCCACCAGAAGCTGGAAGAGGCAAAAAGGATTTTCTCCCCAACCCTTGGGAGGGAACGCAGCCCTACCGACACCTTCTGTCAGGCTTCTGTTCTCCAGAGCTGTGAGAGAATACATTTGTGTCGTTTTAAGCCACCAAGTTCGCGGTGATTTTTTACCAAAAAAAAAAAAAACCAGAAAACTAATATGGAGGTTATCTATGTTTATAAGCCAACCTTGTCCCTAAGTTGCTTCATTACCTGGCTGTATTATTTTTAATTGTCTGGGAGATTTAAAAGGATAACTTCCATTTATTGAGTGACTACTCTGTACCAGGCCCTGTCTCAGGCACAGATATTATCTCGGTTAATGATTATAACAGTCTTGTAAGGGTAATAACATTAGGTCTATTTTATTAATTTAAAAACTGAGGCTTTGCCTAATATTATGCAGCAAATAAATGTTTGAGCTAGGACCTCACTCTAGATTCTGGGCTCTTTTTTCTTTCTCCTATATTACAACTACACGAAAACTAAGATTGTTAATTTTCTTATTTCTTGTTTGTTTGGGTTTTGTGCTTGACGGGGAGGGGAGGTTGTTTCTGTTTTGTTTTGTTTTGTTTTGTTTTGTTTTGTTTTGTTTTGTTTTGTTTTGTTTTGAGACAGGGTCCCTCTCTGTTGCCCAGGCTGGAGGCTGGAGGCTGGAGTGCAGTGGCACGATCCCGGTTCAGTGCAACTTCTGCCTCTTGGGTTCAAGTGATTCTCCTGCCTCAGCCTTCCAGGTAGCTGGGACTACAAGTTCACGCCACCACACCCAGCTAATTTTTGTATTTTTAGTAGAGATGGGGTTTCACCATATTGGCCAGGCTGGTCTCGAACTCCTGACCTCTAGTGATCCGCCCGGCTTGGCCTCCCAAAGTGCTGGCATTACAGGCATAAGCTGCCACGTCTGGCCAATTTTCTCATTTCTTTTTTTTTTTTTTTTTTTTTTTTTTGAGACGGAGTCTGGCTCTGTTGCCCAGGCTGGAGTGCAGTGGCCAGATCTCAGCTCATTGCAAGCTCCGCCTCCCAGGTTTACGCCATTCTCCTGCCTCAGCCTCCCGAGTAGCTGGGACTACAGGTGCCCGCCACCTCGCCTGGATATTTTTTTGTATTTTTTAGTAGAGATGGGGTTTCACCGTGTTAGCCAGGATGGTCTTGATCTCCTGACCTTGTGATCTGCCCATCTCGGCCTCCCAAAGTGCTGGGATTACAGGCTTGAGCCACCACGCCCAGCCAATTTTCTTATTTCTTAAAGGGAAAACAGGCTATTTTATTATGACTCCACTTCCACAGAAAACTAGATTCTGTCCAGGGTAGGATATATAGTTTCAGCAAGGCCAGAAATTGTCCCTGAGTTGTTATGGGAGATGGGGAGGACATTTATGAAATGTCATGGAATCTTTGTCTGACAGTCTTCTAAAGGCCTCTAGAGGTTGTCCAGGCCAAATACATCCCAGTCCATGCATCTCCCTTAAAGCATTGGCTTGAACCATGGCATGAGCAGAAGTTCACTTTTACAAGAAGCTGCCCTTTCGGTTTAAACAGTCCTCTTTCAATGGAGCCAAAATAGGCTCAAATTCTTCCTTGGAAGCCACACAGAATCCCAAATCTCTTCACTGCAGCAGCCTTTCAAGAATTGATGACAATAAACGGACACACACAAAAGTAGAAATTTCTCTTTTGCCATTAAAGAGGCTTGGTCTGTGATCTCTTCCTTATAAGACATGATTTCCAGCTCCATCCCTACCCTGACTCACCCTCCAGCACAAATCTACCCATGCTCTCCTTTCAAGGGAACACCCACTGTCCAGGTCATAATCACAGCTTTAGTGGGACTGAGGCAGAGTCATTTTCTCCCTTTAGTTGCACCTCACTTCTCTCTTTCCATCTTGATTTCTACCCCAGCCACTCACACTCAAGCTGATCCAAACTGTCATCCATCTACCAAAGGGTGGTACTGCTGATAACGACACAAATGCATTAACTCTCTGAAGTATTTCACCAACCTACTCACCCACCTGCCTCCGAAGCCTCCTGTTTTGAAGTGGCAATATGATCAATCAAGTCAGTTTCATGTTCCCAGCCCACACAGTACAGGGAAAAAATTAATGACACTGACTGTTCTTGCTATAGAAGCAACTCAAGTAGACAGCAGCCTTCACAACAGCAGAAAAGGAACACTTCGCTTTTACTCATACTGTAAGAAAAGGTGTGGGGGGGAGGAATTGTGTGTGTGTGTGTATATATATATGTAGTAAAAAGCCATTTGCCTAAAGGCCATAACAGGGCTTATGCTCCACTGGCTTAAGTAAAAACTAGGACTCCTCTTTTCACTCAGTGCTTAAGCATTTCACAGACAGCAAAGACAGTCAAGACAGAAATACTTGATTTAGAGTCTTTACCCAGCCCCTGTAGTTTGCAGATTGGGACTTCCAAAGCCAACCCAATGTGAACGGAACAGATGCAGTACAAGGACAGGAGAGGCCCCTCCGCATCATCCATCATAGGCTCCCAGCAGCTCTGCCTCATTTCCTGCCCACCAGACCCAGGGAGTAAAGACTGGGTGCATTTCTCCCATTCTCTCTCTCTCTCTCTCTCTCTCTCTCTCTCTCTCTCTTTCTCTCTCTCTCTCTCCTTGCCTCTCTCTTTGTCTCCTTCTCCCTCTCTCCTGTTCTTTCCCCACCCCTCATTCTTGCTTCATGCCCAGCCAGGGGTCAGCCTCTCCATTATGAAAATAAAATCCATCCCTTGCACAGGAAAAACTGTGAGGCATTAAAGGCCTGCTCTGTTCAGCTTTGTGCACAGGTGCCAGGCCCTACCTGTTTCCCTTACTGTCCTCAAAAGGAAATGGCCCCTCTGTACTCCTTATTCCTCATGTCCCTAGACGTACTCAGATTTCCACGCCCTGAAATATTTACTTCCTAAATTAGATTTCCCACCCCCAGGACTATTTACGCAGAAACAGCATGGAGCAGTTTGGAGTCTGGCTCTTAGAGAACTTACTTAAGGACAGTGGTTTTCCATCTGTCTTCCACAGAGATCTCGGGTGTCTTTGGAACCCCCTCGGGGGGCAAAGGGAAGGCCCACAGGATGGGCTCGCTTTTACATATAGAAATACTGTGTAGAGTTTTTTTTAATAAGAATACTCTTCTACTCAAGGAAAAAAAAAAAAAGCCACGTTACCATAGGGAAGCATTCCTTCCTCATTTATCGCCCCATGGCCATGAAACACACAAACAGAAAGATGTGTGCCTTCTCTGCTTCGCTGTGAAAAAGAAAAAGCTAAGAAAAGCCTTTGTGTTGGGCAGTAAAAAGCCACAAACAGACAGAATGTTACTGCTTCGGCTTCTCCCCGTTCTTAGAATGACACACTCTCAGACAGCTCAGGATCATCCAGTCCAGCCCTTCATTATTCAGATGTGAAATGAAAACCCACAGAGGTTAATGGTTTGCTTTACTAACTTAGAAGCAAAGTCACTACCACAATTTTTTATACATAGTGAACACTCAGTGTTGAAAGAATAAATGTTTACATAAATATTTTGCTAATATACACCCAATTCATTCCAAAAAACAGTTCAGGTGGTTTTCTAAGAAACATAAATCAAACAAACAAAAAGGAATGACGTTTAATAGGAGTGACAAAAAGAATGAATAGATAGGAGCAGAGATGTTCTTGTCTTGAACCAAATCTCCAAAAATTGCCACCTCAATACTCAAGACTTTGAAAATTAACATTCATTGTACTTTTCTAGGCTGTTCTAAATTTGAGTAATGAACAATTTTCTACTTGGAAGTTTAAATAACTAGTAAGAAGCCAATGAGGGCTGGCAGGTAAAGAGGTGTCTTTGTGGATAATATCTTGTGTCTAGGTCTATCCTGCCTTGATTTCATTAAAATTTGATTGCTCTTCTCTCAAGACCAGAGCCTTTTCACTAAGATTTGCTGTAAGAAAACAGAATTGGGTTATGACAAATAGCAGGCCAAGTAGAGAACCTAAAGAGGTCACATAGGCCGGCATGTGTTGGGACAGGCTTGATGGCTGTGTGCAGGTATCTTGCGGAAGAAGGCCATAGTCTCACCTCTCTAAGATTTGCCCATGAACCAGCAACAATGGCATCACCTGAGAGCTGGCTAGAAATGCAGACTCTCAGGCCCCATCCCAGACCCACAGAATCGGAATCTGCATTTTAACAAGATCACCAGTTCATCTGAATGCACATTGAAGTTCGAAAAGCCCTGCTCCCCAGCATCTTTAAATGCACTGATGCAGATGCCTAAAGTGCAGCCATAAAGACCTTATGAAGATTTCTCAAAGAACTAAAAATAGAACTACCATTTGATCCAGTAATCCACTACTGGGTATATATCCAAAGGGAAAGAAATCATTACATCAAAAAGATACCTGCACTTTTATGTCTATTGCAGCACTATTCACAATAGCAAAGACGGAATCACCCTAAGTCTCCATCAACAGAGGACTGGATAAAGAAAACATATATACCATGGAATATTACTCAGCCATAAAAAAGACTGAAATCATATCTTTTGTAGCAGCATGGATGGAAGTGGAAGCCATTATCCTAAGTGTAATAACTCAGAAACAGAAAGTAAAATAGTGTACGTTCTCACTTAAAAGAATGAATATGCAATGGGTATACAGAGTGGAATAGTAGACACTGGAGACTACCAAAGGTGGGAGGGTGGGAAGAGGGTGAGGATTGAAATCTTACCTATTTATGTAATGAACACAGTGTTCACTATTCAGGCGATGGATACATGAAAAGCCCAGACTTCACCACTATGCAATATACGCATATAAGAAATCTACACCTGTACTCCCAAATAGATACAAATCTTACATTTTTAATTAAAATAAAATAAAATGCAGCCATAGAATAACAAAATAAAGCCTGAAACATACAGTTGGCTTGGAGCACATCAATAAGAGGACTTAGGGGAAGTGGGGAGAAAACTTTGGTTTAGTTTTTGTTTTTGGAGGTTTTTGTTGTCCTCATTGATCTTCAATGAAACTATCAAATGAAAGTCAAATGGGGAAAAGCTACTTTTTGAGCCAATTTGTTTAGTCATACTTTGGCACACATTCACAAAGATATTCATCCCCAGGGGGCATAATTGTTCTTGAGAAGTGACTTTGTTTTAGAGAAAACTTTTGTTTCCAGAGGCGCAGGCTACACAGCACGGAGTGGAATAGAAATACGGCGATTATCCAGTTCATTTACTTGCAGTACACAGCCAGACAAACCAATCCAGGTAGTGCGGGCCATAAAAAAACATTTCGAGGTGCCTGAATTATCCAGGTTCACTGCTAACTTTGTTCAAATGAACTGGATCACAGCCAGCCCTACACAGCATTGTGTGCTTTTAAATATAGTGCAAGGGGAACCTGCACCAGCAGACATGAGGAGGGGAGGGGCAGGTGTCGGTGACCCTTGGACCCAGACGGCATCTGACAAAGGGTGACATTAGGCTTTGGCAGAGCCTCGGCTGCACTGTCTGCAAAGCGGTTATCACAGGGAAGACAGGGCGGCCTGCCAAAATACAGACACTGGGACCAACCAAAGGATAATTGCTATAAATTCCATACAGGGAGCGGAGAGAGAGATGTCAGGAGAACACAAATCCTGGCTGGGTAGCAGCAACACAGGACTGCAGGGTAGAGTCCGACAAGAAAGGGAAGATTTTTTTTTGAAAAGGCCAAATTTGTTCAAACAAGGTATGGCAGGCCAGCTGGAAGACATGTCAGTCAAGGACTAGACTCTGCTCAGAGGTATTTCTGTCACTTGCACACGACAGCTTCTCAAAACTAAATATAAGGAAAAATTAGAGCTAGATTTTCTCCAGGCATGGGAGAATTGTAATTTAGAAACTAATTGTAATTTAGAAACTGATAGATTGACTAGTATTTGTTCAGGCCCTCCTAAGTGGCAGGTCCCTTTTCAGGTGCTTTGCATAAATTGGCTATTGGAGGGAAGTGGGGGTGGTTAACCCCTTAGGGATCAAAACCCTAATGGATTCTTATTGGGACTTTAGGGATCTAGTGACCCCTGAAGTTCCTAGAATTGTCTGAAAAAAAAATTTTTTTTTTTTTTTTTGAGACAGAGTCTTGCTCTGTCGCCCAGGCTGGAGTGCAGTGGCGTGATCTTGGCTCACTGCAAGCTCTGCTTCCTGGGTTCACGCCATTCTCCTGCCTCAGCCTCCTGAGTAGCTGGGACTACAGGCACTCACCACCTCGCCCAGCTAATTTTTTGTAATTTTAGTAGAGACGGGGTTTCACCATGTTCGGCAGGATGGTCTCGAGCTCCTGACCTTCTGATCTGCCCGCCTCGGCCCCCTAAAGCGCTGGGATGATAGGCGTGAGCCAAAGCGCCTGATCCGAGAGTTTTTAAATGTATTTACATGTATGTTTTTTTTCTGAGAGAAGAAACCATAGTTCTCATCAGATTCGGAAACAGATCCATGAACCCAAACAGATTAAGAATTACAGTTAGCTGAATGAACTAGAAAAGACTGAAGGAATAACATCTATGGAGTATTCTCTGCCAGGCCCTGTACTTGGTGACATCATTCGATGTGGTTTGGCTGTGTCCCCACCCAATCTCATCTTGAATTGCAGCTCCCATAATTCCGACGCGTTGTGGGAGGGACCCAGTGGGAGATAATTGAATCATGGGGGCAGTTTCCCCGATACTGTTCTCATGGCAGTGAATAAGTCTCACTAGATCTGATGGTTTTATAAGGGGCTTCCCCTTTCGCTTGGCTCTCTCTCTTTCTTTCTTGCTGCCATGTAAGACGTGGTCATGTCTGTCATGATTGTTAGGCTTTCCCAGCCGAACTGTGAATCCATTAAACCTCTTTTTTCTTTATAAATGAGTTTCAGGTATGTCTTTATCAACAGCATGAAAACAGACTAATACATCATTTAACTCTCCTAAAAACCCTAGTGGTATCATCCCCATTTTACAGTTAAGGAAAAGCAAAGCTAAAAGTGGACAGGTAGTCTTAGCAGGTGAATACACCTACTAACTGTAAGGTCTAGAAAATAAACTCAGACCTATCTAGTCCAAAAATGTCAATCTTTTTTAATACTATGATGCTTCCTGGGTATGGTTTTTTTGTGGGGAGATGAGTGATTGCAGAATTAATGAAGGAAGGCACCAAGGAAGACCAACGTGGCATTTTCGCTGTCTCTTGAAGAATGAGCTGAGATTGGGCATCTCAAGGGAGAAGGAAGCACATTTCAGGTGGAAGGGGCAAGGTAAAAAGAGGCAGAGCGGTGGGAAAAGATGAGATGTTAACTGAGGACATTGCCCTCCCTCCTGTTGACTAAGGCACTTCGCAAAAACTTGAGAGCCAACTAACAGTCACAAGACTAAATGCATCCAAGGATTAAACTTCTAGCCCATTTCGTCTTAAATTTCCTGCCACCCAAACCCCAGTGGAAACAGAGGAAAACCTCTCCTACCAGAGACCCTGACATAAAGCCCAGAAGTTGCTTAATGCCCAATATCGATTAAAGCAAGTGCATTTTGTTTCTTTCTAATGCATCGTAAGCAGGAAGAACAGGCTTATTGCAGGTCAGGAAGAAGCCAAGAGCTTACCCAGGGCCACCGGAGCCCAGACAGCAACACAGGGCCTCTCTGGAAGGAAAAGATCATTTGTTAATTGTGTGGGGTTTAATGCATCTCCAGTCCCTCAAGACTGCTCCTGTCTCAACATAAATAATATCCAGAGACTAAATATTCCATGTGCACCACAATACAATTAATCAGGCTTTAGACACCCATTGACTCTACAGTGGGATTCTGCTGCCTTCTGAAACAGAAAAGCCATTGACAAGAGGAATATTAGCAATGGAATCCCATGTAATTGAATTGTGGTTTTACGTCTTGAGATTAACAGATGACAAAGTCTTATCCCAGGGTACTTGTTCCCCTCTCCTTACCCTGCAGACACACTGCAGATCATTTGGCCACACCACCAGCCACACACTCTTTAGTTCTGGTGTTGTTTTTAGAAATTAACTCTTTTTCAAGGGAGCCATTTCACATGCAATATTGCTGCTCAGGTAATAACTCCAAAGCATTGGCTTATAAAAAATTTTAAGTGGATAACAAGCCAAACCTCTTCAGGATCCCTGCATGGAAATTCTTGTGAGTTTGTTTCCCATAAATAGAGGGCCAAAGGATGTTAAAAAGATAAAGATGCATGCCATTCATCTTGTTTCAGTAGATCATAAGTTCCTCAAGGGCAGGAAAAGGTTATTTGCTGATTGATTTAATATTTATTGAGTCCTAATTTTCTTCATGGACCATAGAATTAAATCTATCGATGTATTTGATTATGAGAAAAATATATTGCTCCCTTTAGAAAGGACGCAGTAGCATTCCCTTTGATGCCTCCTTTCCTTTATACTGATTAACAACTTGAAAGAGCAGTTCTTGTTCTAAAAACAAAATATGAGTAGAAAAATACTTCATTCTATTCCATAAAACCGGAATGAAAGATTCTCCCTCTCTGAAATAACAAGGTGTTTAGAAATGAAGGAGCTGCAGGGGAAGGAGGCAGGGGGACCATCATCCCTGCAAACATTTCACTTTCAAAGTACACAATATCAAAAATCATATGTAATTACAAGGTTTCATACTTACTATTCTCAAAACGTGGTTTCAGCCAGAATGGAAGTGCTGCATAAGGAAACCTAAAAGGAAAAATTTTAAAAACAAACCAAAAAAAGCTAACAAATTTCTAACAGAGTTACTACTCTCAAGACCAGCAAATATGTGCCTATAAATAAATGCATTACTCGTGCCCACCAGCATATCACCTACAAGTGCTACACTTAGGCTGGGCGGCGGGGGCAGGGGCAGGGGGAGTGGGGAATGACACAGGAGAAAGGGTGGCTGCAGTTTTACCCATGTGAACAGCACTCAGACCATCGCTGACACGTGCAGCATGTCAGAGCTCTGGATTGAGATCATTACAAGCCCAACTTTGGCAGCTCGTTATCAATTCAGTGTGGGTGCTGTTTTGTAAACACATTTAATTTGGTTTTAAATTTTAATCCATAAAGTCATTACTAAAGGACTCCAGGCTGCTGAAATGATGAACCAACTGCTACTAAAGCTGACACGAAGGCACCAGAGCCAGGGATGGGGCTTTCTGTCCTCAACGGCCTTCTTTGCTTCCCTTACTCCTCTCACGTCCCTGATTTCCTTCTCACCAGTGAACTGACTCTCTCATGCATGGTCCCTGATCACATGGAAGATTTTTCTGTTCCTACCGGCTGTATGTGCATATGTGTGTCTCTGTGTTGTGTCTGTGTGTTTATGTGTCTGTCTCCTTCTCTCTCTCTCTCTCTCTCTCACACACACACACACACACACACACAAGCACACACAATGAAACTCATTGCCTTTTTGTGAGCCAATATTCCAATGACTGCCTCCTCTACCTTTCTGATTTAAGCTACTTCTATACATAAGCATTACTCTTTAACAAAAAGATCAGGCACTGGGTGAGTTTGGAGGAATGAAATTGTCTTAAAGAGCTGATGGCAAGGAGTACAGCTGACTGACAGATGGACTGACCAACTGACGGGGCCGGCAGCATCTTATCTATTGCCCTCCTTGGAGAATTGGTTCTCATGGATAATTAACCATAAAATGAGAGGTTTTCTTCAAAGGAGAGATCAAAAGATGAATCTTTCAAAACATACCATATTATAAAATTTGGTTTATTTAAGAATGTATCAGCTCTGGTTCTAAAGGATTTGTTTTAGTTCAGCTTTTATTTTAGATATGGGGGTACAGGTATGGGTTTGTTACATGGGTATATTGCACCCAGGTAGTGAGCATAGTACCCAGTACGTGGTTTTTCAACCCACACCTGCTTCCATTCCTCCCTTCCCCCTCTAGTAGCCCGCAGTGCCTGTTGTTCCCATGTTTATGTCCATGTGTCTCCATGTTTAGTTCCCACTTATCTATGAGAACATGCAGTATTTAGTTTTCTGTTCCTGCTTTAATTTGCTTAGGATGATGGCCTGCAGCTCCGTAACCACCAGTTTACTCCACATAACAACCCTGTGAGGATGGTGTCATCTTTGTCCTCCTCTTCCCAGGAGGCTGGAGGACAGAGAGGTCAAGTAACGTGCCCAAAATCTCACAACTGGAAAGTGACTATCAGGATGTCCACCCAAATAGTCCAGCTCGAGAGTCCATGCTTCTAGCTACCACACTCTGCAGTTTCTGACTTGATGGATTGCATCTTTGTCTAATAAAGAGGAAAATTTACATTTATTTTTATATGCATTTTATCCACTATTAAAGCCAAGTTTTCTCTATCAGGGAAAACAGATGAAACATTTACCCTACTGGGTAAATCAGTTACTATCCTATTTACCCTCTTGGGTGTTTATCCTATTTTATTTGCCCCATCGTGTAAATCAAATATTGTTCACCACTTGTGTTTATGGCCCTACCATTAACATTAACAATACGTGTGTTGACAAGAAATATTCTAGACCAACTTCTTATGCTCCCTTCAATCCATTCCCTTTGCTAGTCCATAGACATAATCACCTCCCACTCCCATTCCAAAAAGCAGCTTCTTACAGAACCATTCTCAAGCACTCTCCCCTACTGCTCAGTGAGGTTTAATATAGCATCCCAGAGCAGCCAAGCTTACACAGCCCTTGGGCACCTAACACAGAGGCCCAGGAAGCTTGCCTAGAAAAGAACTAGTGTTGATCAAGAAAGTCTCCATGTGCTGTGCTGTTCTGTGATAATCTGTCTGTCTCCCTTTGATCTAAAGTTAAAGTGGGCAACATAAACCCTGGACAATGTGGGAAAGCCAAAAGAGTGATTCCATTCTTTTTCTGTGGTAATAATAATAACATTTTCTCTTCTGCAGGGCCAGTGTTTTTACTGAAGTTTCTTCCAAAGAATGCTGTGCTTTAGGATTTTAAAACCCAAAGGCCCCAGGATATTTTCCTCTTTCAAAAATGGATGGTTCTGCTTTTCATTTAAGGTGCAGTTTAGAGAGAAGCAGCCTGTGAAACCAATTAACTAATTGGAAATCACTTAATGACTGTAGCAGCATTTTGGATTTCCGGCGTTGGTTCACAGCAGTCAAGAGAAATTGCTTTCCAATATTATGATAAGGTAAGCTGTGGAGGTCTCACAGGGGGCGGTTGAAGGCTGCTGAGAGAAACAATCAGCTCTAATATGCCCACCAAAATAATGGAGACATTATAGCATGGAACTCAGTGATTGTAAAGTAAGCACAACATAAAAATCCAAAGATATGTGGAGATCTGCTGAGAATAAATGTGCAGCCATAGTTCCTTGCTATGATTTTTTGAGAGATTACAATCTTCACATAGACATTATGCTGTGGAAATTGCTCTTACAGAGAGAGCCAGGCATGTGTGGGAAAAGTGACATGAGGAGAAGGAAAAAATAATAGAGTAAATGCTTACCCTGCCACAATTGTTCAATTAATTGTTTAGTATGAATATAGTCATTGTTCACATTAGGGAAATAATCTAGTTAATTGCTCTAGTTAACATAGGCAGAGAACATAAATTACCCCAAACCAAATATTTTATCCATTTGCCGTTGGTTTGTCTTCAGGTAATGAATTCTCTTAGCCTATTTCTAAATATCATAATTCATTAAACCAAAAACATCAGTGTAGAAAATAATATCAGCAATCTCCAATACATCTCATTCCTTTTTTACCTTATTTTAAAAGAGAGGCACAGGGATATGCATGGGCAAAGGCAGTTTAAACTTGCTTTGAGGTAGTCAGGTGGTCCTTATTTCTCCCGGGCCTCAGAATTATTTTGTAAGTATGGCAATCTTTCCCCGACCCCCTTTGCCTTAGTTTACTCAGTTGTAAAATGGATTGACACATGTTAGAAGACACAGGTGTTCCAATGATGGTGACATGTTACAAACAGGAAGCTAGAACACTGTAAATTCTTCCAGCAATTACAAACTTTCATTTTTTTCTTCCCCATTGGTACAGTAAGTTTGGGCAACAAAGAGTCTCTCTGAGAGATACTTGCTGTTGTTTTCCAACAGGAAAGAAATTCTGTACACCCGCTTGTCACTCTACTGCCTGCATTTGGGCCTTATCTAGTCCCCAGCTTTATTAATTCAGTAATGATGAGCAATGTATTAGATGCCTCCACTGGGTACTGCCTTAGATGCTTGCTTTGTATTCAGCCACTCCCCAAAGGACAGGAGGACAGAAGGTGTTCTCTTTTCAGGCAGCAGCATAAATAAAGACCAGTGTCACTTATACAAATCACTGTACCAAGAATTAGCCCACCAGACTATGGGACTACATTAGCCCTTTCTTCTCACCTGCCTCATATAGTAGGTGCTCATTCAAAGCAGGACTCACGTTGTAGAGCTACATGCCTGGAAGTCCTTCATACAAGAAAACACCTGAAAACACCCAGGGTGAGGTGGGCAACACTAGTACTCTAACACACTGATGATTCTTCCTTTAGAAACAATGTTTCATCCTGAGCAAATTGTTACCTGTTTCAATTATTACCTTTCCTAGGACTTAATTTCTCATCTGCATTCCAGAAAGTGACATCCTACTAACATCCGGATTATATCAAGACAACAGGGCTGATAAACTGATTTTTCATTACCAGTAAAGATGGTCAATAAGTAAAACAGAACATTGACTAATGATACAGCGGAGGAGCAACCACATCCAGAATGTGCCAGCAGTGAGCTGGACTACCATGAAATAACAAGGAAACATTCCACTCTTCTTAATAAAAGGAAAACCTCCAACCTATCAAAGGAGAAAAATCCTGCAAATTAACCTTTCAGACTGATTCAGAACATTTTCCAGGATGATGTACCTGAAGAAAAACATGTGATTCAACTGATAGCATTCGTCACATCGCAGACTGATCCAAAGGTGAGGCTATACCTACGAAGACAGGCTGAATGCCAACTCGTGTAACCTCATTTGCAAAGCTCGGCACTCTGGAGCTTAAATGTCCCTGCTTAACAAATGGGGATCAATTTAGACTGTTGTATAAAGACAAGACCAAGGCCAAAGTCTAACAATAGCTCACCTCTCGCCAAGTCCTTAAATTAGTAAATGTTATTACAAAAAGAAAATATACTTTTATCTAGGTTGTTATTTTTTCCCTCTGCTGTCCTCTGTGGCTTTGCCTATAAGCTCACAGTTTTTAGTTAAATTGGACAATTACTGAGTGAGAAGTGCATAATTAATGAACAGTCACCGTACATGTTTGGGAAACTGTGACCCAATCACTGAACAGATAACTGAACCACTAAAATAAATGACTTGTTCCACTCATTACCTGATCAGCATTTGTTTAGAAGTTCCTTGGTGCCCTATCAAAATTCTAATCAGTTCTATTTAAATTACATTTTTTGCACTGCATTGTTATAAATGCTAATTTATGCCTAGAATGGAACAGCTTTATTTCTTACCTCCTGAAGAAACGGATGAATAAAAACATACTTCTACAGGGCATAAAAGATTATCAAGGGTTCAATGACTATTGGATTTTGCACTTGCCAAGACACATCCTGAGACTTCGAGCTAAGCTTTAGGGGACAACAAGGACATTCCAAGCCTCCCATAGCAAAGCCATCCCCAAGAAGAGTCTGAGGACTGTCACAGCAGCATCTGCAACCACCACAAGGATTTGCTGCCTTTGGGGACTGGACAGTCTTTGGAGTGGTGAAGGGAAAGAAGGGAAAATTCTTACAACTTGAGAATAATGATCCAAAGAATCTTAAAGGCAGATGGTTATTTCAGAATCTCTAGGCAACTTTTGTGCACAGAGAGGGATTTCTCTGAGCCTGGTAGCCCATCTGCTTTTGCGATGGTGTCCATGTCCACCAGCTTGTAGGCGGTGGCGGATCTCACATGGTAACTCCATATATTTTTCACAATTAGTTTGGTCTCCAAACTTAGCACCAAGATGTCATTCTAAGCAACTCAGGCAGTTCCACCCAAGAGAAGACTAGAGCACAGTTTTGCTCTCTCTGATGTGCAAGGCTTGACCACTTGCAGCCTAGAGCTGGCCCAGACAGACCCTAAGTCATTTGGGATCTAGAGGACCTCAGAAGAGAGAATATTGAGGCTAGTGTTCCAGAAATAGCAAGAAATCTCCTAATGAGGCCACAAAAGTCCTGCCTTTAAAAGTGCTTCATCCACTATGACACTCCCCTCCCATTCCAGGCTCAGTGTCTGTGGAAGTCAGCAAGCCTGCCATTATCCTGCCTGGAGTGGGAGGCATCAAATTCAGAATTCATTGCCAGAAGTTTTTTATAAGCTGAGGAATTACCTTGAGAGGATTGAATTTCCAAGCGCAAGTCAGCAGCTGCTGGGGAGGCTGGGACCACCTCAATCATCCTGTACCCACGAGTCTCTTGCAGAGAGGGGCGAGGCGAGGCTGGATCAGTCTGGCTTAGGGCTGCATGGCCAAGGGGCTAGAAAACACAGGTTCACAAAGGCATTTAACCTCGTTTAAGCAGTGCAATGTGGCTGAGGCTTAAAACAAGGCTGGAACATTTTCTTGCTTATTATTACCTTGATAACCTTTCTTTGTAGCTAGGAAGGAGTGGAATGAGAAAGTGGGGCACAGGGAGACACTGGGAGAGGAGGGGTGGGCCATAGCACTGAACAGGAGGGGAGAAAGCTGCTGTTGTCCTGTTTTCTGAGTGCAGTTGGAAAGAGAGGAAGGATGTTTGCTCTCTAAAAGCTGCTGTTGTCCTGTTTTCTGAGTGCAGTTGGAAAGAGAGGAAGGATGTTTGCTCTCTAAATATTTTTACTTTTAAATAGAAACTGTTTTCCAGACGGCATGGCTAATCACTTCATAGAAAAGGGAAGAAAAGAATAGCTTTCATTCACTTTCTTTGAAACCTATTCATTACAGTTTGAAAGCAAAATTTCTCTATGAAATACCTAAGTAGTGGCAGCATTTCTACAAGATCTAAGTGTGGGGGCGAGGTAGCAGAGACGGGAGAAGTAAGCAGAGCCCAGGAATAGCTGTGCTCACGTCATCATGGGAAGAAGAGGACTGGTCACCTTCGTCTATTTCACAGAAAGTGCTGGAAGTGGTCCTCGGCGGGGAGGGGCGCGGGAAGCAACATGGCCCCCTCCCCACAAGGAATCCCTAACAGCACACCTGTCTGCCCTGTGGCTGAAACCAATCCTAAAAGGAATCTTTTTAGAGAAATTAAGCTTTACAATGATTGTTTCTCAATCTTGTGTAAATCAGTTATAATTATAACTGATTCTAATATGCATAAAAATCTCTCATCCTCCTCTATTTGAACGAAACCCAGATTAAAGCTCTGTGATGGGAGCATGTGGGGTTAAACGCCTCACTGTGGTTCCTACCAGCAGATGATTGTGACTCTAATACCCACCCACTACTCTCCTTCCTGATCATCCTTGGACTGGCAATCAAAAGTCCTAGATAATATTTCTAGTCAAATGTGTGTATAACTTACATTTGAGTTATAGAATGTCACTGTTCTAATCTGAAAAAGAAAATTAAGCCCCTAGGGGAGGACGTGTTGTGGACTTTACTACCAAATGTTCACAGATTGTGAGGCTCGGTCACCATTGTGATTATCTTCTTCTTATTATTGTCATTGCAGGCATTTAACATGAACTGAGGAGCTCCAATTTTCCTGACTCTATCCAGGATAAATGACACAGGAGTTTTACAGAATCATAGCTACCATTGACTCTAGGCCAATAATTTGGCATTTCATCTCAAAATATTGCTCATATTAGAAATGTGAGACAAGAGGTCAGATGAGAAGACATCCTCCATCTGTGAAGTGATTCGCATTTTCAATATGTCTATTTAGCCTCCATCCGTATCAGTTATAAAGCTGTGGAACAACCAAAGAGTCCTGTGACATAGCACTAGAGGCTTCATTCCAGATTAAAATTGGTAATTAATCAATATTACATATACTTTATTGTTCAATCCTCTTAGCAATTACTTGGAAGACAAAATAAGTAATGCTCGTTAAGTTTTAAGATGGCGTAAATCTGGGAGAAATAGTTAATATTTTGAATTCCATATGACTCAAAGGTTCTTGCCAGGCTGGAGCAATGGGAAAAAAAATTTATATGAAATGTCACAAAAATAAATATAACCCTGCACTTAAGTTCAAAATGCCATTTTAGTTACATTACGTTTTACCAGAAATCATGTGAAAAACCAGAGGGGGTTTTACTGTGTGGTTTAAAATCAGGAGAAGTCAGTGTGATATGGCTGCCCAAAACGCTAACAGAATTTCAGATGACAATAACAGACATCTAATCCAAAACAGGAGAGGTAATGGTTCTGTTGTACAGTGGTCAGACATCACATCGCTAAGAGAGAAAAGGTAACACAACCTCCTTCACCAACTCTGCAAATTCAAAGTAGTTATCATTTGAGCCTTATTTCCATTTCCTTAGAAAATGGAAATAATAGCACCTAACAAAGATATTCTCATAAAATTATTGTAAAATCAAATGAGTTGGTCTTCATAAAACTCTTTTGAAAATTATAAAGTATCATTGCTCTGGACATCTGCTGTTTGTCATTCAATAATCACCTTCCTCTTTTTGGCAACTGCAATTCAGCCCTCGTTTGGGGAATCTCCTCCACCGTTTTTACCATGTGGTGGGCCCAGCTTGGCTGAGGCTGCAGAGATTGGTTTAGGAATGGCTACATTACGCAGTCCGAGCCAAGGAGACATAAGGAGACTATGCTAGGGCTTTTGAGAACACAGAGCCTTGCTCCTTAGCTGTATTTGGTCATATAAAGAGTCGAGTCTTGCGATAGCATCCTACTACCCAGGGAGAAGTCAGCCTGAAGATGAAGTTTAACCAACAGAAGTGGGGGAGGAAAGGCAGAAATGAAAGAGATGAAGAAACTAAGCCCTGATGACCTCCTTTGATATGTGGATCAGACCGTCCCAACCAAAGCCAGTATTCCCGTGCACTGTTCTATGTTCCAAGCCCATGTATTACCTTTTATAAGTCAGTTTGAGCAGGGTTTTTAGGTCACTTGTAACAGAAAGAGTCCTACAATTGTGCATTTATTCTAATGTCTTGGAAAATCCAGTTATTCAAATATATGGAAATAATACATGAGAGAGTTTTCAAATGGAAAAGATAGATTCCACAAAAATCAAATTGGTTTACATTGTGTTAGATTATTATGTTTATGTTAGATTGTTATGTTAGACTGTGTTTACTAATACAAGCAAAATTTCATTATTGACTACGTCTTGGATTCTAAGACTTACATAAGGATTTATATAACAACTGTGTTCTAAAAAGAATTTTTTTAGCATTCTGCCCCTGGGAAATCCATGTTTCCAGCCTACCCTATCTTGTCTTCCTGCTGAGCTAATAGCCAGATCTCCAACTAAAACAGCAGTGCCCATCTCTGATTAATGGGACCTTTCTCCCCACCTTTTTTAATGGCTTTCCCCCATTGTGATTTCAATCAGAACATTGCTGGGAATTCCTCCTGGTGCCTCTCCAGGACCACTTCTATTGCCATTTCTTATAGACTGCTCCTCAAGAAGAGAAAAGCCAAAGAAATGTCCCCATACTCCAAAGCTGGAATCAATGTGGAATGTGGAGAAATAAATTACAGCATTTTCCAGCCAGAAAGGCCTATAGGCATCATCACCTCATCAACAATGGGCTAAATCCAGCCCACCTGATTTTTATTTTCTTTTTATTTTAATTTTTAAAAATATTTTATTTAACCTAATACATCTAAAATATTATTTCATGTGCAATGAATATAAAACATTATTAATGAGATATTTTCTATTTTTCATTCTAAGTCTTCAAAATCCAGTGTGTGTTCTGTACTTACAGCACATCTCAACTGGGCTATACCATTTTTTAAAATTATACTTTAAGTTCTAGGGTACATGTGCACAACGTGCAGGTTTGTTACATAGGTATACATGTGCCATGTTGGTTTTCTGCACCCATCAACTCATCATTCTCATTAGGTAATTCTCCTAATGCTATCCCACCCCAGTACCCCAGCCCCCCACCCCCAACAGACTCTGGTGTGTGATGCTCCCCGCCCTGTGTCCAAGTGTTCTCATTGTTCAATTCCCACCTATGAGTGAGAACATGCGGTGTTTGGTTTTCTATCCTTGTGATAGTTTGCTGAGAATGATGGTTTCCAGCTTCATCCATGTCCCTGCAAAGGACATGAGCTCATCCTTTTTTATGACTGCATAGTTTTCCAAGGTATATATGTGCCACATTTTCTTAATCCAGTCTATCACTGATGGACATTCTGGTTGGTTCCAAGTCTTTGCTATTGTGAATAGTGCTGCAATAAATATACGTGTGCATGTGTCTTTATAGTAGCATGATTTATAATCCTTTGGATATATACCCAGTAATGGGATCGCTGGGTCAAATGGTATTTCTAGTTCTAGATCCTTGAGGAATCATCACAGGGTCTTCCACAATGGTTGAACTAATTTACTCTCCCACCAACAGTGTAAAAGTCTTCCTATTTCTCCACATCCTCTCCAGCATCTCTGATTTTTATTTTCAGTTGTTTTATATATAAAGTTTTCTTTGAACACAGCCATGCCTGTTTGTTACATATATTTGTCTGCTTTCATGCTATAATAGCAAAGTTAAATGACTGTGACAGAAACCATATGGCCTGCAAAGCCTAAAATATTTACTATCTGGCCCTTTATACAGAAAAAGTTTGCTAACCTCTAATCTAGTCCAAACAACTAGTTTTTTAAAAAGAAGCCTAGTCCCAGAAAAACTAGCTAATCATACACAAGATGCCAAATCCAAGTTTGTTTCACACGGTGGTATTTTCATGTTCTATTCCTATGTATCTACTAGATTAGAGGTATCTTATGGGCAGAGATTGTCCTTCATGTTTCTGTGATATCCCAAACAATAGAGGCTAAATACTGAAGTATCCATTGAAACCAGTTATATAATTGCAAAGGTATTGAGGGGATAATGAATTTATTCAAAGACGTCTATGTAAACCATCTCCCCTCCTGCCTCCACAGCCTCCAAATATTTGTAGCCACAAACCAATGATTCTCCATAGGACATCAAGTCACTATCTGTGACATCATCTATAAAATGGCATAAAAGTATCCACCTCACAGAATGGCGAGGCTCAGATGAGATAAAGTGTGGAAGGCATGTAGCACAGAGCCCAGCACACGTCAAACTCTCAAAGACTAGTGGGTTACTATGATAACTATCATAAAAATGGAGGCACCCTGAGACAAAACTGGGTCTTACAGGGAACATGTATTTTGCTTATATTACTGTAGTAGGGACTTCTCTCAGATACCTACATAAGCAGTGGGGGAATATATATAAAGGTGGGTTCCAACACTTCATTTCCACAAACAATTGAATCCATATTCAATTGCTGTCACCCAAGGAAGTTAGAATACAAGTGCCAGAAACAGGGTTCTCCCAGATCCCAACAGCACCTGTAGTACTAGAAGGAGAGAAAAAGATTCTTTCCCTGGGGCTAAGGCATTACAAATGTCAATACTTACTAAAGTAAGGAAAAACGTAGCATTGTGTCAAATAGCATGTGTACAGTATAGATGCAATTGTGGTCAAGGACGTTTGTCCTGATTCTCCCTACCATGGAAATGGTCCCACTCAATACCAGAGGCTTTCCTCTGACCACACTGGCCCTTGTCTCTTCTCAATAAACCTTCTTTAGATTTTATGGCCATAACTTTCTCAACTAATAGGAATGTATCATCATCGCTCAACAGCATACCGCGTTTATTGCATGAAACTTTTAGCTATGGGCAAAATATTTTCACCATCCAGCCCATCCTCTTGCCAAAGAATTATGCTTATAAAATTATTTTATATTTTGATAGTCCCCAGTATGGAAATAAGAAGGGATAATAAGCCTATGATCCCATGCAAGTAGAAACAGCCACGTACTCATCCTCCACTCCACCTCTCTTCCTGGTCTAAGGTGGTACATCGCAATGCCCCTTTTCTTTGTTGTTGTTGTTGTTTGTTGTTGTTTTTGTTTTGAGACAGACTCTTTCTCTCTTGCCCAGGCTGGAGTGCAGTAGCACAGTCATAGCTCACTGCAGCCTCAAACTCCTGGGCTCAAGCACTCCCCCTGCCTTAGTCTCCTGAGTAGCTGGAACTACAGGCATGTGTCACCACACCAGGGTAATTTTTTGATTTTTTTGTAGAGACAGCATCTCACTATGTTGCCCAAGTTGCAATGCCCCCTTAAATAAATGCCCCTTTAGAACCTAACAAGAACATGTAGAACAATATAGTCTATCCTCTCCTTTATCCAATTTCTTCTTTTGATGCTAATCACAGGGAGTAAAAATTTTTCCAGAGTCACTTAGCCCATATCAGGAATCAAACCCTACATGTGGTCCTCTGTGATGTGCTAAACTCATCTGCTTCGGTCCTGGCAGCCAGAAAAGATTACTGGGGCTAATAACTAGTAAACTCCCACATTAGGAGGGCCTTTCCCACCCCGGCCCCCATTCCTACTGCCACCATCTGTGTTTGTTCTTTTGCTACATAAGAACTCAAACTGGGTGGTGGGCCTGTTATTTTTAAAAGTCTTTTAGTAGCGTCTATACCCAGAACTGCCTCATCACAATTATCCTCACCAAACGAGGAAACTTCACATTGAGAATGGATATGGTTTTCAGCCAGCACCAAATGTCTCTCCTTCTGCCTTTTTGTCTTTCCGATCAATCAGAACATGTGAAACTCCCAAATGAAGAGTAAACACACAGCCCAGGTTCCTTTCATCTCCTAACATATGTCATGAAGGGGGAGGGAAAAACTCTATTCCCAGCTTCAATCAGCCCTTCCTATTCTGCGACTTGAACCCGAAACTGAAAGGGATGTTGCAGGGAGCTGTGGAGGAGTGCTGAATGTGGGCCGGCTCCTTGGAAGATAATAGGTATTCGCTGCATACCTGAGTCTTGGAGTCATTATCTCCCCTATGAGCACTTCTGTATTTATATATAATGAGATCATTACCAGGCAGCTCTTCCAATTTTATTCAGACTTTAATATTTCTTGAAGAAAAAAAATAGCGTACAAAAGGGTTTGTGATGCCAACTCAATCAGACGTGCTGTTGATGGAAAATTATTCAAGTGCAAGCCAGAACAGGCAAAAAAATTTTTCAGAGAGGTTTCTGTCAAAGCTGAGTTCACCTGCGACGATGTTTCAAGCGAATGTGCCGAAGTGTCCAGAGGTGAGGAAGGAAAATAACAACGAACAGAAGAGAGGGCTGTGTATAGGATTAAAAACGAGGCACGTTGCAGCCTAACTATTTAGGCAGATAGGGCAGGTGCCTCCTGCCGAGACTCGACTCCCACCCTGGCTTTCAGTGGGTAATTAGACCAGGGAAGCAGCTTTACTTGCTGTCGGCTTCACTAGGAGCAGTCAGTTTTTAGAAATTAACCCTTTGGTGGGTGCTACTTCCTTTTGTGATTGAACTCAGGTGGATAGGCAAGGTAGGTAAAGGCAATTCCTTCCTCCTCTCACAACAAGCTTTAAAGAAGAGATTTTCTGTCTCTTCAGTCCCATTGCATCTTCAGCAAAAAAAAAAAAAAAAAAAAAAAAGAATACAGAAGAATTTTTTTTTCCCCTTTGTCCAGTAAACGCCTGTTCATAGAAAATGGCTAGAAATTCAGTGCCCCTGCTAATTCTGGGAAAGGCTCTGTCCATTTTCAGCAAATTACAAAATCAAATGAAATCAACTGAACACTAAAACTAGCAAAAAAGAATCTCTCTTGATAATCCAGACAGCATCGCAGGATGATGCCAAGCCTTGGGTGACAACCATGAAGGTGGCTCCTCACTGGCACCCACTTTTAGAAATACACTCTGCTAATGTGAGCTCTCTGGATGTTTGCACTTTGGATAAACACAAGCTTACTGACTCATTTCTGGGATCTATGGTTTATCCTGTGATACAAATCCAAGAAAACTATCATTTTAGCTATTCACTCCCTGTCCTGAAACTGCAGATGGGAATAAGCAGATGGAGCAGGGATGCAGACTTGTCATCACATAAACATGAAATGAAAGGATCCTGGCTCTTTTCTTATGGTGGTTGTAAAGCACCCATTATTTTTCCCCTAGCACTTCCTAACAGGCAAAACCAAAATAACATTGGAAGAAAATTTACAGAATGCACATGCTGTCCACTGAACCCCCAAACACTACTCAAAATAGCATTGGTAGATTGTTTTTTATCATTTGTATTATTCTACTTTAAAGAGATACCCCTGTAATGGTTAGGAGTTAGTTCTGGTAAAATGTTAAGGCTATTTTATGGATCCTAGTCTTAGGATGTACTCGATGTTTAGAAATCAGTTTGGGAAAGAAGGAAAGGAGCGGGAGGGAGGAAGAGAGGAAGAGAAGGAGGGAGAAAGGAAAGAGAGGGAAAAAGAGAAAAGGAAGAAAGGAAGGGCAGGCAAGTGGGTGGGAGGAGAGAAGAGAGGGAGGATAGAGATCTCGTGGCTCTGTGAAATGTAGCTATCTTTGCCATAATCTATACTATGTAGGCAAAGAAGTGCATCAAAATAATCCTAAAAGAACACTTGAACTTAAAAGAGATGTAAACATGAAAATGGGGACAATTTTCTCCCCTCAATTAAATCTACATTAGCTAGTCATAGTAATTATTTTAAGATTAACTCCCTGAAAAGGGGAAGAATTAGCCCAAGTAAGACTTATTAAATGTCTGTCCATTGTTCACTATTGCACTGTTGTGTGTTAGCAAGTTTGGGGGTGGGAGAAGCAGTATGTGTGCATGTTGGGGGAGGTAGGTGAGAGAGAAAGAAAGAGAAATTTCATTGACCATCAACATGGTTTCTCCAGGGAACATGATAACCCAACAGTGTTCCTCCATCTGCCTCCCTTGAGCAAAGAGCACTCTTGACTCTCTCAAAAGATCAACCTCTTGATCTTCCCTCCTAGCCTTCAAAGAAGAGATCTCTCTTTTTCTCAAAAACCAACTGCCTCTCCAGCATTCTCACCCTATCCTCCAGTGGTCCTTTCTTTCTGTCACCAAATATGTTGATGTTCCTCTTCCATAGAAGATCCTTCCTCGGCTGCTATTAGGAGAGATGGATCCCAGCCCCGCTCTTTCATGGACTGGCCATGATACCAGCAAGACTGCTGGGAACATCATTTTCTCTCATGCTCACCCTAGTACCGCCTCAAATATTGCTTTATTTTGATCTCTTCTTTACCAGCAAAATCACCTCACCACTCATTCTCTCTGGGCTCATCAGAAATATGGCTTTCATGCTCTCCATACCATTAAAATTTCTCTTTGGAATCATCAAATTGAACTATTTTGCCAAGTCACATAGTCTGAACTGATTCTTAATCCCTTGGACTTTTTAGCTGTATCTGATGTGACTGAGGGAACTCTTCTTGCAACCTTTTTTTTCTGAGCTCCCCACACTGATCTCCTCATTGCCTGTTCCTCCCTGTCTCTATTTTGTCCGGTCCCACATAGTTGCTATGGGGCACATGGTTTTATTCACAATTGGGCAGCCAGCTACACATGTGATGGCTTCACTCTCCAACCCCACCTTCCCCACCACCACCATACACAGAGCACTCCCTCACACCAAATATTTGATTGAAGATACATTACTTTTGGTTAAAGTACTGTGTCTCACAGAATCTTCTATTCAAAAGTAAATAGCTCTCAGAAGCTTGTACATTAATTCATCATCTATTCATCCAAAATTAATAGATAATTCATGTTTCCTCAGAAATAAAAAGGTGGCATACTGAGGAAATGGAGTCCACTATGAAGGAATGTCAACTCTATTATCTAGAGAGAAAATAAGGCTGAACATGGTGGTTCATGCTTGTAATCCCAGCACTTTGGGAGGCTAAGGCAGGAGTATCTCCTGAGCCCAGGGGTTTGAGACCAGCCTGGGCAACATAGCAAGACCCTGTCTCTACTAAAAATTAAAACATTAGCCAGGCATGGTGGCACACACCTGTAGTCCCAACTACTTGGGAGGCTGAAAGGATTGCCTGAGCTGAGAAGTTGGAGGTTGCAGTGACCTGTGATCGTGCCACTGCACTCCAGCCTGGGCAACAGAGCAGGACTCTCAAAAAAAGAAAAAAAGAAAGAAAGAAAAAAGTGAAATCGCATTCAAGAAAATGCTGTAAATATATATTTAATACCTACAAAAAAAACACTGTTTATGTAATTAAAACAACAAATTCCCATAATTGACACATGGCAAGGTCATAACCTTTTAACTCTCCAGAATTCTCACCAAAGATGACAAATCTGATGCTCCCTTAGAAAGCCAAAGGTCTCTGGGAAGGAGGATTCTGGAAAAGTTCATTAGCAATATCTGCCTATGAAGTTTCTGAAATAATATGATGATTTACTGTCAGAAATATGACAGAGAAGTTTCCTATCCTGCTCAATGTTTTGAGCAGAACAGCCCCTGTACTCCAAGCAGAGAAAATTGGTCACAGGATTTTGCTGTGAGGCCACAAGGACCTGATTCCTTTTTCCCATAAATAGCTTTCTCTGCACATGTGCTCTGTGAGGAACACTTAACCCTGTACCATTACTGTCAATAAAGTCTTGGAACCTGACCCTCTTGATTGGCTCACTACCATTTAAACTACTGTTGGCAGTCACCATGCTGAATATAAAGCAACTGAGTGTTCATTTGCCAGAGTTCAGCCTCTAATTTCTGAGGCTGCCCAAGATGCTTCTTTCTATAGTCCTGGAGCCCAGATCAGTAAGTAGCAAATAAATTGTCTAGATACTCTATGTGAGGGTGGCCAAGATTAAATTTCTCTTTTCTCTGCCTGCAAGATGTACTCTGGTACCAGATTAATAAGATTACACCTCCACTCTGGAGCAAAGTGCCACCTTTAATCATTTTCAGAAGTGGACCACCCGACCCTCCACTCATTAGGTTTATGAACAATAGGAAAAGATCACCAGGCGACAGCAAAGGCCAAAAATACCATGTCTCTGAAGACCTTCTTATGAAGGGTCTTATGAATCAAAGCAAGGGCATAGCCACCTGATATTTCACAAACAGAGGGAAGAAAATTTGAGAACCCCTAGTGTTTGTAATAAGGGAAACTTTGAAAATTGTATTAAAATCAGAACTAGACAGCATTTGCAAGGAATGTCCTTACATTGAACACTAACATCATAAAATGAAATTCAAGCACATCCTAGAAACTGAATGAATGGTGGAGGTGACTAGGCTGATTCTTCGGTTCTTGGCCTTCTTATGAGCCTGAATGGCCATGTCTTGTGGGAGAAAACAAGATGGGGTCAGAGGGCAAACAGAGAGTCTCTTGCCCCACTGTAAGTAAATGCTACCATGAACAGGGTTCTGATTATAGGGAACACTGCCTAAAGGTGAGGTGACTTATTTAGTTCTTCTTTTCATTAAAGAAGACACCTACCCTCTTATATCAACAAGATGTCTTCTTCCAGAAGCCATTAGAGCAAGAGTTCTTAGTTGCCCTATATCAGGGATTAGCAAATTACAGCCACAGGCCAAGTCTGGCCCACCATCTGTTTTTATAAATAAAGTTTTATTGGAACACAGCCACACTTATTAGTTTACATATTGTCTAGGGCTGCTTTCTTCCTTCAGTGGTAGAGTTGAGTAGTTATAGCAGAGATCTTAAAGACTGCAAAGTCTTAGGTATTAACTATTTGACCTTTGACGGAAGGAGTCTACTAACTTTTGCCCTATATCCTCCATGGCAAAATTTAAAATAATTATAATAAAAGTCAATGTTTATCAAACTTTTCTAATGTGCAATGTGCTATTAAACACTATACATGAACTATATTATTAGATCTCCATAACTGCTCTAGGAAGTAGGTACTTTTGTTTTCATTTTAAAAGTGAAGGACCTGATGCTTACAGAACTAATAAGGTCTCAGAACTAGGAAGCGGTGAAAGCAGAATTCAAAGCCTGTCAGTCTGACTCCAGTGCCCTGTAACATGTTAAACATACAAAGGCTGGTAAACAGTAGATACCATTTACCAAGTCCTTACTACACATTAGCCATTGCATATATTGTCTCTAAAGCTTGCCACTGCCTATGGTTGTGTTTCCAAAAGATCAGGGAACAGGCACCCAGATTGGTGAAGTGATTTGCCCAAGATCAGATGGTGGAGAGTAGAAAATTCTGTGTTCAAACTCAGACTCCATAGTGCTTTCATTATATATGCCATCTCATTGCAGAAAGACAGTATTTCAGAAATAATGTAATAGACATTAGAAATTTTAATTTTTTTTCTAGCTTCCCATTCTGTCTAGAAAGACTGAGTTGACACGCCCAGGTTCTAGCCCTCGCTTAGTCATTAATGATCTTTGTGGCTCCTGGCAGGTCATTCAATCCCTTCTGATGTTGGTTTCCTGGTTGGCAAAGGAGATAGTTCAGGTTGGCTACTCTGTAAGATCTTCCAGCCTCCAATACTCTCTAAACCTTCAGTTCTGTTCCCTCAGAGAATTATGTGGTCACTTCTGTGCTCTCTCACTCTCTCTCCCTCTCTTTCTCAGTGTGTATGTGTGTGTGTGTGACTGTGTGTATCTATGGATGTTTTCCTGGTAATTCCAAACAACTATCTGAATGAACCAGGCAAGTTTTTGATTTAAAACTCCTCACTCTCAAAGTGCTAGAATTATAGGCATGAGCCCTACACCCCCAACATTTGTGGAAATTTATTTCTATCACATATTTTTTTAAGAGATAGGGTCTAGCTGTGTTGCCCAGGCTGGTCTCAAACTCCTAGGCTCAAGCAATCCTACCCCCTTAGCCTCCAGAGTAGCTGGCACTACCAGCATACACAGCCACACCCAGCTTCTACCACATCACTTTGAATGGCTGCATGGTGCTCCACTCTAATTATATACTACAACTTATTAAAGCATTCCTTTATTCTTAGACATTTAAGTTGTATACATTTTCTACTATTAGAAACTAGGTTGTGATTAAAAATTCGTGTATGTGCAATAAATAAATAAAACTCCTTATCTGAGATCATCTCTCATTATGGATGCTAATTTCCTTTCATTCAAAAGAGAGGCTAAAATCCCCTCCCATAGTATCTTATCATTACAGGATGGCTCATGAAAACAGCTGTTCCCTCTTACAACATGAAGAAGATTCCAGACACATGACTCTTACTGCTTCTTCATTAATTTTATTACCTCTTATTTGGTGTATGTCAGTTAATCTATTAAACAGTCAGTAATATCTAATTTTCTGAGGCCCAGATGGGTTAAATGCAGTAAAATGTGCATTTAATATTATGTGATTTGGCAGATGTCATTGTTTTTCTTTACTGTAAAATTTTAAATCACCACCATCCCTCTGGTAAATTTTAAAAGTAAGGCCTATTGCTCTTCCTAAAAGGTAGAGCTTGCCCATCAACGATAGACTGGATAAAGAAAATGTGGCACATATGCACCACGGAATACTATGCAGCCATAAAAAACGATGAGTTCATGTCCTTTGCAGGGACATGGATGAAGCTGGAAGCCATCATCCTCAACAAACTAACACAGGTACAGAAAACCAAACACCACAAGTTTCCACTCATAATTAGGAGTTGAAAACTGAGAACACATGGACACAGGGAGGGAACATCACACACTGGGGCCCATCTGGGGGTTGGGGGCTAGGGGAGAGATAGCACTAGGAGAAATACCTAATATAGATGATGGGTTGATGGGTGCAGCAAACCACCATGGCACATGTATACCTATGTAACAAACCTGCACGTTCTGCACATGTATCCCAGAACTTAAAGTATAATTTTTTACAAAAGGTAGAGCTTTCTCATTTAGCTATTTATCTCTGTCTTATTTCCTATTATCTTTTTCTGTAAGGACCATTGAAGTTTCCTGATAGATGCCTTCATGGGGTTAAAAACAGCCTCTTAAGCAAAGACTGAGTTCTAAAACCTGTTCTTTGGAGTTTCTCAAATAGTGGCCCTTCTCAGCCTGGATCCCCTCACTTTGACTGATGGGCAAAACTGATGTAAGAAAATATACCTATTGAGTTTTCTTCTTTTAGTGACTTGTTTAAAAAAAAAAAAAAAGAAAGAAAAGAAAAGGGAAAAAAAAAGGCCATCTTGCCAGTGATCCCTTTAAGCCTTTTTAATTGCAAAAAAAATTTTTTATGGCGTCGCTGACCTAGCCTTAACAGAGTTCATTTCAGAAATGTGCTGAAGTGGGTACCAGTGCTGACAACTAAGGCTGAGAAATGTTTTAAGTATCACGACTCTACATTTTTCTCCTGTCTGTGAGGTTCAGGGATTCATCCTATCTGAATCATGCCTGCCCTTTGTTTATGCATGAATAAGATATTCTAGACACTGAGGACACCGCACAGACACCAGTCCTTCCTGGAAAAATAAGACCTAGACCTCAAATCAGGGTGATTACACGGACTGTCCCCAGTGCCAACTAATTTCTAAATGTGAATAAAGATACATTGGTTAGCAAGCTTTCTCCAGTTCTCCTATTGCCCCCTAACCTTTAGCAAGACAAAAATGTCACATATAATGGATCCTAAAATTAACGACACATTTTGCTTTTCAGTTGATCAGATCAGCTGAGAATGGGGTCAGTCTCTTACCTCCCCAAGATAAGAGGTTGTCACTGTTTGAGTGCATTTAACTGCACCACAGACATTAGGCCTCAGAAAATCCTTGACAACTTAGAAGCCCAGAATATAAATCAGGAATAAACCTGCAAAAATATTCAGCCTCATTCCCTAACTCCTGATTGGGCCACACTTAAAGCATCCTCTTCCTGTATCGTTTAGGAAAACCTCTTTGCTCACCAATGCACTGGATAACCATTTATTGGGCACCTAGTATTTGCAAAACTCTATTCTAGGCCCTGGGGATCTTCTGGACACAATAGACAAAGTCCATACAGTGACAGAGCTTACATTCTAATAAAGGAGACAGGCTATCAACAAATAAGAAAAATGTATGGGAACAGTTAGTGCTATTTTGAGGACAAAACAGGATAATATAATAAGAAGGACTGTACTCGCTTGGGTAGTCAAGAAAGATTCTCTGAGGAGTTGACATTTAAGTTGAACCATGAATAAAAAATTGGCACCCTGTAAAGATCTTGGTTAGAGGAAGAACATTCCAGGAATAGGAAATATCCAGTGCAAAGGTCCTAAGATGAAAGGGAACTTGAAGTTTTCAGGAAATCACTAGAACATGATGAAGGAAAGGAAGAGATATATAAGATAAGGTCAGAAAAGTAGACAGAGGCCAGCTCTCATAAGGTCCTGAAGACTCAGTAGGGTGTTTCATTTTAGTCTAATTATCATGGCAGCTATAAGAAGATTTTTATAGAGGGACCTTTGTGATCTGATAGGATTTTTAAAACAGCACCCTTGCTGCCAGGAGGGGAATGGATTGTAGGAAAGCAAAAACAAAACCAGAAAGATCACTTTGGAAGCAACTGCTGTAGTCCAGATGACAGACAATGAGACTTTTACAGAGGTGGTATTCAGCAAAGGTGGGGAGAAATGGGAAGTGTAGACACATGTTTTGGAGACTGAATGGCAGGATTTGCTGATGGATTTGATGCAGGGGATGAGAGAGTCAAGAATGACTCTCAGGTTTTAGCCAGCTGGTAGTACATTGGACGTGTTCACTACTTTGGCATCTGAGATTGTGACGTTTCAGCCAAATGGCACCAAATGCACAACCAACTGCACTATAAATTTGAAATGCACAAAAGGAAACTGGTATATTTTACAAACTGTCACCAGAGAAATCATCACTATTCTGATTCTTTCCTTTAGAGCAAGTGTGTTACTCGAGAAAGCCTCTAAGCATGCCTGCACACTCGTAGCATTCTTAACTTAAGCAGAAAGAGTGCATTTCCTCATTATGTCCTTGTAGCTGGGAGGCACGTGAAATGGAGAGTGGGCCGGGGATTCTGTGCTTTGTTAAAGTGAAGGGACAATCAGCATCAGGAACATTAGCCATGGCAGTACACAGGATTGAGCAGCGATGTATGAAAAGAAAAACCAGTCGTCAGAATTGAATTTTCAGCTGGAGCCTAAGAGGCCAAATTTAATCATCCCCCTAAAATTATCACACAAGTCAATACTTCCTCCCTTCTCCTTGCAAAGGGAAAGAAACGGATTCTTTATTTTTCAGTCAAGCAGGTGGCCTTGAGGCAGCTAACCAGCTGGCTGAAATCTAAATACCTTCGCCAAGACAAAAGTCAGTAACATGATTGATTATCTTCTCATTGTAGGAGAAGAGAACCTCCCCCAGCCAATCAGCATACAGAACTGCTATTGGATTATCAGTGAACCAAACTAGGCTTAGAGCTGATAAACGAAGGTGCCCAAATCCCAGGCTCCAATTGGCTGGGGCTTCATCTACCAGCTCAATTACACTTGATGCATTGATTTCTAACAAGGTTCAGTTAGTTTCTTAGTTGTTAAGCCTCGGCTTTCTTCTTCAGACCTCAAATAAGTATCTACACTCCCAGTCCATCGTTTTAATATATCTGCTTCAACTGGAATTGGTCTGCCCCAGAGTGAATGCTCTTCGTCCAAATGGGTTAAAAGTAGAGACTTCTGAGCAGCTCAAAAGCTGCCACAGGAGATCCCTACCAAACTCACTGTTCTTTCTCCTAGGGGTGAAAAAAATACCTTGGATCCATCCCACTACACTGGAAGCGCACAGTTTAGATTCTATCTGACCAGTGGTTTGTTGTCTTGCACCCCAAGCATCTTGATAGCAGGAAGTAGAATGGTTCATCTAGGGTGACCTCAAACCAGAGTTCTTTGCACAGGGAGCTCCCAGGTGAAAGTAGGACCAGACCAAACTGAGTGTGAGGTGGCACTCTCAGACCACAGTGAGTTTCCTGCCTCTGAACTGAAATTCTCAAGTGCATCTACAATATCATCTGGTCTCAAACCCAGGAGGAATATGAAAATTGAGATTAAAAGACCCTGGCTAGACGCGATGGTACACGCCTATAATCCCATAACTTTGGGAGGCCAAGGTGGGCAGATCACTTGAGCTCAGAAGTTCCAGACCAGCCTGGGCAATGTGGTGAAACCCCCACCTCCACTAAAAATACAAAAATTATCTGAACGTGGTTGTGCGCACCTGTAATCCCAGCTACTCAGGAGGCCAAGGCAGAATTGCTCAAACTCAGGAGGCGGAGGCTGCAGCGAGCCAAGATTGCACCACTGCACTCCAGCCTGGGTGACAGAGTGAGATCCTGTCCCCCACCCAAAAAAAGAGACCCTCTCTTAATAAGTGAAGAACAAAGGTTTCAAATTCCATTTGCTCCATAATATTTACCAAGTCTATCAGTACCTCAAATTTCTCTTTGGTAAAATGGAAAGGAAGAGTCACCAAAATAAAACACTAGAGAAAGGATTGTAAAACAGTGGGATTAACTTTCTACCGAGTGGAAGTCTCACCCATTGTGTCAGAGTAACTCCTCCTGATTCACTGTAATAGAATGATGTCCCTTATTCCTAAGAAAATCAAATAATGTCGTTTACTCGCTGGCTATCTTTTTTTGTTTGTTTTTCCTTATTCCTCTTGATGATTGCTGGTGTCATAGTTTGTAATGCTTGTTAGTAGCCTTGGTATTTGCACTTAAGAAAAAAGTCCTTGTAGAAAGAAGCTGTCACAGAGGCAAAAGGAGTCAACCAACCACCCATTACCCTAAAACACCACTTTCCACAAAGCTGAGGATGAAAGTCAAGAGTCTTCATGTCGCGGCACAGAAATCTTTCCTCTCTCCACTCAGGAAGGTTATCTTCCTCCTAAACACTGAACATCAGACTTGTCAAAAAATGTTCCTTATTGATCTGACAGAGACAGAATGTTGAAGTTAGAGAGATATTTGCTGAACTCTCCCTTGTCTCGGGGAAAAGCTGAAATGCTGTTGTTGACCCTGACCATGAAGATTAGAATAGAGGCTGTGTGAAAACAGAGGTAGTGCTGAGTAGAGGTACCACCTCCAGCCTTGGAATATAAGCCTTGTGATTGATAGAGGCAGGAACCCAAGCACTCAGCGAGGGGGATGTGGGGCGGGGGGGGGCGGGTGGCAGCTTGTCTCCTCTCCACACCAACCGGATTAATGACAACATCACAGGAGTTCAGCGGCTGCTCTGGTTCTGCTTGCATTCTTTCCTTCTATACTCTTAGGCAGAAGCACAAATACATCTTGTGAGAAAACCTAATATCAGTGACAAAGAGGAATGTTATTTTTAAAGGACTCCTTGCTCAGCCATGAGGCTCCACGCAGAGCCTGCTTCCAGACAGCCCTGCTTCTCCTGGGCTTTTTCCCCAAGGGGCAAAAAGCCACGTTCTATAGACTGCATGACCTTGGGTTACTTGGTGGGCATCTGAGTATGTCTCCTTCCTCAGAGCGCTCAAAGTTCAGTCATGGTTCTATCTACAGCAAAGAAAAGGTAGAGAAAAGCCTTTCTGTGGTTTCTTTTTTTCCACATTAACGGTATCCTTTATACTCAGTGGTTTTTTGAAATGATAAAGAGAAGAAGGAAGGAAGGAAGGAAGGAAGGAAGGAAGGAAGGAAGGAAGGAAGGAAGGAAGGAAGGGAGGGAGGGAGGGAGGGAGGGAGGGAGGAGGAAGGAGAGAGGGAGGGAGGGAAGAGGATGCTTTTAAAGTCAAGACAGTGATCAAGAGCATGCTGCTGTGGCACTGACGCACAGCACCTGTGGGCATGGAGCAGTGAGAGCGGGGGTCTAATCACAGAGGGGTCACGCCACAGCACCTGGGGACTGAGGGAGGAGCCACTATCAGAATTGCCTGAGCAACTTCCCCAAAACACCATCCTCCTTCTCCTCCCCTCCCCTCTAAGATTCGAGGTTGATTTACAGCGGACAGTGTGGAAGGATGTCCAAGTGTGTCAAGTGGAAAAGACAAGATGCAGAAGAGTATTTTCGGGAAGATCCCATTCTGTAAATAATACCGTCATGATTGTATCTTGTGTGTGCACATCATTATAGCCCCAGAACAATACAAAAGAACACACAGCAGATCTAAGCCATGGTTTCTCTAAGGGATGACATGATGATGGACTTTCACTCTTAAATTATACATATTAGAATCTTTCATATTATTTAATCGTTATGTTTCTCCCCCATCTAGTCTCACCAGATCCCTTTATAGTTACCCTGTCATGAACCACAGACCACAGAACAAGAAAAATGTTGTAAATACTAAATTTTCAAGAAAAAAAAAAAATTTGTTTTCTGCCCTAAATCTAGAGCAGAAGATTCTGCCATACACTGACAGAGCGAAGTTTTAGGTAGAACCCGCATGTCTAGAGAGAAGAAATGGAGGACGCATATTACAGGGGCAGGGGTGGGTGACGAGGAGCAGCTACGATGCCCCACGGAAGAGAAAGTCCAGCAGGCTCCAGGGAGCTGCAGCAAGCTGAGAGGGGCTGAGGTGCTGCCGCTTTGCCCCAAGGTGAAGACCACCCGTCACCAAGGGTTGGTGTCCCCCGTGGAGTGGCACTGATCTGCTTCCCTGAGTCTACCCAGCACAGCCCTGTGCCTGCTCCCAACCGCGCTCCAGTGGAAAACTCCCAGTCTCCAGTCCAGCAACACCGGACACTCATGAGCTGCCACCTTGCCCGTAATCAGGTGAGACACAAGTACTAGAGAGTGACTTCGGGGTGAAATCGAGTCTTGCGCTGGGCCAGGATGGGAAAAGAGGGAACAAGTTCGGAGCCACTGAGCCAGGACGGCAGTAGAACACATTGCCTTTGATGTACGCACATTTTAGAATGCGTCATGTGTTGCTGCATGCATGTGCTGTTTTTGCGATTAAAAACCTGATTTGAGGGAACCCAATTTAACTCAACATTCACTATTTATCAAGTATAACCTCCAAATTGACTCATAAGACCTTCCCGCCCTCAACTTTCTGTCAGACCAAGTCAGCGTCTAATTAATCTCTGAGGACACCTTTCCATCTTCTATAGGCACACAGGCACCACACACCACACACACTCTACTCGCACAACACACACACACACTATACTCCCACACAGTGCACACACATACCCACCACACACATACCACACGATACACTACACACCGCACACACAGCACAGCACACATACACCACACACACACCCCACACACACCACACGATACGCTACACACTGCACACACAGCACAGCACACATAAACCACACATACCCCACACACACCACACAATACACTACACACCACACACACAGCACAGCACACATAAACCACACACATACCCCACACACACCACATGATACGCTACACACTGCACACACGGCACAGCACACATATACCACACATACCCCACACACACCACACAATACACTACACACCACACACACAGCACAGCACACACACACCACACACATATACCCACACACTGCATTGGACGCCATCTATCCTCCAGACAACACACTGTACATCACACACCATGTACACAAACACACACACACACCACACTATATTCCACACACCACACACATCACACACTATACACTACACACCACCACACTCACATACACCACAGTATACTCCACATACCATACACAACACAGTATATACCATACACACACCCCTACACAGTATCACCATATACCATGCACACACATACACACCACACATCACACTATGCTTCACACAACATGCACATACACACACACACACACCCCCCAACACAGCATACATACCCTACTATATTCTATACACCACATGCACACCACACACCACCATATACTCCACACAATGCACATACACCACACTACACACCACACACCATGCACACACACGCATCACACACATACCACACTACACACCACACACCATGCACACACATGCATCACACACATACCACACTACACACAACACACCACACACAGACCACACTATACGCCCCACACACATACACACACCACTCTACACCACACATCACGCTATATACTCCACACACTGTGCGCACACACCACACTACATACACACACACGCACCCCATGCAGCCCCTTCTCCTTTCCAGCGGCACTCCCAAGGTCTCTGCCTGGAACGCCACCCTCGGCCTCTCATTCCTCAGCTATGAAGTGACGGCTGACTGAATTTCCCTTTGGCTTTGGAGACAATCACCTGGGTTTGCAGTCACTCGCCTGCCATTATCTGCCCTCACACAACTTGCATAGGGAACGTCTCCTCAGCATGGTTAGTTCCATTGCACAATCACAGCACACCATTTGCCACAGTCCCTGGGCTCTGACACAGCATCCAAAATTAACTACTCTCCTACTACAGATGACCACTCACTAATCCTCCCAGGCTCTGCAGCATTGTTTCCAGAAAGTACGTTTTCAAGCTGGACAGGGTTTTTCATCCTTCTCGACAGTAGCTGTAATAAGACTCCATTATCAGATTAGCAGAGAATGGCGATGCTAAGAAGTGATGTTTGCGCAAAATTTGATAGTTGACAGAGATGTCATCCCACTTGGTATTCACTCATAGAATGTCATTCAGTCCTCAAAAAAGGGGACATTAGAGTGACTCTTTCACCTCCGTTTCTACTGATAAGCCCAAAACAATTAATGATATAAAAGTGATTAGGACAGACCTCCCTTATACAGATTTACAGAGATAACCCCCCAATCCCTTCCACAATTCTTGGTATCTGCATTCAGATAAGGGTAGGAAAAGAGGGCAGAGAGAAGAGAGAATTTGGGTGAGTTTTGGTGAGACTCATCATTGGAGAGAACTATACTGCTATGAGTCTTATCGGTACCCAGCAAACATCCTTGGGGAATAGGGAGGTGTGGTCCCCCAGACCAGTAAGGGGACTTCAGGGGACCACAGTGAAAAGTGTTTCCTGCAAGTGTATACTTACATGCTGACCAGAGCAAACAAATCATAAGAAAAAGTGGCTGAAATGTGGAAACCCAGAGGATCTACACTGTATTCCATTTGCTTCGTGAGTCTGACAGCCAATAGGGGTTCTAACGCAGAGAGTCTGGCTGGGAAAGGAGCTGGAGGTCAGTTCTGGATCCCTGCTCACTGGGTCTGTGGCCTCAGCAGCTGTGGAGAAGGCAGAGGTTCGATTGCCTCCCACTTGTTGAGAGGCAAATGGTACATCTCTCACCCTTGACCTGTGGTTTTCACGTCACTGAATGGGGATGCAGCTCAAGAAGACAGAACCACCCTGTTTTAAGACCAGAGACCATGATTTATCTCATCTTGAGGAAAAGAAAATGACCTCTATCTCCTTGCCCAAAGGAAAAGGGAGAGGAGGGAAGAGGAAGGAAGAGGAAGGAACAGGAGGGGAGGGGAGAAAGGAGGGGAGTGGGGAAGGGAAAGAGGAGGAGAGAGGGGAGGGGAGAGAGGAGGGGAGAGGAGGGGAGAGGAGGGGAGGGGAGGGGAGAGGAAGGGAGAAGGGGGAGGGGATGGGAGGAGAGGGGAGGGAAGGGGAGGGGGAGAGGGGAGGGGATGAGGAGAGAGGGAGTGGGGAGGGGAGGGGGAGGGGGAGGCATTGCAGGTGAGAAGTCATTTGAAGTATCAAAAAGAAACTGATATCCTAGAATAATCCATCTGCTTCCTGTATTATTCTGTTTCTGAGAATGAAGAAGAAACACTTGTCTCACCTCACTAAGAGTCACTGCTCTGTTTATCTTAGAGTCTAAATATGAATATGTGCCTCATCGTACACTGTCATCCCTTTTGCAAATGGCCACATGAGCCTGGACTAAATATGGGATGACTATTTAACATTATGGAAGCTAGAAAAACACCACCAAACTCCGGAAAAGGAGAATATTGACAAAGTAAATGCCTCCTACTTGTGATAAACACAGTAATAAAAAAGCTATTAAAAATTATTGCACCACATTCTACTTTGAGAATCTTGGTTTGATTTCTCTGAAAAGCAGCAGAATTTGTCCCCATTTGGGGAATAAGGATGTGGTAGTTTTTAGCCTTTTTTTCTTTTTTTTTTTTTTCAAATTGTAAGGTTTCAAGGACTCTAGGTAAATCTCTGCCTCTGGAAAGGTCAATCTGAAGTAACCAGATTTCAGATTGTGACAACTACAAAATATGGAAATGAACATGTTATCTCCATGCCAGACCCACAGCCAGGCCTGCATGCCATTCACTCATCCTGCAAGTAGTTGGAGAGCCCACTATGTACCAGACACCATGCCAAGTGCTGGGCATACAAGAGTGAAAAAGACACACAAGCCACCTGCTCTCCTAGTGCAGTTCCAAGAAATCAGTTTGGAGAAATAGCTGTGAACCCCTAACAGTTGAAATTTCAAAGGAATTCTAACTTAGCATCAAATTTAAGTTTTAGGCGTTTTGCTTTTGTTTTGTTTTTTTTTTCCCCCAATCTCACATTTTACACATGATAAACAATCATCATGTAAAGAGTTCACCAGTAAGGCACCAAAAGGTGCATCATAGTCAAAAAATGTCAGCCCTTTTTGCTGTAAGGCATTGCTAAGAAAAGGATTACTGTTAAGAATCAATTGACTGGGCACGGTGGCTCACGCCTGTAATCTCAGCACTTTGGGAGGCTGAGGCAGGCGGATCACATGAGGCCATGAGTTCGAGAGCAGCCATGGCCAACATGGTGAAACCCCGTCTCTACTAAAAATACAAAAATTAGCTGGGCTTCGTGGCGCACATCTGTAATCCCAGCTACTTGGGAGGCTGAGACAGGAGAATCACCGGAACCCGGGAGGTGGAGGTTGCAGTGAACCGAGATTGTACCACTGCACTCCAGCCTGGGCGACAGAGCGAGACTCTGAAGAATACATGGATATGTAGATGTAGGTTTGGTGCTAAATGTTTTCATACGTAGATTCTGCTGTTAATTATATCATTTAGCAATATTTTTTATGTTCTTTGATTTCCACTTCCCAGGTAACATGGAAGGCTGTAGGAAGGGAAGAGTCAGGGGCAACAAAGAAATGGATTTCTGTCCCACTGATATTTTATTCACTTAACATTTTGCTCCGTCTTTAATAGGTAGATACATTTTAAATGAAAGAAATTAGTCTCTGTTTTCCCCTTTACTTCTCTTCGAAAATGAATGAGATTTTTTGTAAACCTGTCTCTCTAATCTGCAGATTCTGTTTCAGTGGATCAATGAGAAAACACTTTGACAAGTCAAATGTTCATTTTTTAGGGGAAAAATAGCCCTCTCTATCCAGGCTGCCAAGACTGTGGCTTATGTGTTCTTAGGCCCTCAAGCTATCAATCCGCATTTCACTGCAGACATTGCCCAGATGTCTTGGTCAGTGCACATTAAAGGCTTAGTCGCCGGCTTCTTAGGAAAGAGATTTAACATTAGCACATGTTCGATGTAAAGGAACATCCTTCTCTATTGAAAGAGAAATTTTATTTCTCTGGGAGAAAAAAATTACAACATGTAGTCACTAGGATGCATTATGAACCTGTTATTGCGTGTGGGATTTATGATCAAGGTCTCTCTCTTCCGCAAAGATTCTTCAGCTAAGGGCGGAATTACTGACTTCAGCGCCCACAAAAATGTTTCACAGACCTTTGGCCCCATCTAGTGGCCATATCCTGTCAGGTCTCCCAAGCTTTTTCCTCTTAGAATTTGAGGAGAATGAGAGGCTCTGGCGTTGAAGGCTGAAGAGTTCATATTTTATACAGGCTTGGCAGAAGACTAGAGTTGGCCAACAGAACTGTTGTACCTCAGATTTGTGCTGGGCACATGACATTTCCTCATAGATTTCAGAGAGAGAGCTGCAATCGGATTCTGTGGCATTTAGAAAGGAGTCATTTTCAAACAAATCTGCGAAGTACTAAGCTGTCTCTGCTTAGTCATTGGCTTGAAACATACTCTGAAATGCACAAATTGCATGTGTGTGTGTGTACACATGCAGGCACATGTGTGTGCATGCGTGTGTAGGTGTGCGTGTGCGGGGAGGGCGTTGTAGTATGAAAATGTGCAGGGTTTGGGTGAGCTCTGCAGTGCCAGCTGCCATCAGGAAGGGACATATGCAAAATCACATTCCACATGGCCTCTAAATTTAGATAAACTGTCAATATCCTGCACTAGAGGGGCCTTCTTTCTCCATGCTCTGGTTTAAAGGCTTAAAAAACCGAAGCCAAGTTTAGCCCATTTGAAAACGCAGGCGATTAATGGTGCTGTCCGGAGGGACGTCAAACAGCAGCTTACACTGTTGACGGCGTGCGATCAAGATCCCACCCGCCTCACAGAAGCAGCGGCTCAAAGTCAGCCTTCTCTCCCACCCTACACACCTGCCAACAGGCACAGAAACAAAGTGGTCAGAGGCAGGAGGGATCTGGGCCTTAAGTTCCCTTTTTTGTTCTGCTAAGAGTAAAGGTCAACAGAAGTTAGGCATAGATGGAAATCCAGATTCCCTTAGACCCAGCTATTCTGTCTTCATGGAGGGAGGAAGTGCTGGAGATCGGGCTTCAGCAGCACTATGACAATGGCTATGAACGTCTGCCTCAAGATGTTCTCAAGAGCAGATGAGTGGCCGAGGAGGATCACAACTTGATGTGGAGAACTCCTCTACTCCCTTCAACCCTAGCGGATCATAAATCTAGTCATCATTGCTCTACTTTTCCCCTGCCCTATTTATTCTTATTGCCCTATTTTTAAAATTATTTTAAAATTATTTTTACATATCAGTAGGGAATTTAAAAGTAAAATGTGGGTAGGACAGAAATTCACTTTTTTGATTCCCTTGTCTATTTAATCCCCAAGCAGAATGTATGCCTTACCCTCAAAAAGATATGTTTCCTCATTAACCCCCCTCCTGTAAAATAGGGCTATTAATAGTATCTACCCCATTGGGTTGCTATGAGAATTAAATGTGTTAATACATGTAAAACACGTATAACAGTGCCTAAGCTCTCACTCAATAAATGTCAGCTATAGGTACTAAAATAATTCTAGCAAGTCAAATGAGCAGAGACAGAAACTAACATAGATGATTTGCTCTTCAAAAATTCTTTTTACAGGTTTCATGACTGTGTTTGCTTTCAAGAAATGCAGGTCTCCTTTCAAAGACCTGTCACTTTTTAAGGAGGAGATAGTATTAAGAGATCCTCCATGGGACTCTACAGCCACCAAATTCCATCCACAACTCAGGAGACAAAGAATTTGAATGGGAAGATGTGGACTCTTACTGCCAACTGGCGCCTGGGGATGCCTCCTTGATGATCACACTAAAAGGCCTCCAGGACCCTTCAGAGAAGAGGCCCTCACTGTCAGCAGCTGTGATCACCTGTATTGGAATCTCTGAAAACCCTCAGGAGGCATTATAGATGTATGCTTCAACTTTTGGGGCCGACTCAGAATTTTAATTCTATGAAACTATCTGAACAGTCCACTCAGAGTGATTGACATACCATGGGTGGGGAAAAACTGCTTTATTATTCATCCTTCCTGGGAAGACAAGTAATTTCAGCCTGACAAGACAAAAATAAGAAGAGGCAGAGAGAGTAAGCAAGTGAGATACAGAGACAGAAAAGCAGGTGAATGGATAGAGAGACAATAGATAGATACATAGAGGATAGAAGAAACAGGGATAGGTAAGTAGATAGGTAATTGATAGATACACACACAGATACATGAATGGTTAGATACATAGATTATGATACACACAGATATGCATGCCTAAATACATCCAAACAGATACACAGATAATGACACATACCTAGATCAATGTGCAGACTACAGAGGAGAAGGGGAGAGCAAGAAACACACTAAATCAACCTTTTTGTTCCTCACCTGAGAAACATAATGGCATCCTACATTCCAGCTTGTACATCATCCCTTAAAAAGCTCATTGAGAAGTTTGGTCATGATCCTGTCCTTATCCCAGAGCTCTTGGGAAACCTTGCCATTAACTCTTACAATTGCTGCACCTGCTCATTCACTCCCGGGAAAATGTCAAGATCTTTTTCCTTTTGTGGAACAGAGGCTACAGTAAAGGCACTTTTCTTTTACTGAGACTTTTTCAGAAGGGTTTTTTTTTCCCTCCTACTATTCCAAAGATTTTATTTTAGACTGCAATGGAAAGCACAAAGAGGCATTCAGCTCAGGCTGCAGATTGCTAGAAAACCCTTCACATCCCACAGAAATTAGAGAGGCAGCCGCACTCATCAGCAATAGTGTATAAATTTGGAAGGAGTGATTTTATAAAATCAGACCGTTTGAGAATGAGGAGAAACATTAGTTCATCCTCTTCATCTGCAAGATGAGGGGACTGAGGTACTTAGGATCTAATCTTTGACTACTCAAAGTGCCTCACTTTTCTCATCTGTGAAGCACCAGAATGGCGGCACGGTGACTGAATTAACAACAGGTTGGTATTCAGGGGCTGCGCTGTTCAAGAGCCGATGCTGCCTCTTTGGAAGGCCCTGAGCCCGGCTGCCTTCTCCATGCTGCTGGGCAGAAGCAGATCTATTCCCATGCATCCCCGGTCCCAGGCCTCCTTCTCCCTGGATTCTCAAGGTGTCAATCCAGATAGATGACCTGGCTGGTCCCAGACCGCCTCATGATTACAATTCTGAATGTTATTTACTCGAAGAGCACATTAGGCACACACCTGTGGTGGGGAATATTTAATGCAGATGTTTGGGAAGCAGCTTTGCCAAAAATATCAGAAAATGCATGTGAGGAAATTAGCCTCCTGGTCCCTCAGTGGGTATTATATCTTTTATTGTCTTTGTATTTCGAAGTATGTTCTTTTTTAAAGATGAGGTTTTAAAAGACTGTTCCATTGAGGGCATGGGGGAAGGAGAAGGAGGGAGAGAAGTAAACAGAGGGTAAAATGACAGAAATGGGGGATCCCACCTGCAATCACCTGAACCAGGTGGAGCTCAATCTTCCCACCACTGCTCCACAAGGAGCTGTGAACAAGAGCCATGTCTGGAGAGAACAGGAGCTTGGAGTGAGGAGAAATTCCTGGGTGCTATGAGAGGGAAAAGACATAAAAGATTCGGGATACAATAAAGAAAGATGGCTTCTCCCAGTGGGCCAGGCTGTCTAGAGAGGGTGGACCCAATGGCATAAAGTGGTAGGAAAAGACACTGACATTCAACTAATGTAGAATGAACCATTAGGACCGGCCAATGAGGAACCCCTGGTGAACAAAATAGAGCAGACCAACCGAGCTCCAGAGAGCAGGACTTCCAGGGCCAACAGTCTTCCCGGCAGACTAAAAGAGGACATCTTAAAACATCCATAGGTGCCAATGTAGAAAATGTCAAACTTCTCCAGGAGAGAAAGAAAAATGATTGTTTGGACTGAGCCTGCAAGATCACCACAGCAGGGGAAGGTACTCCGGAAAACATTACAGAAAGATGGCCTGCAAGGGTGGCCTGGGGCTCCTCTCCACCATTTTCAGGAGGATGAATCCAAGTAGTCTTTGGGGGCTATGGCATGGAACTTTCAGTTGGGCAATAAACATGGCTAGTCTCTTTTTTGATTCACTCACATCTTGAAGGAAGATAGCCTGGGAGTGTCTCCTCCTGGGAGCTGCTCCTGCCCTATAAGGATGGTCTGGGGGCCGGGCACGGTGGCTCATACCTGTAATCCCAGCACTTTGGGAGGTCGAGGCAGGTGGATCACCTGAGTTTGAGACCAGCCTGGCCAACATGGTGAAACCCCATCTCTAGCCAGCATGGAGGCGCAAGCCTGTAATCCCAGCTATGCCAGAGGCTGAGGCAGGAGAATCGCTTGAACCTGGGAGGCAGAGGCTGCAGTGAGCTGAGATCACATCACTGCACTCCGGCCTGGGCAACAAGAGTGAAACTCCATCTCAAAAAAAAAAAGAAAAAGAAAAAAGAAAGAATGGTCTGGGAAGAGGAAGGGGGCAGGAGAGCACACAGAATGAAGGGCAAAAAGGTGATGAAGGTCACTTGGCCTTCTTTTAGTGCTGAAGGTCATGGAGGGTTTCTCTAGCCTAGGGAAAGTGAATGAGTAAGTATTCTACTTGAGCTGGCTGGCAACTACATTGGGGTTTAGGGTATGGTGCAGATAGCCTCTGCCTGGCTCTGCGCTCTGTACATGTTTTCAGGGACTTCATGTGGGGTGGATGTAAAGAGAGAGGAACGTACACCCTGCACAAGCAATTGTGCAGAGCAGTTCCCAAGAGGAGTCTTAGGGAATCTGAGGACCAACCTTAAGCACCCCATACCCAGAAAGATGAGAGAGGAAGGTGAGAAGGATCAATGAGCCCCGTCACTCCACACAGTCTAGGCTAGTATCCAGCCTAATCAGACCTGGACATCGAGAACTGGCCAGATAAAACAAGAAGGAATCCAGGAACATGTCGAGGAATTTCCCACACGCTTTAGGAGAGGGAAGACAGGACTATGGATCATGACTCACTGCCTTAAGAATGTTGCATGGTATCTGGAATATTTGCTACATCCCTGTGGCTTTCTTTTCCTCGTTCTCTTTCCCCGTGGTGAGCAGCACTGGAGTCCTTAAACTTGATGTTTTATGAGCTACAGGAAATGGGGAAGCCAGAAAAATAAAATATAACCCAAGAACCAGACTTAGATGGAGAAAGAGAAAAAGGCCCCGGGGAGAAGCAGAAGATAACTGCTCAGAAGAAGAGCCTGAGGGTCAGGCTGAACCTCTGGAGCTTTCATAGCTTGGTGAGAAGGGAGCCAGTCAGGGGTATGAGGAGGGACACAAATGGTGAGAACTCAGCCCTGGGCTGTGAGAAGTCATGAGTGCTGGTCTCAACACTGTACCTCTGTGACTGAGGGTGAGCCTTCTCCCCTCTCTGGGTCTACCATGATCAGTAAATCAGGATGCTGGCCAGAGCACTGGAGTACCAAGATGGGAAGTATGAGAGTGGTCAGCCCGGGGTGCAGGAAATGAGGAGTACATTGTCATTAAAAAATTTTTCAACAATAAAACAGACTCAGCAGTTCTGCTTTTTATTATCTTCATGCACAGGCAATGGGAAGCAATGTCTGTGTTAAAATGCTTCTCCCTACCAGGGCATTGTATCTTACTCCCCCACCCTCTCGGGATGATGCAAGGCCAGAGAGCCCTTAGTTGGCAGGAAGTCCATGGAAGAGCTTTCCAATGCCACTCAATAATTACAAACAATTAGAGCTACACTAACACTGAAACACAGTATTGCTGAAAAAATTAAGAGAGGGAGTGTAGTAGGCTAAAGAATGGCCGCAAAGATATCAAATCCTCATTCCTGGAACTAGCAAATGTTAGTGTATTTGGCAAAAACTTTGCAGATACGATTAAGTTAAGGATCTTAAAATGGAGAGATTATCCTGGATTATCTCTGTGGGCCCTAAATGCAATCACAAGTATCCTTATAAGAAAGAGACAAAGGGAGATTTGACACAGACAGAAGAGAAGGCAATGTGGCTGCTTCAGGCACCCACCAGGAGCTAGAAGGGGCAAGGAACAGATTGTCCCCTGGCTCCTCCAGAGGGGTGTGGCTCTGCCAAAACCTTGACTTCACACCAGTGAAACTGATTGCAGACTTCCAGAATGGCACGAGAATACATTTCTGTCATTTTAAGCTGCTCAGTTTCTGACAACTGGTTACAGGAGACGAATACAGGTAGTACCACAATCAATGGAGAATATCTTCTTCAAGGGGGATTATGGTTTCCAGAGAAAGGACTTTCTGACATTCCATGGCTCACTTCAATCTGCCTCCTCTCCTTGGAGTCCAACATGCCAGAATTTAGCAGAAAATACTAGAGATGAAGCCTTGTGAACACAAAGCTGGAAAAACAGCTCTAACAGCTCTTTTTGCCCCCAGTAACCTCTTGCAAACTCTGCCCCACAGAAGGTGGTGCCTTTGGGACGTGAAGTTCGAATTTGCCACCAGACGAGAGTTCCTACAGTCCACAGATCCCGCCTGGGCCAGTGTTAGTACTCAGAATGACATCCTGGTCGATTCCTGGGAAGCCTCCCCAGTTGGCTTTACTACTCATTCTCAAGGTCTGGAGGGTCCCCTTGGTAAACATCCTTTGTGTGCTGTTTGGATGGCAGATCATTTATTCATTGCATGAAGCATTTCATTAGTGACCTACTTTCTCCCTCCACACATCACAGAAACCAAAATCCCTGCTTAAAGTGAAAACCGAATAGAGCCAAGGGCCCGAATAAATAGGTTGTGTTTTAAACCCAGATGGGCAGAAGCAAAACAACAGGCTCACCTGGGCTTGACTTCCCCTTTAAAAAAGAAACTTAAAAAACAGTAAAATACCATGCAAAATACTGGTTAATAACCTACTGAAAATGTAGCCTCTGTAGCATATCCTTGGCATGCCTCATGTGCTCAGTCAGCATGCTACTAGAAAACGTCTATCAGTAATGAATGTATGCGAATCACAACATGGTTTAAGTACATTAAGGAAGAGTTACTCACTAAAGAAATCTCCCCGCAAATTCTTTTATAATGGGAGGACTCCATTTTTAATTTATTTTTGATGAAAATCTGGATTCTTCCTATCATATTTGCCTAAGGAGAGGTGGAGATTTACAAGTACAAATTCAAGTGAGTTCTGCTCCACTGCCAAGGTTAATTGCTGTCCTTCTTTCAAGGAAAGCTAGGATTCTAAGCCTACATTGTGCCACTTTTGCAAGCATCAACTTGCCTGGCCTTAGGAGAGTTCCTATAGCAATTTCCACATCTTATCCTCAGAACAAGGAACATTAGGACCTCTGAGTCGGAAAAATCATCGGGGGTCCCACAATACAAAAATGCACCTCATTTCAGGAGGAAGGGAAGTTTATCAAGAAAATAATAAAAGGTGATATTGATACAAGAGAAAAACTCAAAGTACGCTAATTCTATAATATGAGTAGTTATAGAAATAAGAGAGGAGGAGGAAAAGACCTGACAGAGACATACAGGGAGAGAGAAAGAAGAGAAGAAAGATCAAAACAAAAGAAATAAGAGAGTTTAATGAGAAAAATAAAATACTGGAAATGTTCTGATTCACATATATTCATTATAGATAGGGCTTTTTCTAGCAGGAGAAGAAGGTACAGTGGGTTCCACATATATATAAAATCTCCTTTGTTCCTGGACCTATGAATTTTTTTTTTTTTTTTTTGACAGAGCCTTGCTCTGTTGCCCAGGCTAGAGTGCAATGGCGCAATCTCGACTCACTGCAACCTCTGTCTCCTGGACTGAAGCAATTCTCCTGCCTCAGCTTCCCAGGTAGCTGGGACTACAGGTGCCCGCCACCACACCTGGCTAATTTTTTATAGTTTTAGTAGAGATGGGGTTTCATCATGTTGGCCAGCCTGGTCTCAAACTCCTGACCTCAGGTGATCTGCTCATCTCAGCCTCCCAAAGTGCTGGACCTATGAATTTAAACCTACCTCCTAGGGGCCTGGCACGGTGGCTCAAGCCTGTAATCCCAGCACTTTGGAGGCCAAGGCAGGTAGATCACCTGAGATCAGGAGTTCAAGACCAGCCTGACCAACATGGAGAAACCCCATCTCTACTAAAAATACAAAAATTAGCCGGGCGTGGTGGTGCATGCCTGTAATCCCAGCTACTTGGGAGCCTGAAGCAGGAGAATCGCTTGAACCCAGGAGGCAGAGGTTGTAGTGAGCCAAGATCAGGCCATTGCACTCCAGCCTGGGCAACAGGAGTGAAACTCCATCTGAAAAATTAAATTAAATTATATTATATTAAATTAAAACCACCTCCTAGGCTGGCACAATGGCTTACCCCTATAATCCCAGCACTTTGGGAGGCCAAGGTAGGAGGATCACTTGAGCCCAGGAGTTTAAGACCTGCCTAGGCCATATAAAGAGACTCTAATCTCCATAACATGTTTTTTAAATTTTTTAAAAATTAGGTGTGGTGGTGTGTGCCTGTAGTCACAGCTACTCAGGAGGCTGAGGTGGGAGGATTGCTTGATCCCAGGAGTTTAAGGATGTAGTCAGCTATGATTGTGTCACTGCATTCAGCCTGGGCAACAGAGTGAGATCCCATCTCTAAAAAAATTTTAAAAAATTAAAAAAATAAAAAAAAAAACTACCCCCTGGTTTCACAGGCTCTGAGGGTTAGGATGAAAAATAAACAAGCAAACAAACAACAATAACAAAAGTACCACCTGGACTATATTTGCACAATGTCTTATAATTTTCAAACAACCTTCCCTTTGATTCTCACAACATCATGTCGAGCATGTCATTTTACATATGAGTACACAGAGACTCCATTTGTTCCCCACCCAGGATTTCTCAGCTGGGAATTCAGAACCTGACTTTAGGGCAAGGGCCTCCTGGTTCCCAGAAAAGTGTCTTTCCCATTATCATTCTGAAATATTATACAAGGGGTTGGGGGCACCATGCACCCTGGAATCCTCACATGTGTCTTTCATTGTGTATAGGCAAATACCTTGAAGTCATGCCCCTCATTCATTTGTACTAAATTATGCATAACCTGTCTTAGCTCAGGCTGCTATAACAAAATATCATAGATTGGATGGCTTAAACAATAGACATCTGGCTGGGTGTGCTGGCTCACTCCTGTAATCCCAGCACTTTGGGAGGCGGAGGCGGGCGGATCACTTGGGGTTAGGAGTTTGAGACCAGCCTGGCCAAAATGGTGAAACCCTGTCTCTACTAAAAATACAAAAAATTACCCAGGTATGGTGGCAGGTGCCTGTAAGCCCAGCTACTCAGGATGCTGAGGCAGGAGAATCGCTTGAACCCAGGAGGCAGAGGCTGCAGTGAGCCAAGATTACGCTATTGCACTCCAACCTGGGTGACACAGTGAAACTCTGTCTCAAAAGCAAAAATAAATTTTAAAAAATAGACATCTATTTCTCACAGTTCTGAAGGCTGGGAAGTCCAAGATCAAGGCACCAGTAGACTCTGTGTCTGGTGAGGGCTCTTTTGCTGGCTTAGACAGCCCCACCTCCTCAGTGTGTGCTCACATAGCCTTTCCTTGCTTGGTGCGTGCTCACGGAGAGAAAAGGGATCTCATGTTTTTTTCATTTCTAAGGAATAATCCCATCATGGAGGCTCTATTCTAATTATCTAATTACCTCCCAAAGGCCCTGATATGGTTTGGATCAATGTCCTCACCCAAATCTCATGTCAAATAGTCATCTCCAACATTGGAGATGGGGCCTGGTGGGAGGTGACTCAATCATGGAGTCAGATTTCTCATGAATGGTTTAGCATCATCCTCTTGGTGCTGTTCTCAGGATAGTGGTGAGTTCTTGCAAGATCTGGTTGTTTAAAAATGTGTAGCACCTCCTACCTCCCTCTCTCTCTCTTTCTCCTGCTCCTGCTCCTACCATGTGAGACGCTTCGCTCCCCCTTTGCCTTCTGCCATAAGTGTAAGTTTCCTGAGGCCTCCCCAGAAGCCAAGCAGATGCCAGTGGTGCCGGTGTTGGTGGTGGTATAAAGACCCGTGTACTGGATAAGCAAAGGCTTCCTGTACAGCCTACAGAATCATGAGCCAATTAAACCTCTCTTCTTATAAATTACCCGATCTCAGGTATTTCTTCACAGCAATATAAGAATGGCCTAATACAGGGGGATTCGAATTTCTTGAATTTTGGAAAGACAAAAACATTCAGTCCATGCCTATATAACCTGTGAACAGATTCCATGGTCTTTCGGAAGTTTTCCCTAGTAAGTAGTACAGTTAAGGACTAGGAAAGGTCATTGGCCAATGCTGATGTGAACTAGCCCAATCAGGGAAAAGAAAGCAGAGGAGAGGGCCTCAGCCTGCCCTAGACAGAACTGCAAAGCATGGGGAGTTTATTCCAAATCCTCCCATCCTTGGACAGCACTCCCTCTCCTACGGAAAAACCCAGGGTCACCTGTCACCTGGAAACTACTGTTTTATTTCCTCTCGGCTATGGGCTAAATGTTTGTGTTACACAAAAGTTATATGTTGAAATCCTAATCCCCAATGTGATGGCATTTGGAGATAGAAGCTTTGTAGGTAATTTATGAGGGTAGAACCCTCTGGATACAATTAGTGCCCGCATAAGAAAAGACTGGAGAGAGCTTGTGTCATCTCTTTCTCTCCCCGCCCTGTGAGGAAGTCAGGAAGAGGGCCCTCACCAGAACCCTATGACACTGGCATCGTGATTTCAGATTCCAGTCTCCAGAACTGTAAGAGATAAAGTGTGTTGTTCGCTGGGCGCGGTGTGGCTCACGCCTGTAATCTCAGCACTTTGGGAGGCTGAGGCGGGCAGATCATGAGGTCAGGAGTTCGAAACCAGGCTGGTCAACACAGTGAAACCCCGTCTCTACTAAAAATACAAAAAATTAGCCAGGCATGGTGTCACATGCCTGTAGTCCCAGCTACTCTGGAGGCTGAGGCAGGAGAATCGCTTGAACCCGGGAGGAGGAGGTTGCAGTGAGCCGGGATCTTGCCACTGCACTCCAGCCTGGGTGACAGAGCGAGACTCCGACTCTGTCTCAAAGAAAAAAAAGCAAAAAAAAAAAAAAAAAAGTGTGTTGTTTAGTTCACCCACTCAATGATATTTTGTTATAGCAGCCCAAACTAAGATACTCCCCCAACTTAAAATAAACACATTTGCTTATCCAGTACACAGGTCCTTATATCCCTGCCACCACTACCACCACTCCACACACAAACCCAGTGTTGTGCTGTTAAATTCTACAAGCCATTCTCCAAAAAACAAAACAGCCCTGATTTGTAGGATTTGCCACTTCCATGATGCAAATGCTCTCATGGCTAATTTCAAGCTACCAGAGTGACATCACAGAAGGCAGAGTAGGAAAAAAATGTACAGTGGCATTTCTACTGCACAGTACAATAGTCATAAACAGCCTCGAGGCACAGACCATCATAAAATGTGTAACATTAATAGGAAATGATGAGCTTTCAATATTTACTAACTTTGTTTCCAATATAATTCAATTATAAATTTATATAATTTAATTCTTAATAACAATAGCTATGTTTAACCACCAGCTCCTGAATTTCCTGAAAATTTAATAATGGGCTCTCTTCAGCCTTTATGAACTGACCACTGCAAACAACTGTCCATCCCATCTTTCCCAGCCAGGTCCTGCTTCTGGTTTGCTAATGTAGCTGCTAACTGGTGGCATTTTTATGAGACCCAAAGTAGTCACTGCAATGGTTGAATTTCAGGCAACTTTGCAGATTGATGAAGTAGATGTTTCTTGAGCTCCTCTCAAATTATGTGTTTTTCAGTAGTGGACTCTGTCACCAGATAGACAATGGCCTCAGGCAGTGTGCCATTTTGTGGTTGCTACCCCTGCGTATCACATAAGCTGTTGCACATACCCACAGACTCAACGTGACTCCCAAATATCAGAATAAAAACTGAAAAATCCAGTCAACCACTTGTGTTGACTGCACAATGCCTAAAGACTGATATAACTAAAATATTGTCCTCCTCTGAATTGACTGGGTATGTTAACATTGCATAGACAAGGCCGTATTCCTCAAAACAGCCATGCACATAACACCTATCAAGCTCTTTCAGAAAAAGGCTCACATAGTCTTGAAACAGGGGAGGCAAAAAGCAAGCTGCCTGCTCTGCTCAAATGCCCTTGACTAGAGGTTTAACTTCCTCACTCTTCTTTCCAAGCACACAGTATTTGAAAAAAGGACAGCAGAGCCTGCAAATCCTCTCATCAAAGAGGCATTGACTTTTAATTTTACAAATGTGGCTCTTTCCCATAAGGAATAGAGAGAATTCATTAGTAATCATACTCCAGAGACTTATTCCTCCTGCATGTTTCTTTCTTCTGGCTATCATATAATTACACCCCAGATTTCTGATTACAGAAACTTTCCCCCTTAACTGCTATATAATTTTAGAATCTCTCCTTTTCTATTCCCTTCTTTTCCAGTAGGCCCTTAAAAAGAGAGGAAACAGGAAATTGGCAAAGATAGTATGTGAGTAGGTACCAGTGCAGTTATGCCTTCATTCCCAGAGTCGCTGTATTTATAGATGAAAGCAAAGTGTAGGGGGCACTGTGCTAATGAGATAAAAAGCGTCCCCAGAAAACAGTTCTAATGTGCCTACTTCTTGTAGTGCAACAGAAGCCATCTAAGTGCGACCCTCACACACAAATAAAAGACACACTGGAAAGAAGCTAATTTAAAACATGAGATGCTACATAGACCTGTTAATTGCCACATAATACCAGCCATGTAAATAACTTCACGTAGGCCCAGTGCAGTGGCTCACACCTGTAATCCCAGCACTTTGGGAGGCTGAGGCACTTCAGATCACCTGAGATCAGGAGTTCGAGACCAGCCTGACCAACATGGAGAAACCCTGTCTCTACTAAAAATACAAAAATTAGCCGGGTGTGGTGGCGCACGCCTGTAATCTCAGTTACTTGGGAGGCTGAGGCAGGAGAATCACTTTAACCCAGGAAGGGGGAGGTTGCAGTGAGCTGAGATCACACCATTATACTCCAGCCTGGGCAACAGTGAGACTCCATTAAAAAAAAAAAAAAAAAAAAAAAAAAAAAAACTTTCACATGTCACAACCTGCCCTCAGCATTGTTTTACCACCTGCTGAAAATGCAAAAAGAAAGGATGTGACGTATATCAGCAGCCTTATGATTGGCCTTATGGAAATCCTTCCTCTGTTCTCATGGAAGCAAGGCCATTTCCAAAGCCACTCTCTGCAGGAAAATACGCCCAGTATGGTGTTCAGTCATGGACTCTGCTACCAGATAGATGATGGCCTCATGCAGTGGCAAACCATTGTGCCTCCTGGGGTGGCAAACCATTGTACAGTGATAGGCCCAGGTGTGTGAAATAGGGAATGAGTGCTAATTTAAGAAAAAGCAGCCTCTGACGGGGGCCCCATCTGCCCACAGCAAATGCCTAGCTCTGCTCCTTGGAAGAACAACAGAACATCTGAGCAGTTGCAGTCTCTCTCCTATGCACATACACTTATCATTTCTTCTTTTCAAAAAGAAAATTTCTCCTTAACTTTTTGTTACTAGTCCCCAGTGATGAACAATAGGTGGGAAATTCTGAGAAAATAAACTGCTGAAATTATTATTCACTCCTTGCTCCAGATTGCTCTGCGAGCTACGGACTGCACGTTCTGCATTCGGTGACTAAGGCCTCGTCCCATGTGTTTTCCCAGTTCAATCAACTGTGCTAAGAACTGTCACAATAGCCCTTGACGACAAGAAAATAAAATTTAGGGTAGAATGGAAAGCCTGACTTGCATTGTAATTCTGGTCTGCACCTGTTTTTTTCCCCCTGGTTGACAATGTTTGCAAACCTTTTCATCCACCTTAATGACAAAAGAAAAGGAATGGGTTATTTTTCCAGTTTGGATAATTGCTTCTGAAACGTTGTCACAATCTTCTAAATGACTATATTTCTTTCATGTCAGACCACTGTGATTTCCGGGCAGCACGGGTTGCGGTTTTGTTAGGGTTCTGGTCTGCTGCGAGCCTTGGGAGTTTTGTTTTTTGTTTTAGGTTTTTTTTCTCTTTTTTTAAGAAAAAGACAAAGAAAAACCAAATAAGTCACAATGATAACTTATGACAGAAAAATCAACATCCGAATCGGATGATAATAGCAGGAGCCGGCAGTCAAGAGAGGAAGCGTCTTGTGCCAAGGGAAAAAAAAGGCACAGAAAGTTATTTAAAACTGATAAAACCCACCAGGAGTCACAATCCCATCATGGTTTCCCTTTGGAAAAGCAGTTTTCAGAAGCCCCAATTAACCTTAATTGAATTCTGCCTTAGTAATATCTGGAATTTTAATTGACTGGGAAGGTGATCATAAATCTCTGTTCATAATGCGGCTTAGCCATTAGTAAATCCCCGGATGGCACACAGCCTTGTCATGCAGGGGACTTAGCTATTCTGTGGGTGAGGCTGATTTTAGATCATAAAGCAAACATTCAAAAGAGAAAGCCCCTCACTGTCAGAGCCAGCCTGAGAGCAGCTACAGTGTAACGTAGTGCAGAGCAGAACGGAACGGACGATTCCAGTGAACCAGAGGTTCATGTTCGTGGTGTCATCGTCATTGAATTCCTAAAACGTGAGCAGAAGCACCATCTCCCATGCCCTCCCCCAGAAAGAAATCATCCTTCCAATCATTTAGAATAAGCATGGGACTGTTTATATTTTCTCTTCTAGAAAATCAACCATCAGCTCACTCCTTTGTTATTAAAACTGCTGAGGCCAGGGAGATACTTCAGGTCTTTCAAATTGCCTGAATGTGACTATTTTAACTAGAAGTTTCTCAGCTAGGGTTGAGGGGCCTCTCAGAATGACCTAGATGCTTTTTCAGAGCCTCAAGGGTAAAACCAAACTGAGGAAAGGGGCCCTGGTATATGCATTTTGAAGGAAAAAAAAGTCCTGGTAGTTTCTGATTTGGAGTTCCTTCCTATCCACCAAACCCACCATTTCAGGTTGAAAAACCATGACTTCAGTCAAATTGAAAGGCCACCTCTGTCAGACAATCAGACTGATTTTTATTTCACAAAATTGAATGGATGTTTGAATTAACTAAGATCACCAGTTATTTTGAAATCGTCTAAAAATAGTTCGGATATGATTTGACATGGCAGGAGAAACTGACTCAGATCAGCTCTTCTTTCGTTCCTCCCCATTTTCACCCACACTTTCTGATCCTTCTACCAGAATCAGAGAAAAATCAGGGCACCTCCGCCATATAATGCATTTCTTACTTTTGTTGCTTTCATTCAAACCTTGCCTAACACTGCCAACAGAAACCATTAAAACTTCAAGAAACGTCAATGAGGCCGGGCGCGGTGGCTCACGCCTGTAATCCCAGCACTTTGGGAGGCCGAGGCGGGCGGATCACAAGGTCAGGAGATCGAGACCATGGTGAAGCCCCGTCTCTACTAAAAATAGAAAAAATTAGCCGGGCACAGTGGCGGGCGCCTGTAGTCCCAGCTACTCGGGAGGCTGAGGCAGGAGAATGGCGTGAACCCGGGAGGCAGAGCTTGCAGTGAGCCGAGATTGCGCCACTGCACTCCAGCCTGGCCAACAGAGCGAGACTCTGTCTCAAAAAAAAAAAAAAAAAAAGAAACGTCAATGAAAGGAAAGTTCTGTATGTTGACCAGGTGGTGAAATGAGTGAAAAGGGGAATTTAAAGAGTCCTGAGCTGGGCGCTGTGGCTCATGCCTGTAATCCCAACACTTTGGGAGGCCAAGGTGGGTGGATCACCTGAGATCGGGAGCCTGAGACCAACCTGACCAACATGGAGAAATCCCATCTCTACTAATAATACAAAATCAGCCAGGTGTGGTGGCACATGCATATAATCCCATCTACTCAGGAGGCTAAGGCAGGAGAATCGCTTGAACCCAGGAGGCCAAGGTTGTGGTGAGCCAAGATCTCACCACTGCACTCCAGCCTGGGCAACTAGAGCAAAACTCTGTCTAAAAAAAAAAAAAAAAATCCTGGTGGGGGCATAGGGAAAATTAGTCATTCTTCCAAAGATCACCACCACTCTCTGTTTTCACATCAACCATATTTCCCTCAGCACTCCTGAGTTGTTCATGGTGAAATTGGTCAGAAATAAACTATGGAAACTGGCACTATGCAAATTCAGACAAAGGAGAAGTCATTTCTTCAAGCTCTAATTCACTTTCAAAGTCCTGTGGAGCCCCCGAAGTAGTAAATAAGTCTGAAACAGATAACTGCCTCTCTGTGCACAAATTTTCCTGAAACTTGAAAACTTGAAATTTTACCAAAACTTAAAAACTTGAAAGAAAATGAAATAATAGTTGTAAACAATGACCTTTAATAATTTTATAAATCCTGTCCTATATTTTTCTTATCTACCTCAACTTTTATCTCTCTCTTTCCTCTCTCTGTCTTGTATAAGCATTTTGAAGCCTTCTCATCCAAACCAAACTTTTTAGGAATCACACTAAGAAAAGGGAGAGCATAGCATCTGCATCTGGTGCCCTCTCACTACATCATAACATCATGAAGGGCATTATATAGCAAGAGGAGAAGCGCATGCGTGTCAGCTCAGGTCTCTCTTCCTCTTCTTATAAAGCCCCCAGCCTCATCATGAGGACCCTACCCTGATTACCTTATCTAATCCTAATTACCTCCCAAAGATCCCACTCCAATCGACATACGAATTTGGGGATTAAATTTCCAACACATGAAATTTGGGAGACATATTCAAACCATAGCAAATATCAAGGAAAACAGAGGAAATTACATGAGTAAATCTAGCATTTATATAGCACAGGTATGATACCAGTATCATAACTATCTTGGGTTCTTATTATCAATGTAGATTCCTGAGCCCCAACCTTGACTTACTAAATCACATCACTGAGAACGAGGCCCAAGAATATACATTTTACAAGCTACTCAGAGTATACTTATGCTCATTAGAGTTGGAAATCACTGAGTTGGGCAATAATAATTATCACTTATGGGTAATTTTCTTATCAAAATAAGTTAGTGATAGAGTTGTCTGAAAAATGGACTCAGGAAAAAGAAAATTTTCCTGGATCAATCATTGAGTTAACAAACTAAGTTAGACTGACTATTTTGTTGTGTTGTTAAAATCAGAAGAAATGAACTTAAGTTCTTCAGGACTGGAAAGTAAACTGTTTGCAGTGGAATGGCAGAATAACTTCTTTGGATCTGTTATAAGACTGGGAAAGCCACAGTTGATGATATTGACCAGAGGTCCATCAAGTGACATAGTGAATCAGTTAGCTTTTGCTACATAGCAAACCACCCCAAAATGTGGTGGCCTGAAATACTAATCATTTATTTGTTCACAATTCTGAGCAATTTGGGTGGTTTTTTTGGTTTTGGCCTGGCTCAGATGAAGATTAGTGGTCTGGGATAGCCTCACTCACATGTCAGGAGACAGCTGAGCCTGGCTTGTCTCTGCCCCTCAGGGCCTCGTTCGGCAGCCTCGCCTGAGCTTTCTTACATGGGGTCCACACTTCAAGGCAGCAAGTGGGAACATGCCACAACTTTCAAGGAGCAGGCTTAGAACTTATACAACATTGCTGCCACCACATTATATATTGGTCAAGGACAGCCCAAATCCAAAGAATGGGGAAGTAGGCTGTGTTTCCTAGTGAAAGGAGAAGCAAAGAACTTGTAGACAATTGAAATTATAGTTCATAGAGTACACAGGCAGAGATCTGAAGAAATCTTGAAGCTTGGATGGTTCTGAAAATAAAATCAAAGTGGATGATACATTTGTGCCCCCTACACCCACACTTAACAATGTGCTGGCAGCATGGCCTCCCTTTACCTAATAACTCTTACTCTCCTCACATCCTTTTCAATCACATATCTCTTTCCTTTTCTTGTATTCTCCTTTTCTTTTCAAAAAGAATAAAGCCTCTTTATATTGTTAATATTATTAAGACTGGAAAACATGTTAATGGTGACACATTTCCCAAAGTCATCCAGCCTCAAAAATTCTGAGTTCACTGTAACTTGTCTCTCTCCCTTTCCCCTCACAATTGGTCATTGCCAAGGCTGGGCGTGGTGGCTCACGCCTGTAATCCCAACACTTTGGGAGGCCAAGGCAGGCAGATCACAAGGTCAGAAGCTCGAGATTAGCCCGACCAACATGGTGAAACCTCATCTCTACTAAAAATACAAAAATTAGCCAGGCATGGTGGCACACACCTGAAATCCCACCTACTCGGGAGGCTGAGGCAGGAGAATCACTTGAACCCAGGAGGCGGAGGTTGCAGTGAGCAGAGATCATGCCACTGTACTCCAGCCTGGGTGACAGAGCAAGACTTCATCTCAAAAAAAAAAATTGGCCATTGCCTAGCCCATGGATACTACCTTGCAACACTGTTATGTCCCCAGAGCATGTCCCCTGCTGTGTCTCATACCATCAACACCTTTACTTAGGCTCTCACTATTTCTCCACCATTTACTAGTTACGGGACATTGGTAACTTCCTTTAGGTTTCTATGCTCCCTGTTTCCTAATCTGTAAAATGGAAACAATAATGTACTTATCTGTGAGAGTGGTAGTGAAGATTAAATGAGATATTCTGTATGAAGTATGTAGCACAGAGCCTAGCACATTAGCAAATGCTCATTGATCATAACCTGTTAGAGTCACCGTGCCATAATTCATCTTTCCTGTTTACCTGACTGTTTCTTCTATTCAAAAACATCAATGATTCCCCCAAAGTCCTTGAAAATAAATTCCTCAAGCTGACATTTAAGGCCTTTCATATCTGACCTATCTGACCCTATCGTACCTTTTCATTCTTGCTTTTCTCCTTAAAATGCCCTATTCTTTTGATGAAGACCCTCACACTTTCCCCCTAATTCACACTCAACCTTCAAAACATGCACCCACACTCAATCACCAACTGCGCACTCAGACTGTCTTAGCCCATTTTGTGCTACTAAAACAGAATACCCCAGACTGGGTAATTGATAATAAACAGGAGTTTGTTCCTCACAGTTCTGAAGCTGAGAAATCCAAGATCAATGTAGCAGCAGGTTTGATGTCTGGTGAGGGCCTAGTGTCTGCCTCCAAGATAGTGCCTTGAACATTTGAACACTGCATCCTCCAGGAGGGAGGAATGCTGTGTCCTCACATAGCAGAAGGTTGAAGCAGGGAACCCACTCCCAAAAGCTTTTTTTTTTTTTTTTTTTTTTTTTTTTTTTGAGACAGAGTCTTGCTCTGTTGCCCAGGCTGGAGGGCAGTGACACAATCTCAGCTCACTGCAAGCTCTGCCTCCCGGTTTCACACCATTCTCCTGCCTCAGCCTCCCGAGTAGCTGGAACCACAGGCGCCTGCTACCACGCCTGGCTAATTTTGTTGTATTTTCAGTAGAGATGGGGTTTCACCATGTTAGCCAGGATGGTCTCAATCTCCTGACCTCGTGATTCACCCACCTCGGCCTCCCAAAGTGCTGGAATTACAGGCGTGAGCCACCGCACCCAGTCCCAAAAGCTCGTTTTATTTCAACATTACTCCCTTCAAGAAGGCAGTGTCCTTGTGGCCTAAACACCCCATCAGGCCCCACCTCTCAATACTGCTGCATTTGGGATGAAGTTTCAAACACATGGTCTTAAGAGAGGACAAACATTCAAACCGTGACAACTAATGCCCTCAGATACACAAACAATTCACAGTTTAGGGACTTCTGTCACCTCAAAAAAAAAAACAACAATTCTATTACACATTTTCTCATTCTCCATTCTGCAACTCCAGCCTCAGACAATCCTTTCTTCCTTTGAACATCCAAAATAATGCTTCTCTTATGGCACTTACACTATGCGCCATATCACAGTTCTGACTTATCTAACACACTGGAATGCAAGCTCTTAGAACTATGTCTTTTCATCCAATTCACCCAGCTATGTTTGATTCAGTTCTGTGTACATAATAGACCCTCAATAAACATCTTTGGCATTAAGAGCGAGAACTAACCCCTGCATTATCAGCATATTTGAACCCAAACCATATCAGGCTGTAAGGGCTATATTTTGACCCAAAATTTAGCCCCCAACCTGATGTAATAATGCCCCATAACATTACTATGTTCTGTATACTTGTATCAACACACAAACGTGCACAATTCACTGCCTCAACCTCTTTTTATACATTATTGAAGAATTCGTGAGAGCAAGAGGTTCTCAAAGTTCTCATTCACTCCTGATTTTTTGTCCCTTTTCACAGGACCTGTGGGTATATCATCTCTGACTGGTAGTATTTTAAATTTACCCAATGGTATTGAAATTTATCTGATAGCATTTTAAATGGATCTAATTTATTTAATTTACTTAATCTAATTTAATTAAACATCATCTCCACCTGATGTTATTTAACTTCACCTAATGGTATTTTAAATTTATCACAGTCTAGAAGTTAATCAGAATCAATAAAATTGGTTTAGGGCAGTGCTCCTCAATGTGTTGTCCCTGGACCAGCAACAGCATCATGATACTTGGGAGAAATGCAAATTCTCAGAATCAAACCCAAACCGACTGAATCAGAAACTGAGGGAGTGCCTGGCCGGCTTACATTTACACAAACCCTGCAGGCGAGTCAGACGCATGCTTGTTTGAGAACCACTGGTGAAGGGATTGAGTGAAACTGTTTCTGGACAAATAAACTGGTAACACAGATGGGAGATAAGAAATTTTTTGATGAAAATGAACTATCCCTGGGTTATGGTTTGCATAGATTTGCAGGAGACCAGCCGAGACAGCAGATGAATGTAGTGGCTGAGACCCAATTCTATGATTGGCCAAGGTACAAGATACGCATCTGTTTACTCTGGAACTAAGAGGATAGGGAATGTGTCATAATGTGACACTGTCAGCACACAGAGTTATTTTTAGAGCTGGGTTTTTGCTTCAGAAGTAGAAGAAGAAAAGGATTTAGAATACACTCAAAAGAATACTGTATATAAATGTCTGAGAATTGTGGGTTTTCCCTTCACAATGGGAAATTCAGAAATAAAAAGAGCCAAGTGATTGATTGCACAGTGGCTCACATAACAGTGGAGACAGCCAGCCTCACCTGCAGGTATTCAAGCATGTTAATCGGTGCCTAGGCGGCTCAGCAGCCTCACCTGATCTGAGATGGCTGCTGGTGGCACACACACACTCTCATGTGCCATAGGATTACTTAATTAACCTCTACAACACCAAAGGGCCAAGGCACCCCAGAGCCACTTTTTTGCTGCATAACTACTTCTTATCTTCATTAAGTCTAGTGACAGCTCTCCTAACAGTAGGAAATCATGCCTTAGCCTATGCTTGACAACTCATTGCTAAGCCAAGTTAAGCAAAATCTTTGGCTTTCCAAAAAATACAGTAGGGACAGGTAAAAGTTTAAAAACGCATTCTATACAGAGTGCTATTGGCTAAGTTCCTTAATCAAAGGATTTTTCGTGATTTCTTGGAGAATCAAATTGGCTGCGGAGATTTAGCTTTCTATTTCAGAGATTTGTAGGAGACATTCAGCAAGAAAGAGTAAGCATAAGAAGATGCAAGGAACTTGCAGGGAGACAAGAATTTTGCACCTACGTTTTAAAAAATCAAGGTGTAACTGAGTACGGTCAGGTCTACAGTTGGAAGTCGAAGTGGAGCTAAAATCACAAGTGGCTATATAGGCCAGGTGCGGTGGCTCAGGCTTATAATTCAAACACTTTGAGAGGCCAAGGTGGGAAGATCACTTGAGGCTAAGAGTTCAAGAACAGCCTGGGCGAAATAGAAAAACCATGTCTCTACAAAAAAGTAAATAAATTAATTTAATTAGCCAGGCATTGTGGCATAGCCCTGTAGTTCCAACTACCCAGGAGGCTGAGGCAGGAAGATCACTTGAGCTCAGCAGTTCAAGGTTATAGTGAGCCATGATCGCACCACTGCACCCAGCCTGGGCAACAGAGTAAGACCCTGTCTCTAAAATAAAGATGAAAAAGTAGCTATATAAAATTATGAATTATAAAGCATTGTAGAGAAAACTCTATGACTGTCAGAAAACTATTAAATATATTATGTTCTGCATCCAATGTAGATTCTATCTGGCACCAGACACTATAGAGAGTGACATTCATTGACAAGTAGCTTGACATAACTTCAGATCCTAGGGTTCCAGTGATTTTAGGAAGAATTGATTTTATAAAGTTCTCCTCCTTTCCTTTTTCCCAGTTCCACCTCAATTAAAATCTGGAAACCAAGAACAAATACATTTTCAGAAGGGGAAGAATCTCTTATCCTTGACAAAGCTACAGAAGAGCTATCAGTACAGTTAAGAACAGTATGAAATCCTGCCTCAGGTTCTCTGCCATCCCTTCTCACCTTGTGAATTCACAGTGATTTATCCAGTACACAAATATTCAGCCTCTCACAAGTGCTAGATAAATGCTGTGTTGTTAACTGGGGATACATTCAAGAAGTTTGCAATCAAATGCAGTCGACCAGACTTTCATGAGAATCACCTGAGGCACTTGTTAAACTACCAATATCCAGACCCCATGCCAAACCTTCTTAATCAGAATCTCTGTGGATGGAACCTTAGAATATGTGGGCCTCAGAGGCCACCGTAGGTATTGAAGCCCACTGATCTGTGTTAATGGGGAAAGTTTATCCCCCCTCCTTCAAATTAAGATGGCTTTGTCCTCAGCCAAGAGACTACTTCCATGGAGGGAAAGCTATATGCATGGTGGTTTCAAGTAAAGGCACCCACCACTTTGGCCTTGCACAAAGACATGCAGTTTTGGTAAAAGCAAATGAACCACTAGGGAAAGGTATAGACCACTTGGCCTTCAGCTATGGCTGGTGGACATGAGGGAGGTGTCATCAGAAGTGGCACGGTTTGCTGCAATTGTACTTAATGTGTGTGTTTGGGTGGATTGGAAGTTCCCATGACTCAGCAGAATATGAAACTGGAGGCAGAAATTTTGGGGCTTTAAGAATATTCAACTCAAGGGCAAAAGATATTTAGCTCTAATTTGACGTCTTTTGGACTTTAACATATCTGGGCTTGAAAAAATGTTAAGATTTAATTATTGAATTTTAATCTCTCCCTGGGAATTTGATAATGGGAGAGATTTTACATCAAACTTTGGCATATCTCTCTGTTGTTGGCATTTTATTATTAGATCTTGGCATCTCCTTGCAGATTGTCCAATATGTTATGTTGAACAACAGGGCTGGAAGGGAAAGAGGTGCAATTTATTGGGTCCTCTGTGTCCTCAACAGCCTTGTGGTATAACAGCAGAAACTTGCTAAAGGTTCATCAAGTGCTTGTTCTGACTGGGTGCCCTGGAAGTTAAATGACTGTACCCTAAATGGCAGTGGCAGGGGACTGGGACTAGAAAATTTAATAATGCAGTGGTTTTTCAAAACCAAATAGACTTACATCTGGGTCTTAAAAGGCATAGCCCAGACCAGGTGCAGTGGCTCATGCCTGTAATCTCAGCACACTGGGAGGCAGAGGTGGGTGGATCACAAGGTCAGGAGATCGAGACCATCCTGGCCAGCATGGTAAAACCCCATCTCTACTAAAAATGCAAAAATTAGCTGAGTATGATGGCGTGCACCTGTAGTCCCAGCTACTCAGGAGGCTGAGGCAGGAGAATCGCTTGAATCTGGGAGGTGGAGGTTGCAGTGAGCCGAGATCACGCCCCTGCACTCCAGCCTGGTAACAGAGGAAGATGCGGTCTAAGAAAAAAAAAAAAAAAAAAGCGTTGCCCAGAAGCAATCATATACAGCATTTGGGAAGCCATATTTCAAAGATTCACTGACTCCTGTTGTCAGAGTAAGACCCAAGAATGGGATTGGGACCCAAAGAGTCCAATCAGTGGTTTTAAACTAAAGGTTCTTAAAATATAGAATGCAGAGCAACAACATCAGCACCACCTAGGTAGTCAGGTTACTCATTTCTGTGTCTAGTCAAGTCGTTGGTAGGATGTCAGAAAAACTCTCTCAGCATTGTGATCCAAAGGTGCAGGGCTAGAGGATACATTGCAACGTGAACATGTCCTAAGGCTATAATCTATTGTTCAAACTACTTCAGTTAGCCTCAAGGGTCGGGCGGTCAAATCATGCCCACACAAATCAGAGGCCTTACTCAAACTCAGGCTTTAATAGTAACCTTAAGAATATAAGCAATCAAGATGCACAGCAAAGCGGGTAAGGGTGGGATGCCCTGTGTACCTGTTCAGGCCCTTCCTCCCCATATTAAACACATACTCTGGCCCAGAGGAATAATACATGGTGTCTCTAGATGAGGTTTTTGTATCACATCATACTTGGGGGAGTGTTTAGGTTATGAAAGTTGTAGAGTTAACATAATCCCCTTTGGGAATCATGCCTCATAAATGTATACAGTCTATGTTAATTGACCTTAAGGAATCCTAAACTAGGGTTATCCAACTGAGAATATGCCTTCTTTAAAGACGCTCCTAGGCCAGGCGTGGTGGCTCACACCTGTAATCCCAGCACTTCGGGAGGCTGAGGCAGGCAGATCACCTAAGGTTGGGAGTTCAAGACCAGCCTGACCAACATGGAGAAACCCCGTCTCTACTGAAAATACAAAATTAGCTGGGCATGGTGGCACATGCCTGTAATCCCAGCTACTCAGGAGGCTGAGGCAGGAGAACCACTTGGACTTGGGAGGCGGAGGTTGTGGTGAGCCGAGATCAGGCCATTGCACTCCAGCCTGGGCAACAAGAGCAAAACTCCGTCTCAAAAAAAAAAAAAAAAAAAAAAAAAAAACACAATGACAACAACAAAAACATTCCTATCCCAAATATCATTAGTCTACCAGGAGGTCCAGTTATCATCAGCATGCTTACAAGGAAATTAAACGAGGTCACTTGATTTCTTTTCTGGAAGTGTTCCCCCAGGAATCAGGAAAGATGTGGATCACAGGCTGGCTGCCTTATCTCTTTACTCCCCACCAAGACACTTCTGAAACAGAAAGGAAATATATTATTAACAATTATGCCAGCCAGGTGTGGTGGCTCACACCTGTAATCCCAGCACTTTAGAAGCCCAAGGTGGGCAAATCACTTGAGTTCAGGAGTTCAAGACCAGCCTGGGCAACATGGCAAAACCCCATCCCTAAGAAAAACACAAAAAAATTAGCCAGATGTGGTGGCATACTCCCCTCGTCCCAGCTACTTGAGATGCTGAAGTGGGAGAATCACCTGAGCCCAGGAGGTCAAGGCTGTGGTGAGCCATGATCACACCACAGCGCTGCAGCCCAGGTGATAGAGTGAGACCCTGTCTCAAAAACAAACAAACAAAAAATTATTCCAAGGCAGCAGTTGAAAATTGGGACTAGCCCAGATAAACCTAGATGTATTGCCATTGTCTTAGTTCATTAGGGCTGCTATAACAGAGTACCATAGACTGGGTGGCTTATAAACAGCAGAAATTTGTTTCTCACAGTTCTGAAGGCTGGGAGGTCCAAGATCAAGTCCCCAGCAGATTTGGTGTCTGGTGAGGGCCCACTTCCTGGTTCAAAGACCAGCACCTTCTCCTGGGTCCTCAAACGATGGAAGAATGAAGGCAGCTCTCTGGGATCTCCCCGTTTTTTTTTGGAGACAGAGTCTCGCTCTGTCGCCCAGGCTGGAGTGCAGTGGCACAATCTCCGTGTGCTGCAAGCTCCGCCTCCCGGGTTCTTGCCATTCTCCTGGCTCAGCCTCCTGAGTAGCTGGGACTACAGGCACCCGCCACCATGCCCACCTATTTTGTATTTTTAGTAGAGATGGGGTTTCACCATGTTAGCCAGGATGGTCTCGATCTCCTGACCTCTTGATCAGCCCACCTCGGCCTCCCACAGTGCTGGGATTATAAGCGTGAGCCACCGCACCCGGCCGGGATCTCCTCTAAAAGGGCACTAATCCCATTCACGAGGACTCCACCCTCATGACCTAATCACTTCCCAAAGGCACCACATCCTAATACCATCACACCGGACATAAGGTTTCAACATCTGAACTTGGGAGGGGACACAAACATTCAGACCCTGGCAGTCACCCTATCTATAGCGCCCAGCACTGGAAGTTTGTGGGTAATAGAGGAGAAATAAGGCTTGAAATTTAGGGAATCAGAAGGTAGTCTGTGAAAATTATTTTCATCATCAGACATCTAAAATTGTAACTGGAGGATTACAATTGTAACTGGAAAATTATTTTAATCTTCAGACATGTAAAATTGTAACTAGAGGATTCTTGTTGAAGCCTAGTCAAAACAAAAGTTCTTTTTCTGGCAGAAATATACTCAATAATGCATGACATATAATTATAAATGCACTCGACATTTTTTTCTTTTTTGATAGGAATTGCACAAAATAGAATTTATCATAACTCCTTTATCATAGGCCAAACTTCTATAGTTGTACTAAATGAGTTTGTCTGTGTGTGATATCACATGATTTATGCACTCCAAGCTCTAGTAAAAAAAAAAAAAAAAAAAAAAAAAACTTTGATCAGTCATGCCAGAGGAAGAACTAAATTATCTTTCTATTCTCACTGTAGAAATTGATATTACAAATTCATTGTCATGTAAAGAGGCAATCAAAGCATAGGCTGCCCCTAAGAAGAATAGAAAAAAAATACATAAACATATCCCAGAAAATACATTAATAAAAATATTACGTTGCTTTCTGAATTTTGCATTTTCTGTGATATTTCTCAGCTTTCTGAGCTTGTGACGCCTGTGATATTTCTCAGCTTTTTGAGCTTCCACCTGGTAAGGTAGGAAAAACAAAAGAAGTTGGGGAGTCGGACAGACTCCCCAGCTTTGAATCCTGGTCCTCCCACGTACTAACTGTGTGACTTTGGAGAAGCCCCTCTACCTTTTGGTACATTGGCTTCCTCATCTGTAAAATGGAGAGAATAAGAGTAGCCTGCATCATAGGGACATTATGAGGGTTAAATAAGTGAACACATTAATTGCTTAGAACATGGCCTTGTACAGAGTAGGGGCTCAATTAATGTTAACAATTAAGTGGGCAAGTGACCTCTCTTAACCTCTCTGAGCCTCCATTTCTACCCTTAAAAAATAAGGAAAATGATACCCATCTTACAGAAATGCAAAGATTAGAGGTCGAGTCACTGGGATTTAGTGAGTATCAATAAACAAGAATGGCCAGGCACAGTGGCTCACACCTGTAATCCCAGCATTTTGGGAGGCCAAAGTGGACAGATCACTTGAGATCAGGAGTTTGAGACCAGCATGGCCAACATGGTGAAAGCCTGTCTTTACTAAAAATACAAAATTTAGCTGGGCATGGTGGTGTGCATCTGTAATCCCAGCCTCCCTACTCAGGAGGCTGAGGCACAAGAATCCCTTGAACCTGGGAGGCAGAGTTTGCAGTAAGCCCAGATCACGCCACTGCACTCCAGCCTGGGTGACAAAGCAGTATCTGTCTCAAAAAAAAATTTTTTTTTTAAGTTTAAAAAAAAAAAACAAAAACAAGAATGACTGATATTCAAATAATAGGCTCCAGTGAGTCAACGAGTTTCTCCTCTCAGATCCTCAGTGACGGATCCTGCCCCACCTGAGTGGCGTTACCGAAAAGTGTGACACCAGCCGCCTGCTCCCAGCCTCCCTTCCTGTGACCCCTCACCCCCTCGCACTCCTGGTGGCTCTCTAAAAGTCTTTGGATATCATAGCTACCTTATTCACCTGGTGTTGAATGAAAGGACCTAACTAGCCTTAGGGCAACAGGATTTCTGCCTTTTTACATTTTATTTCTCTCATGGTTTTACTTTTTTCTCTCAATCTCTTTCAAGTTTGCAGTGTTTGGTTTATTACACTAGGTATGAAAAAAAAAAAAGATAAGTTGTTAATTGGAATGCTTGGGATCTTCCCATGCCTAGAAATTGAACCATACACTTGGGTCCCAAAAAGAAATGGGTATTGATTCCACTTTAACTGTCAGGGATGTTCTCTGACTTCCAACACGCCCTCCGTTCCCTTCCCCAGCAGCCAGAAAGCAGCATGTAGGTAATGCGGCCTGACTTACCTAATGGAATGGCTTGACGCCTTCATTTAGAAAGCAAAAGCACTTAACTAACACCCTGAAATGAGGTCATCTCAATGTTGTACTTGGAGGAAACTATGAAAAACTTGATTCTTTCACTGAGCTTCAACCTCTGGTGTCAGTTTAATCCATTCATTGATTTTTATTCATTTACAAACCATTAAGGCCCTGTGTGTTACTCTCATAGGCACTCCTCAGAAACAAGGCCAGAGAAGCTGAATTTTACTACCAAGTTTCTGAATTTAGAAGCTTGCTTGCTGAAAAGACACAGGATCCAAAATTAAAGAAGGGGTGGGGAGAGAGGGGAGGAAATGGCAGGGGGTGGACGTCAGCTCTGTGTCCTGTCGCCATCTATCTATCTACCTGAACAGAACACTGCCAGCTCTGAACCCCTCTTTAGGACTCTTGCCCAAGCAAAGGTTTTTTTGTTTTCAAATGAAACAGACCCTGATAGAACAACAACTCTCATGGGAGGAAAAATCACCATTATTATTCCAGGTAATTCCAAGGCAGCATCATCATATTGAACTATTTAATCTATACATCCAAATGAGAGAAGTTCATTGTTTCACCACTCTACTCAGTATGGCATATTTAAGGGTCGGGCCTGCTACCATACCACATGAAAAAGGCCCTGTGGCCGGGCGCGGTGGCTCACACCTGTAATCCCAGCACTTTGGGAGGCCAAGGCAGGCAGATCACAAGGTCAGGAGATCGAGACCATCATGTCTAACACGGTGAAACCCTGCCTCTACTAAAAAATACGAAAAATTAACCGGGCGTGGTGGCAGGCTCCTGTAGTCCCATCTACTTGGGAGGCTGAGGCAGGAGAATGGCATGAAGCCAGGAGGCGGAGCTTACAGCGAGCTGAGATCGCACCACTGCACTCCAGCCTGGGCAACAGAGTGAGACTCTGTCTCAAAAAAAAAAAAAGAAAGAAAGAAAGAAAGAAAAAGAAAAGAAAACAGGCCCTGTGACCCCCTCTAGTTTCACAGGTCCCCAACCCCCGGGATGCAGACTGGTACTGGTCCATGACAGTTAGGAACTGGGCCACACAGCAGGAGGTGAGCAGCAGGCCAGCAAGCATTCCTGCCTGAGCTCCCCCTCCTGTCATATCGGGGTGGCATTAGTCATAGGACTGCAAACCCTGCTGGGAACTGTGCACTCCAGGGATCTAGGCTGCGGCTCCTCATGAGAATCTAATGCCTGATGATCTGAGGTGGAACAGTTTCGTCCCGAAATCATTCTCCCCACGATCTGTAGAAAAATTGTCTTCCATGAAACCTGTCTTTGGTGCCAAGAAAGTTAGGAACCGCCGCTAGTTGTTCCTGGACTCTGAGTTGAGCCCCTGGCCTCACCTCTTAGTTTGCCTCTCAACTTATTTCTTCCTGATTGTTGACATTGCTCTCAACTCACACATGGGTCCTGGTGTTCAACACCCCCACCAGCACTAACATATTCAAGGAAAAGCACCCAAAAGCCTGGTGCAAAAATAATACTAGAGTCGAATATCAGTTTTGTAAAAAATATAATTATAAATATGTGTGTATATATACACACATGTATATTTATTATTTGTGTGTGTATATATATATCACTCATATCTGTGTGTGTATATATATATATTTCCCTCTCAGGAAAATCCTCAGTAAATGGGCTTCTATGACTTATCTGGATCTGCAGACCACATTCCAGCGTTTGAAGCAGGCTTGGGATTATCCTTGGGGTTGTGTATGTGTGTGTGTATATATATACCATATAGTATATATATATAGTAGCATATATATCATATATATTATATATACACTATACAGTATATATATACTATATATACACACTATATATACTATATATACACTATAGATATATACTATATATATACTATACTATATACATGCAGTGTGTATATATACACACAGACATATATATACACACACACACACACACACAGTCAGCCAGATACGTAGGCATAAGAGCCTAAATATTAACTGAATCATGTAGTTTAGGTAATTTGTGTGTATTTATTATTTATTTCTGTGGTTTTTTTCAGAGTCTATTTCAGGCTGTCATCTCCAGGACACTGCCTATGCTATCAAAGTGATGCAAACTCCTGAACAGACATGGAATCTATCCGTTCCTGCCCAGGCTGTCCTGGAACTCTAGGACATCTAGACTCTAAGACACTTCACAAAGACACTTTTGATTCCAACTGCAACCCCAAGAACAATCCTAAATAATCTAGCCTAAAACCCTAGAATATACTCTGCAGATCCAAATAAGTCATAGACAGAAGCCCATTTACTAAGGATTTTTCTGAAAGGGAAAACTGGTGTCCTTCCTAAATGAATATAGTGGAATTGACCCATTGCCCATTGCTAGTGAGGAAAGTGCAGGACTGGCTTTAGAATCAAACGGACTCAGGTTAGACTGGGCTCTGCCACTCACCAGCTGTGTGACACTGAGTAAATTAATCTCTCTTGGCCTCCATTTTCTAACCCATGAAATGGGGATAAGTCCATCTACTTCATCAGGTTGTCATGAAGATGAATGAGATGAGGTTGCAAAGTGTTCAGCATGGTGCCTGGCTATGCAGTCGCTCAATCAATAGTACTGATCAATACTGAAGGCTACTGATACGATCTGGTCTTTGAGCTGTTTTACAGTGAAGCACAGGCGGAGCGCTGATCACCCCCTTGTGAAGGTCAGCTTTCTTTGGTAGGGATTAAAGGGGAGGTGTTGCCTACCTTCCTCCCGTGCTCTCTACTGGGAAGTGCTCCCTGCTCTGGTCACCACTCATGCTGTGGCTGGTCACTGCCTGGTGCTCCTGGACACAGGCTCTTCAAATAGGATGCCACTTCTTCTCCAGGGAAAAAGGCAGAAAGGGAAGTAGACAGGGAGCATGTCCCTTTGCTGTGCTGCCTCTTCATTCTCTGCTTCACTTGGCATAAGGCTACAGGGGGATGTGTGTCACATGTCCCTAAAAGTCTGGGGTAGTTAAAGGGAGTTACTACACTGGAACAGACTCACAGCCATGTACTGAAGATGATGTTTCCCATAGCCTGGGGGAAAAGGACCCAGATAGGCAACTCACCTCAAGGAGGGGCACATTCCACTTCCTAACTCTGCTCTCCTGTCCTGAGGTCTGCCCTTCTCTCAAAAACACACCTTTTGGCTGGGTGTGGTGTTTCACACCTGTAATCTCAGCACTTTGGGAGGCCGAGGCGGGAGGATCACTTGAGGTCAGGAGTTTGAGACCAGCCCGGCCAACATGGCCAAAACCCATCTCTACTAAAAAATACAAAAATTAGCCAGGCATGGTGGCACACGCCTGTAATCCCAGCTACTCAGGAGGCTGAGGCACGAAAATTGCTTGAACCACTGAGGCAGAAGTTGCAGTGAGCCCAGATGGTTCCACTGCACTCCAGCCTGGGCAACAGCATGAGAATATGTCTTTAAAAAAAAAAAAGAAACCATGCCTTTCCTTCTGTTCCAGCTGCTCTCACGAAAGAAAGAAAGAAAGAAAGAAAGAAAGAAAGAAAGAAAGAAAGAAAGAAAGAAAGAAAGAAAGAAAGAAAGAAAGAAAGAAAGAAAGAAAGAAAGAAAGAAAGAAAGAAAGAAAGAAAGAAAGAAAGAAAGACAGGAAAACACACCTTTCCTTTAACTTCTGCAGCACAGACAATGCTATCAGGTCTTGTTTCATTTTCCTTTTCCCAAGCACATGAGAAGACTCCATCTCGGCCTTCCATGCAGGCATTGTGAGGGCCATGGGGTTCTGGGCAATGGGATATGACTGGAACTGACATTTGCCACTTCCAGGCCTGGGCATAAATCCCCTGCAGGAAAGGAAATCCCCTCCCTCTCTTCTCTGACCGCAGTTCCTTGAAGGTGACATGTTCTAGGAGGCACTGCTACAAGATGGAGAGGTGCTGCCCACTCTACATCAGAGTTTGTGTTGTGAGCAAGGAGGAAACCCTCACAGTGCTACACCCCTGAGGTCCCAGGGCTATTTGTGACCACACCATAGCCTTAATTACCCAGACAAATATCACCTGAGACTAAGGCTCTTCATCAACCCTTCAAGAAACCCTGCCCTCAGGTGTTAGGCTTACTCCAAAATCTATATTATTCCTTCTAGCTGTACATTTTACTAAATCTGAATTATTCATCTTAAATAATGCCCCAAAGAGAAAAGTGAGACTTTGGCAGAATAATGAGTGGTGACTTCAGAACTTTAAGCTCCAGCAAGATAGAGGAAAACATTGGCATTCTATATCCAAACTCTCCATTTTTTTCTCACTTGTATGGATATGTTCACACATAATGCTCCCACACCATAATGCTACCCACAGGTAAATCACACACACACACACACACACACACACACACACACCCAAAGGACTAATAGTCTCAGACCAGGAGTCATAAACACGAACGTCTGAAGCAGCCATACAGAAAATGCCAGTATTGAAACAGACTGTGCACAAAGCTGTGGAAAACTGGCTGAGCCGTGCCTTGTCTGAAGGAAGCAGCTCTTTCCCCGTCTCCCCAGCCGTTACCGTGCAAGCTGCGGGTCAGTGTGGCCAGATCTTCCAATCCTTTAAAAAAAATTAATATCTAAGTTTCTATAGAAACTCTCCAAAGTTTTACAACGTGGCAACTATGTACTTCAAATAAAATTTTTTAAAAAGCTTTGCATGCCAAATACAACTGAGCTGCCTGGTAGGCATGCCCATGTTATGTAGGCCTACCGTTTTGCGTCATCTTCCCCAATCGTGTATGATTGATTTAGCTCCTGCCCTGTAGTTTGCAAGGCTGCCTCTCTCACAGGAAAGTGAATACCTAATTATGCAGGGTAATTGTTTTTCTTTATCACCTATCCTCTCCATCTGCAAATTCAAATTGCGCCCCCATGGCCACTGGAAATAAGAATCCAACCCATTGATAAGTCATATACATCTTACATTTTGACTGTGGCTCCCTTAGCTACACCCAGGCAGCCTCCAGCTTCTAGATTACCATATGCAAGGATTCCATTAAATTCTTAACCAGCACTGCCCTTGCTGCTGCCTCCGTGAGGCAAGGGAGCGCCATTAATGATGATGGCCTCACACCTCTCTCTCTCATCCAAATACTCCTATGAGCAACAGCCTACAAGTGTGAAATAATAGTCAGAAATTAGAACTGTGTTTTTGTGCCTGCACTACAATTTTTCTGAGAACAAGGCTAGCTAGCTTTTAGAAGGATCAAACAGAATTTGAAAATCACCCGACTTTATGTGCCAAGAGCTTTAAGAATATCAAACATTTCTTACCATTTGCAAGCAAATGGGTCAGAAGATTTTTCCGCGATTATCTCCTCCAGAAAAGAGCAGTTTGAAACCAGAGAAAATGGGTGTTACGAAGAAAAAAAAAAAAACTAAGAGAACAAGAAAGTCAGTCCCTGAGATATCTCAGAAATTGAGATGGAATAACTTTCTTCTACCACACATGTGAGCTCCAAAGCACAAGAGAGGTTGCATTTCAAGCAGAAAGCTCTTTTCAAAGCACAAATGTTGGAAAAACAGACCAAGACATCAGCGCATTCTAAACACAGCTGTGTTTGTCCACACCTACTCTTGCCAGGCTGTGTTTGATTTAACCTGGCAACCCAGGGGTGAAAGGCTGCCGCATCCAATTACTCAGTTTCCGAGGCCCCTGTCTCCCAGCATTGTTATTGTTGATGTTTGATAGAGTAAATTGACCCATTATTAAATGTTGCAACCAACAGAGAGGTTTTAATAACCTTTCGAAGTTTTGTATTAAATGTGTTTTTACAGGGCTGTAATTTGTATTCATCCCAGGGGAAAAAAAAAAAAAAAAAGCCACTATTCTGGGTGCCGTGGGCTGCGCCTGCTGGGGTGAGTCTTACCACCACTCTGCTCCAGCCTCGGTTTAATGCATGAGTCACAGCTGTCTCTGGGATAACGTATTTATTAGCACTGGGGGGAAAAAAAGAAAGGAAAACAGGTTGTATGATTTGCCAATCAGTTGGGCTCTGCAAGTTGGAGAGTTCAGCAGGCTTTTTTGAGTGTTCTGGGTCACCTAGGAGTGAAGAGCCTACAGAAGTTGTCAGGAAAGTATAAAGCCCCAGGTTGTCATCAGGATAATGAGCCCACGCCCTAGCTGGACTGGTTATCTCAGGCCTGCATCATAGGCAGAGGAAGTTTACAACAGAGAGCTTAAGGTGCAGTGTCAGCGTGTCCCTAGTTAGGGCCTGAGGGTACAACCGACTGAGCATCAGCATCCGATAGATAACAACAAAAGCCATTATCTCTCTCTCGGCTGGGCTGCCAAGTGCCCGGGCCAGGATTGCCTGGTGTTTGCAGTTTCCATAGCAGCACTGTTTTGTTCTAGCTGGCAAAGTACACGGAGAGGACGGATAAACATTGCAGGAAATGACACGAACAACCCAAGTACTGAGCCTAGAATCTCATGGCAGTCTCTGCCCTTTGTGAGTCAGCGGCGGAGGTGAGGACGGACACATTTCAGGAGATGCCTGGAAACTAACAGCGCCTTCAATCACAGCACCTGGCTAAACCCAGCCATCCCTCCAAGACTAGAGCTCTGGGTCTCTACTCCGTTTCCCAGAGCGTTGGAAACACATACAGTGCATTCGGAACGCCGATAAAATGTGGAGAGAGCCCCTGCACAGGCAAAGTGAGGGGTGGGAGTGAGGTGCTGCTGTTCTCAGCTGCCCAGAACTCACTGAAGCCCTGGCTTGTCTTCCACCTCAGTGCTGCACGGATACAGAGGGGTCTCTGAAGTGCGGGTCACTGATTTGGAACATAAGGCTCCATGCCTGTGTGTTTATACCTGCAGGGCGCCAACACCTCCACCCCTTGCACTGGAGACTGCTAGGGAGGGTTTGAAATTGGGGGCGATACATTGTTCAGATCCATTATTTGCTGGGCGTATAGCTACTACTCGCTACTAAGTAAGAGAAAAGAAGACCTGGTCCCAGCCTTATGTATTAATCACGTAGTATGTAATAGGTCTAATTTGCTTTAATTTCAGTTTTCATCTATTGGATAGAAACTGAACTAGTTGTCTCAGAATAGGAAGCAGAGTTCTCGGCCACTAAGGAAGCCCAGCAATTTCTTGATATTATAATATCAAAGCACCTCAATGGTGTTTTCAGTGTTAAAGAAAAATCATCTAATTTAAAGATTCTTAATTATTTTCATGCCATCCTCTCACTGTCATCATTGTCTCAAGCTGACACATGGGAGAAATGGAAGGTAACATTAAGTTTTATGTTTGCCAAAGGTCATAAATGTCAAATTAAGGGTGAGAGGTCACAAACTCATCCACAAGTCTAGATGATATTTCTTGTTCCCAACCCTGTGTAAACACAGAGGGTTTAATGCAAATACATTGGCCACCTCCGTCCTCCCTCTTCTGGGATGTGGTTGCTATAATATTACTTCTCTTTTATGGATTAAGCTAAACGTACCCTGTGTAACCTAAAGGCTTCCCTGGCTGAATATCAGTGCCTTTGGGCTTTCAGGTTAATGGGACTAAATGTCTTTCTTTTAGGTAAGCCAAAAAATATTACGGTCTCAGCTAGACCTAAATGACAAAATGGGTAGGAGATTACATCTAGAATAGAGGGAGTTAAGGGAAATCCACATATTTAAACCTGCACAGTAAACAAAGGGCAAGTGTACTAAGAACCGGTCTTAGCAATGATTAAAAAACCAGATTTCACTGGTCTTTGTTTCTCTAGAATCATAGCCAGTCGCCAGGCATATTGTAAGTCCTCATAATTATTTGTTGAATTAATGATCCTCTCAGGGCTCCAGCAGCAGAATGGAAAGAAGCATCTGGAGTGTGGTGGAAAGCACCTGAGACTCAGGCTGCTCAGCCTCTGGTCCACTCCTCCTGAATCCTGGTGGGGAGCACAGCCTCCAGGGGCCCTTGGTTTCATGGTCGCTATCCTGCTGCTACCTGACTGATGCTGGAAACCAAGGTAGGTCAGGCCTTGAGGTGGAAGTGAGGCAACAGTTTCTGCCCTTGTTTTCCACGACTAGGTAAGAACTTATTCTTCCTAGTTAAGGGTTAAAAGCAAGAACTCTAAAAACTTATCTCCCTGCAGTCTCTCGGGAAACAAATATGTCACCATCCACATCATCTCATGTTCATGGCAGCCCTCTGTTTGACTTTAGACAAAGCACTCCCAAGACTGAGCTGGTGGGAGAAAAAACAAACAAACAAACATCAAAACAAAGCAAAAAACCCCTGCCATCTAGGTCCTTATACTTTGATATTAATCATAGTTTAAAGAGCATTTAGTAACTGCCATGCACTGTGCTAAGCATGTTCCTAACATCTGATTTATTCTTCACTCCTGTAAATGGACAGAGCTCAGAGAGGTGACATAGCTTGCCCTGGGTCACACAGCTAGCAAGTGATGGAGCTGAAATTGGAATCCAGGTTTGACTGACTCAAAATTCCAGGCATGCTCTTTACCATTACAGCAAGCTGTCCCCGCCAGCCTACGGCAAGAGACAGCACACGCACTACGTAAATGATAAAGGAGCCTACAGTGTTTCATCCACCACTTCCCAGACAGGCAAGAGGGAAACGCATTTGAAAGGCTCAGAATTTTTTAAAAATTTTTTGAATAGGTAAAACATTTACAGGTGTCAAAAAAATCAAACAGTCTGCAGAGGTTCAGAGTGAAACATCTTATTCCCATCCTGTCCTCCACCAGCTCTCTATCCTCTTTATTGGATTTGTAAGGTATCCTTCAGAGTTCCTTTATGCAAATACACACACATGTGAACATACATATTTTTCTTTCTTGTTTTTCACAAAAGGCAATGCACTCTACATACTGTTCTGCACCTTGGGCTTTTCTTTTTCCATTTGCCATTTCATTTAACCAAAGACTTGTCAGCCTTTCCATACCAATGCATACAGACCTTCCTTTTTTGTTTTTCTTCTTTTTTGTCTTTTTTTTTGAGACAGAGTCTCGCTCTGTCACCCAGGCTGGAGTGCAGTGGTGCGATCTCGGCTCACTGCAACCTCCACCTCCTGGGTTCAAACGATTATCCTGCCTCACCCTCCCAAGTAGCTGGGACTACAGGCACCCGCCACCATGCCGGGCTAATTTTTTGTATTGCAATAGAGTATAGCTTAGCATTTCACTGTAATTTATTTAAGCAGTTCCATATTAATGAACAATTGAATTGCTTCTGATCTCTTCTACTAAAAATAATGGTACAATGAATAACTTTGAACATATACCATTTGACATGTGTGCCAGTATATATCTGTATGGTAAAATCCTAAAAGTGGATTGCTAGATCAAAAGATGTACGTGTTTGTGGCCAGACAGGGTGGTTCACACCTGTAATCCCAGCACTTTCAGGGGCCGAGGCAGGCAAATCGTGTGAGCCCAAGAGTTTGAGACCAGCCTGGGCAACACAGTGAGACTCTATCTCTACAAAAAACAAAAAAACTAGCCAGGAGTGCTGGCATGCACCTTTAGTCCCAGGTACTTGGGAGGCTGAGGCAGAAGGATTGCTTGAGCCCGGGAGGTTGAAGCTACAGTGAGCCGTGATCCTGCCACTGCATTCCAGCCTGGGTGACAGAGTAAGACCCCCCTCTCTAAATAAATAAATAAATAAGTGTTTGCAATTTAAACAGGTATTGCTAATACCCTTCTGTCTAGTGTCTCACAAGGACACAATCAAGGCTTCAGCTTAGGCTATGGCAATACCTATTTAAATTGCAAAAACAAGGTGTTTTGTTTTTTGGGTTTTTTGGTTTCGATGTTTTAGGGAGAGTATTTGAGAAGTTATGTGTAATCCTTGTTTTCAAAAGGCACATCATCTAATTAGGAAAGGCCTGAAATCCACGCATGACGTGGAAGGATCAAAATTGGAGGCAAACATCCTAACTTTGCTAAGGGATTGGCTAAAAATAGGAACAATACTAATTCACCAAAACTATTCATTATTTGTTCATCCATCAACATTCTTATTACATTTTTATTTCAGAGGTAGAAAAACAAGGATGGACTAGAGTGAATGAAGGTTGAGTGGACATTGATTTCTGTTTGGGGATCTATGTGGCTCTAGGGGAGCTGATTCTATCCCAGGAATGGAGCCCCAGAGATTTTCTACACCAGTCAGCACTTTCCATTCCCCTGATCAAAATGCTGGGCTCAGAGGTGAGCACTGTAGGCTAAGCAGGCCCATCAGTGTGATTCTCAGGGTTTTGCTTGGAACTTTAGGATAAAAGTATTTTCTCTTCCTTTGGAAAGTCTGAAATAAAATCATTTTTGTTACCATGAGGAGAGTGAGAGGGAAATAAAACTTTTTAAATTAAAGAAACCCCTAGCTAGCATCCTGATGATTTTGTGTACCTTTGGATCAACCTCACATGAAGCCCAGTTTACCGATAAACAATGCAGTGGCATGAGCCAGTAATATTCCTTTATCACTCGAGAGAATGTCTGTGACTCGATATGGGCCAGGTGCAATGGCTCATGCCTATAATCCCAGTACTTTGGATTTTTTTTTTTTTTTTTAGGTTTTTTGTTGTTGTTGGGAGTGTTAGTATTTTTAGTAGAGATGGGGTTTCACCATGTTGCCCAGGCTGGTCTCAAATTCCTGAGCTCAGGCAATCCACCCACCTCAGCCTCCCAAGGTGCTAGGATTATAGTGAGCAACATCGCCCAGCCAATCCCAGCACTTTGGGAGGCAGAGGCAGGTGATTCGCTTGAACTTAGAAGTTCAAGAACAGCCTGGGCAACAGAGGGAAACTCTATCTCTACAAAAAAAAAAAAAAAAAATTATCTAGATGTGGTGGTGTACTCCTCTAGTCCCAATTACTCAGGAGGCTGAGATGGGAGGATTGCTTGAGCCCAGAAGGCGGAGGTTGCAGTGAGCCAAGATCGCACTATTGCACTCCAGCCTGGGTGACAGAGCAAGACTGTGTCTCAAAAATAAAAATAAAAAAGAATTGATCTGTTGATATGGAAGTCTTCTCATGAGGTTGTCAGTGTTTGAACTAGACCTGCGGACATACAGGAATTGAATGATACAGCGAGCTGGTGAGAATATTCCAGGAAAGATGTGATCTCAGCAAAGGCAGGAACACCCTGCAGTGCTTTCCCTCCATTTTGTGGGATCTACCTTCTGCCTCCCCTGCAGCAGCCTCATTCTGTATCTACCAAGTAATCATTGTCTGATTTATAACCAGGCCCAATCTTAAAGCTTGTTACCATTAACTATGTAAGTTCAATTTCATTGCAATTTATTTTCTCTTTTCATCTAACTTTTGAGTTTATCCTAAATAGAAGGCATGTCCTATTCCAGATAGTCAGAAAAATTTGCCTTTAAGACCTAAGCTGATATTAAGCAGGAAAGTTCATTCAGCTCACTTTGGAAGTAGTTTGGTTTTTGACAGGATAATAGGACAGAGATGGAAAAAAAAGGGCGGGGGGGATATGGTTTTTAGTGTTATCTATTGCTGTGTAACTATTTTACTACAAACTTAGTAGCTTTAAAAAGAAAACATTTGTTATCCCATAGTTTTTGTGGGTCAGAATCCAGGCATGGCTTAGCTGGTCTTCTCTTTAGGGTCTCACAAGGATACAATCAAGGTGCTGGCTAAGGCTTTGCTCTCATCTGAGACTCAACTGAGGAAGCATCTGCTCTCAACTCTGATTGTTGGCAAATGCAGCTCCTTGTGGTTGTAGGACTGTGGGAGCTTTAGTATTTTGCTGAATATTGGCCAGAAGTAGCCCTCGGCTGCCACTGGCCATCTGCAGTTCCTAGCTGCAAGGGGTTCCCCAACATGGCTTCTTGCTTCTTCAAAGCTAGCAAGGGAGAAAAAGAGGCTCCCACAAGATGGGAGTCCTGGGTGGCCCCTTCTCTACAGCTCCAGGCAGCCACCATCCTGTTGAAACCAAGGTGATGGGTCCCCCACCCATATTTGAAACCAAAGAGGCAGCCTTGATGATCTCCAAATCACCTTTAGTGTTATTATTCCCTCATCTTGAAGAAAAGCATGCTTTTGCAGCCAAATTGCCGTATGGTTCACTCCTGTAGGATCTAAGAAGTCCAACAGCCTTTCTTCATTTCATCCTGTCTCCATCCCTTCAAACTGGCAGTGTTTCTGCTAGACTGGCTAAATAGGTCCGTGGTTCACCCCCACACCAGCCTCCATATCAAATGGCTATTCAATCATACCCTTAATGTTCTCTCCTGAGCACACTTCCTCATTTTTTGCAATATGGACAGGCTAAGGTTTCCCAGATCTTTAGGTTTTGGTTCCTTTTTGCTTAACAATTCTTTCTTCAACTTATTTCTCTCTTCTCATATTTTACTATAAGCACTTTAGAGGAACCAAGCCACTTTTTAATGCTTTGCTTGGAAGTCAGTTAAATATCCAATTTAATCACTTACAAGTTCTACTTTCCACAAAACAACAGAACACAAACACAATTCATCCAATTTCTTTGTCACTTTATGGCCAGGACTGCCTTTCTTCCAGTTTCCACTAACATATCCCTCATTTCTATCTGAGACCTCACCAGAATGGCCTTAACCGTCCATAGTTCTACCAACATCCTGTTCATGATTATTCATGTATTCTTTAAGAAGATGGAAGCTTTCTCTAACAGCTCTCCTCTTTTCTTTCTAAGCTCTCACCAGAATCACCTTTAACAACTGAGATTCACAGCAATGTCAGCTTTTTCTAGCATAGACCTCATCAGGGGTGTCCAATCTTTTGCCTTTCCTGGGCCACATTGGAAGAAGAATTGTCTTAGGCCACACATAAAATACACTAACACTAACCATAGCCAATGAGCTTAAAAAAAAAAAAGGCAAAAAAAATCTCATAATACTTTAAGAAAGTTTACAGATTTGTGTTGGGCCGCATTCAAAGCCATCCTGGGCGTCATGTGGCCCATGGGCTGTGGGTTGGATAAGCTTGGTCTACATATTACCCAGTTTCAGAGCCACTTCCACATTTTTACGTATTTGTTACGGCAGCATCCCCATTTCCCAGTACCAATTTCTTCATTAGTCTGCTCAGGCTGCCATAACAACATTCCACAGACTGGGTGGCTTTCACAACAGAAATCTATTTTCTCACAGTTTGGGAGGCTGAGAGTCTATGATCAAAGTGCCAGAGGTTGGGTTTCTCTTGAGGCCTCTCTTCTTGGCTTGCAGATGGTCGCCATCTTGCTGTGTGCTCACTCAGAAAACTCTGCACCCACGTCCCTAGTATCTATTCTTCTTATCAGAATACTAGTAGTATTGAAATAGCCACCCCCCTTATGACTTCATTTAGACTTAATTACCGCCTAAAAGTCCCTATCTGCAAATACAGCCATTAAGGACTTCCACCTATGAATTTTGAAGGGATGCAATTTAGTCTATAACAATGACCCACCTTCACCAGATACGACATTTACATGACCACAAGCACAACAAACTTTTCTGCTGTGCCTGCTTCTTTCAACATATTCGTGCTCACCATCAGGACTGGTAGAAATTAGAGTTTGTTTATAGCCATATGGGAGACCTTGAGTTTTTTCCTGAGTGCGTTCATGGGGCATGCATTTGTGTCTGTCTGTGTGTGGTACTCAGCTCCAAGGCCTTGTAACAGAGATGATGTATCCCCACCGAAGAAAATTGACGGTCAGAATAAGAAGACGAAGCCAATTTGTCACTTAATGCAAAGCCTGATTGTGCGGCAACAACAGCCTCACACTGGGATTGATTACAAACAAGATGGCACTTCCCTGTGGGCTGCCTCGCGTGTTATTGTAAATAAATACCATTCGTTTTAGAATCTGCATTACTGCAGAGGACAGATTATACCTCAGCGCCCTAGGTATACAGTAAATATCCCAGGGAGTACAATGGCCCTTCTCAACCCTCAATAGGAGCTTCACCTAATATGACACAGTTTCATAAATAAAATCAGGCTGTAGCACAGAGCCATGAGAACAGAAATGAACACAGAGTCTGACTGATATTAGGGATTCATCTCCATGAAGGGCATGCTTTAAAGTGTGGTGGGATTTTGTTCCAAGCGGCCCAGGGGCCCTCAGTAGCTGTAAGGCATTTTTGATTTCTCCCTGGCAGTGAAGCCCAGGAGAACTGCTTGATACCTAAGAGTATTTCCTGAAAATCAGAGTTCGGTTTTCAAGATGAAAATAAATCTGTTAAATTTTTTTGAATATCTCCTTGCCCTTGCCCTGACTGTTCCAAATCTGTCATCCTGCGATCTTCAAATAAATAAATAATTTTAACCAAGAAATAAGGAGCGACTGTTTTCTATTTATTTCTTTATGCCTTGCTTCAGTGCAGAGTTGAATTTTATCTGCCTGTGAGAAATATATATATTTTTCATTTCCGGGGCTATCCACTCGTTTTCTATCTTCCTCTCTCTGTCTTTTCGACGTCTTCCTATCTCTGCTATCTTTCCTTCATAAACACGGATAGGTGCTGGGAAGGCGCAGCCCATCCCCTTTTCAGGTGTGACACGAGTGCCCTCTGCCGTCCAGAACGGTGAACAACTCAGCATCCAGGCAGGTTCAGACCAGAGGAGCAGATGGGGAAAAAACCTACAGCCGTTCTCCCATCTCTGGGCAAACAGTGGAAGTATTGTTAAAATGAATAATTTATTAAACCACAATTGTTTACTGACTGCCCTTTCACTATTTGCTTTCCAGTTATTAAACACATTCGCGGGGTGCTTGGGTGTCAGCCCTTAGCCGACTTGAAGCTTCTTTCTGAGGCAATGATGTTCCCAGCCTCCTTGCTCTCTACACACGAGACATTTTCGATCTCTTTTGTCAGGTCAGGGTCAAACTACAGTTGTTCTGAGATGACTTTATCAATTCTCAGTTGATAGACTCTAAATGAAAAAATGCCTACCGTCGCCCCGTCGCTACTTAAGAAGGAGGGTTATTTGTGTAATGTTCTGTCAGTCCAGCAGGATCTGTGACAGGCGCAAAGAGTCAAGTAGAATAAGGAAAAAGATGTTTTTATGCCTTTTATTAGTCTCTCTTCATTTCATCAAGGAACAGATGACATCCATCCTAGGATGTCCTTCCAAACTGAAAGAGGCACGGGAAGAAACGTCCCCCACTCCTTTGGAGTAAGCAAGACCCGCTTTAAGTACTCATGCTAATTCTCACCCTTCACCAGGAGGGGATTCAATGTCCACAGCAGAGCAGGTAGGAGGGGGCCCTTGCCACGAAGAAAATTCTCTCCCTCCAGATTTGAAGGGAAGCATCAGTCTGTACCCGGAGTGCCCCCTGCTTTTAAAGGGCAAACATTTCCACCATCCAGAATTGCAAGAAAATGTGCAGTAACCCAAAAATAAATCAATAAGGCTCGAGGCAAAGGAAGAAACAGAGATTCCCAAAACCGAAAGAGAGATTTTATTCTAAAACCCAAAATTTAAAAAAAATACTTGATTGATACTGATACTAGACATAAGCACAAGAAAACTTTCACCATTCCCTGTCTCTTTCTCTCTCTCTATCTCCTAAAATAAGACAATCATTTCATTTCCAAATAACTCATTAGGGATTTCTGTTTGAATGTAGAGACCTATTGCCAGATGTTGCCAAAACAAAAAAGAAAACTCCTAACAGTAAATAAAATCAGAAATGTCATCAAATTATTTCTTTCCCCAAACTAAATATGACTTTCAAGGAAAACTCACACTTCGATATTTTCTGTCACAATATTAAAATTCACAGGCTCAGCATCCAGAAGACGCAGGCCAGGTACAGGCTAGGGGGTGGGGAGGGACCCTGCCAGCAGGGTTTGCGTAAACTCAAGCATTGAGAAAGTGTGTCTGTAAGATACAGTACATATTGATGACGACTGGCACTAAATTTGAAGTGAATCTGATTTTCTGACCTGAGTGACAGTTATGGTTTTGCCAGGCATGTGACTGAACATGGCACATCCTCACTAAGCTTTGGTTTCCATGTTTGTAAAATTAAACGGATGCTTCTTCCTTCATGAAATTAAATACAAGTTCTTCTGTGTCATGTACACAAAGTACTTAGCACAGTTAGCGGTACAGTAAACATGCAATACATGTGTGGGACCCTTAGCTTTCTATTTTCATTCCCTTCTTTCCAACCTAAGCACCATACTTCAAAACAGGGTCAGGCCAGGTGTGGCGGTTCATGCTTGTAATCCCAGCACTTTGGGAGGCCGAGGTGGGCAGACTGCTTGAGCCCAGGATTCAAGAACAGCCTGGGAAACGTGGTGAAACCCCGTTTCTATTTAAAAAAAAAATACAAAAATTAGCCAGGTGTGGTGGCTCACACCTATAGTCCCAGCTACTTGGGGAACTGAGGCAGGAGGATGGGTTGAGCCTGGGGAAGTTGAGGCTGCAGTGAGCAAAGATTGCGCCACTACACTCCAGCCTGGGCAACAGAGTAAGACCTTGTCTCAAAAACAAAAACGGTCACCCCATGTTTATGCTTCCTAAATTCCGTCTGCCTTTATTCAACAAATATTTATTGAACCCTTCTACATTCTAGATACTCAAATATGAAAAACAGAGTCCTCACCCTCTAGGAAGAGGACACATATATAATACATTAACAATCTATATAATAAAACTAATTATTTCTTTGTTATTGGCACTAAAGTAGCTGGTGTCATATGTGGCTGTGTGGCACACATGAAGTTTACTTTAGTGGAGAGTGTTCAGGAGTAGGAAAGAACCACGATTATTTTTCTTTCCATACAAAGTCATATAATGAATCATTTCATTTAGAATAACAGTACATTAAAAGTTTAAATGGATAAGTCTAGGTTTTTTGAATGTTGCCATAATTTTACAGGTGGTAAAAGAGCCTCAACATGTTCATGATTTGGACAGGCATGGTGGCTCACACCTGTAATCCCAGTACTTTGGGAGGTCGAGGTTGGTGGATCACCTGAGGTCAGGAGTTCGAGACCAGCCTGGCCAACGTGGCGAAACCTCATCTCTACTAAAAATACAAAAATTAGCCGGGCATGGTGGCACATGCCTGTAATCTCAGCTACTAGTAGGGCTGAGGCAGGAGGATCGCTTGAATCTGAGAGGCAGAGGTTGCATGCAGTGAGCTGAGATCGTGCCACTGCATTCCAGCCTGGGCAACAGAGAGAGACTGTCTCAAAAAAAAGAAAAGAAAGAAAGAAAAGAAAAAAGAAAAGTTTATTTTTATTTATTTATTTTTTATTTTGCAGTTGTGTGTTTTAATTTGCTATTTTTCCCCTGTGGATTCACAAAGGAAATCATGCTAGAAAAAAAGAAGTCATCTTAAAGCTGAATAGAAGCCTGGCCAACATGGTGAAACCCTGTTTCTACTAAAAATGCAAAAATTAGCTGGGTGTGGTGGTGCGCCCTTGTAATCCCAGCTACTTGGGAGGCTGAGGCAGGAGAATCTCTTGAACCTGGAGGCAGAGGCTGCAGCGAGCCAAGATCGTGCCATTGCACGCCAGCCTGGGTGACAGAGCGAGACCTTATCTCAAAAAATAAAAAAATAAAGAAAATTTTTTGAAAAGCTGAATAGATCTTAGTTTCTCTTCAGCAAAAGCTATAAAAATTTGAGAATTTTGAGAGCCCAGAAGCTTGAGTCTATGTTTTTCTCTGCTGTGTCCCCATTTCCTGGTCCAAAATCTGGCATAGAGTAGATGCTCAATAGGTCTTTTTGGACAGAAAGTGATAACACCATGAGTGTTGAGCCAGACAAGCCCTTTCAGGCAGTATCCACCATGAGACTGATGGGCCTGGGGGAGCATTTAGGAAAGGCATGAAAACCAGGTGCACATCAGGGCCAGAGATGGGTATCCTCCCAGAAACTGAAATGTGCAGTGCAAGGACATGGAGATGCCCGTGGGAAGAATGCCAGGCAGATGCCAGGAAGGTACCTGGAGAGACAGGCCATCCGTGCCACAGGGAGAGAACACGCATAGGACTTCATAGGAGCCCAAATTGATTATTCTGAATTTAATATTTGCTTAAGTTCTGAAATTCATCTCAATCATAAAACCCTAAAATAGAAAGGAAAATCTAAAGGAAACGTCATCCCGGTGATAAAATCAGCACCAATTCTAACCTTATCATCCAGAATCCAGACATTTAAAAAATAACAGAGCCTAACATAAAAGAGGACAGACAAGAGAAATCAGAAATTATTCTCTGAACCCAGTGATACCCTCAAATTGCCCCATTTACTTTCCAATATCTGCAATGAGCAAGTGTATGCTCTCTAAGTGACCAAAGCAGACACTCAGGTTTGCATTCCCTGATTTTTTTGATCAAATTGCTTCCCACAGTGGGTGTCCTCACTGATATTGCTTTCTATGTTTCTGCTAATAGAATAAAAAATGTATTACTAGTATATAAAGAAGCTTTTTTACTAATTTGGAAATTCTTATGACTCTGAATTATTATAATCTTAGAAAATCACTGCAATTGAAATATTTTAGTCTGGCCATTAAACTTTGGTTAACAATGATTAATAATTGCCCTTGTAACACCAGGTAATACAGGCCAAAAGGAAAAAAAAAAGGTGTTATGAGTGCAATGATTGGGGTATGTGTAGGGGATTATGGAAGCAGGTAAGAGGAGTCTCTACCCAGTTTAAAAGGTGAGGAGAAAAATGAGGAGAGGAGATTTCCTGGAAGACCCAGTAGAGCCTAAAAGCTTCCTCTCACCCCATGTCAGATCAGCTCTCGTTTTCATTTGTATCTGGAAACAAACTGACCATTTTGAAAGGAATGAATAAAGTCAGGCACAGTGACTCACACCTGTAATCCCAGCACTTTGGGAAGCCAAGGTGGGCGAATCACAAGGGCAGGAGTTCGAGACCAACCTGGTCAACATAGCGAAACCCTGTCTCTACTAAAAATTCCAAAAAAATTAGCTGGAAGTGGTGGCGGGCACCTGTAATCCCAGCTACTCGGGAGGCTGAGGCAAGAGAATCACTTGAACCCAGGAGTCGGAGGTTGCAGTCAGCCAAGATCGCACCACTGCACTCCAGTCTGGGTGACAGAGCAGGACACTGTCTCAAAAAAAAAAAAAAAAAAAAAAAGCAGTGAATAAATCTGAATGCTGACTATGTCTAGACCCAAGGAACAGGGGTTGTCATTGAGACCTTCCAAACACTGCAAAGACTACGCTGTTGTTATACACCCTATGATCACAGGTCACATCGAAGCAAACTAAATAATCAAAATAATTTGCAAAAGATTTTTATTTCTTCAAACCAATGTAAGAAAAAAGGAGGCCGGGCATGGTGGCTCATGCCTATAATCTCAGCACTTTGGAAGGCAGGAGGATCACTTGAGGCCAGGAGTTCAAGACCATCCTGGCCAATATGGCGAAACCCTGTCTCTATTAAAAATACAAAAATTAGCGAGGCATGGTGGTGTGAGCCTGTAGTCCCGGATGCTTGAGACGCTGGGGCACAAGAATTGCTTCAACCAGGGAGGTGGAGGTTGCAGTGAGCCAAGATTACACCACTGCACTCCAGCCTAGGCAACAGAGTGAGACTCTCCCTCAAAATTCAAAGGAAAAAGAAAGAAAAGAAAAAGAAAAAAGGAGATTCTCACACTTTTGGAGGCCAAGTTAGACAGGTCACTTGAGCCCAGGAGTTCAAGACCAGCCTGGACAACACAGCAAAACCCTGTCTCTACAAAAAATACAAAAATTGGCAGGGTGTAATGGCATGTGCCAGTAGTCCCAGCTACGCAGGTGGGTTGAGATGGGAGGATCACCTGATCCCAGAGAGGTCGAGGTTGCAGTGAGCCATGATCGCACCACTCCACTCCAGCCTAGGCGACAGAGTGAGACCCTGTCTCAAAAAAAAGAAAAAAAAAAAAAAAAGAAGGAGGTGGAGGACAAAGAGGAGTAGAAGAGGAAGTAGAACGGGGAGAATAAGTAAGTCTCAGCAGGAAGGACCTGGAAATTTTACCTTATACAGAGAAGCTTTCTTTCTATAAATGTACGTGTCCACCCTCATCAGAATTTACAGAGAGCCCACATCATAAACCCAAGCACTTTTCATTATTTTTGTCAGAGAAATGGAGGGCGCTTACACCAGTCAGTGCTTTAAAATTTCCTGAGCAATGATCTTAAGTGCAAGAAGATGTTATTATGTCCTGTGTCTCCTTCCTCTGACATTCAAGGCGCTCTTGGGAGAATGGCAAACGTTGGGAATACGTTAGAATGATGTGAGGTCAAGAAAAATGGTGGCCAAATGTTGGTAAAGATATCTACAAACGATACCCATGTCATCTCTTCAAAAATACGTTTCACTCAGACAGCAGCAAAAGAATTTTTGATGAGTTTGGAGAGAGGGAAGTAACACAATTGTCTGACAATAGCCTAAGTTTTCTTCCCTACCCTCTGTAGGGATCTATTAAGGACACAGGAAATGGAAAGAGAAGCTCAGTGTGTGATGAATGTCAGTTACTATTACATTTATTAAGCTCTTCTGCAAAGGCCTTGGGTATAGATGGGTATGTAACAAGGAAAATACATAAATAAACAATCACCTGCATTCTAGGGTTATTTGCCTCAGCCCTCTCTGTGAACTTATTGAGACTTGGTGAGATTACAAGAGAGATGCTAGAGAGTAGAAAATGAACTTGTCACTGTGCCAAGATGCTGAGCAAAACAAAAGAAGATTTGCGGCTTCCACCTGGGCGATCAGATGGATTAAGGTGTTCAATTCTTCACTTGCTGGTAGAGGAAAAAGAATACTCAAATCCCCCTCACCTCAGTCTTTGTTTCTTAGCTTTCCTAGCTTTGTTTCTTTGTTTATGGATGGTTTTGTTCTGATTGGAAAGTAAGACTAGGACCCTCCACAGACCAGAGGGAAGAATATGAGAAGCCACGTATGGCCTTGCTTATAATAAACCAAGCTGATCTGCAAGTCACCAGGGAAGAATGTTTGGTAAATGTTTGGAAAATGCAGACTTCCAAAGAAGCGATCACAGAGTCTTATGCTTGGATGGTGTCTTTTTTTCTGGGAGCTTCTTCAAGCATTTTACGAACCTATCTAAAGGGTCCCTCACCAGTCATTGGAATGCACTTGTATCCAGGGTAGAATAAAGGCAGCTGCTCTGCCAGAAAGCAAACATGCTTTCAGGAAGAAAAGTTATCTTGTAAGTGTACTTATGAAATGCTCCAAGTTTTCCCCTTTATCAGGGCATTTATGTGTGAGAGTAGAGATGGGCTATGGGTATGGAGCTCGGGACTATCCTTATGGGGAGCAAGCTAGGGCATGTGACATGCAGCCCACACTCACACCCTTCATTGAAGCTATGAGCAAAAGTGGGTTAAATTAAATGTCCTAGCCAGCTGGAAGTGTATGCACATGTATAGAGAAAAGCACTGGCTTGCAGAGTGGGCCATGTCATCAGGGAAATAGAAGACTATTACGGGTTAACTACAAAGATCTCAGATCCTTTTTCACACCAGCTGGCAGAGTCAGAGTCTCTTTCCTTTCTCCCCAGCGGTCTGATCCCTAAACCATGGCCCAGACCCAGCTACCAGCAAGAATTCGTATGGTGTCTCCACAGAACTAGCTTCACGGGCTGCAACCTACACAGTCCCACAGGCCCTCATTCAGAAGGCCCTGCACTTGACTTCATGCTCCATTGTTGCCATCTTAAAATTCCTAATAATTTTATGTTTGAATTTGTGTTTTGTAAGTGAAGTTTCATGGGACAATGGAGAATGAGTGTGAGCAGAGGAGATACAATATGTGTGCATGTGCAATAACACCTTTCCTTGCCTCCCATTCACATATACCACCTGTGATGTCCCATGCAGAGAATTCTGGTGGACCCATGATGCATGAAAGTTCAGAGTAACTCAGTGATAAGTGACCCCCTACCCCACAACCCAGCCAAGAGGCCATGCTTTCCCTTTGAATCAGTTTAGCTTGAAAGAATCAATACTGTTTAAGCAAAAAGAACAACCAAGGAACCCTACCATATTCTTTCTCACTCATGTTACATCACTGTATTAGCCAACCACACTGAAAAGGACATAGAAGGAAAGGCAAAGATGGGGCAACCCATAGTTCATTTTCCTGTCTCATCAGTTAAGCCAAAGGCAGTGAGTGTTGGTAGAGCGTGTCATATTAAGTCAGATTCTTACACAGACTGGAAAAAGCACAGTGTTTATTGGTCATTTTAAAAACTCTTACAAAACAATAAGAAAAAGATAAACGTTCCAATAAAAAACAAGTTTAGGGCACTAATAGGCACATTACAAGAGAACTTCAAATGACCAACATTAAACATTATAAAATGTTTTTAACTTTGCTAATAATGAAAGAAATACAAATAAAAACAACAGTTATCAAAAGTTTTCTACTCAGAAGGTTAGAAAAGATGAAAATGAAAATATTAGCACTCAGTACAAACCTGAAGTGGAACGCAACCGGAGAAAAGCTTGACTACACTTATCAAACTATGAAATGACTCAGCAATAACATTGCCAGGAATCTGCTAAAGAGACAATAGGAATATTTATAAAGATGAATATGCAAGGTTGTTCACTAGCTCATTGTTTAGCATATCTAAAAATTGAAATAACCTCAACATTGATCCATAGGTGCTGTGGTCTGAATGTTTGTTTCCTCTCAGCATTCATGTTGAAATTCTGACCCCCAAGGTGATGATATTAGGAGGTGGAGCCTTTGGGAGGTGATTAGACCATGAGGATAGAGCCCTTGTGAATGGGCTTAGTGTCCTTACAAAAAGGCCTGAGAGAGATCCCTCACTTCTTCCACTATGTGAGGACACAACAAGAAGATGTCATCCATGAACCGGAAAGTAGACCCTCACCAGATACCAAATATGTGAGTGTCTCGATCTTGGACTTCCCAGCCTCCAGAATTGTGGGGAATAAATAAATACATTTATATTGTTTATAGACTATTCAGTTTATAATATTTTATTATAGCAGCCCAAACAGACTAAGACAATAGGGTATACGTTAAATCAATCATGGTACATTCACAATATGTTTGCAGTTGTCAAAAAAGAATTAGATCACTTTATATGTACTGACCTGGAAAATGTACAGAATACAGTGTGAAATTTTTTAAAGCAAATTATAGAAGATAAAATGATCCCATCTGGGAAAATATGTGTGTACATTTTTTTTTTACTAGTCCTGTCTTATCCTAGGGAGATCTTTTTTTAAAGTTACCTTTGGGAGGTAGAATTAATTGGGGACAAAAATGAATAAATGAGATTACTTTTTACTTTATGCCTTCTGCAATGTTTAGGAAAAAACATTTCAGGCCAGGCACAGTGGCTCATGCCTGTAATCCCAGCACTTTGGGAGGCCGAGGCAGGTGGATCACAAGGTCAGGAGTTCGAGACCAGCCTGGCCAATATGGTGAAACCCCGTCTTTACTAAAAATACAAAAATTAGCCGGGCGTGGTGGCGGACACCCGTAGTCCCAGCTACTCAGGAGGCTGAGGCAGGAGAATCGCTTGAACCCGGGAGGCAGAGGTTGTAGTGAGCCGAGATTGGGCCACTACACTCCAGCCTGGGAGACAGAGTGAGACTCTGTCTCAAAAAAAAAAAAAAAAAAAAAAAGCATTTCAGAGCATGTCTTTCTAATAGGATTTTTTAAAAATCACATGTTAAGATAAAATCATTACTGCACATCTGTACAATGAATATTAAGTGACCCTTAAAAATGATGATGTTGGCCAAGCGCAGGCCCCATGCTCGTAATCTCAGCACTTTGGGAGGTCGAGGCAGGCAGATCACTTGAGCTCAGGAATTCAAGACCAGCCTGGGCAACATGGTAAAACTCTACCTCTACAAAAAACAGAAAACAGCCAGGCATAGTGGCACACACCTGTGGTCCCAGCTACTTGAGGGGCTGAGATGGGAAGATGGCTTGACCCCAGGAGGTCAAGGCTGCAGTAAGCCATGTTTGCACCACTTGCACTCCAGCCTGGGTGACAAAGTGAGACTCCATCTCAAAAACAAAACCAAAAAAAAAAGGTTAATGCTGTAATCTATACATATTGACCTCAAAATATGGTCACAACATATATTTCTGAAAAAAAGAAAAACAGGTTACTGAACAATATATGTAAGACAAACATGGTTGCGTAAAATTCTGCAACTGTTGAGAGAACAGCATCAGCTGTCTGGAAAGATGTTCCTCAAATATTGACAGTAGTTATTGCTGGATAGTGGTACTTACAGTGATTTTTACTTTCTTTATACTTTTCTGTGCTATGTAATTTTTGTTTTACAATGAGTGTAAAATCTTTTTCTAAATCAGAAAAAAAAATCTGTTTCTATTTTGAAAGTTGTAATATGTGCTAGGAAAATAAGAGTAAGAAAGTTCCACAAAATGAATAAAAAGTAATTTATTCCTGATTCCGAGTAGTATCCCTGAAGTCAGCACAAATAAGGATCATAACTTAGAACTGCATATTTTCTGATTTGAATCTTTTTGCCCCAATTTTGCTAACTATACTAAAAACAGTATTTCAAATTCCCCCCGCCACAAAGAAAATACAAGTACATCACTAATCTGTTCAGCAAATTCAACCCCAACCAGGGGTTTTTTCCTAAACTAATTTATTCTTAACTTTTTCATTTATCTCCTAAGCACTGTGTTTGATGTTTAAAAAGAAAAAGCACTGACTTGACCTAATAATAGTTCTACATGAATGTGCGGGTTTATTTTCCCAATTTTGTCCTGATGACAGTAATTATTTCAGAACCTTGCTAAGTCTTACTTCCTTATCAGTCTTTCCAATAATTCTCACCAGCAAAACTGGCAGTTTTATCCTTCTTTTCAATAGAGATTTAGAGGCCAAGAATTATAGTGAATTCTCACCTGACAAAGCATTTATTGCCTTTTTCAAAATATACTGCAGGACGTTTATTAGTAGACTATGAAGTATTTATCACCAGTAATTAAAAATAAGCTGTTCTTGTTGTAATAAATGCAGAGTCAGAGATGCAATACTATTACTTTTTATTGTTTATTTGCTCTTCCTTTAACCTAATATAAAAACTCCTTTACTAATGTGCTAAGGCATTTATCTTAAGGCCAATGTTAAACAAACCTGTTTGCATTTTACTAAGCAGACAAGGAAAGCATCCAAAGTCACTACAAAAAGATTTCTAAGGCAACAGTGAAAAGATCCAGCAATGTTTGTGCACTGCTAGTAGAAATAAAGGTAAATTTACTTTTAAAAGATAAGAAGGTAATTTGCAACATAGAGGAACCACGTTCTCATCCTTTAACCTAAAAATTCCACTTATAATTTTTATCCTAAAAACTAATCATAAATATACATTAAGTGATAGCTACAAGATTGTTTAACCATTGGAACTTCGTTTTTTAAATTTTTTGAATAACAAAACACCTTGCAGCCATTAAAAATAGTGTTGCAGAAGAATATTTAATTACAAAAAAAAATGAGAGACAAGGAGTTTATAAAATAGTATACATATGTACAACATGATTGCAAGTTATAGCTTAAATAGATAGATAGAGATCAGAACTAGAAATATATCAATCAAGCATTAATAAGTCACCAAAACATAAATGTTGAAATCTCTGGAGGATGGAATTATGGGTGGAGTGTATACTCCTGTGTGCCCATCTGTATTTTCTAAATTCTTACAGTGTATGTGTGCTACTTTTGTAATGGGAAAAGTTCTTATCAAGAGATAGTAAGTGCCCTCTAGAAGCTTGTTGAACGAATGAATTCAATTTACTTTTTATATCTCTCTCCTGCTTTGAGGACTCTCCATATATGTAAAGCTGTCATTTGAGAAGAAAAAGTTTTAGCTATAATTCAAACGTAGTCTCACTGAGACCTGTATGAGTAGACCAAAACTTGTTTCAAAACGTCATCACACACATACACACACATAAAAATTGAGCATATCACATTCTAATATCAGCTAAATAAGATCAAATTATAATTTAAAAATAATGATTAAGGGATAGCCACAAGTGATTAAGCTTCACCAAAGACTAAGACATATTTGAATATTCTCCTAAATTCAAAGCATATATAATGATCTTAAATGCAGTAGGCACAATTTCTTCTAAAACCTCACAATTTTTATGTGTGCGTATGTACACACACGCAGGTGCAAAGCAGACCCCCAGGTTATTTGAATTTATCTTTGCTACATGAGTTCTTGTTACAAGCATACCGGACCCACTGTCTTAGTTCATTTTGTGTTGCTATAAGGGACTCTCTGAGGCTGGGTAAGTTATAAAGAAAAGGAAGTTTATTTGGTTCACAATTCTGACGGCTAGAAAGCTCAAGATTGGGCATTTGCATCTGGTGAGGGCCTCAGGCTGCTTCCACTCATAGCAGAGGACAAAGAGGAGCTAGCATGTGCAGAGATCACACAGAGAGAAAAGATGAAAATGGTGTGGGGCGTGCCAGGCTCTTTTTAACAACCAGCTGTCTCAAGAACTAATAGGGAGAGACTCACTCCCGAGGGAGGGCATCACTCTATTCATGAGAGATCCACCCCATGACCCAAACACCTCCCATGAGGCCCCACCTTCAACAGTAGGGGTCATATTTCAACGCGAGGTTTGGAGGGAACAAAGATCCAAGCCATGGCACCCGCAGATTTTTAGGAAGTAGAAAACAGTTCCATTCACACCTGAAATTTCAGGCCCAAACTTTAAACTGTCACTTTTATCTATTGTCATTTTGAGGATATTATTGTTTTAGTAAGGTTAGGGATGAGATTTGCCTTAAATTCGTATCTTGAAAGTTTAAATTACAGGCCAGGCGCAGTGGCTCATGCCTGTAATCCCAGCACTTTGGGAGGCCAAGGCGGGCAGATCACCTGAGGTCGGGAGTTTGAGACCAGCCTGAATAACATGGAGAAACCCCGTCTCTACTAAAAATACAAAATTAGCCAGGTGTGGTGGCGCATGCCTGTAATCCCAGCTACTCGGAAGGCTAAGGCAGGAGAATCTCTTGAACCTGGGAGGCAGAGGTTGCAGTGAGCCAAGATCACGCCATTGCACTCCAGCCTGCGCAACAAGAGCAAAATTCTGTCCCAAAAAGAAAAAGAAAAGAAAAAGTTTAAATTACTTAAAATGAAAAGCAGTTCTGGAATTCCTGGCCAATTCATATGCCCCAGGGTTTACCAAAGCCACATAGGGCAATATCAAAGTGAACCACTAAAATGATTCCTACTTCCCTTTAAAGTTTTTAAATTGTAAAGAAGTTTTGTCACTTAGGGGGCATCTGTGGAGTAAAAATCAAAACAGAATTTAAATAAAGTAATACCACACTAACTTGCCTCGTCCTCCGATTCTGGGAAAACTCTTGAGTCTGCCTTGTGAAGTAAAAGGCAACGTGCCAGTCATCCATGAAATGCTGCTTATTGTTTCAGCTTAAGCAACCTGAAAACAAAGAACTTCCTTTCTGCACTGGTATTTCTTTAGTTTTCTTTCACCTTGGCAATCCAATTAGAAGGTCTGCATGTACATTTCATGATTGAAAACGCCTATTGGTAGGGCGCCGTGGCTCACGCCTGTAATCCCAGCACTTTGGGAGGCCGAGACGGGTGGATCATGAGGTCAGGAGATCGAGACCATCCTGGCTAACATGGTGAAACCCCGTTTCTACTAAAAATACAAAAATTAGCCGGGCGAGGTGGCGGCCGCCTGCAGTCCCAGCTACACGGGAGGCTGAGGCAGGAGAATGGCGTGAACCCGGAAGGTGGAGCTTGCAGTGAGTGGAGATCACCGCCACTGCACTCCAGCCTGGGCGACAAAGAGAGACTCCGTCTCAAAAAAAAAAAAAAAGAAAGAAAGAAAAGAAAACGCCTGTTAAATCAGGAAAATGAAATTTAAGTCATCGATGCTTCCTTTAGACGCAAAGGATCCTTTCTCAGGTGCTGTTGAGAGGGCTGGGTGTGGAAATTCCCTGCATCTCTGGGAACAGTTTTAAATGCCTACCCCCTCCTGAGGCTCTGTGCTTTGCTGAGGAAATAATTTCAAAGGCAAACTGTATTTCGGCACAGCTCCACACCTGTCTAAATCACCATGCCACAAGGCTGGAAAGAGAAAAGACTACTACTGACTTTACTCCCCTTTCCTTTAACGAGTTTTGAAGGGTTTCTTTTTACCAAAGAAATAATGAACGCCTCTTGCAAACTGTGGGGGAAAATGTTCTATTTGGAAGTAATTGAAAATATGTTTTGCAGCTACTTACGGACCCTTTTCCAAATAGCTTTCTTTTCTAATTAACTCGCCACAGTGCTTAGCTCTGAAATTCAATGGGTAGAGAGTGACATCTAGTGTGTTGAAAAAGAACTTGAAACACAAAAGTTGGATGAGGGCCAAAGATCAACGTTTATAACTATGACTCCTAAATGCTTCCCTTCTAATATAATAATTGCCAGATGGAAATGCAAGGTTGCTATCATGGAAGTTTCATGAGTGTTTGAAATTATGAGAAAGACTGTTTTCTCTTTAGATATTTAGAAAACTGTGGATGTTTTAAGGTACACTTTGTCTAAAGCAGCCTATAGTCCCTAAAAGTAATTTGTATGAGGACAAGGTGGGGTCATAACACCTAAGAGATGAAATATGGCTTCTCCCTGAGGTCAGAAAAGTAATTTTCACTTTAAAGTTAAAGTGGAAGGGATCAGGGATGACCAGCTGCCCCTGAACTCTAGCAGCTTGTCATCATGGGAATTTTTTCAGGCTTTGCAGGTAGACAGTTCAAACCTGATTCAGGAGGAAATAGTCACTGCCGATTTAACAGACACAGGTGCCTAAGGTGAGCAATGTCTGTGCTGTGGTGACAACAGATGGAACAAGGCAAGTCCCTTCATCAAAATAGAAATAAAGTGCTTAAGAGGACCCCCAAAGAGGAGGCAATCATATAGAAGGATCAGGAACTACTTGGTGTAGATGAATCGAATATGGATAAAATGTTTGGCATGTGCAATAGGAAGAAAGGGCACTCTAGGTAAAGGAAACAGCATGAATAAAATCACAAATTAGGAAAAGATCATCTGAGTGCTACTCTCCTTTTATTGAGTCAGAAGTAGTACATTCTGACTCAAATGCAGGATAAATATAGGAGAGAAGTAAAGTATGATGTTGATTGGTGGAATCTCACACAGACCCTCAAATGCCAATACAGGAATGTCTGCAGGGTCCTTGGTGCTGTGTCACAGCTGTTATCAAGAATTCATGCCTGCATTCTCTCCTCCACAGAACCCACCAAGGAAGAATGAAGCCAAGCAGAAACGCTGATGTACAGTCACCTATGAGAACCAAAATAAGGCCAGCCAGAATACCGGCAAGGTCATGGCAGAGCCCAGGCATCCCTGTTAACATCGATCTCTAAGTGAGCATTATGCAGAGAAGTTTTCCCCACTCCCAATTCCTCTTCCGGATTTAAAGAAAAAGCTATTAGACTGCAGAAGGAACTTGAGCCTTTCCTCGTAGGGGAGATTACCATCTTTGACCTTACCTGTTCTAGCCATGAGGCAAAAATCTTTCTAAATAGATACCCATCAATCGCGAGGCCACATCTGCTTGCTTCAGTCAGGATTACATCATTAAAAATCGTTCCCTGTTCTCAGTAAGCCATCTCTGGACACAGTAGGGGAGCCAAGAATTATTGACGAACTGAAAACTGACAGGGCCCCGTCAAATCTATTTGACTTGTATTTCCCAGTTCCAAAGGACAGAAGGTCCCTTGTTTTACGACGAAGTGGAATCGGACGTTTGAAAGCCAGCATCCAATCACATCATAAGGGCACTTGGAAGATCCTAAAGTCTAAAGTTAGCACTGAGCTACTTTTCCAGTAGAGATCAGATAACTCTCCCTAAGGATAAAGCTTTATGCTAAATTCCTGGAATTCACTAACGTAACATTTGAGGTATCAGTTACACTCAAGCAGCTCCTATGATTCAGGATATGTAATAATTTCTCGGTTTACTGAGACAAATTTAAATTAAGCCTGCTGTGAGGTTTGACCTTGTGGCTCTCTGCATGTCATCATATGCTCTGAAATCCCAGAAACCAAGTCCCTGGTTCTTGGAGAGAAAAAGACAACAGATAAGAGGAAAATTATTAGTGAAAATTGAAATCTAGGTTTTGAGGATCCTGGTGCTCGTATGACATTGGGTCCTCTATAAGAAAAAGAATTGTGGGCGGGGCGAGGTGGCTCACGCCTGTAATCCCAGCACTTTGGGAGGCTGAGGCAGGCGGATCACCTGAGGTCAGGAGTTTGAGACCAACGTGGAGAAACCCCGTCTCTACTAAAAAAACACAAAATTAGCCGGACATGGTGGTGCATGCCTGTAATCCCAGCTACTCCGGAACCTGCGACAGGAGAATCACTTGAACCCGGGAGGCGGAGGTTGCAGTGAGCTGAGATCGCGCCCATTGCACTCCAGCCTGGGCAGCAAGAGCAAAACTCTGCCTCAAAAAAAAGAAAAAAAAAAAAAAAAGAAATTTACAGTGGTAAATATCTCTTTAGAACCAAATACGAAATCCTGACAAATTATCAAATTTCTTAAAGCTATTGAATACCATAAACATCACAAAAATTAGAAAAAAAAAAAAACTTGTGTTTTTACTAATTAGCTACCTGACACACTTCTATGATATGCTCTTTACTGCATTTACTGTACATATCCTTTGCCTCTTTATGAGATTTAGAAAAATCACTTTCTATAGAAAGAATAGAAAGATAATTCAGTCTTTCCTCCATCATGACTCATCAAAATGTGTTTTTATTGTTAGTTTAGAAAGGTTTCTTTTAGCTTCACAACACATTATTGATACCATGTAAAATTTAGGATTGTTGTCAAATTTTTTAAAATCTCAAGTTTCTTTTAAAAATGAGATATAAAATTTCAGGATATTTCCAATGTTCTTGGGCAATGGCTAATCTTAAATACTAATTGGTTTTCATTAAATAATTTGCTCATCAGCCGGGCGCAGTGGCACATGCCTGTAATCCCAGTACTTTGGGAGGCCGAAACAGACAGATTGCCTGAGCTCAGGAGTTAGAGATCACCCTGGGCAACATGGTGAAACCTCGTCTCTACTAAAATACAAAAAAATTAGCCAGGCGTGGTGGCGGGCACCTATAGTCCCAGCTAGGAGGCTGAGGCAGGAGAATCACTTGAACCCAGAAGGTGGAGGTTGCAGTGAGTGGAATTCGTGCCACTGCACTCCAGCCTAAGCGACAGAGGGAGATCCTGACTCCAATAATAATAATAATAATAATTTGCTCATCAATATTGTCATCAATATATTCACAGTAATGACATGAATTTTATAGTATCTTCATCGATATCAATGTTTTATCAAATAAGCAAGAAATGTAAATCTTTGCCTAGTGTGATACACTCCTCTTCATCAGACATTTTATCAAATAATTGTAGACCTTATTCATTATTTCTACTCAAAATTACTTCTTCCTCTCCATGGATGGTCACTTTAGGTATGATCTAAAACATTTTATTACAATTAACTTCTCAGTATGAGAAAATTTCCATTGATTTTTCTCTTAATCACTTTTGTCTCACATTTCATTCATTTTTTTCTCATAATTTTCTTTTTTTTCTTTTCTTTTTTTTTTTTTTGGAGACAGAGTCTGTCACCCAGGCTGGAGCACAGTGGTGCCATCTCAGATCACTGCAACCTCCGTCACCCAGGTTCAAACAATTCTCCAGCCTCAGCCTCCCCAGTAGCTGGGACTACAGGCGTGTGCAACCATGCCCCGCTAATTTTGTATTTTTAGTAGAGACGGGGTTTCACCATGTTGGTCAGGCTGCTCTCAAACTCCGGATCTCAGGTGATCCTCAGCCTCCCAAAGAGCTGGGATTACAGGTGTGAGCCACTATACCCGGCCAGTTTTCTCCTTTCTTTAATAAAAATTATAAAGGTGACTAAAGAAGATACCTTTCATGTATGTCCAAATCGAGCAAATAATTTTTCAAAAGTATTAATATTCAATATATTGTCACTCAAAAGTATTCTTTCCAAATTCACTTCTTACTTCTTCACAATATTTTACTATTGAAAACTTCATGAAAACAAATGGCCATGTGAACACATTGGTAAGCATGTAAGAGAGGGGCCCTAAAGCATAAGCTTCATTAGTTTCACATTATTATGTTGGTACAAAAGTAATTGCAGTTTTTGCCATCGCTTTCAATCTAATTCTGCATCAACCTAATAAATCCAATTCTGTTGAAATGATAGTTTGTTTGGGATTTTAAGGATAATGCAAGATAACCCTCTGATTCTTGTAGGATGTGTGATCCAGGAGAAAACCTGAAGCTTGTTCAAACGTAATCATATTCAACACTTTGAGAATTCTGAAAATTCCTTAAATGTATCCTGGAAGAAGTCAATAGTAGACTTAGAACTTAATAAATAAACTAGGGGCTGGGCGCGGTGGCTCAAGCCTGCAATCCCAGCACTTTGGGAGGTTGAGGCGGGAGGATCTCTTGAGGTCAGGAGTTTGAGATCAGCCTTGTCAACGTGGCGAAACGCTGTCTCTACTGAAAATACAAAAATTAGCCAGGTATGATGGCACACACCTGTAACCCCAGCTACTCGGGAGGCTGAGGCACAAGAATTGCTTAAACCTGGGCAGTGGAGGTTGCAGTGAGCCAAGATCTCGCCACTGCACTCCAGCCCAGGTGATAGAGCAAGACTTTGTCTCAAAAAAAAAAAAAAAAAAAAAAACCAAGGACATTAACACCTTATATACCAGCCTGTGTCATTGAGTACAACTACTGCATCAGCCAGGGTTCTACCAGAGAAATGAAACCAGTAAAGAGGGAGAGAGAAATTTATTACAAGGACTCTGTTTATGAAAATGTGGAGACTAACCAGGTAAGTCCAAAAGCCATGGGGCAGGCCAGCAGGCCAGAAACTCTGCTGTCCTCAGGGAAATTTCAGTTTTGCTCTTCAACTGATTAGATAGCCATCCAGATTATCAAGGATAATATCCTTTACTTAAAGCCCACTAATTATAGATGCTAATCACATCTACAAAATATCTTCATAACAACACCAACATTAGTGTTGGATTGAATAACCAAGAATAGGCTAGCCATGCTGACATAGCAAACTAACCACCACACGTTAACATCTACTGTTAGAGTGTGCTAGCAAGCGGACAACAAAGGTGAAATACACTCTCTTTCACTCAGTTTGAGTTCATGGAAGCACAGAAAAGATTAATTTGCTGCAGGGGTGGAGTCAGGGTTGGAGAAGCTTCATGTAACATTGGTCAAGACCTCAACTCAGGAGTCAACATCCTGGGTTCAAATTCTGGCCCTGACACTCCCTTCCTAAGTGACTCCCTCATATCCTTATTTCTTCAATAGGAAGTGAGGATAACAGTACCTATCTCATATCTATTGTGGAAGTTAAAAGAGATAAGCCATGTAAAGTGCTTAGAACAGGCCAGTCATGTAACAAGTGCTTAACTATCAGCTGTCATCATTATGTTGATGATGACGATTGTCAATATGAGCCTTGAAGGATGAGTAAGATTAACCCAGGATAGGAAAGGCATCCCAGGCAGGAGAAACAGTAAGAGCAAAGGCACAGAGGCATGAAAATGCCTGTCATGCCTGGGGAGGAGTAATTAACACCGTGTAGCCAGAGCATGGAAGGTGTTGAGAAAAGCTTAGATCTGAAGGGTTGGCTGGACTCAGCCAGTGAGGAACCTTGAATGTAAAAAAAGCTTGCACTTTATTTAGGCAGCAAGAAGAGACAGAAAGGTTTTTTTTTGTTTTGTTTTGTTTTTTTAATTAAAACAAAGCAATCCAGTCTGAATACTTGGAATGCCCAGGCCTAGTGTAAGTGCTCCACATTTGAATAACGAGCCTGAATCTTGATACTCTCAGTACTCACTGCTTGAGTAACAGGAAGTCCAGTCCTTTCCCTGGCTTCCTTCTCCTGCATATTTTCTGGAATCCCCCAGAGGTGTTCCTGTGAGTTTTTAAATCAATCCTGATGGTAGCTTACTGTCACCATGACTGGTGGTCCAGAACCCCATGCATAACCCTCGAGAGGAGACTCCATATTGAGAGATCCACCACCCCAATCCTCCATGCTGGAACCAGAAGATGCCCTCTGAAGAGGGACCTGTCAAAATCATCTGGGTTCCAACATATTATAATCCTACATATTCACATATACTCAACATATCAAAGAAGGCTAATTGTCCCCCAAAATCCATTCTGTCTAAGTGCTATCATAAAAGAGTTATAACTGGGCATGCAGGCACCTGGCTAGGGACTACATTTCCCAACACTTTCTGCAGATAGATTAAGCCATATGACTTCTCACCAATGGAACATGGGGATAGTGATACATGCCACTTCCAGCCCTGGACCTTAGAATATTGCACATGTATTTCCCCATGCGCTTTCATCTTCCCTCAAACTAGAATACCAATTGATTGTGACTCAGTTTCAAACATGTCATTAGAACCCAGGATTTAGGGGATAGTAGAGAATAATAGGCCCCTGAGCACTTGAATGACTTCACAGAGCAAAGCTCGCCTTAGACTGTGGTTAACAAAGAAAGAAACTTCTATTGCTTTAAGCCGCTTGATTATTATGCATCTCTTGATTACAATGGCCTAGTTTTACCCCAATATACTCAGCTCTTTCCCCACAAGTCTTATACATGTAAACAGGTAAAGCTTGTAAGTAGAACCATCACCCCATCAAATAATTAGACCTGGATATCAGGTTTGTCCATTGTGCCAAATTGCCTATGATGAATTCTAATTCATAGAGACAGAAAGAGGGAAGGAGAGAGAGAGAGAAATAACCATTGTCCCTCCTACAATCTGGTTTATGTCAGAACTTCACAAATCCATCCAATATGTTTGTGGATCCCACAGATGAACAGAGTTCAATGTTTTGTTTTGTTTTTTCTTGTGGGAATTTTTGCAGCTCCTGTGCAAAGCAATGGATATGAATGAATACCCAAGTAGGGAAAATGTCTAATACCTCTTATCAGAAGCATCGATGGCCCTGCTCCTGCTCAGCCACAACTCCCACACCTCACAGCTCCTAAGATGCCTGAGATACCTGTGGTCTCTATAAAGAGAATAGGTAGAGAAGGTGAGAGCAAGGCTAGACTCAGAGAATGCTGCAATTATCCAGATGAGATAGTGAAATGCCAAATAGGATAGCACTGGGGGAATGGGAAGAATCATATGTAAGAAACGTGTCAGAAGAACAATAAGATGTGCTGACAGACATTTATCATAGTTATCACTACACACTTCAGTAATTTTGATGATATTGATGATGATAATCATGTTATAGAAATATTGCAGGAGAACTACTCAATTTACATAAATCTGCTTGGTCCTGGACCACCTTGTGGTAAACAGTATTTAAAAAAAAAAAAAAAAGCAATACAGTGTTACATAACAATCATAGCTCATAAAAGTTTCTTTTATGACTTAAGAAGGGAAAAGAGGAGAGGAATTCAGACATAGCAAGAGAGTGAAAGATGAATGACAAAGAAAAACTAAGGCCACCCTAGAAATGAACAAGTAATACAGGTTTTTATGAGACTGTTAAGCATTGTGAAATATTTCATATTCTCTATCAGAAAGTCTCCATTTATACAGTATCTTTTTGAAAACCAGGTAGAATTTTAAAAAGGATAAGTGATCAAGGAAACTTCTGTAAGTTTCTTTATCCCAGCCATCTTAAGTTCCTTTTTTTTTTAACATTCTATATGGTTCAGGATATTCACCTGCAAACAATATAATCTACTTGATTACGATTTAATCAGTGTTATGCACTAAATGTTTGCATCCCCCAAAATTTATATGTTGAAGCCTTAATCCTCAGTGTGTCTGTATTTGGAGATGGGGCCTCTAAGGAAGTAATTAGGTTACATGAGGTCATAAGGGTGGGGCCCTGATCCTATAGGATGAGCACCCTTATAAGAGACAACACTCTTCAATTCTCTCTCTCTCTACACACACACACACTGAGGAAAGGCCATATGAGGATACAGTGACAAGGCAGCTGTCTACAAGCCAGGAAAAGACTCCTCACCCAAAATAGAATCAGCTGAAACCTTGGTCTGGGACTTCCAGCCTTCAGAACTATGAAAAAATTAATTTCTATTGTTTAGGCCACCCAGTCTATAGCATTTTGTTATGGCAGCCCAAGCAGATAAAGACAAGCAATAAGGCATTTATTACTGTTTTTCATTGAAGCTAAGATGTCATCATTTGTTAAGACACACTATTGTTTTATAATCCATTATAAAGATATATTATTACTAATTAAATTATAATATGTCATGAATTGTAAGAAGCATCCCAGTTTCAGGAACGTAAAAGTGGGAGAAATGTATATCTTAGAATTGATGAAATAAAAGTATACTAGGAAGTTTATATACTTTCCAGGAAGACCAGGGGAATAGGTTTAGACGCTTCACAGTCAGAAACAAAGCATCCCAGAAAAATGCCCAACCATTCCATGTGACTAGTCCAGCAGAAACAGCATTGCCACCATTGCCATGCCGATCAATACCTGTAACACATCAGAAACTCTGCCACCTGCCCAGGAAGAACTAATGCCCAGGGACTTGCCAAAACAGCCAACCATCAGCACCACTCTAAGCGCCTTTGGAGACTATGAGCATGAAGGAGAGACCCTTTCAATGATTATGCCAGGACAACAGGCATAAACCAGACTGCTCAAGGGAAACCAGACATTTGGTTATACTTGGTGGAAACTAGAACCCTAGTTACAAAAGAGTCTGGGAAATATTTTTAGCTTTTCTGCTTCTATTATAAAGGAAGACAGGCTAGAAGGGGGTTGCACTAGATGTTAAGTGAGCCTATGTACCTGACCTGCTACCCATTTGTCAAATATAGGGGCAGGCACAGTGGCCCATTCCTGTAATCCAGCACTTTGGGAAGCTGAGGTGGGAGGATCACTTAAAGCCAGAAGTTCAAGACAAGCCTGGGCAACGTAGCAAAACCCTGTCTCTACAAAACAAAATACAAAAATTAGTTGGGCATGGTGGCACATGCCTGTAGTCCTAGCTACTTAGGAGGCTGAGGCAGGAGAATCACTTGAGCCCAGAAGTTCAAAGCTGCAGTGAGCTATGACTGTACCACTGCACTCCAGCCTGTGTGACAGAACCAGACAGATAAATAAATAAATATTGGAGAGCTCATGGATGAATATATTCCCAAAAAATCGAATATTATAAAAATGTTATTACAGTGATATAGTTTGGCTGTGTCCCCACCCAATTTTCATCTTGAATTGTAGCTCCCATAATCCCTACGTGATACTGAATAAGTCTCACAAGATCTGATGGTTTTATAAACGGCAGTTCCCTTGCACAACTCTCTTGCCAGCCGCCTTGTAAGACATGTCTTTGATCCTCCTTTGCCTTCTACCATGATTGTGAGGCCTCCCCAGCCATGTGGAATTGTGAGTCCATTAAACATCTTTTTCATTATAAATTACCCAGTCTTGGGTATTTCTACATAGCAGTATGAAAATGGACTAATATAGGCCCGGCACAGTGGCTCACACCTGTCATCCCAGCACTTTGGGAGGCCAAGGCAGGCGGATCACCTGAGGTCAGGAGTTCCAGACCAGCCTGACCAACATGGTGAAACCCCATTTCTACTAAAAAATACAAAAATTAGCTGAGCTATGGTGGCAGGCACCTGTAATCCCATCTACTCAGGAAGCTAAGGCAGGAGAATCACTTGAACCCAGGAGGCAGATGTTGCAGTGAGCCAAGATCGCACCACTGCACTCCAGCCTGGGTGACAGAGGGAGACCCTGTCTCAAAAAAAAAAAAAGAAAAGAAAAGAAAAGAAAGAAAAAGAAAATGGACTATTACATATAGCAAAGAAAGAGCCTCTGTGTAAACCAGAAATTGTTTTGAGCTGGCTTTGTTGCAAGGGCTCTTACCTCCAGCAGCAGGGCCAGAAAAGCCTCATGAAGAGAGCATTTTATCGGGAGTGATTCTTAGCCATTTTGCCCACTCTGAGCTTCAGAATGTTGATGCTAAATTTGTTCCATCCAAGATAAATGTATATTACAATGCCTGAATGTTTTCTTTCAGTTGGAATTTTATGACGATTACAAATGGGTCTGCTCTGTTACGAGAACTATATGCATAGTTATTCATTGACCTGTAAAGATTATGCAGAAGTTTCTGGACTCGATCTCCAGTTTCTTCTCACAGATGCATTGGCCTCTATGGTGAGGAGACTCATTCTGCTTTATGCTCCATCTTGCTTTTCAGGACACTCTATTCTACATCACTCTTGTCCCATACTCTTCTCCTCTCTAAGAAGTCTAGTTCTTGCTGCAGAGCCCTTTTCACTGATCTCAGAGAGTCTGAGGCATTTGTTTTGTAAGTAATAACATTTCACAAATGTTAAACCTCTGCATATAATTTTCTCCATAAATAACACTCTCTAGAAGCTTCTCACCTCCCAGGACACATCACTGAGGCTGGGGGCCCCAGAGAAGGAGAGAATGGAGATTTGACTTATTTAGCAAGACTCGGAGCTTGAAAAACAGGGTTAGGCAGTCCCGCATAGCTTCTCAATGGGTCACCAATGGCATTTTAAGTGGGACAATTATTCCTTATGGGGACTGCCATGGGCAGTGCTTCACCTTAATGCCAGTAGCACACTCCAGTTATGGTTGCAATAAACAACACTCACAGTCTTCCCCAAATGCCCCTTAGAGAAACAGTAATTCCCCTATCTGAGATCTGCTGAGCTGAAGAGATTTCCTAAATGTCTATAGCATCACATAACACCAAGTCCAGAAGACCAGACTGATTTCACAGAGTTCCTCTCAATATATGAAGAATAAAACCCACTGGGTTAGGATAGCTAGGCCTAGGGTGACAATTTTGTCCCGGTTTGCCCAGGACTGTTCGGGTTTTTTTTGTTTGTTTTGTTTGAGATGGAGTCTTGCTCTGTTGGCCAAGCTGGAGTGCAATGGCACAGTCTAGGCTCACTGCAACCTCCACCTCCTGGGTTCAAGTGATTCTCCTGCCTCAGTCTCCCGAGTAGCTGGGACTACAGGCACGTGCCACCACACCCAGCTAATTTTTGTATTTTTAGTAGAGATGGGGTTTCACCATGTTGACCAGGCTGGTCTCAAACCCCTGACCTCGTGATCCACCCGCCTCAGCCTGCCAAAGTGCTGGGATTATAGGCATGAGCCACCGCGCCCGGCCAGGACTATTCAGTTTTAGCACTGAGCTCAGTCCTGGGCATACTGGGGTAGTTGATCACCCTAACTCAGCTGTGATGCTTCTTGTAGGAAAGGATGAGACATAAAAGAGCTCACTTCTTCTAATCTGGAGGGAATGCGAGGAGAAAAGAGGGGACAGACAAAAAAAAGTATACCCAGGGTTCTTGCTTTCTCTCCTACCCCAGACATAGCCATCCTTTGGCCTACAAAGCCTTACAAACATCCAGATAGGTGGGAAGCGCCCGAGGGCAGGGGCTCTGCTGGCTTCCTCATTGGGAAGCAATACTCTAGCCAGCTACCCTGGCTGCAGCCTGGAGCAGCCACAGCTGGCACTTTACGTAATCTGTAAAATGAAGGAGTTGGAGAAGATTCCCTCCTAGGGCCCTATTCACTCACATTAAATAACTGCTTTAAAGTTTCTCCATTTAACTTTCCAGAACTTTTTTCAAACTCTGGGGAACTGATAAAGTAAATATTCCAAATAAGGAGTCGCAGCCATCAGAGTCATTCAAGTAAAAGAGCCAGAGTGGGTGGAAAGCCATAGAAAGTGGAAAAATTCTCTAATGAACAGATCTACCTGCTTTCTCTCCCCTCCAGCTCTTTGCAGGGTGTTAGGGAAAAAAACCACCATACTTTCTAGTGCTGCCGTAACAAAATACCACAGGCTGGATGTCAGAAGTCCAAGATCAAGGCGTCAGCAGGGCTGGTTTCTTCTGAGCCTCTCTCCTTGGCTTCCAGACAGCCACCCTCTCCCCGTGTCTTCACGTCATCCTCTTTCTGTATATGCCTGTGCCCTAATCTCCTCTTTTTTTTGTTTTGTTTTGTTTTTTTTGTTTTTGTTTTTGTTTTGAGATGGAGTCTCGCTCTGTCACCCAGGCTGGAGTGCAGTGGTGCAATCTTGGCTCACTGCAACCTCCGCTTGCCAGGTTCAAACAATTCTCCTGCCTCAGCCTCCCCAAGTAGCTGGGACTACAGGCGTGTGCCACCATGCCAGGCTAATTTTTTTTTTTTTTTTTTTTTTTTGGTATTTTTTGTAGAGACAGGGTTTCACCATGCTGGCCAGGCTGGTCTCAAACTCCTGACCTCGTGATCTGCCCACCTCAGCCTCCCAAAGTGCTGGGATTACAGGTGTGAGCCACCACGCCTGGCCCTCTAATCTCCTCTTATAAGGACACTGGTCATATTGAACTGGGGCCCGCTCTAATAGTCTCATTTTAACTTAATTGTCTTTACAAAGGCCCTATCTCTAAATAAAGTCACATTCTAATGTAGTAGAGGTTAGGAATTCAATACATGAATTTGGTGGGAGTAAAATTCAGCCTATAACATCTACCTCGCCGGGCTTGGAACTCTTTCCCCTTCCCTTCAGTGTCTTGGATCCTCCTTTCCCAGGGATTACAGAGCCTAGAAGACAGTCATTAGATAGAATCATTCCCAACCTGCAGATGTAACAACTATCTTCAGCTGCTGTTCTTAGCAGGTGGTGAGAATCAATGTGTTTGAAATGAGCTCTTTTTAAGGTAGACCTAGAATAGCAGTTCTCATACTTTTGGGGGAAGGTAAGTAATGTGTTAGTATTATTACAAAAATAATTTTGGCCAGGTGTGGTGGCTCACACCTGTAATTTCAGCACCTTGGGAGGCTGAGGCAGGCAGATCACTTAAGGTCAGGAGTTTGAGACCAGCCTGGCCAACATGGCAAAACCCCGTCTCTAATAAAAATACAAAAATTAGCTGGGCATGGTGGCACGTGCCTGTAGTCCCAGCTGCTCAGGAGGCTGAGGCAGAAGAATCGCTTGAACCTAGGTGGTAGAAGTTGCAATGAGCTGAGATCGCACCAATGCACTCCAGCCTGGGTGATAGAGTGAGATTCCATCTCAAAAAAAAAAAGGAAAGGAAATAATTTTGACCCAATGGTCTCTGTGAAGGAGTCTTAGGGAATCTTAAGTGTCCCCAGACATACTTTAAAAACAGCTACCTTAGAGGAAATACCTGTGTGGATGCCGTCCTCTTCTAGTTGTCCTTCACTGCTACTTCTCGTGGCCAATACAGGCCTTCCTGATGAGGCGGGAGGATTTCACCCCAATCTCAACCCACCCTAATGACACAGAGCAAGGCCCAGCTTTAGACCTATGCTTACAGGTGTCCACAGGACCTCAGTCTCAGAAGACAGCACATGGCGAGAATAGACGTGAATACACATTAAACCAAGGCCAGAATGCCTCCATCTTCCACAGTGAGATCACTTTGCCCTAGTTCTCCCACAGGTAAGTCAACAACTTCCCACGTTAGGTAAATGATAGCAGTAAGCAAGCCTATATTAGTTAGGATTAAGTTTAGCTAAATATAAGGACCAAAAACCTTTTTAAAGTGGCTTAAATAAGATAGAAATGTATTTCTCTTTCATGTAAAAGAAATCTAGGAATAGGCATCCCAGGACTGGTATGGTGGCTCCACAAAATTGTCAGGGACCAGTATCCTTGCAGCTCACAGTCGGCCCTCCCTATGTTATACGCTCATCCTCAAGATCCAAGGTGGGTGCTGAGCTCCAGCTATTGCAACTATATTCCACCCAGAAGAAATGGAAAAAGAATATTTCCCCAGGAGCTGTGATACTTCTGTTTAGGTCTCACTGGCCAAAATTAAGTCACATATTTACCTACAAAAGAATCTAGGAATGTATTTTTTTAGTTGGACAACAACATGTCGTACCAATGAAGAAAGGAAGAAGGAATGTTGGGAGGCACTAAGCACACTTGTTCACAAATCATCAATTAAAGTTCTTCTCCTCTAGAACTTAGCAAAGCCCAATTGAGATGGCCGCTACATGACTCATCAGCCAGGTGACTCACTCCTGCTCACCAGCCTGTCGGTGAAACTGTGTTTCTATATGTCAGGGACCTTCCACATTGCTAAATATTCACACCTCTGAATGTTACATTTTTTAATGCAAAGGGCCTACTATTTAGCATATTCTCTAAATTTTCAAATTATATGTTTTTATATAAAAATTATTATCTATGTCAGACACTGAAGGTAAATACACTTAAACATTAACCTAAAAGTTTACAGAGATTATTTCTGGGTGGTAGAATCACAGAACATCTTTCTTTTTTTTTTTTTTTTTTTTTCCATTCTTTTCTGTAGATATAAATGTTTCTGCGGCCAGGCGAGGTGGCTCACACCTGTAATCCTAGCACTTTGAGAGGCTAAGGCGGGCAGATCACTTGAGGTCAGGAGTTCAAGACCAGCCTGGCTAACATAGCAAAACCTCGTCTCAGCTGGGTGCGATGGCTCACACCTGTAATTCCAGCACTTTGGGAGGCCAAGGCAGGCAGATCACAAGGTCAGGAGTACGAGACCAGCCTGGCCAACACAGTGAAACCCCGTCTCTATTAAAAATACGAAAAAAATTAGCTGGGCGTGGTGGTGGGCACCGGTAATTCCGGCTACTAGGGAGGATGAGGCAGGAGAATCACTTGAACCTGGGAGGCGGAGGTTGCAGTGAGCCAAGATCATGCCACTGCACTCCAGCCAGGGTGACAGAGCAAGACTCTGTCTCAAAAAAAAAAAAAAAAAAACTGTTCCTCCAATGTATACACATTGCTTCTATAATTGGGTGAAGCCGTAATTTCTTTTCAGTTTCTTTTTTTTTTTTTTTTTGAGACAGAGTTTCGCTCTGTTGCCCAGGCTGGAGTGCAGTGGTGCATCTCGGCTCACTGCAACCTCTGTTCAAGTGATTCTCCTGCTTCAGCCTCCAGAGTAGCTGGGATTACAGGCACCCACCACCATGCCCGGCTAATTTTTGTGTTTTTTAGTAGAGGTGGAGTTTTCTCATGTTGGCAAAGCTGTTCTTGAACTCCTGACCTCAGATGATTTGCCTGCCTCAGCCTCCCAAAGTGCCAAGATGACAGGCGTGAGCTACCGTGCCCAGCCTGTAATTTCTTTTCAAGGGTCCAGTCTTGAAAAGTCTTATAGCCCTATCATTCGTTAGTTGAGGGATTTATTTATTTACAACCCACAGTAGCTGAGACAAGAGATAATTTAAGAAATCTGGTGCTTGAAATAGTTCTTTACCCCTCAACCACTCTATGTTTTCTCAAATCACATTTCTGGGGTTAAATATAAAAATTACATCATGACTGTTCTTAATATTTCAAAATTATGTCTTGTGGTTTAAAGAGAGCCTGAGAATAAATGTAACCCACAAACAGTTTGAAGTTCTGATCTGCTATTGCAATTATATATGAGTCGGAAGAAGGGGAAAGTTCTGCAATTCAGACTTTGTAAGGAAAAATGAATGCTTTTCTTCTCAGAAACTCCCTAGGAAGAATCCCCCTTCTGCACTTTTTACTTTGTCCATTTGCCAGGGAATTTTTTTACAACTGAAAGTGAATCCAGGAGATCTGGAAATAGCTGACTCACAGGGTGTTGTTCTGCTCTTCAGTCCCCATCACCATCCAGCCTTTGACAGGACCACAGGAACTCAGGAAGGGGATGGTGGCCAGCGCTGGTCGAGGAAGAAAATTCTGACACAAGCTAAAACATGGATAAACATTGAGACGTTATCAGTCCCATAGGCAAACAGCGGAAGTCTCTGGCTTCCAGAGGGAGCTTGTTAATTATCCTACCCATCCTGCACTGCTTTTTCTCCAGAAAGGACATTTACTGAAAAACTGAAAGGCAATTCTTTTTGATTTTTATGTTTGTGCTTGTTGTTCCTACCCTAGAGCCAAAAGACTGACAACCAATTTAAACACACCAATCCTGCTAGAAAAACACCCAAAGGCACATGTATAAATGCATTAACTTCACACACAAAGAATAGCCCAGTTATATTTACTGAAGATTTACACAGTGTGAGGCAACAGATAAAATGGGTCTAGACTGGACAGAAGGCTCAATTACTTGTCTCAGGGAAATGGAGAGAAAGCTAATTATTCCATTCACTTGAATCCACTCCACATCTAGCTATTGATGAGTGCAAGACAGGTGGTGGATCCTACAACCCTCCTTGTAGGGCACACAGTAACAACCTTTCGCAGTGCAGCCCGGCTGGCATATTTGCAAGGCATACAGTAGCACCAGGATAAAATATAAAACTTTCGTGATCAGCAGAAGCAGATTATCCTCGAAGCTAAGGAAGCTCATGCTCAGGACGCCTTACTTACACAATTTCTTCCTATTCTCATTCCAGATAAATATGTGCTTCCTTACCTAATGTTCTATTTGTATTTTTTCTGTAAAAGGAACTCCAAATTCCGTAAGCTTCAGGCCCCACAAAACCTGGACTCTTCCCTGTAACAAACAAAACAACGGGGCTGGATGCAGTGGCTCATGCCTGTAATCCCAACACTTTGGGAGGCCAAGGTGGGAGGATCACTTAAGCTTAGGAGTTTAAGACCAGCCCTGGCAACATAGCAAGACCTCGTCTCTACTAAACATCAAAAAAATTAGCCAAGCATGGTGGCATGTGCCTGTAGTCTCAGTTATTTGGGAGGCTGAGGCACGAGCATGGCTTGAGCCAGAGAGATCCAGGCTGCAGTGAGCTATGATCACAACACTGCTCTCTAGCCCTGGTGACAACAGCGAGGCACTGTCTCAAATAATAATAATAATAATAATAGTAATAATAAGTAAAACAATGGGTTGTGTGTTCTTCTTTATTTTTGTACTGTAAATTGTGCCAAAAAGCATATAAAATTTACCAAATTGACCATTTTTAAGTCTACAGTTGTATTAAGTACATTCACGCTGTTGTACAATAATCTTTACTCTCCATCTCCAGAATATTTTCACCATGTAAAACTGAAACTCTGTACCCATTTAAAAAGTCACTCTCCATTTTCCCTTTCTCGGCCCCTGGAAGCCACTGCTCCATTCTACTTTCTGACTTACAAATTTGACTACTCTAGGTCCCCGCTGTGAGTAGAATCACATGCTGTACTAGCTGTCTTTTTGTGATGAGTTTATGGTGAGTTAAGGTCCATCCGTTGTTGTAGCATCCATCAGAATTTCCTTCCTTTTTAAGGCCGGACAGTATTCCTTTGTATATGCCGCATTTTGTTTTTCCATTCTTCCATCAATTTGATTTGAACTTTTTTTTATTTTAACATAAATGCTTGTAACCATTTGAAAAGTCATGTAAAAAGTCATTTGAAAAGCACATTCTCTAGAAGGTGCATAGAGGTCCCTTGTCAGTCTCATCTACATGAGGATTCAGAGTTCAATGCGGAATCACAAAGGGACAGTTATCTTTTCGTTGCCAGCTTATGAATAGCTTCCACTAACAAATAACACAGTCTACATTTTCTCACCTGGACATCCCACATTTCTTTCTGCATATTCTTTACTCAACCAATACATATGTACTGAGATATGTGTGTGTGTGTATACATATATATATATATATATATTTTTTTTTTTTTTTTGAGACAGAGTCTCACCCTGTCACCCGGGCTGGAGTGCAATGGTGCAATCTCAGCTCACTGCAACCTCCGCCTCCCAGGTTCAAGCAATTCTCCCTGTCTCAGCCTCCCAAGTAGCTGAGATTACAGGCACATGCCACCATGCCCGGCTAATTTTTGTATTTTTTAGTAGAGACAGGGTTTTGCCATGTTGACCATTGACCCGACTGGTTTTGTTTGTTTGTTTGCTTGTTTTGAGACGGAGTTTTGCTCTTGTTGCCCAGGCTGGAGTGCAATGGCATGATCTCGGCTCACTGCAATCTCAGCCTCCCGGGTTCGAGCAATTCTCCTGCCTCAGCCTCCCAAGTAGCTGGGATTACAGGTATGCACGACTACATCCAGCTAATTTTTTAAGTAGGGACAGCGTTTCACCATGTTGGTCAGGCTGGTCTCGAACTCCTGACCTCAAGTGATCCACCCGCCTCGGCCTCCCAAAGTGTTGGGATTATAGCCGTGAGCCACCTCACCCGGCCTGTATTGAGAGATATTATATCCTTTTATTTTCAACTATCTTTCAGCACCTTCAGTGTTCTGAGTGTAATACTCCACTTTGGAGAGTGAAAAGAAAAACAAAAAATGAGTAAGAGTAAGCCTAGATAAATTCACCTTCCAGAGGAGGAGACACACCCACAAATCCTAATACAGTGTAATCAGTTCAGTAATAGAGGTATTTATGCACAAGGTGCTGAGGGAGCACATTAAGGGAAGGATTATTTCGGTATAAATGAGTCAAGGCTACCCAGAGAAGGTTACATTCAAACTGGGCATTAAAAAATATATTTGCTTGGTGAAGAAAGTTGCCAAAGGTGTTCTATGCAGAGGAAACTGTGAGCAAAAGGCTTGAAAGCTTTGCTACCTCCAGAAGAAAGCAAGTATTCTGGTGGCTGGAGGGCAGAATGCATTAGTAAGAGTAGCAAGGGATGGGGTGCAAGAGAGATCACGGGCTAAGCTGTGCATGAGGCTTGCTAAAGAATTAGTACTTTTTCTGGTGAGCAAAGGTCTTTAACCTGGCAGGAATAGTGGGCACAGAGGGGAGCGGTGGGTGGAAGAAGGGTGCATCCTGATGAAATGTGTGCTTTGTAAAGACCATGGTTCCACCAATCAGGATAGGTTAGCGTAAGAAGAAATGAAGAAAGAGAATGAAGGCAAGAGAAAAGGATCAGGAGATCCCTAAATTTGAGTGAATATTTGACCAAAGATGTTTTTTCCTCCATCAGTAGAAATTGAGAGCTGATGAGCAAGTGGAATTCAATTTTGAAAAATATTATATTTCTGTGCTTCTGCATTTTAAAACTGCTACACACACGTGTGTGTGTGTGTGTGTGTGTGTACAATGTCATACAAGAAAATGGTAATGTTGGCCAGGCGCAGTGGCTCATGCATGTAATCCCAGCACTTTGGGAGGCCGATGCAGGCAGACCATGAGGTCAGGAATTTGAGACCATCATGGCCAACATAGTGAAACTCCGTCTTTACTAAAAATATAAAAATTAGCCGGGCATGGTGGCGCGCACCTGTAATCCCAGATACTCCGGAGGCTGAGGCATGAGAATCGCTTGAGCCCAGGAGACGAAGGTTGTGGTGAGCCAAGGTCACTCCAGTCTGGGCAACAGAGCAAGACTCCATCTCAAAAGAAAAAAAAAAGAAAATGGTAATGTTGGATATCATTGGGCGGGAAATTTAAGGCCAGCTTTAATTTTCTTCCTTATGCTCTCCTCTATTTCTCAATGTTCTGTACTCAAATATATTTCTTTTAACAATAGGAAAATAATATTTTTAAAACTGTAATTTCTCATCATCCCTAGCTCTTTCATGTTGTGGAAGTTATCATTTGATTGTGTGGTGAGCTGGGGAGCTCCACTCGTCCCTAACCAAGTCCCAGAATAGGGTCCCAGAACAATAGGTATTCCCAGATCTTACTGGACCCCCAAAATAAATGCATGCAAGTAATGGGAGGGGGAAAGGAATATACACAAAAGAAAATGTGTGACCCTTTACATCCACACAGGGAATATATATATACATACATGTGTGTATATACATACATATGTGTGTGTGTATATATATATAGAGAGAGAGAGAGAGAGAAAAGTGGAAAAGGGTGGGCTTTGTACTAGTTTACTTTTGAAGGACAGAAAAAGTGAAGGATATGAGGGCGATATTCCGAGCTGGATGAATGGTGTGAGCAAACAGGAATGCATGGAGTGCTTGGCAGAAGGTAAGGGGACAGGCCACTTGGAACAGAGGATTCAGGGAGGAAAATAGGCTGGAAAGGTGGGTTTGAAACCAAGAATCCTTCAGGAAGTGGGAATCAATAGCTGTGAATAACAGTTCTGATGCAAGACACATAGGACTTTAGGAAGATCAGTTTGAGGGTGGTGGGCAGGAAACATTGCCAGAAAGGAAATGGGGTTGGAGGTGCGGCTTCCTCATTGCCACACCAGGAAGAGAGCGGGGAGAGCTAAATGTCTGTCGCCAATGCTGTGTCTTCACCGGTCCCTTTCAAATGTGCTTTTTCTTTCTTTAAAAATAAAAACAAATGTATTGAGATGTAATTCCCATGCCATACAATTACACATTTAGAGTATAGAATTCATAGCTTTTTAGTGTATTCATGTGGTTGTACAAATGTCACCATAATTTAATTTTAGAACATTTTCATAAAAGAAACCTCATACCCATTAGCAGTCTTCCCTCATTCTCCCCTAACCCTCCAGTCCTAAGCAGCCACTAATCTATTTTCTGTTTCTGTGGCCTGTTCTGGGCATTTTATATCAATGGAATCATGCAGTATGCAGTCTTTTGTGCCTGGCTTCTTCCACTTAGCACGAGGTTTTCAAGGTTTGTCCGTGTTATATATCAGTACTTCGTTCCTTTCATGGCTGAATAATAATATTCCAATGTATGGACATACCACATTTCACTTATCCATTCATTAGTCATTCTAGCTATTTCCACTTTTGAGCTATTATGAATAATGCTGCTATAGGCATCCATAGTTTTGTGTGGATGTAGGTTTTCATTTCTCATGGAAATGAAAATAGCGAGGAGTGGAGTTACAAGATGTATGTTAACTAGATTCAGTTAATCTGAATGTTTCTGTTTCTGACCTATTCTTCTGCAGGCTCTTTGATGAATCTTACTGTTTATTTGTTCATTTCTTTTTGAAACTGGCTTATTTCTCACCTAGTGTAACTCTGAATTTCATTCAGCCAGTGCAGCCTTCACCCTAACTTAACTCAGCCTTTCTTGTGATTTTCAAAGCTGAAAAGGAAGTAGGTGTGTGCCACAGCCATCTGCTCTTCTCAAGAAAGCAGATTTGGCCATGGAGCAAGTCAACTCAGCCCACATTCAGGCTGCCCCATGCCTCCTACACTTTCATGGTAAAGAAAACCAAACGTGTCTCTCTCTTTTAAGTCTGGGTAAATTGGGCCAGGCACGGTGGCTCACACCTATAACCCCAGCACTTTGGGAGGCCAAAATAGGGGGATCACTTGAGGCCAGGAGTTTAAGACTAGCCTGGGCAACATAGCTAGAACCCATCTCTACAAAAAATTTAAAAAATTAGCTGGGTGTGGTGGCATACACCTCTATTCTTAACTACTCTGAGGGGCTGAGGTGGGAGAATCGCTTGAACCTGGGAGGCTGAGGCTGCAATGAGCCATGACCATGCCACTGAACTCCAGTCTGGGTGACAGAGCAAGACTCTGTCTCAAAAAAAAAAAAAAACTGGGTAAATCAGAAGCATCCTATATGGAAGCAGAAAAATTTTGCCCAATCAAGGATCTTCTGCTAGAACTCTTTTTCCCTGTTGATTGAGACAAGGATTCCTTAAGGAGGAATCCCAGGATCTCAAAACCAGTAACTGTCAGACCAAAGGCTGAAGCTCAATGCTTTGTAAATGTGTGTAAAATTAGAACTATCAAGAGGGTTTGTTGTTATTGTTGCTGAGGGTTTTATCCAGAATAAATGACAACCAGAAGGAAAGAAAAAAAGCAACATTTTGCAAGCCCTAGGTTAAGGTGATGTCATGTGAAACAAAACAAACAAGTGTCTTTAAATACAGCCAAAGCAAAGGTAAGAGACAGTTATAAATACACATCTTGTATCTTCAGATTCCAGAACGTCTCCTCCCCTAGGAGCCAATGTGATGGCAACCAAAGTCACGTACAGTACTGAAAATGCTGAGTTAGCCCAAACCAACTAACTGACCTGTGATCAATACCGAACGTCATCAATGGGTAGTTAAGCAATAGCAAATGATTGACCTGTTCTGAAGACTTGACAATGGAGGGAGTGAGATTTATACCTCAATATTGTTCTAACAATATTTCAACATCCCTGCCAGCGCTGTGTGATTATAAATGGATTCTGCTAAGAGTAATAACCTTACTCCCAGAATCCTATATGTATGGGAAATAGGGTGCCAGGGAAACAGACATACTGAGAGAGATGTGTTATAAAGCTTGAGTTAGGAAAGAGATTAATGTTCCAGTTTTATAGAACAAAACATTCTGAGGAACACAAGATGATGGCCTGTCTCTCTGTTATTGGGAACTTGTAACCTACAAAGAAACATAAGAGGTAACAAGTAACTTGACGTTAGAAGCAGTGCCTTAAGAAAGTAAGGATTTAACTCTTATGGTACAAAGTATGGTATAAACTAGAAAGTATTCTGTTCAATCAGAAGAGGCAGTTCCCCTCCTCCTCTTGTTTCTGAACTCTTTCATGCTGATGAACCAACACATCTTCTGGAAAAATCATTCAACATGGCTATTTTTAAATGTTCTCAGAAAAGAATCTTTCTGGGGAATGGACATAGGCGTGGGACGTCTGGCAACAAAATATGCTTGTCTCTGCTTTGGAGAAGACCCCAGACAACAGGTATGCCCCTCCCAACCTTTCTCAACTATGACCCCAGTCCCTCGCAAGAGTAAGCTTTACCAGTCTTGTCCAAAGCAGTCTACACATGGATAAACTCAGATTACAGCTGGTGGGTAGGAATTAATTTTTGCTGCCCCGTTCTGGTGTGCTCAATAAAAGTTCTGGACATCCATGCATCTGTTTCAGTTTCCCCTGGTGCCTACTCTGCCTAGAAGGTGGAGGCATGGAGATGAGGCCCTTCCTCCATTTCCCCATAGAGACTCTCATTATTCTGTCCTAAAACCAGATCTGTTCAGTTGAGGTTTTGATATCTGCCAACATCAGATGGCCCTTCCTCCACGGCACCCCTAAACTGTTAGCTTTTCAGTGAGGCTGTTATCAAAGCTGTCTGGACCACTTAGGATCATAGCTCTGCAACTCCTCTGTTGCCAGATATCAGTTTTCTTGGTCTTCTGTTGCAATGTGCCAGCTCCACTGTCCCTCCTCATTCTGAATCTTTGATCATCTGGACACCCCCACTGGGCTCTTCCTTTAACCAGGTGCTTTCCCAATACCTTGTCCCAGTTTCTTTCCTTTACCTCCCGGCTGGCTATCTCCAGACTGGCTGAGGTTATTACAATGCACCTAAGGGTAATAGAAATCCAAGGAAATGCAAGTACACTGTGAGACTGACTTCTGACCTTGCACATGTGGATCTCAGTTGCATCACTTTAATTTCCCTGCCTTTTTTTCTTCAAGGAGCCCAAGACCAAAAATATTAAAAAGAGAGAAAGGAAGTATATTAGTCAGGCTTCTCCAAAGAAACAGACCAATAGGATATACAGTTGACCCTTGAAAAATGCAGGGGCTAGAGTTACCGACCTCCACAGTCAAAAATCCACATAAAACTTTTGACTCTCCAAAAATTTAACTATGAATAGTCTACTGTTGACCAGAAGCCTTACTGATAATATAAACCATCAGTTAACACTTATTTTGTATGTTACATATATTATTTACTGAATTATTACAATAAAGATAGCTAAAGAAAAGAAAATGTTATTTTAAAAATCATGAGGAAGATAAAATATATTTACTATTCATTAAGCGGAACTGGATCACCATAAAGGTCTTCATCCTCGGCCAGGTGCGGTGGCTCAGCCTGTAATCCTAGCACTTTGGGAGGCCAAGGCAGGTGGATCACAAGATCAGGAGTTCAAGACCAGCCTGCCCAAGATGGTGAAAGCCTGTCTCTACTAAAAATACAAAAAATTAGTCATGCGTGGTGGTGGGTGCCTGTAATCCCAGCTACTCGGGAGGCTGAGGCAGGAGAATTGCTTGAACCGGTGAGGTGGAGGTTGCAGTGAGCCGAGATCGTGCCACTGTACTCCAGCCTGGGTAACAGAGTGAGACTCTGTCTCAAAAAAAAAGAAAAAAAGAAAAGAAAAAGAAAGGTCTTCATCCTCATCTTCTTCATGTTGAGTAGGCTGAGGAGGAAGGAGAGGAATTGGTCTTGGTGTTTGAGGGGTGCAGAGGCAGAAGAAAATCCACTTATAAGTGGATCCATCAGTTCAAACCTGTGTTGTTCAAAGATCAACTGCACACAGATATATAGAAAGAGATTTATTATGAGGGATAAGCTTACATGATTATGGAGGCTGAAAAGTCCCGTGATCTACAGTCTACAAGCTGGAGGGCCAAGAAAGCCAGTGAAAGCCAGTCCAGACCCAAAGGCCCAACAACCAGGAGCACTGATGTCTGAGGGCAGGAGAAGACAGGTGTCCCAGCTCAAGCAGATTGCAAATTAGCCCTTCCTCCACCTTTTTGTTCTATTTGGGTTCTCAACAGATTGGATGATGCCCACCCACACTGATGACGGTGATCTTTTTTACTGTGTCTTCTGATTCAAATTCTAATCTCTTCCAGAAGCACCATCACAGAAATACCCAGAAATAACATTAAACAGCTATATGAGCATGCCCGAGCCCAGTCAAGTTGACACATAAAATTAACCATCACAAGACGGAAGTGATGGGAAGGGGAGGGGAGGGGAAGGAAAGGGAGGGGAGGGGAGGGGAGGGGAGGGGAGGGAAGGGAAGGGAAGGGAAGGGAAGGGAAGGGAAGGGAAGGGAAGGGAAGGGAAGGGAAGGGAAGGGAAGGGAAGGGAAGGGAAGGGAAGGGGTCACTAGTGACGTAGGAATTGTCTAAATATTCCTAATGACCTATCAACCTGAACTTAGTTCTTGTTTTTATTCCTCAGAATCACATCAGGAGGGAGGAAATGACAGATGGAAGGGAGAAATCTACCTCTGGTGTTTGAAATTTCATAATAACCCATCATACTCTACGACAGATTTCAACCAGCTAGCAATATCTCTACAAGTTTTTCTTTTAAAACTAAGTTTCCGATAAGAGAAGCTTGCATTTAGTTGAGTTCTGCCTATACTCAGATTCCTTTCTCAGGAGCCAGGGTTGAAGGCCCAGCAGGCAAATTTTCCAAGGAGAGAAATAGCAAATGAAGTTAACTGACATTAATGAAAGTAAATATTTTATCAATGAAAAAATAATTCTCCCACCTATGATGAAAACTATTTTTTTCAGCCTGATGGATAAAAATTCTAAATCATTTCATATACCTTGGCTGCATTCTAATGTCTGCTTATGAAAAACAACAATGCTCCATACATTGTATGAATTACATTTCTCTTTTTATAATTAATTTTTTATACTACAAATGTACATTTATTGTCTAAAAATCCTAACAGTACAGAGGTATACAGGGTACAGAAGTCAAAATCTCCGTTCATCTCGCCTCAGGCCCCATAGGGTTGAGACTCACCACAACATACTTTTTTTTTCTGAAAACATGTCACATTCATAAGCACATCACACTTTTTATGGGAAGCAATGATTAGCTGTTCACAGTGGACCCTTCCAGACTTTTTCTATATATGTGTATCTATTTACACATATAGGTGCTATGAATCTTTTATGTTTTTATTACATATATTGGATTGTATTAAACATATTGTTCTGAAACTTGCTTAATGTTAAGTCAGAAACATCTTCTGTGTCAATACATCCAGCACTGCCTGACTCTCCTTTGCAGATGTAGAGTTATCACTGTACCATAAGTGTTTGGTAGCTGTTTTTAGTTTTCCCAGTTTGGCTATTTTCAGATTTTCTTTAATGCCAATGATGCTGTAATAAATATTCATGTACATTATACATATGTTGCTGAATCAATGCATGTGAGCATTATTGTTGTATTTTATTTTTATTTTTACTTTTATTTTATTTAAACAGCATCTTACTCTGTCACCCAGGCTGGAGTGCAGTGGCACAAACACAGCCTACTGTAGCCTTGACCTCCTAAGCTGAAGTGATCCTCCCATCTCAGCCCTCCAAATAACTGGGACCTGAAGAGGAATGCACTACCATGCCAATCTAATTTTTTCTATTTTTTGTAGAGATGAGGTTTTGCTATGTTGCCCAGGGTGACCTTAAACTCCTGGCCTCAAGCAGTCCTCCCACCATGGCCTCCCAAAGCACTGGGATTACAGGCGTTAGCAACCACATCCAGCCTGAGCATTACTGTTTTGAGAGATAGTCCCAAAGTGCTCTCCACAAACAGTTACAACAATGAACACTTCCATCAGCTGAATGTGAGATTATATTTTTACTTTATTTTGGGGAATGAAGGTAGCATATTATTGTTGTATTTATTCATATTTCCCTAGTTGTGAGATTAAATAATCTTCAGGTGTTTCTCAGCCATTTATATTTCTTTTTCTGTAAATTGCCTTAAGTTTGCCCCCTTTCTTTTGACTTACTTTTTCTTTTTTTTTTTTTTTTTTTTTTTTTTTGAGACGGAGTCTCGCTTTGTTGCCCAGGCTGGAGTGCAGTGGCGGTGATCTCCACTCACTGCAAGTTCCGCCTCCCGGGTTCACACCATTCTCCTGCCTCAGCCTCCTGAGCAGCTGGGACTACAGGCGCCCGCCACCTCGCCCGACTAGTTTTTTTGTATTTTTTAGTAGAGACGGGGTTTCACCGGGTTAGCAAGGATGGTTTCGATCTCCTGACCTCGTGATCCGCCCGTCTCGGCCTCCCAAAGTGCTGGGATTACAGGCTTGAGCCACCGCGCCCGGCCTACTTACTTTATCTTGTAATTTGAAGGAGCCCTTTAAATATTATGGTTCTCATATGAGTCATGAAAACACTTCCTCTCTCTGCTTTTTGACACATAGCTTTAATTATGCATCATTCATTAAATGGAAGTTTTTAAAATAGTTATGAGGACAGATCTGTCCATCTTTTCTTTACGGTTTTTGTGGTTTGAGACTTCTTTGAAAGGCCATCTTTACCCCCAAGTTTGTTTAAAAAAGAAAAAAACACAAACGGGCTGGGCACGGTGGCTCATGCCTGTAATCCCAGCACTTTGGGAGGCGAAGGCGGGTGGATCACCTGAGGTCAGGAGTTCGAGACCAGCCTGACCAACATGGAGAAAACTGGCTCTACCAAAAATACAAAATTAGCCAGGCATGGTGGCACATGCCTGTAATCCCAGCTCAGCTACTCAGGAGACTGAGGAAGGAGAATCGCTTGAACCTGGGAGACAAAGGCTGCAGTGAGCCAAGATCATGCCATTGCACTCCAGCCTGGGCAACAAGAGCGAAACTCTGTCACCAAAAAAAAAAAAAAAAAAAAAAAAAAAAGACACTTCTCCTATACTACCTTCTAGTGCCTTTATGGAAAGCTTTTAACATTCGAATTTTTATTTTTTTATTTTTTTATTTTTAGACAGAGTCTTGTTCTGTTACCCAGGCTGGAGTGTGGTGGTGTGATCTCAGCTCACTGAGATCATAGTTCAAGTGATTCTCCTGCCTCAGCCTTCCGAGTAGCTGGCATTACAGGCGTCCGCTGCCACGCCTGGCTAATTTTTTTTGTATTTTTAGTAGAGATGGGGTTTCACCGTATTGGCCAGTCTGGTCTTGAACTCCTGACATCAGATGATCCGCCCGTCTCGGCCTCCCAAAGTACTGGAATTACAGAATATTTGAATTTTTAATTCATTTGGAATATGCTTCTGAAAACAATATGAAACAAAAATCCCTAACATGGTGATGGTGGAATTCCTGTCCTGCTCCCATCTTCAATAGAAATCTTCTGATGTTTCATCATTATATCTGTAGTGGCTTCTGCCCTTATTAAAGCTTGTTAATAGTTTCTTTTCAAATAAAGAATGCACGTTGAATTCTGAGTGCTTTTTCAACATCTAATGAGATCATCATTTGAGCTCTTTCAATTTATTAACATGTGAATTGCATTATTGGATTTCCTAATGTTCAAATTTTACTCTTTCTCTAAAAGTTATATTTCTCAATTTTTCAATGTGTCTCAACTTTCTGATATGAAAGAAATGATATTTTTCAGTATGAACCATGTTCTAAAAAGCAAAAACAAAATGACATTTTTATTCCACATTATTTAAGAAGATTTAAAAATGAAAACCTGGCCGGGCGCGGTGGCTCACGCCTGTAATCCCAGCACTTTGGGAGGCCGAGGCGGGCGGATCACAAGGTCAGGAGATCGAGACCATGGTGAAACCTCGTCTCTTCTAAAAAAATAGAAAAAATTAGCCGGGCACAGTGGCGGGCGCCTGTAGTCCCAGCTACTCGGGAGGCTGAGGCAGGAGAATGGCGTGAACCCGGGAGGCGGAGCTTGCAGTGAGCCGAGATTGCGCCACTGCACTCCAGCCTGGGCGACAGAGCGAGACTCCGTCTCAAAAAAAAAAAAAAAAAAAAAAAAAAAAAGAAAACCTAATTATTCTGCTTTTTCAATATCCAAAGCCATGTAAGTTACACAGAAGAATATATTTTTGTTTTGTTTCTTTCTAGAAACTAAATACTCAAATTGGTATTGTAGCGTATGGCCCCCGCATCAAATTTACTTTTTTTTGAGACTCTTGTTTCCTGGATGCTTTCATTTGCATTCAGTTGTAGGTTATCTTGTAATGCAGAACACATTTCTTAAGTGGCTCTCAATGCGCCAGGTTCTGGGCTTGCTTAGCAAGTCACAAAATTTGTTACAACCAATCAGTCCTCAGTCCCCTGAAGCAACAGAAAATCATCAGGGTCTCATATTTCTATCTATAAGCAGAAAGATGCCATGTTTGTACTAACCTCATTCACAGAAGGCACAACATCAAATGTTTTAACAGCAGACACAATTTGTATTCATGAGTATGGAGTCATCTTTGTACTACCATGTAGAGTTGTGTGATTAATAAGTTATTTTCAAATAATGCTGATGGTGAAGAAAGTGTTAAAGAATAACAAGAACTGGCAGCCACAAGAAGCATTACACAAATTAATGTATGACTGTATATGTACATAAGGTCATTTAAACCATCTTTGTATTCTCACTAGTGACGTAGGAATTGTTTCGAAATAGTCCCAATGACCTTTCAACCTGAACTTAGTTCTTGTTTTAACTCATCAGGATCACATCAGGTTTTTTTCTTCAAGTATTCAAATAGCATGAACTGATATGTTTCAATCTGTCAGTAACTGATTATGAAACTTCTTATATTTGCTGAAAATATATCCTAATAATTTGTATTAATACATAATTTATTAAACAAACCATTTTTTCAGGCGAGTTATTTGTTAAAACTTTTTGTAACCTTTCAAAAACTATAAATCAAAAAAGAATAGTCTCTCATAAAGACCTTTTCTATAAGCCAATTGGTCTTGAACTCCAGGCCTCAAGTGATCCTCCTGCCTCAGCCTCCTGAAGTGCTAAGATTACAGTCATGAACCACCACACCCAGACCCTGTATAAGCCAACTGGAAATTAAATGAACAATAATATTAAAATGGTATTAAACCACATGTTCTCACATGTGGGAGCTAAACAATGGGTACTAATGGACATAAAGATGGCAACCATAGACACTGGGGACTACTAGAGGGAGGATGGAGGTAGGGGCAAAGGCTGAATAACTATTGGGTACTATGCTTAGTTCCTGAGTGACAGAATCAGTCCTACCCCAAACCTCAGCATCACACAACATACCCAGGTAACAAATCTGCACATGTACCCCCCGAATCTAAAATAAAAGTTGAAATTATTTAAATATAAAAAATAAAATTATTTTTAGAGAGTTTTTTTAATAAAATAAAATAGTGTTGAAGTAAATGAAATAGGGAATTACATTTGTTTTAAGTTATTTCACTTCCAAGGTATATTGCTAACTTCCTAGTTGTTCTTTTGTTTTTCTGTTTTTTATTTTATTTGTCTGTTTTAACACCTTTGCTGGTAGGAAGCTAGTTCTTTAATAAGTATTTGTTAGAATGGTGATGAGTAAGATGGAAGAATCTGCATCTTTGAAAGCCAGCATACACTCTTTTTTCAAAAGCAGACATTAAAGTTAAGATATGGTATGTGATGCTGAGCTATGCACTCTCTGAAAAAACAAAACGAGTTGAAAGATATTTTTACTTTTTGTAATTTTTTTTACAGAGCCTGTGAAAGCAGTTGCTGAGAGATTTTGAAATAAGTTCAAAACCAAACTGTAGAAAAACATCATTGAGAAAAAAAGAAAATAATTGAGGAATCATTACTAAAGGCAACTTTTGTCTAAAAAAATAAGAACATTTGCTTGCAATGCAAAATCAGGTTTCAGCTGAAAAGCCTGTTAAAAACATTAACCACAACAGCAAAAATCTCAAATATTTTTTTCAGCAAGTCTAATTAAAGTATGCATCTTTTCAAAGTTTCTTCTGCTGTTTTCTTTCCTTAAAAAGGAAGACGAAGAACGAGTCTCAGCTATCTGAATAAGATATTAATGGGTTTCCAAAAAAATTATAACCAGAGACAATAAGAACAAAAGTTCCTCATTTTTACTTCTCTTTTCAAATAATCTTTTCTCCATGATTATCTTTTCCAATTAGCAAATTATAGAGAGAAAATGGTATAGGTAAATTGTTTAAATTCCCAACTTTCCAAAGTACCTGCCTTTAAAATGAGTGCTGGCCAGGAGTGGTGGCTCACACCTGTAATCTCAACACATTGGGAGGCCAAAGAAGGAGGATCATTTGAGGTCAGGAGTTCAAGACCATCTTGGCCAACATGGTAAAACCCCATCTCTACTAAAAGTACAAAAATTAGCCAGGCATGGTGGCAGGCAACTGTAATCCCAGCTACTTGGGAGGCTGAGGCAAGAGAATCGCTTGAACCCAGGAGGCAGAGGTTGCAGTGAGCTGAGATCTCGCCACTGCACTCCAGCCTGGGCAACAGAGCAAGACTCCATCTCAAAGTAAAATAAAATAAAATATAAAATAAAATAAAATAAAATAGGTGCCTTTCTTCCCCCTACTGCCTATATAATTGCAGAAGCTTTTGATTTGTTTCGAATTGGTTCTTTTTTTTTTTTTTTTCTGAGGCAAAGTCTTGCTCTGTTGCCCAGGCCGTAATGCAGTGGCACAATCTCAGCTCTCTGCAACCTCCACCTCCTGGGTTCAAACAATTCTCCTGCCTCAGCCTCCCAAGTAGCTGGGCCTACAGGCGTGTGCCACCATGCCTGGCTAATTTTTGTACTTTTAGTAGAGACAGGGTTTCACCATGTTGACCAGGCTCGTCTCAAACTCCTGATCTCAAATGATCCATCTGCCTCGGCCTCCAAAAATGTTGGGATTACAGGTGTGAGCCACCGCGCCTGACCTAAATTGGTTCTTCAAAAACTAGAAAAAATACACACTTGTTGAAATAAAATTTTAATACAAATGTACCTGTAATAAAATATGAATGTCCTTCTCTCACCCGCGTCAGTTTCCAGACGAATTCTTACTCAACTTAACAGTTTTTGTGTTAAGGATCCTTCCAGATCCTTTCCTGAGCAGATACAAATACAGTTTTTCATGTGACTATAAACATAGGTTTATTTTATATATTGTTCTACAACTCTTTTTTTTTTTTTTTTTTTTTGAGATGGAGTTTCACTCTGTTGCCCAGGCTGGAGTGCAATGGCATGATGTCAGTTGACTACAACCTCTGCCTCCCGGTTCAAGCAGTTCTCCTACCTCAGCCTCCTGAGTAGCTGGGACTACAAGCGCCCACCACCACGCCCAGCTAATGTTTGTATTTTTAGTAGAGATGGGGTTTCACCATATTGGCCAGGGTGGTCCCGAACTCCTGACCTTGTGATCTGCTCACCTTGGCTTCCCAATGTGCTGGGATTACAGGCATGAGCCACCGCACCTAGCCTACAACTCTTTTTTAATATGCCAAATTGACACAGTTGGAAAGACCTGGTACTGAGATGTGACTCGCAGTCTATCCGATTCTAGAACTTACTTTGTTTCCAGTACACAAAAACGCGACGTCAATTTGGGAAGACCAGTTGGGTATTGTAGTTACACATCCGTTGAATTCTTGATGCAATCAAGACATTCTTCATCAGGGATTTCTGACTATTCAACAACCAGGAAATAAATAGTGGCACATTGACTAGATCATCTACTGACTGAAAAGTATGAAAACTATGTTGCAACATGGAGAAGTAATTGTGGTAAAATCTTAAGTGGGAAAAAAAAAGGTAACTTCTGGTGATTTTTTTCCAAAACAAGATAATTTTGCACCAAACCTAAATTGATATCTTCAGTTCCTAGGCCGGGCACGGTGGCTCACGCCTGTAATCCCAGCACTTTGGGAGGCCGACACGGGCGGATCACGAGGTCAGGAGATCGAGACCATCCTGGCTAACACGGTGGAACCCCCCTCTCTACTAAAAATACAAAAAATTAGCCGGGCGTGGTGGCGGGCGCCTGTAGTCCCAGCTACACAGGAGGCTGAGGCAGGAGACTGGCGTGAACCCGGGAGGCGGAGCTTGCAGTGAATGAAGATCGCGCCACTGCACTCCAGCCTGGGCGACAGAGTGAGACTCCGTCTCAGAAAAAAAAAAAAAAAAAAAAAAAAAAAAAAAAAAAAAAAAACTAGTTTAAATGTTAATTCCCCCATTAACAACAAAAAAAATAAAGTCCTGTCTCCCTGGGCAGAGATAATAAAAGCCCTCTGTAAACTCTAAAGTCACTATACAACCATTAATTATTGTTTTCCTACAGAGAATGGAAAGTGTTAAGGGTTTGACTAGCGTCCCCCAAAAACTATGTTTGACACCCCGAAAAATATGTTGACACTCTGTGAATGTGACCTTATTTGGAAATTAGATCTTTGCAGATGTAATCAAGTTAACATGAGACCATTAAAATGGGCTTTAATCCAATATAACTGGTGTCTTTATTTTTTTATTTTGTTTTTTTTTTGAGACGGAGTCTCACTCTGTTGCCCAGGCTGGAGTGCAGTGGCGCGATCTCAGCTCGCTACAACCTCTGCCGCCACCCGGGTTCAAGCAATTCTCCTGCCACAGCCTCCTGAGTAGCTGGGACTACAAACACCTTCCACTTCTTCTGGCTAATTTTTGTAGTTTTAGTAGAGACGGGGTTTCACTATCTTGGCCAGGCTGGTCTTGAACTCCTGACCTTGTGATCCAGCCGCCTCAGCCTCCAAAAGTGCTGGGATTACGGGTGTGAGCCACTGCGTCTGACCTAACTGGTGTCATTTAAGAAGAGAGTAACTTGGACAGAGAGACACTCAGGGAGAAGAACACTAGGTGAATACACACATACAAAGGGAAAGCTGAGGTGTGAAGGTGGTTTGCTGCCACAAGCCAAGCATCATCTGACACTGGAAGAGGCGAAAGAGGTGAAAGAGGCAGGGAAAGATTCTCCCCAAACGACTTCAGAGGAAGCATGGCTTTGCCAACACCTTGATTTTGGGCTTCCAGCCTCTAGAACTATAAGAGAATAACTCTGTTGTTTAAAGCCACCCAATGTGTGGGATTTTGTCATGGCAGCCCTAGGAAACTAATATAGAAATAATTGAAGATTTTTAAGATTGGAGGTGAGGGGACGAACATTTGCTGGGTGTCAGGCCTCTGAGCCCAAGCCAAGCCATCGCATGCCCCTTATACGCCCAGATGGCCTGAAGTAACTGAAGAATCACAAAAGAAGTGCAAATGCCCTGCCTCCCCTTAACCGATGACATTCCACCACAAAAGAAGTGAAAATGGCCAGTCCTTGCCTTAAGCGATGATATTACCTTGTGAAATTCCTTTTCCTGGCTCATCCTGGCTCAAAAAGCTCCCCCACTGAGCACCTTGTGACCCCCACTCCTGCCCACCAGAGAACAACCCCCTTTTGACTGTAATTTTCCATTACCTACCCAAATCCTATAAAACGGCCCCACCCTTATCTCCCTTCGCTGACTCTCTTTTCGGACTCAGCCTGCCTGCACCCAGGTGAAATAAACAGCCATGCTGCTCACACAAAGCCTGTTTGGTGGTCTCTTCACACGGACGCGCATGACATTGGGAACCTATGATGTTCCAGGCTCTTTGCTAGATGCTTTACCTATTTTATTTAATTCTAATAATCATGAGAAGAAAGCATTTTACAGATGAAAAAATTGAAGGTTGGAAGTTGATATGTTGTTGGGGAGGCCAAGGCAGGAGAAACGCTTGAGGTTAGGACTTCAAGATGAGCCTGGGCAGTATAGCAACACCCCGTATCTATAATAATAATATAAATAAAATAATAATATAAATAAATAATATAACTATTTATAAATAATATAAATAATAATATAATAATAACATAAATAATATAAATAAAATAATAATAATTGGCCAGGCGTGGTGGTGTGTGCCTGTAATCCCAGATACTTGGGAACCTGAGGCAGGAGGGTCACTTGAACCCAAGAGTTGGAGGCTTCAGTAAGCTATGATGGTGCCACAGAGCAAGACCGCAGAGCAAGATCTTGTCTCAAAAAAAATAATAAAGTTGATATGCTGATGTTCCCTCAGCTGGAAAAAGCTGAGGCATGGCTTTGCTTCTAAAGCTAACAATGTTTCCAAGGGCACAGCATGAGTTTGAGAAGACTGATTCAGCAGAATTGTGTATAATGATGTTAAGCATCAGTTACCACACAACCTTTAACCAGGTGAACCAGACCTTCACTGTTTCCCTGAAACCATTTTTTTTTTTTTCTTTTAGAGACAGGGTCTTGTTTTGTCACCCAGGCTGAGGTGCAGTGGCACAATCATAGCTCATTGCAGCCCCAAACTCCTGGTCTCAAGAGATTCTCCTGCCTCAACATCTCAAGTAGCAGTGACTACAGTTATGTGCTACCATGCCTAGTTAATTTTTTTTATTTATTTTTTGTAGAGACAGGGTCTTGCTATACTGCCCAGGCTGATCTCAAACTCCTGGCCTCAAACAATCCTCCCACCTCAGCCTGCCAAAGTACTGGGATTACAGGCATGAGCCACTACACCTGGCCTCCATTTCTGGTCTACCAAATATGGTTGCTTACAGTACTGACTTTTATAATTTGCCAACTAGCAGTCAAACTCTGTGCCTTTAACCAAAAGTTAACTTTAATGCTGAGATTGTGAATAAATAACCACATCTATTACTGATCTACCTTCATATTGAATGGCGTACTGGGGTGAATGATTCTTTCTTCAGCAAATACCAATCACAGACAATATCCTAATATGTACATCAATTTTTGGTTTTAAAAAGTTTGCTTCAACCTTCATTCAGTGACTGCGAGCTGGTAGATGATAAAGCTGGTTTCCAGGATATAAAAGCTCAGTCAGCTATTCGTTTTAAAGTCCATATGGTGTGTAGTTAAGAATTCTACAGGCAGACTGGCTGGGTTCTGATGTGCACAAAGACATATGCTGGGCAACAGTGAGCTGGATTTCAGGCCCCATTTTCCCATAGCTTGCATCCTTGAGCAGGGCACAACTTGCACGGCCCTGCATGGCAGCCCCACAGGTAGGTTTCCGCCTCTCCTGACTATGGGTGGTAGTTATTGTTCTCCATGCCATGCCAACTGATCAAAACATCATACAGGTAAAAAGGAAGCAAAGCAATCTGTGAGTTTAAAACATTTAGTATATTTGATACTCATGAGATTGCAAATGAAAACATGAATGCTTCCAAAAAGGAAGTAGAAATTGTAGGTATTTCCCAATCACCATAGTTTCCCTTAGGTGGGGCCACTTTGGGGGAAAATGAAAGGACTGCAGCTGTGTGATATTGAGATTTTAGTCCTCATGGCCCCCCACAAACTTATCTAATTCAGCTCAGCAAGCAGTAGCTGGAACATGACACCCTGGATGTGATTCGGGATATGTGTCTCCAGGAGGACTAATTAGCAGCTCATAGAGAAGAAGCTGTTCTCTGGTGCCCCATTAATTACTGTGCTCCTGGCAATTCAGGCGGGCCCACATGAATGCGTCCTGCACAAAAAGGTCACATCCTGGTGTTGCTAGTCAGATTGGTGCATGATCTTATTGCTGTTCATGGTTATTTCCCTGATAATCGCTCCCCAGAGGTCACTGGCTACAACCTAGCATATTTGAGCACAGCAATTTGCAAGATTTATGGAAAACAATTTTTCAGAAATGTGCTCTCAATTTTCATTGGGCAAATTCCTCTTTCTCGGGTAAGTGCTGGAGCATATGGAGCAGGTAAATGTTTTAATGGACAGCATAAAAGTAACATTTTTCTTCTGAGGTTGATGATTTGCACTTAGAGCTTCCAATCCCATTTTTTACTGTAGCAAGTGTTCAGTGCAAATTAAAGAGAGACAGAAAAACTCCAAGCCTTCAACCTTGCTATCTCCATAGCTCAGTGATGACTGCATCATTTCACAGATTCATATCACCTCCCTCTAGGGTTCCCATCCTCCGGGAGGAAACTTTTATTGAATTTCTCTACCTCAGGTTTTAGTCTCCTATCTGTCTCTTGTGTTATATACAAGGAACTCATTCCTTTCTAAGATTTAATACAATAAGATGAAAATGGCTAAGGGCAGTCCTTCTAGTCTCTGGGAGTTAAGATTAATGGTAGACACAAACACCTAATGAAAAGTTAAGGGGAAAAAATGTAGTGCAAGTAAACATTACCCATGTGAATGTATACAGTGTCTCGTTGTTCCTTAGAATCATAACAATTGCAACCATTATTAATTTTCTTCTTCTATGACATGAAAGAATAATAATAAGGGTCTGGCATCAGCCATCTAGCAATTCAAAGTTAGAATAACAGCAATATGATTCATTTTGTAAACCAAAAATAAAATTCTAAGCCCCCCAGCTGGCTGAATGGACCCTTCCTCTCAGCCAAAGGGATTCTACAGAAAGCTGAAAAACTAATTCAGGCTATGGTGGGAAGGGGGAACCGGATATACCTCATTATACCCTCCTGCCTTTGGAATTCAGGCACAACTGACCAGCATTAACATTAAAACAGAGATTTTAGGCTGGGCACGGTGGCTCATACCTGTAATCCCAGCACTTTGGGAAGCCAAGGCAGGCAGATCATGAGGTCAAGAGATCAAGACCATCCTGGCCAACATGATGAAACCCTGTCTCTCCTAAAAATACAAAAATTAGCTGGGCGTGGTGGCACGTGCCTGCAGTCCCAGCTACTCAGGAGGCTGAGGCAGGAGAATCACTTGAACCCAGGAGGCGGAGGTTGCAGTGAGCCGAGATTATGCCACTGCACTCCAGCCTGGCAACAGAGTGAGACTCTGTCTCAAAAAAACAAAACAAACAAACAAACAAACAAACAAAAAACAGACGATATCTTAAGACTGACACAATTCACTCATATAATCTGCATACGTACCCCCTGAACCTAAAATAAAAGTTAGAAATAAATAAAAAAAATATTAAAACTCTGCCACTGAAAAACAGACTCTGTAGCAATAAGATACCAAATTCCAACGTGCCTCTCGTATAGCATTGCGTGACAGATATTAGGCCCTGAAAGAAATCAAAGTATTTTGCCCCAAAATATATTTATTTGACATATTTTGAAATAGCCCTGCACAGCCCTCTCTTATGGGGAAGATGTATATTCGGTAGAGAATTCCCTTCCCTTTTCAGGTCTTCTTCTGATCCAAGAGAGGTTCAACTAAGAGTCTGGCACCTTTTAAGGTATGATGAGAGACATTTACCATCTAATTCTCTCTGTAGCCTGCTACCTGGAAGCTTCACCTACATAACAAGAATGTTGGCCACCTGGTGGCTGACACCTGTAATCCCAGCACTTTGGGAGGCTGAGGCGGGAGGATCACTTGAGCCCAGGGGCTCGAAACCAGCTTAGGCAACATAGCAAGACTCTGTTTCCATCAAAAAACAAAAAAAAAAAAAAAAGAACCTTGGCTTCCACAACCTCTCTTATCTTAACTCCAAACATTTATCTCTGTTGATTTCAACTCTTTAGGCAAAACTTAACTCTTTCAACCAATTGTCAATCAGGAAATCTTTGAATCTACCTATAACCTGGAAGGCACGCCTGGCCCCCCACCCCCACCCCTATGCCCGCCCCCAGCCCCACCCCCACCCCAAGATGTCTCACCTTTCTGGGCTGAACCAATGTAAACCTTACATGTATTGATTTATGTCTTTGGCTGTAACATCTGTCTCCCTAAAATATATAGAACTACACTGTAACCCAACCACTCTGGGCACATGTTCTCATGACCTCCTGGGACTGTCACAGGTCATGGTCCTCACATTTAGCTCAGAATAAATCTCTTCAAATATTTTACAGAATTTGGCTTTTTTTTTTTTTTTTGGTCAACAATTTATTCATTCAGTCACATCCATTTACTAAGTATCTACCATATTTTACCTGCTTACTTTTTTTTTTTTTTAAGATGATGTCTCACCCTGTCACCCAGGCTGGAGTGCAGGGGCACAATCTTGGCTCACTGCAACCTCCGCCTCCCAGGTTCAAGCGATTCTCCTGCCTCAGCCTCCTCAGTAGCTGGGATTACAGGTGCCTGCCACCACCCCCCACCCCCCGGCTGATTTTTGTATTTGTTGTAGCGATGGAGTTTCACGATGTTGGCCAGGCTGGTCTTGAACTCCTGACCTCAGGTGATCCGCCCACCTCAGTCTCCCAAAGTGCTGGAATTGAGGCCTCCTGCCCACTTTTTCATATCTCAAGTTTAACCCATTATACTACTCATATATGTATTATCTGGCCTTCCTATATTCTCTCTTAACACTGTCTATATATCTTTAGCAAAGCATTTATTACTTTCTATTGCAATAATCCAATTCCATGTGTGTCTTCCAAGTTGACAGTGGACTCAGAGGGAGGGAAGCACCAACAGATCCATTTCTCCTTTGACTGCTCAGCACCTGGCCCAGGTGTTGAGTAAATGGAAGACAGTATGTGTCAATATGTCAAATAAAATAATAAGACCTCACATAATAACAAAAAAAACTCTATTCTCTTAAGGCCTACTCTGAGAGTGAACAGGAAAGATCGGGCACTTGCGAGGAGTTAAAAAGTTAACAAACACATTCTCTAACAATGAAATAACAGAAGGTTCTTTAAAAACTACTCTTAGATTTTTTTTTTTTTTTAAAGCACCGGAAGGAATGGTAGAGATCATCTGGCGGACTCCACCCAATCCTCTGCCCTTTTCTACAGGTAGAAAAATGGAGGTTATAAACTCTCAGCCGGGCAGGGCAGGTGGCTCATACCTGTAATCCCAGCACTTTGGGAGGCCGAGGCGGGTGGATTATGTGAGGTCAGGAGTTCGAGACCAGCCTAACCAATAAGGTGAAACCCCGTCTCTACTAAAAATATAATATTAGCTGGGTGTGGTGGTGCATGCATGTAATCGCAGCTACTTGGGCGGCTGAGGCAGGAGAATTGCTTGAACCCAGAAGGCAGAGGTTGCAGTGAGCCGAGATCACGTCATAGCACTCCAGCCTGGGCAACAAGAGCAAAACTCTGTCTCAAAAAAATAAATAAAATAAATAAAATAAAAATAAAATCTCATCCGGGCATGGTGGCTCACACCTGTAATCCCAGCACATTGGGAGGCTGAGGCAGGCAGATCACTTGAGGTCAGGAGTTCAAAACCAGCCTGGCAAACATGGTGAAACCCTGTCTCTACTAAAAATACAAAAAATTAGCCCGGCGTGATGGTGGGCACCTATAATCCCAGCTACTTGGGAGCCTGAGGCAGGAGAATCGCTTGAACCCGGGAGGTGGAGGTTGCAGTGAGCCGAGATCATGCCACTGTACTCCAGCCTGAGTGGCAGAGCGAGACTCAATCTCAAAAAGAAAAAAAAAAAAAGAAATCTGCTTAAAATCCTACACGTGGTTGGTGACTGAGGCATAATTAGAGTCCTAGTTATTGGATACTGCGCCCCTCCCACTCCACATGTGTTGAAAAACAGAGCTGACCAACTGTGCAAGACAGACCCTTCAAGCACTAACTTCTGCTTCCACAAATGCAACTCTCCATTTAAAAATGCAAATCAGAGAAGAAACATCTCATGAGTTCTGCTTCCCCTCCCTCAGTTTGTCATTTATTTGACCTGGTCACATCCGCTTCACAACCTTTCCATCCTCCCCTCCCCAGTGCAAACATCACATCCCCAGGAAGCACTTTCCTTATTATTCTCTCTCACACACACCCCAGGCCAGATCAGATTCCCCTCTATATACCAGCAGGACACCCTGTATTTCTCCTTCATGGGATTTGTCACCGCTTGAAGTAACATATTTGTGAGATTGTTTAATTAACATCTGTCTAATGTATCCTCCATTAGATTAAGAGGTCATAAATTACATCTCTAGAGATAAGGGGTATTCTAAAAGCACATCATACCGACTTGGGGGTACAAATGGGATTGGTGTGTTAATATCAGAACTATCCCTTTGAATCTGCTCCACCTGCTGTTGTGGGTCCTTCAAACTCAGTTCCAGACCCCCACCCGTCCAGGGTTCCAGGAGTCCCAGCGTATGCCTCCCATGGGCAAACCTGAGCCCTCTCAGCCCTCTAAGACATCTCACATTTCCTGCCTCTGGGGTGCGGCTCCCTGCAGCAATGAGCTGCTGAGGCCTCTGCACGCCTCAAAGCCACCTACGTGTTGTCAGATATGATATTTTGGTTCTGATCACAGAGATTTTAATCAATTAGTTCTTTCGGTTTTTACTCCCAGTCCCTGCTTCCTAGAGCTCAAGACTGGGGTTGGCAAAAAGAAAAAAAAGAATTCCCCATCCGATCCTGAAGCAAAGGCTTACATCATGCTTGGGTGCCTTGACGCCCTTTAACCTTGAGACAAATTCTTTTCCAGAAGCCTTCGTGGTGGCTTATCTAAATAATCCCCAGTACAGCCTACCAAATGAGTCTTCCAGTGACCCCAGGCCTGTGTGCATTAAAGTGAAACAGAAGCCAGGGCATTATAGTGAGACCCCCATCTCTATGAAAGAAAATGTTATCAAGTTAGCTGGGTGTGGTCACATGAGCCTGTATTCCCAGCTACTCAGGAGGCTGAGGCAGAAGTATCACTTGAGCCCAGGAGTTCAGGTTTGTATGATGGTGTCAGAGGTGTTCAAACCAGAGCAACTCCATCTTGAGTTAGGACTAGGAAAATGAGGCTGGGACTTGCTGGGCTGCATTCCCAGAAAGTTAGGTATTCCTAGCCTTTAGGTGTTTACAGTTAAGGGAACAGATGGATAGCTTACTAAACAGACCCAGACTTGTGTCCTGATATCTTGATATCTTCAGAACAAAGGCATTCTGAATTTTGCTTTATTTATTTACTTATTTATTTATTATTATTATTATTTTTGGAGATGAAGTCTCATTCTGTCTCCCAGGCTGCAGTGCAGTGGCTCACTGCAAGCTCCACTCCTGAGTTCAAGCAATATTCCTGCCTCAGCCTCCTGAGTAGCTGGGACTACAGGCGCCTGCCACCACGCCCGGCTAATTTTTTGTATTTTTAGTAGTGACGGGGTTTCACCGTGTCAGCCAGGATGGTCTTGATCTTCTGACCTCATGATCCCCTGCCTCAACCTCCCAAAGTGCTGGGATTACAGGCGTGAGCCACCGTGCCTGTCCCAAATTTTGTTTTAAAGATAATATTGATTCTTGCAAAATATCATAATTAAGAAAATAAATTCTTTATCACAAACCCTCATAGCAGAGCACGTCTCCCCATGACCTTTTTTTATCTCATATATATATACTCATATATATATACACTTCTATACGAGTATATATATATACACTTCTATACGAGTATATATATATATACATGAGTGTTGTACCTAGGGTGGATGTGTTCTTCCCCTTACTTTCAGGAACGCCCTACTCTGCCTATGGAGTAGCTGTTCTCTCACCACTTTACTTTCTTAGTAAACTTGCTTTTTCTTTGCACTGCAGACTTGCGTTGAGTTATTTCTTGCATGAGATCCAAGAATCCTCTCTTGGGGTCTGGATCGGGACCCCTTTCTGGTAACAATGGGTGCCACCACACTCCAGACTGGGTGACAGCAAGACCCTGTCTCTGAAAAGTTTAAAAATAAAAATAGTAAAAATAAAATATGAAGGGGAATGGAATTCAGTCTGAAGTTTGGACCATTGCTAAATTCAGAGAAAACAGCAGAATGTCAGTGCCTATAGTAATAGAAGAATAGCAAGGTCAAGCCTTTATCCTGGCTCAGAGGGGAAGAGAACCTCCTCTTGCACCCATTCATTCAACAGCTATACTTAAGAGCAAGGTTTTCTGGAAATGGCCTATGCACAGGCACTGAAAATCCCAGCCAAAGTCACTTCATGACTTGCAAATCTTGGCAGAGTATTCAGGAATATGTCCAGGTGATTCCTGGAACAGAGGCAGAGATGAAGTAGAAGGTATCACCTTAGGAGTCCGATAATTGTTTGAATGTTGACTCCATCACTCGTTAAACAGGTTTCTTAGTCTCAATGAAACAGTTTCCTCATCCACACACCAGTATAATCGCTATGTCTCAGAAATGTTAAGGAAATTAAACAAAACCAGGTTCCTAAATCAGATAAATCATCTGTTATATCCGACCATAACAGATGTTCAATAAACAGGAATTCTCAGACACACACACACACACACACACATTAATGGGAATTCCCTTTCCTGCAATATTTTACCTGTTCTGATTTTATAATCATTTATTCTCCAGTTGCTTTGGTCAAAGATTTTTACATAAAAAATTTTAAAACATCTATTCATTAGCACTAGCTAGAAAATTCTGCTAGTACATAATTTATTATTGCATCATTAAATCTAAGAAGTTGTGCTCATTATTAATTAGCTATTTCCTGAGTTCATTCCTTCTGATGTGGAAGGACACTATATCCCCCACTTTGCAAATAAATTCCATTTCAACAAGCTTATCTTAAGTTTAAAAAAAGAGGGGGAGAATCAATATTTCTTTATGGTCTATGTGCCTAGGTGACTAATTGCATGCATGGGATCAAGACTCCACCACTTAACTAGCTGTGTAATCTTGGGAAGGTAGCATAAATTTTTGGTGCCTAAGTTTTTAATCCGTAAAATGATGCTGATTATACCTACCTCATAGTATGGTGAAGACAACTAAGTGAGTTAATTGGAACAATGCTTGGCACATAATGAATACTCAATACTTATTAGCTATTATTATTTCCCCATGTTATACATAGCTTGATCCTCACAGCAACCCTTCAAGGGTTGTGTTTCTCTCTAATGTCTCCTGAATGAGAAAACCGAGCTTGGCAAACCTGCCCCAGAACCCATAGTCAGCTCCCAGCAGCCTCACATTCTGCCCAGGGTCTTAGGAGCCCAAAGCCCTGAACTTTCCTCCGCAGCTTGACACTTTCCAGGAGGCTGGAACTAGTTCTCCTGAACTAGTAAAATAATAAATAAAATATTAGTTATGAAATGGTCACCAGATACATTCTGAAGCAAGATTGACTTAAACTCGTTCCCCTATAATTGTCTAACTCTATGTTAGACAAATGAATTTTAGAGCTACTTTTGTTCCAGATTAAATTATGGCCAGATTCATGGTAGCTGAACCCTGAAGCTACCTGGCAGCCAGAAGACAGCCTTTCAAACCAAAAGCTACATAACTGTTTCAATAAGCAAAAGAAGAAAAGGAATCTATGTTTTCCGAGTGCCAATATTTTGTGCTAAGTACATAAGTTATTTAATAACTTAAATTGTTATTTAATTCCCTCCACAAGATGGGTACTCTTTCTCCCATTTTTTTTTTTTTTTAAATTTTTAATTTAGAGACAGGGCTTCACTCTGTTGCACAAACTCGAGTGCAGTGGCATAATCATAGCTCACTGCAGCCTCGACCTTCTGGGTACAAGCGATCCTCCTGCCCCAGCCTCTCGAGTATCTGGGATTACAGGTATGAGCCACCATGCCTGGCCCCCAATTTTTTAGATGAGGAAATTATTATTATCCCCAGTTTACAAAGAGGAAACAGGCATTGAGGACTTAATAATTTATTTCAAGTCAGATATCCTGGAGGTGCAGCCAGGTGATTTCAGAGTGTGTGATCTTAAACACTAGGCTAGGCTGTCTCCCCATTTACAGAGGTATGAACCTGGACTACTGTCCATGTGTTCTTCCCACAGCAACATGCCAAGGTAGAAAGAGCACTGGACTAGGTTCGATTGATCCTGGGTTCTAATCCTGATGTTTTCACTGTGCATTTTTGAGCAAATTAATCACTCTAGGACTCACTTTCCTTATTTGTAAACTAAATTCATCACTGGAGAACTCACTTTCCTTATTTGCAAACTAACACCAACTAACATAGGTTGATTTTGGTGTTAAAATTCTATGATTTACATGATACCAGAATAAGTAACATAAGCAAATCAGTAGAGAAAATTTGGCCGTAGCCTCTCTTTCTCATCAAAGAGACCATTTAAAACTCTAAGACAGTTTGTTAACATTTTCCTAAGCTAGAAACTTAATTTTTTCCATTTGTTTATTTGTTTTTTGAGACAGAGTCTTGCTCTGTCACCCAGGCTGGAGTGCAGTGGTGTGATCTCAGCTCACTGCAACCTCCGCCTTCCGGGTTCAAGCGATTCTCCTGCCTCAGCCTCCTAAGTAGCTGAGATTACAGGCTGGCGCCACCACAGCTGGCTAATTTTTGCATTTTTAGTAAAGACAGGTTTTCACCATGTTGGCCAGGATGGTCTCGAACTCCTGACCTTGTTATCCACCTGCCTTGGCCTCCCAAAGTGCTGGGATTACAGGTGTGAGCCATCACCCTTGGCCGAAATTTACTTTAAAACTCATATTTTACCATCCTAGAGAATGCAATTAATATATTAATTTTTTCCATTTAAAATTTTTATTTACTTATTGTATATAAACACAGATAGATGATAACCAGATAGATAGATAGATAGATAGATAGATAGATAGATAGATAGATAGATAGATAAAGAGATACAGATAGAGATAGAGATTTTCAAAACAGAGTCTTGCTCTGTGACCCAGGCTGGAGTGCAGTGGAATGATCATGGTTCACTGTACCTTTGAATTCCTGGGTTCCAGTGATCCTCCTCCCTTGGTCTCCCAAAGTTGCTAGGATTACAGGCATGAGCCACTATACCTAGTCTTTAATACATAAATATGTTAATTGAGAATTCACATGCCATCCAAGAGAAAGTGACAGTTCAGCATATATAATATGTAGATTTTGCCAGGCACAGTGGCTCATGCCTGTAATCCCAGCACTTTGGGAGGCCAAGGCAGGTGGATCACGAGGTCAGGTGTTCGAGACCAGCCTGGCCAACATAGTGAAACCCCGCCTCTACTAAAAAAAAAAAAAAAAAGGCCGGCCATGGTGGCAGGAGCCTGTAATCCCAGCTACTTGGGAGGCTGAGGCAGGAGAATTGCTTGAATCTGGGAGGCGGAGGTTCCAGTGAGCTGAGATTGCGCCACTGCATTCCAGGCTGGGCATCAGTGTGAGCCTCCGTCTCAAAAAAAAAAGTAGATTTTATTTTGTTGTCTCACTTCTGGATTTTTTAAGTTAACAATTACATTATATATATGTAATTACATATATGTATTTGACCTCCTCAGGCACAGGTGACACATAAATATATTAACTGAGAATTTACATGCCATCCAAGTGAAAGTGACAGTTCAGCATATATAATAAATATACATACATTTTAGTTAACAAATATACATATATTTGTTAACTTCAAAAACTCAAGGACTGATGGAAAAAAATGACAAGGATTACAGAGAACAAACCAAAAGTGAATTTAAAAGAAAGATTTCTTAGAGGCCACCATCTGAATTCAAATGTATCTGCCAATAGGGGCAGGAGCAGGAGAGGATGAAGTCACAGTAGGGTTGCAAAATGCTGCCAATCCACTTAGAGTTGTTTACTGACCTCTTCCCCACTTGCTTCCTCCCAGTCTTTGGAGAACATAACTGAGAGTTCTAAATTCTAATTTTCTTCTCATAGACACTCCCATGGGAAATCATGATGTAATTGATGAATGTCCCTGTTGCCAACTTTAGCCATTTAATATCACAGAAATCTGCTAAGGAAATGTTTGTGCTATTTCCCATCCAGCCTGGCAAAGGGCAGGCCCCTTTGACATACTGAGAAAAGTTGCCAGAGACATTTTCTGGTAAACTGACACAGTTCCTGGGGCTCAGAAGAAGAAGCAGGTCCCTGTAACAGGCCAAGACAGACACCAAGAAAGGGAGCCAGAGAACAAAACAAGCAGATTTTGTCTTTTTTAATTGAACTTTTTCCTTTGACATTATTATAGATTTATATGGAGTTGTAAGAAATACTACAAAGAGATTTCCTATATCCTTTGCACAGCTTCCCCAATGGTAACATCTTGCAGAATGATAGTACAATATCACAACCAGAATACTGACAATGAACAGTCAAGACACAGAACAGCTCCATCACCACAAGGATCCCTAATGGTGGTCCTTTATAGCATCATCTACTTCCCTCCCACCTTCTTCCTCTCCTTAACCCCTAGCAATTGTAGGCAAGAAAATATAATTTCTTTTCTTTCCCTTTATAGGTTCATAGTGGAGACACTCTCCTAAAAATAAAAATCAGATTAACGGAAGAAAAACAGCCCGGGTGCGGTGGCTCACACCTGTAATCCCAGCAGGTTGGGAGGCCAGAGGCAGGCAGATTGCTTGAGGCCAGGAGTTCCAGACCAGGCTGCCCGATATGGCAAAGCCCCATCTCTACTAAAAATACAAAACTTAGTTGGGCGTGGTGGTGTGCACCTGTAGTTCCAGCTCCCAGAGGGGCTGAGAATCACCTGAGCCTGGGAGGTCAAGACTGCAGTGAGTTGAAATCGTGCCACTGCACTCTAGCCTGATCAATCAGAGTGAGACCTTGTCCCAAAAAAGAAAAAAAAAAAAAGAACAGAAGGTGGGGTGCGGTGGCTCATGCCTGTAATCCCAGCACTTTGGGAAGCTGAGGCAGGTGGATTACCTGAGGTCAGGAGTTCAAGACCAGTCTGGTCAACATGGTGAAACCCCTTCTCTACTAAAAATACAAAAAATCAGGCCGGGTGCGGTGGCTCAAGCCTGTAATCCCAGCACTTTGGGAGGCCGAGGCGGGCGGATCACGAGGTCAGGAGATCGAGACCATCCTGGCGAACACGGTGAAACCCCGTCTCTACTAAAAAATACAAAAAACTAGCAGGGCGCGGTGGCGGGCGCCTGTAGTCCCAGCTACTCGGGAGGCTGAGGCAGGAGAATGGCGGGAACCCGGGAGCGGAGCTTGCAGTGAGCTGAGATCCGGCCACTGCACTCCAGCCTAGGCGACAGAGCCAGACTCTGTCTCAAAAAAAAAAACAAAAAAAACAAAAAAAAATACAAAAAATCAGCCGGGCATTGTGGCACGCACCTGTAATCCCAGCTACTCAGGAGGCTGAGGTGAGAGAATCACTTGAACCCAGGAGGCAGAGGTTGCAGTGAGCTGAGATCACACCATTTGCACTCCAGCCTGGGTAACAAGAGTGAAACTCCATCTCAAAAGAAAAGAACAAAAAAAAAAAAAAAAAAAAAAAAAAAAACAGAAAAGCAGAGGTTCAATGTGTGCTGTATCTACCCATCATGAGGGAAAGGCCTCTGTTCAAAAGGATTTCTCTCTCTGGGCCGGGTGTGGTGGCTTACACCTATAATCTCAGCACTCTGGGAGACCGAGGTGGGTGGATCAAATGAAGTCAGGAGTTTGAGACCAGCCTGGGCAACATGGTAAAACCCCGCCTCTACTAAAAATACAAAAATTAACCAGGTGTGGTGGTGGGCACCTGTAGTCCCAGCTACTTGGGAGGCTGAGGCAGGATAATCGCTTGAACCCAGGAGGCGGAGGTTGCAGTGAGCCAAGATCACACGGCTGTACTCCAACCTGGGGAACAAGAGTGAAACTCTGTCTCGAAAAAAAAAAAGCATTTCTCTCTCAAGGCAGTGGCTTAGGGACCTTGCTTAAGTAGCATTTTAACAAACAACCATAAATCCTACCTAGTGACAAGACAAGGGAGAGAGCAGTTCTAGTCAGTTATTTATTTATTTTATCTATTTATGACAGGGTTTCTCTCTGTTGCCCAGGTTAGAGGCATTGGTGCCATCATAGCTCACTGCAGCCTCAACCTCCTGGCCTCAAGCAATCCTCCCACCTCAGCCTCCAGAGTAGCTAGGACTACAGGCATGTGCCACCACACCCTGCTAATTTTTTTTTTTTTTTTTTTTTTTTTTTTTGTAGAGATGAGGTCCTGCTCTGTTGCCCAAGCTGGAGTTCTGGGGTTTTAAAAGGTGGGAAAATGTGGGAAGACAGTAAAATCTGTTCCCAGATTCCTCTGGTGTCTGCTGGTCCTTCCTCTGTGCCAATACGTAAGTGCTGTCTCCAGTAAGGAGGGATATATGTCTCACCATCAGGCAAACAGAGGCTGAGGCAGAGTGTTCTCTGGCACTTTCAATGCCTTTAATGTAACAATCCTCAGTATTTGGGGGAGAAATATTTTGGTTTCCTTCACAATCATTAGTCTGTCCATTTCTATAATTTTATCAGCACAGGATTTTACATGAATGGAATCATACAATATATAACCTTCTAGAATTTAATTTTCTGGTGATAAATCCAGGTGGCTTTGTGTACAATTGTTCTCTTTCTATTGCTAAGTAGAATTCCATAGTATGAATGTATCAACTTGAAACAAACCAGATGACCTCCAAAGGTTAAATGATGACCATTGGCGTTCATCTGGGTTGTTTCAAGTTTTTAGCTATTTACTAATAAAACTGCTGTAAATATTTATGTACAGATTTTTGTACATAAGTCTTCATTTCTAGGATCAATACCCAGGAGTACAATTACTGAGTTGTAAGGTAGTTGCATATTTAGTTTTTTAGAAAACTGACAAACTATTTTCTAAAGTGGCTATAACATTTTAAATTTCACCAACAATGAATGAGTGGATCCAGTTTGTCCCTATCCTTGCCAACATTTGTTGTTGCCACTATTAATTTTAGCCATTCTGATTGTGATTTTAATTGGCATTTCACTAATAGTTAATGCTGTTGAGCATCTTTTCTTGTGCTTATTTTCCACCTGTACATCTTTTTTGGTAAAATGTCTCTTCATGTCTTTTGCCCATGTTCTTTTTTTTTTTTTTTTTTTTTTTGAGACAGAGTCTTGCTCTGTTGTTCAGGTGGAAGTGCTGTGGTATGATCATGGCTCACTGCAGCCTTGACCTCCTGGGCTCAAGAAGCATATCCTTCCCGAGTAGCTAGGACTACAGGTAAGCACCACCATGCCTGGCTAATTTTTTTATTTTTGTAGGGACAGGGTCTTACTTTGTTGCCCAAGCTACTCTTAAACTCCTGGCCTCAAGCAATCTTCCTGCCTTAGCCTCCCAAAGTGCTAGGATTATAGGCATGAGCCATTGTGCCCAGCTCCGTGTTTTCAGTGAATTGTTCTTTCTGAGTATTGAGTTTTCAGAGTTGTTTTTATAGTCTAGATGCCAGTCCTTCGTAGAATATTTTCTCCCACTCTGAGCTTGTCTTTTTATCTTCTTAATGTCATTGGCAGAACAATAGTTTTAATTTAGATGAAGTCCAATTTATCAATTTTCCTCCCAAAAATGTGCTTTTAGTATCAAATCTAAGAATTCCTTGCCTAGCCCTAGATTCTGAAGATTTTCTCTTATTTTTTTCTAAAAGTATTACAGTTTTACATTTTATATTTAAGTCTGTGATCCATTTTGAGTTTATTTTTATATAAGGTATAAGAATTAGAGCGTGGGCCCAGGAGCAGTGACCCATGCCTGTAATCCCAGCACTTTGGGAGGCCTAGGTGGGTGGATCACCTGAGGTTGGGAGTTCAAGACCAGCCTGACCAACATGGAGAAACCTCATCTCTATGAAAAATACAAAACTAGCCGGGCAAGGTGGCACATGCCTATAATCCCAGCTACTCGGGAGGCCGAGGCAGGAGAATCACTTGAACCCGGGAGGCAGAGGTTGCAGTGAGCCAAGATTGCACCATTGCCCTCCAGCCTGGGCAACAAGAGTGAAACTCCATCTCAAAAAAAAAAAAGAGAGAGAATTAGAGCCTGGGCAACATAGTGAGACCTCGTCACTAGAAAAAAAACTTTTTTAATTAGCCAGGATTAGCCAGGCATTGTGGCACACACCTATAGTTCCAGCTACTTGGGAGGCTGGGGTGGGAGGATCTCTTGAACCCAGGAGTATGAAGCTGCAGTGAGCTATGATGGTGCTACTGCACTCTGGCCTGGGCAGCAGACCAAGATGTCTCAAAAAAAAAGAATTAGGTCATTACATCATGGTAGTTTTTTTGGCCAATGCATGTCCACTTGATCTAGCACCCTTTGTTGAAAAGTCTATCTATCCTCCATTGAGTTGCTTTTGTATCTTTGTCAAAAATCAGTTGGCTCATGCCTGTGATCCCAGAACTTTAGGATGCCAAAGCAGGAGGATCTCTTGAGCCCAGTAGTTTAAGACCAGCCTGGGCAACATAGCGAGACCCTATCTATTTTATTTTATTTTTTATTGAGACAGAGTTTTGCTCTTGTTGCCCAGGCTGAGTGCAATGGCGCAATCTCAGCTCACTGCAATCTCTGCCTCCTGGGTTCAAGCAATTCCCCTGCCTCGACCTCCCAAGTAGCTGGAATTACAGGCTCCCACCACCACCCCCAGCTAATTTTTGTATTTTTAGTGGAGACAGGGTTTCACCATTTGGTCAGGCTTGTCTTGAACTCCTGACCTCAGGTCATCCACCCACCTCGGCCTCCTAAAGTACTGGAATTACAGGTGTGAGCCACCACACCTAGCCACAAGACCCTATCTCTATTAAAAATAATGTTTTTAATTGGTTGGACATATTAACATTGGTCTATTTTTGAGTTCTTTGTTCTGTTCTGTTAATCTATTTTCTATCCTTCTGCTAATACCACACAGTTGTGATTACTATAGCTATTTAAGTCTTGAAATAGGGTAGACTAGGGTAGACTGATTTCTCCTACTTTATTCTTCTTTTGCAAAAATGTTTTACCTATTCTAGTTCTTTTGCCTTTTCTGATAAATTTTTAAACAAACTTGTCTGTAACTACAAGGAATTGTTGGAATTTTTACAGGAATTGCATTAAACCTACATATCAATTTGAGAAGAATTATCATTTTTGTTATGTTGAGTCTTTCAATCCATGAATGCTGTATGCCTTTCCATTTATTTAGATCTGCTTTGATTTCTTTCTTTCCTTCTTTCTTTCTTTCTTTCTTTCTTTCTTTCTTTCTTTTTTTTTTTTTTTGTTTGAGATGGAGTCTCGCTCTGTCGCCCAGGCTGGAGTGCGGTGGCGCGATCTCCATTCACTGCAAGCTCCGCCTCCCGGCTTCACGCCATTCTCCTGCCTCAGCCTCCTGAGTAGCTGGGACTACAGGTGCCCGCCACCGCGCCCGGCTAATTTTTTTTTTTTTTTTTTTTTTTTTGTATTTTTAGTAGAGACAGGGTTTCACCGTGTTAGCCAGGATGGTCTCGATTTCCTGACCTCGTGATCCGCCCGTCTTGGCCTCCGACAGTGTTGGGATTACAGGCTTGAACCACCGCGCCCGGCCGCTGATTTCTTTCTTTAGCATGGTGTGGTTTTCAGCATACAAGTCTTGTATATGTTTTGTTAGATTTACAGTTTGGTTTTTTTATTTTTATTTTTTTCTGGGTTGTTTGTTTGTTTGAGACAGACTCTTACTCCATCACCCATGCTGGAGTGCAGTGGCACAATCTCAGTTCACTGCAACCCCCGCCTCCCGGGTTCGAGTGATTCTCCTGCCTCAGCCCCCGGACTAGCTGGAATTACAGGCATGAGCCTCCACGCCTGGCTAATTTTTGTTTTTTCAGTAAAGACAGGGTTTTTGCCTTTTGGCCAGGCTGGTCTTGAACTCCTGACCTCAAGTGATCCTCCCACCTTGGCCTCCCAAAGTGTTGGGATTACAGGTATGAGACACTGCGCCCAGTCTTCTCTGCTTTTAGTGACTATAAATGGTATTATCTGCCTGGCACAGTGGCTCACGCCTGTAATCTCAGTACTTTGGGAGGCCAAGGCGTGTGGATCACGAGGTCAGGAGTTTGAGACCAGCCTGGTCAACATGGTGAAGCCCCATATCTACTAAAAATACAAAAATTAGCTGGGCATGGTGGCGCATGACTGTAATCCCAGCTACTCAGGAGGCTGGGATGAGAGAATCACTTGAACCCAGGAGGCAGAGGTTGCAGTGAGCCAAGATCATGCCACTACACTCCAGCCTGGGCAACAGAGCGAGACTCTGTTAAAAAAATTTTTTTTAATTTTTAAAAAATTTAAAAAATTGGTATTGTCGCCCGGGCTGGAGTGCAAGGGCATGATCACAGCTCACTGCAGCCTCAACCATGTGAGCTCAAACAATCCTCCCATCTCAGCCTCCTCCCCCACTCCTGCCTAGTAGCTGGGTCTACAGGAGTGTGCCACCTCACCCGGCTAATTTTTGTATTAAACTCCTGAGCTCAGGGCTGCCTACCTTGGCCTCCAAAAGTGCTGGGATTTCCATGCCCAGCCTGGTATTATATTTTTAATTCCAGCATCTACATGTTCATTGCTGGTATACAGAAATCCCATTGATTCTGTACGTTTATTTTGTATCTTGAGACCTTGCTGAACTCACTAGTTCTAGGATTTCTTTTTGTAGATTCCTTGGGATTTTCCACCAAGAACATCATATTATCTGCAAATAGGAACAGTTTCATTTCCTCCTTTGCGTCTGTGTGCCTTTTATTTTCTTTACTTGCCTTATTGCCTTGGCTAGAACTTCCAAAATTATAACTGAATCAAGAGTGAATAAGAGTGGGTATCTTTGCTTCATTCCTGATCTTAGAGGATATTATGGGCTAAAATTATTTCCCTCCTACCCCTCTGCCCAAATTCATATGTTAAAGCTCTAATCCCCTTTACCTCAAAATATGACTGTATCTGGAGATAGGGTGATATGATTTGAATCTGTGTCCCCTTCAAACCTTGCGTCGAATTGTAATCGCCATTGTTGGCAGTGGGGCCTGGTGGGAAATGACTGGATCATGTGGGTGGGGTTCTCATGAATGGGTTAGCACCATCCCCTCGCTGCTATCACTCTCATGATAGTGAGTGAGTGAGTGAATTGTCGTGAGATCTGGTTGTTTAAAAGTATGTGGCACCTCACTCCTGTCTGTCTCCCTCCTGCTCAGGCCATGTAAGATGCCTGCTCCTGCTTTGCCTTCCACCATGATTGGAAGCCTACTGAGGCCTCCCCAGAAGCAGAAGCTGCCATGCTTCCTATACAGCCTACAGAACCGTGAGACAATTAAACCTCTTTTCTACATTAGTGTCACTAAAGTTGGTGTACAATCCCTTCCACTACTGAATTTGACTGGCTTTTTTAAAAAAGGGAAAAAACGACAATAACAAAAAACTCTTTTCTTTATAAATTACCCAATCTCAGATATTTCTTTATAACAGTGTGAAAACAGACTAATACATGGGGTCTTTAAAAGGTAACCAAATTAAGATAAGGTCACTAAGGTGGGCCCTAACTTAATATGGCTGCGGTCCTTATAAAAAGAGATTAGCACACGGACTCATAAAGGGAAGACCACCTGAAGACACGGAGAAGGCAGCCATTTACAAGTCAAGGAGAGAGGCCTCAGAGGACACCAACCCTGCTGACACTTTGATCTTGGCCTTATAGCCTCCAGAACTGTGAGAAAATAAATTTCTGTTGCTTAAGCCAACCAGTCTGTGGTGCTTCATTATAGCAACCCCAGCAAACTAAAGGTGTAAAGCATGCAGTTTTCACCATTAAATATGTTGGCTGTAGTTTTTTGTTTTTTTTTTTTTTTTTTGAGAGAGTCTCACCCTGTTACCCAGGCTGGAGTGCAATAGCACAATCTCAGCTCACTGTAACCTCTGCCTCCCAGATTCAAGTGATTCTCCTGCCTCAACCTCCCAAGTAGCTGGGACTACAGGCATGTACCACCACGCCTGGCTAATTCTTGTATTTTTAGTAAAGGCAGGATTTCACCAAGTGAAAGGAACTCCTGAGCTCAGGTGATCTGCCTATCTCGGCCTCCCAAAGTGCTGAGGTTATAGGCGTGAGCCACCATGCCCAGCCAGCTGTAGACTTTTTGTAAATATTCTTTATCAAATTGAAGAAGTCCTTCTCTATTCCTATTATTCTGAGCATTTTTATCACAAATGGGTGCTAAATTTTGTCAAATGCTCTTTCTCCATCAATATACTTATGTGGCCAGATGCAGTGGCTCACACCTGTAATCCCTGCACTTTGTGAGGCCAAAGTGGGCTGATCACTTGAGGTCAGGAGTTTAAGACCAGCCTGGCCAACATGGGGAAACTCCGTCTCTACTAAAAATACAAATATTAGCCAGGCATGGTGTCATGCGCCTGTAGTCCCAGCTACTTGAGAGGCTGAGGCAGGAGAATCACCGGAACCCGGGAGGCAGAGATTGCAGTGAGCCAAGATCATGCCACTGCACTCCAGCCTGGGTGACAGAGCGTGACCCTGTCTCAAAAAAAAGGAAAAAAAAATGTGTCTGTGTGTGTATGTGTGTGTGTGAGATTGCCAGGCACAGTGGTTCACACCTGTAATCACAGCACTTTGGGAGGCCGAGGTGGGTGGATCACAAGGTCAGGAGTTCGAGACCAGCCTTACCAACATGGTGAAACCCCGTCTCTACTAAAAATATAAAAATTAGCCAGGGCGTGGTGGTGCACGCCTGTAATCCCAGCTACTCAGGAGGCTGACGCAAGAGAATCACTTGAACCCAGGAGATGGAGGTTGCAGTGAGCCTAGATCGCACCACTGTACTCCAGGCTGGGCAACAGAGCGAGACTCCATCTCAAAAAAAAAAAAAAAAAAAAAAAAAAAAAAAATTATGTGATTTTTCTTCTTTAGGATGTTAACATAATAGATTATATTTGATTAATTTGAAATATTGAACTAGCCTTGCATCTCTGGAATAAATCTCATTTGGTCATGGCATGTAATTATTTTCATAAATTGCCTAATTCTGTTTGCTAATATTTTGTTAAGAAATTTTGCATCTGTATTCATGGGGGATGTTGGTCTGTGGTTTTCTTTGGGTATTGTCTTTGATTTTGGTGTGAGGTGTGAGAAGTGTTTCCTCTTCTATTTTCTGACAGAAATTGCATAAAATTAGTGTTACTTCTTTAAATGTTTGGTAAAATTTCCCAGTGAAGTTAGCCAGACTTAGAAATTTCCTTATAAGAAGTTTTTAATATAATTTTGGTTTTAAAATTATGACTCAGTTGCTTTAATAATTAAAGGGCCAGGAGCAGTGGCTCATGCCTGTAATCCCAGCACTTTGGGAGGCCGAGGCAGGAGTATCATGAGGTCAGGAGTTCAAGACCAGCCTGGCCAACATGGTGAAACCCCATCTCTACTAAAAATACAAAAATTAGCCAGATGTGGTGGCAAGCGCCTATAATCCCAGTTACTTGGGAGGCTGAGTCAGAGACTTACTTGAACCCAGGAGGTGGAGGTTGCAGTGGGCCGAGATCACACCACTGCACTCCAGCCTGGGTGACAGAGCGAGACTCCCTCTCAAAAAATGAATAAATAAATAAATACAATTTTAAAATAAATAAATAAAAACAAAATAAATAATAATTATTATTATAGGGGTATTCAAATTATCTGAACTGTGATAGTTGTGTTTTTGAGAAATGATCATTTCATCTAAGTTGTAAAATTTGTGTGTGTGGAGTTCTGCCTTGTATTCTCTATTTATCCTACTCATTTTTAAATACACTGATCTATTTAATTTTTGTTCCCAGATGGAAAAGCGCTTTATTGTTTTCATTACAGTAAAAAATAGAACATACCCATAGTAAAAAAAAATAATAATAATAATAATAATAATAATAATATTAATATAGAATATTTCCCAGGACAGGAAGTAAATTTAACCAAAGATGTTAACATTCTAGTGAAGAACCTTTCAGACATCCATCTTATCCACCCACACAAATACATGAATGTGTATATGGATACATATAAATAGGATCATATTATACGTGCTCATCTGTAACTATTCCTTTCATTCAACAAATCTATGTCAGCATAGATGTATACCATCATTTATGATGACCACAAGCTATTCCATTGTGTGAATATATTATAATTTACTTAACCCTATCTGATGTTGATTGTCAAAAGGCTAAGTTGTTTCTAGTCTTTTATATAAACAACACTGTGGGTGAATATCCTTGTTCATTTATCTACAGATGTGTAGCTAACTCTTTAGAATTATTTCCTAAAAGAAGAATTACTGATACAGTCATTGAAAATTCTGATCCATGTTACATAGATATATTATGTAGGAAAAAGAAGAAGAAGAAAAGAAGAAGGGGAAGAGGGGAGGATGAGGAGATGAAGGAGAAGAAGAAGAGGAGGAGAAAGAGGAAGAAGGAGGAGGAGGAGAAGGAGAAATTCTGATACATACAAACTACATTGCACAAAAATATATTACTCTATCATCACCTTGCAAACACTGTACTTTTTTTTCCCCTCCTTGCCAAAATAATTTGTGAAAAAAATCAGGTTTTTTTGGTAGTACTGTAGTTGTTTTGCTTTTCTTTGAGTACTTATGACATTGATGTATTTATGGGGGGTTTTTGTTTTCTTTTGTCTTGTAATTTGTGTTTCCTCTTCAAACACTACCTAGAAGCAGTAGGTTTCATTAGGCACTCTAGAACGGATGTCCCCAACTCCCAGGCTGCAGACCCATATAGTCTGTGGCCTGTCAGGAAGCAGGTGGCAGGAGATGAGCATGGGTGACTAAGCATTACCACGTGATCTCTGCCTCCTGTCAGGTCAGTGGCAGCATTAGATTCTCATAGGAGCACAAACTCTATTGTGAACTGCACGTGCAAGTGATCTAGGTTGCATACTCCTTACGAGAATCTAATGCCTGATGATCTGAGTTGGAACAGTCTCATCCCCAAACCATTCCCCTACCCCGTCCATAGAAAAAAATGTCTTCCATTAAATCAGTCCCTGGTGCCAAAAAGATTGGGGATCACTGCCACAGAGGGTTGATTTAAGAAGCCCTCTTGGCCAGGCACAGTGGCTCACGCCTGTAATTCTAGCACTTTGAGAGGCTGAGGAGGGTGGATCATGAGGTCAGGAGTTCAAGACTAGCCTGGCCAATATAGTGAAACTCTATCTCTACTAAAAACACAAAAATTAGCCAGGCATGGTGGTGCGCACCTGTAGTACCAGCTACTCGGCAGGCTGAGGCAGGAGAATTGCTTGAACCTGGGAGGCGGAGGTTGCATTGAGCTGAGGTCACGCCACTGCATTTCAGCCTGGACAACAGAGCGAGACTTCATCCCCAAAAAAAAAGAAAGAAACCCTCTTAAAGAAACCCTTTTATTGGAAGAGAAGATCCAGCCTTAATACCTTTTCCAAAAACCACGGCAGCTTAAGCAGTTTCATGTTTTTCTAATTTTTTTGTTTGTTTGTTTTTGTAGAGACAAGGTCTCACTATGTTGCCCAGGCTGGTCTTGAACTCCTGGGCTGAAGTGATCCTCCTGCTTTGGCCTCCCAAAGCACTAGGATTACAGGCATGAGCCACCAAGCCCAGCCTTCATGTTTTCTAATTTTACTGAAAAGCATTCTTATATCCTCGATACAAAAGAATAAAATAAAAACCTAGTTGGGGATGGACAGGTGATGATGATCGCATGACAGTGTGAATATATTTCATGTCACTGAAGTGTACACTTAAAAGTTGTTAAAAAGGTAAATTTTATGTTACATATATTTTACCATAGTTTTTTTTTTAACCCAGTTGGAGAAGATAGATATAGATATAGATATTTTTGCATACAGACAAGAACTTTGACTTCATTAGTTTATGACAGAAGAATTGACTCTCAGTCTACTCTCCTTAAAAGAAAAAGAAATGAGATTAAAGGAAGTATGGCTAATATTCCACTTTCATGTTCCATATGCTAAGAAATATGAGTTTCTTAAAAATTTAAATCTATCCTTGTTTTATTTTGAGATGTATAAAATAATAAATTATATCATCAATAAACTTAATAGTAAATAAAGGGTACTTTACAGAAACATACATAAATGATATCCTCATTTTAAATACTTTGCTTATATGCCACAAATTTACTTCCAAGAATAACAATATGTAAGTTCATTTATATATCAAACTATGTTTGAGACAAAATAATTTATCAAATCTTCTGGGATGATGGCTTTTTTTTTTTTGGAGACGGAGTTTTACTCTTTGTTGCCCAGGTTGTAGTGCAATGGCGAGATCTCAGCTCACTGTAACCTCCGTCTCCCAGGTTCAAGTGATTCTCCTGCCTCAGCATCCCGAGTATCTGGGATTACAGGCATGCACCACCATGCCCGGCTAATTTTGTATTTTTAGTACAGACAGGGTTTCTCTGTTGGGGGCCGCACCGGGGGTGGTGGAGAATGAAAGAACACACACAAAGACAAAGACACACAGAGAACATGGCGGCCGCACTCAGAGCCTCCGCCTCACTTTATTTATACTCCATAAACCTCAGGTCAGCAGAAAGAATGCAATGCAAAACAAACTTTCTTTTCCCACATGTAACCTTCTACTCAGTACCTTGTTTCTATATTCTTTCTTATCTACCCGCCTTCTTGGCGCCTACGGGAGTTCATTAAAAGTTCAGTTGGAGATACTGTCCTTGAGCCCTATCTATTCTCAGCATACTGTTTTCAAAGGCCCCTGCATTTCCCCCCTTTTAATTTTGTTTTGCCTCAATCCTAAAAAGGTAGCCCATATTTGTTCCTGTGTTTTCTTTTGTTTTTGGTGGCGACGGAGGGAGCATCGAATCACCAAAAGAAGTAGACACAAACCAAGTGCCCAAAGCAATATACTTCCAGAGATTGTAGAAATCCATGTTTTTATCTGAGTCCATGTGTTAAAGGCAGCAAGGCGCTGCCCCAGCTCCTGCAAGGTTACAGTTCCAGACAGTACATGTAATTGTTGTTGAAATGCTTTGGAAATGTTCTGAGTGAGCTCTTGAATGTCCAAACTAATATTTTTATGGCCAATTAATAATTTTCGGATTACAGTCCAATTTTGAGAGATGTTAAAAGGCACAGGCATTACACAAAATTGAGTGGAATTCCAATCACATTGTAATGTTACCCGAGTACTGAGTACAGTGAGCTGATCTCCAAGCCATGTCAACGCTTGTTCCATGTTGTCCAATCTTTCAGCAAGTTGAGAATCAATGTTTTATTGTTGAAGCCATAACCGGTGAGATTGTTTATGCCATTGCTGCACAAATTTAGTATTTTGTATGCTTTGATGAAGAGCGAGTCCTGCTACAGCCGCAGTGGAGGCAATGGCAACAAGACTCATCACCGAGGCAATTATAAGTCCAAGGGCACGGAGGGTTCGCTGAAGAGAAGTCCAAATATAAGTTTTAAGAGGTGATGCCCCCCACGGTCGCGTAAGATTAACAGGTAGCCAAATTTCCTTACGAGTCCTGAGGATATAAATATCCCCAGCAAAGTTGTGCCACCAAGAATGATTGAGGCAAGACAAAAATGTACACGTATTTGTATAATTAACAATTCCCGTATTATTATCCCATATCAAATTCCCTGCTAATAATAGGTAGGGCTTATGGACACAAGCAATAATATATCGAGAGATATTTCGATATAACTGAATATGAAAGGAATTAGTTGGGTTAGAAAGATTAAGAGACATATTCCCCACAAAAGTGTTAATGGCATCGCCTGCAGCTAACAACTTCCAAAGATGACTCTGTACTTAGGCCTCCTTCACACCATACCAAGGTTTTATTATTGTTAGTAACAATACTTTTATTTACCCGGTGCCATTTTAAAGGTATGTGACTAAATTTTATTTGAAAATCACCGTGCACACTTTAATCAGTTATTTGTATCCCATTGTATTCTAATAAAATCCGGGTTTTATTTCCCCGACATAGTTGTTACTCCAGCACCTCAATATTAGGAGAAACCTTTGGAATAGGACAAAAAGGTAAAGAACTAGGAATAGTTTCATTACTATATACAGTATGATTATAATAACAGTATTAGCAGCCACATAACTATGATTATAGCGAACAACCCAGGCTTCATACGATTTTCGGAGACAATGAGAACTATTTCCCATGCATATTGGAAGTTCTTCCACTCCAAATTGGTATGTGTTGTTTATAATTTCCGTTTCCCATTCTATATTGTCCTTGTCTATATAGGGGGACGGCATTCAAGTAGTGTTATTGGTGAAAACCTTAATTTCCGCCTCTCCCCAGGCGACTCCCTGATACAAGGGTGGAAAGGGAATATAAGTGCAATATTCATACAAAGCCTCACTAAGGGAAATAAGTTCCCCACCGAGGCACATCCAACAAAGGAAGAAATGTATGCTGAATCCAGTTTTCTTTTCAACAGGGTTTCAATCATCTTGTAGGAAACCACTCAGGTCCGCTCCCTGTAAGGACAAGAGCATAGCCCCATTTCTGTTTTAGAACTTGCCCTTGAACATACTTACCTTCTTTATTAGGATACCAAATCTTTAAATTGTCAGCGGGGACTATCACCGAGAGAGGTGAGGAAAGATGAGTTACGACAGCGGAGTCTTGCAATTGTCTCCATTGATTCAAAAAATAATTAAAGTAAAAAGAACCTTCAAAATCAAAAAAATTAAGGTAGAAAGGTTAACCTTCAAAAAAATGTGGTTTTTTGGGGGGGCTCATTTCCCCCTTTTTGTTTTAATAGTTGAGTTTTTAAAGTTAAATTTGCGCGCTCGATGATGGCTTGACCTTGACTGTTGCCCGGGATCCCGGTGATATGTCGAATATTGTATTGCTGTAAGAAAACTTGTAATTTATGAAAGACATAGGCAGGGGCATTATCAGTTTTAAGTATAAAAGGAATGCCCATAATGGCAAAACAAGCTAAGAGATGTGTAATAACAGAATTAGCTTTCTCAGATGGCAACGGAGTGGCCCATTGAAAATGAGAAAAAGTATTAATGGTATGATGAACATACTTTAATCGTCCAAAAGAAGGAATATGTATAACATCCATTTGTCAAATTTGATTAACTTGAGTACCTCTCAGGTTAACTCCAGGATGGAAGGATGGAATGCTCAAAGGAGTACAGAAAGGACAAGCTCGAATAAGAGAACAAGCTTATTTATGAGTTAAATGAAACCGTCGTTGAAGGCCAGAACTATTAGTGTGATGTAGAGCATGTTCTTGTTCTGTAGCCTGCAAGTGGCCAATTAGAAGTGAATCAATCTGAGTATTTCCATGAACTAATGGTCCAGGCAGTTGAGAATGAGAACGAAGATGAGTGATGAATAAAGGAGCTCGACGTTGGCTCAAAGTAGAAAATAACAAGGAAAAGAGTTTTTGAAGAGAAGAAGTAGCACAAAGAGGTAAAGTGGCCTGAGAAATATAAGAAGTAACATAAACGGCATATTGAGAATCACTAACAATATTTCAACCAGTAGTAGGGAAATTAAGTAAGACCATGAGAATAGTAAACAATTTTCCCTATTGCACCGAGGGATAAGGATAAACTGTAACTCAAGATTGATGAAGCTTTTTGCCAAGAATCAGAAGTTGCAAGAAGATAAATGATCTGACTATGAGTGAATTGAGAGATAATTAAGGAAGGATCTCCTCCCCAAAGTTGTCGACAGTGATGCCGTCCTTTGATGATCAGTTCAGCTAAACGATCGATATAAGTAGCCAAGTATTTAGATGTTTTATTGGACAAAAAGATCCATTTTAGTGGCTGATTGGTCTGAAGAATCATTTCTGTAGGAGAATGTAAAGTATGAAATAAACAAAGGGAAAGGGGAACATCGGGAAGGATATAATGTAAATGAGCCTTTTGAAGTTGCTCTTCCACAAGCTGGAGTTCCTGTAAAGTCAAAGGAGTTAAATGACGTGAGCTGTCCAAGTGACTGTCTCCTAGAATAGAAAAAAGATGTTGTAACTGAATAAAGAAAAAACAATTTTTGAGATCTATGACCATTAATTTTTAACTTTGTGGGATAAGGGCAGGATTAGGAAGACCAGGCTGTAAACTTTCCCTAGGTTTAATGTAAACATTTATAGTTTTAAGACAAGACAAAGACGGGAATTCCATGCAGAAATACGTGGCTTTATATTCCTCTCGGCCATTTGTTTTTTGACTTACTCTTTTAGAATCCTAAGTATTTCTTTAAATAATGGTCACTGTTTCACATAAATAGGAGTGGTGGCTATGAGTTTAAAGGATTGTAGCCCATTTTGAACATCGTATTTTTGGCAGCTGAGGAAATATGAGGAATGTTTTAAAAAGCAGCAAATTGTTGTGAAAGATCTTGTTCCCAAAAATTAATATTGATAGGAACAATATAAAAATAAAAAAAACACTTGACCTTGTTAACCTTTAGGACCGACACAGGTTAAAGGTTCTACGTCTTGATAAACCACAGAAGCAGCACCCAAGCCAGTGAGTATAACTGCAACTTGTCTTTTTTTCTATTGTATAGGCCTCTAATTTAAACAAATAATAGACATATTTACCACCGTATCAATTAACCCTTTAAAAACTATTTCATTAATGTGCAAAGAACATAAGGGCTTTTGGTTAGAAACTAAAGTTTCCCAAAAAACAGTTTTTTCTGTGCTACCAAACCTTCCCTATTGAGAATACATTCCCCTGCCTCTAGGCAAATAAATTGTGAGACTTAAACCATAATAAGACTTTTATTAGTAACATTATGTCCTTTTGGCAAAGGGCCACACTCTCTAACAGCTAATTTATATACTCCTCTATTAGGAGACAAAGTATAAGGCTGAGTAATAACTAAGTTAGCAGTGGCGCTCTGTTTAGTTGCCACATAAAGCTGAGAAACTGGGGTAAGGTGTGGGATCCTTAAGGAGGACTTGAATTTATTCCTTGATGTTGTAGGCCATTGTTCACTGGGTATTGTATGTAGATTTAGTCAATAACAAATATTTGTAAACAAATAAGGTGATTACAGGTACAGAAATTCAGTTTATAGTTTACTATTCAATAGAGTATCTGCTTTGTAAAAAATGGTGGACCACAAAATACTCAACGGATTTTGGTTTTCAAAACACAATGATGCTATCCAAGGCTAAATGGATACTTGAAGTTGGGATTGGATCTGGTGCTGAGATACAATTTTTACTTAGTTATTGATTTTTTTTTCCTCCGATTATTCCAAGGAGGGTGACTACCATTTTTGTACTTTATAGAGTAGTTTAGAGGAAAGGGTTAAGCATGTAAGCTCTGGGGACAGAAAGTCATATTTTCAAAATATAATAGCTATATGACCTTGGATACCTTTATAAAACTGTCTTAACTCTGTTTTCCTGTCTACAAAATGGTAATAATTATAAAATTTGTCAGTCTTAAAGGGATGTTGGAAGAACTAAATGCAAGTGAAAATTTTTTCACAGTAGTAGACACATAGTAAGTACTCAGTATACTATGGCTATTATTACTGTTATTATTGTTAATATTACATCTATTAATTTTAGCTCTTTAATGTAACAAGTGTAGAACCATAATCTCACATCCTTCAGAGTCATGTTGATCTTGTATTTTTTGGTCCTTGGACTAGTTTAGTGATTTATTACAAGAAACCTAGTTAGTTTGTGTATTTTTTTCCTTTCTTATATTTTTTATTTGTAAAGACTGATAAACCAACTACACTTTCAGACCTGGTGACATAAATTGTTGGGGCCCCTCCAACACTAACACAAGTTTTAATATATTTATCTAAATTGGCCCCATTGGCCTTTAATGATTTTAACAATTTTTGACAGTCAGCATAAGCATTTTTAAAAGACAACGTTTGTAACAAAATTTTTGAAGCAAGGTCAGCACCCACAATTTTCAAGACAGTATCCTGAAGACGGGCTACGAAATCTGAATATTGTTCATTTGTGCCCTGTAAAATCTTCACAGAGGAAAGGGAAGATTTTCCTGTTATCTCTACCTTATTTTAGGCCCTTAAAAACAAAGTCTTGATTTAAGTAAGGGCAACATCTTCTAGACCAGCCTGAGCATTAAAAGTAGCATATTGGCCCGTGCCTGTGAGTTGTTCCTCAGTGGCTCCTGGGGGATTACACATAACATTTTTTCTAGCCTGTACATGCGCCTTGTTCATTTACCAGCTGTGCAATTGTAACCACTGAGAACGATCAAGAAAAGCCTTCCCTAAAGTCTTCCAGTCTATAGAAATTATTAAATTTTCTGATGAAAAAATATCAAGAAGACCAAGGATAGGGGTTCATAGTTAGAAATGGTAGCTTTCATTTCTTTTTAAAAATTTAATTTGTAAGGCATTAAATTGGACATTATTGCCACCATTTGAAAACTAAGCATTAGGAGCAAAAGAAGCACAAATAATTGGAAACAGATCCAGCTCTTTAAAATTTTTTATTTTTTTTTTTTTTTACGAGACATTTTTTTAATTTACAAAATGATACATGTTAACTCTAAGCTGGAAAACACGGATCACTAAGTGATTTTGTGCGAAGCAAACAACAAAATCATTAACACAGAAGTTATACCAAAAATGCAAAGGAGCCTTCCCACCTTTGCACAAAACAAAAGCCCAAAAGTTGTTAGGCTGAGACATTTCAAAGTAAATTATTTTATGACCTCAAGAAAAAGATCATATCAAAGCTATTCTATCAGTTCCAGGAAAGTTTCCAAAATGTTTAATCAAGTCAGTATAAAAAGGATACCAAAATTTAGGAGAAAGCGCGTAATAAAATAAAATGCTGTAAAACACAGTTCATCCTCAGTTATATCAGTGAAATATCCTAAATTAAAGACTTGCCGATAGAATGCAGCAAAAACAGAGACAGAGCAAGAAAGGACGCCGAGCAGGAGCCCGAGGTTCATGGTAAGAAAACAAGTGGCTGAGCAGCTGGAGAGAAAGCAGCCCGGGGGATTCGGCCACGTGAAGTGCGGTCGACCCTGTGGCAGGGACCCGCCAGGCTGCCCGCCCCTCAGCGCCTCAGTCCCTCAGCTCCCTCAGCCATCTCAGCCTGTTGGGGGCACTGAGAAAACTTTGCCAAACAAGGGTAAAGATAAGGAAGCCCGGGGGTTGGAGGCACTGGAAAATTCTCTTTTAACAGGGCAGAAGGAAAAGAAACAGGGAAAGCTCACAAAGGTGAATTAGAAGAATGTATTTGTAATATTTGTTGAAGCATTTCCATAATACACTGCATGTCAGAATTTCCCTTAGAAGAAGGAAGAGCTGGCTTTTTCTCTTCTCCCCCTTTTGCTACCCTGGCACAAATGGGCTCCATTTCAGATTTATTTTATTTTATTTTATTTTTCCAAATCCTCAGATACCTTTCCTCCTGTGGCTACATTACCACACTCTGAATCAGTCTCAAGTAACTCTAATGTCTGAGTGATAGAGTTACACAAGGTCCACAATTTTAGAGGCATAATATCCCCTAACTGGAGAGCTCTAAGCAAAGCTTTTACTACCTGTAACCATTTTTTCCGATTCAGCTGCACTTTAGTCTGATACTGAAACCAGTAACAATGTTATTCAACATGGGCAAACAATCGCTTCAAAGTCTTTTTCTTTCACTTCTACTCCCATAGACAGCAACAGTCCTTGAAACAGCCATAAATATTCTGAGGCCAGAGAGATGGAATTCCCATAATGAAAGCTTAAGAAGGTTCCCCTTAACAATATCTGAGCCTTACCTGCTCCTAGGGGGTTCCCCTTCTTGTTCTCCCCTACTCACCCGTGCTGACCCTGCTCGCTGCGCCACTTGTTGGGGGCCGCACCGGGGGTGGTGGAGAATGAAAGAACACACACAAAGACAAAGACACACAGAGAACATGGCGGCCGCACTCAGAGCCTCCGCCTCACTTTATTTATACTCCATAAACCTCAGGTCAGCAGAAAGAATGCAATGCAAAACAAACTTTCTTTTCCCACATGTAACCTTCTACTCAGTACCTTGTTTCTATATTCTTTCTTATCTACCCGCCTTCTTGGCGCCTACGGGAGTTCATTAAAAGTTCAGTTGGAGATACTGTCCTTGAGCCCTATCTATTCTCAGCATACTGTTTTCAAAGGCCCCTGCATTTCTCCATGTTGGTTAGACTGGTATCGAACTCCCAGCCTCAGGTGATCTGCCCGCCTCGGCCTCGCAAGTGCTGGGATTGATGGCTTTTAAAGTTCCTTTTATCCTTCGGTTCTAGCTCAAAAGGCTTAGAGGTCCTCTTCCTGCCACTTGCCGACGTTTCTGTTAACGTTATTCAGTAATTTGCTCACATTTCATTATTGACTATCATTTTCATTAACGTCCACTAATATTTCTTCAGCTCCTGTTAGAGACTGACTACATGGCTTGGTGACACAGGTCCTGTGGTCAGCTCATGGAGTTATTACATGCAACTAAAACCTTTCAATAGTCTAGGGAACCACAGTCGAATTGTGGAAAAGTCTGGAAAAGGACCTAAGAGAAGACCTTGTCTTTGCTTTGGGGGCTCTGATGCCCAAGTTCTCTTGTGGCACCTCTGCTCTCTTCGCACATACACAGAACCTTCCTTACAGTGCTGGGACCCAGGAAGAAAGGATTCTTAGGGGTATGGAAAGGGGGTTGGAGGTGGAGAGTCTTCTGCTCCTGCTATTTGCCTGGTACCCACGGTCTTCAGGTAAGAGGTGGCTGAGGAGATAGCAGAGTCCAATTCCATTCTGACCACCTCCCCTTACAACCCATTTTCCACCCACATGCCAAATGTTTTATGTTTCATATTTTATGTTTCTTGATTTGCTTTATATTTAAAAACATAAATCAGGTGTAGTCATTCCTGTGTGGCTCACTCTCCAATGGCTTTCCATTGCTTTTAGCATGAAATCCAAACTCCTATGACAGTTATGACCTGGCTCCTGCCACACTGACTCCCCTTTCTGTCCTTCAATGTCACCAAATGCTTACCCAGCTCCAGCTCTTCCTAAAGGTAGGCACATTCTCACCCGCCAGTTCCAATTCAAATATCACTCGCTCTCTATCACATTGTCTTATTTACTTCCTTCACAGCACTGACCACACTCTATATTTATCATGTTTATTTTTTTGGGTTATTGTCTGTCTCTCCTCCCTCAATTAGAATGTGAGTTCCATGCAGGCACCCTAGTCTGTCTTGTGTATTGCATCCCCAGCATCTAGCACTGTGCCTGGAATATGCTAAGTGTGCAACATGGGTGTTTGTGGAATGATCCCTATACTCTCCACCCCAAATCAGTATAATTGTCCATAAAACTGGGCTCCCCAATACATACCATCTTGTGGAAAAACCAGTACCTTGCAATCCTAGAATTTATAATCTAAGGTTCATTTTTAAAGAAAAAGACAAATAGTCAATGTGCTAGAAGAGTGTCTCTGTCCCACCTCCAAAACAAATAAAATGAAGATGAATTTACCATTTTGAAAGGAAAACACACAGTGGCCTATACCTGCATCTTCCAGGTGTGGAAAAGATGAGGTATTTGCTGAACTTCTATGTAGGCTGTATCCTCCGGAAGATGTAACTGGAATGTAGAGATGTAAAGCATAAACCTCTTTTGAGTTGTACTGAAAGGGATGTGGTTTGAATGGAGTCTAGGAAAATGCACACGAGAAGGAAGAATCCACCAGTGTGTATCAAACACTGTATACTCTAGGGGAAAGAATATCTATTTTTAAACAGCCTTCTTTAAACATAATTATTCCCAAATGCCAAAAAGAAATCCTTTCATAGCGAGCACACCAACAGAAACTGTGACACGCCCAGCTGGCTCCCGTACAGTCCCGTCCTGCTCTCCCTTCTGTCCTGCTGACCCAGGCACTACAGCCCGTGGTAGCTTCTCCCCAGGCGCTCTAGGCAAGCTCCTTCCAAGGAGTTACCCAAGAGGTGGGGTGCTGGAAGTGAGGATGTCTTTTCTCCTCTTGTTTGAATGATTGAATGTCTTAAAGTGAGACTGTACTCATCTATTATTTAGATCAACTTTTTAAAATAATAAAAAGAGAACATAATTTTACTTGAAAAACAAACCTTTAGCTTTCCTTCTCAGAATGAGACTCTCTGTCTTCCCGGTTGACAATCACTTGAAAAACAATTTGGTAAGTTGTTTTTTTTTTCTTTATATATATATATTGTGGACAGGTTCTTGCTCTGTCGCCCAGAATGGAGTGCAGTGGCACGATCTCTCCTCACTGCAACCTCTGCCTCCCAGGTTCAAGTGATTCTCCTGCCTCAGCTTCCCAGATAGCTGGAATTACAAGCAGGCACCTTCTTCCCCGGCTAATTTTTGTATTTTTAGTAGAGGTGGGGTTTCGCCACATTGGTCAGGCTTGTCTCAAACTCCTGACCTCAAGTGATCCTCCCACCTCAGCCTCCCAAAGTGCTGGAATTACAGGCGTAAGCCACCACACCCAGCCGGGAGGGAACTTTTTATGGTGATAGAAATGTTTTCATCTGTATTGTTGTGGTGATTGCATAAGTATATATATTTGTGAAAACTCAGAGAACTGTGCACTTACAAATGGAGGCAAATTTTGAGATCACTGAATTGCAAGGTATGTCAGGTTAAGGTTGCTCATTTGGCAACTTGAAATGATCAGGAATCAAGGGTCTTCCTGGATTGCAGACATATACTCTTAAAAATTTGGCTTTGGTAGTTGGGCTTTCCCATCAAGACTTGTCATTTTCAATGTATATAGAAATAAAACTTGCCACTCTCAGGCCCTCCCCTTGCTCCCTGTTAGGGCTTCTATTTAATTGATCTGGTTGGGCAGTCCATGATCACTTCTCTAGTTAAGATCCTGCCTTACTGATGTTGAGGATCCCCTAAAGGAAGACTTTAACTGGAATCTGAGCCTTAATCTTGGAAAGGCAGCATCCTGGTGAATTGGGCCGATTGCGTCAAACAGAAATTCTTGCCTTGAGGTTTTTTGGGATTGCTGTTGTTGTTTTGTTTTGTTTGTTTTTGAGACACTTACTCTGTTGCCCAGGCTGGAGTACCGTGGTGCCATTTATGGCTCACTGTAGCCTCGACCTCTGAGACTCAGGTGATCCTCCCACCTCAGCCTCCCCAGTACCTGGGACTACAGGTGTGTGCCACCACACCCGGCTAATTATTGTATTTTTTTGTAGAAATGAGGTTTCGCCATGTTGTCCAGACTGGTCTCAAACACCTGGGCTCAAGCGATCTATCCACCTTGGCCTCCCAAAGTGCTAGGATTACAGGCATGAGTCACTGTGCCCAGTCTTAAGGTTTTTTAAATTAATGTCTGTAAATGGGGAAAGCATACCTGAAATTGAAATAGAGGATACTGGAGTAGATGTGTGGTTCAAATAAACTGGGTTACAGCGTAACAAATTGGCAGGCTTTTGTTGCCAATTTACTAGATCTGTTTTTTTGTTTGTTTGTTTGTTTGTTTTGAGACAGAGTTTCACTCTGTCACCCAGGCTGGAGTGCAATGGCGCAATCTCAGCTCACTGCAACTTCTGCCTCCTGGGTTCAAGCGATTCTCCTGCCTCAGCTTCCCAAGTAGCTGGGATTACAGGCAGCTAATTTTTTTAGTTTTAGTAGAGATGGGGTTTCACCATGTTGGTCAGGCTGGTCTTAAACTCCTGACCTCAGGTGATCTGCCTGCCTCGGCCTCCCAAAGTGCTGGGATTATAGGTGTGAGCCACTGTGCCCGGCCAGATCTGGTATTATTTTAAGAGACTCCTGAAGAAGCATTAGTTAAAAGTGTGATAGTAGAAAGACAGACATTTAATATTCTATGTGCTGCTTAGCTATTCCTGTTAGTTTCACTCGATTTCAGCCTGTACATTAGCTCCCAAGGACGTCTGTGAGCAGATGAGTGGCGTCTTCGTGACAGTGATCCTTGGAGTGTGAGACCTGCAGTGCTGGGCCACGATCATGGAGGCTGCCTGTTAAAATGCAGGTTCCTGGGCTCTACCGAAAACCTCTCTCACCTCAATGAGATGGACCAGGGACTCCATCTTGGATGATATCCCCAGTGATGTTCATGTGCTCCCGGTTTTGGGAATCACTGTTGCTTCCCTTTGGAGATAACTGCTGAAGATGGGAGGACGGAGCTCTTCAGGTGACAGCAAAACACTGCTAAGGCTGAAGGGCCGAGATCCTGCCTTACAGACAAGGCAGTGGCTAGCAGAGCTTCCAAAGCGCCAAACCAGGAGTTCAGGTCGTGTCGTCTTTGCAAGGTGGCCAGCTGGAAGAGGACCCAGTGGTGCTCTTGAAAATTGTGAGTCCTTTGTAGAAGACGCTGTGGCCTCGTACTCATGGAACCCATTTACGCATTTCCCTCTGGGAAAGCTGCATCACAAGGTTTCCTCCTGGCTTCCTAAAGTAAAACTTTCAGAGCTTTTTGCCCACAGCAGGGAACTGACACTCCATGGTTACTAAGAAACTTTCGAACATCTGAGAGGGCAGGTCATCTTGAACTTGGTGATCAAGAGCCCAGGCAATCATCGTGGCAATAATCCCAGCCAGCCCTGCCCTGCAGAATTCACAGGAAGCCCAGCTTCTCCTCCCTTACAACTTCCCAGGACCACTTTGGATCCCTAACGGACGAGTCCTCACATGACTCCATAGAGGTGACTTCGATGGCTCAAATGGCTATCGGAAGAATCTGTACCGGAGCTAGGCAACCTTTGGGGAACCACCAGATGAAACTGTGGATGTAACTCACTGTTAGGGCCATTCAGCAAGATCTATTAAGAAAGTGATGCCAGACATGGTGGCTCACACCTGTAATCCTCACACTTTGGGAGGCTGAGGTGGGTGAACCATTTGAGGTTAGGAGTACAAAAATTAACCCGATGGTAGTGGCTCACGCCGGTAATTCCAGCTACTCCAGAGGCTGAGGCAAGATCATTGCTTGAGCCTTGAGGATGAGGTGGAGACGGAGCAGCAGGGAGATGGGGTGAAATTTTTTAAAAAATTGGCCGGGCACAGTGGCTCATACCTGTAATCCCAGCTCTTTGGGGGGCCAAGGTAGGAGGATCACTGGAGGCCAGGAGTTGGAAACTAGGCTGGGCAACATAGGGAGATCCCCATCTTTACAAAAAATAACAATAATCATAAAATTAGCCAGGTATGGTGGCATGTGCCCATAGTCCTAGTGGCTCAGAAGGCTGAGGCAGGAGAATCACTTGAACCCAGGGGCTCGAAGCTGCAGTGAGCCATGATCATGCCACCAAACTCCAGCCTGAGTGAAAAAGAGAGACCCTCTCTCTTAAGGAAAAAACAAAGTAATATGGCAGGAGATGCTTTGAAGCTACACAATAAATACACATTTTACTCCAAGAATTAGGCATATTAAAAATGAACATAGATATGTCATGATGTAGAAGGCCAAAATTGCACCAATTTGGCTGGGCACACTGGCTCATGCCTGTAATCCCAGCATTTTGGGAGGCTGAGGTGGGTGGATCATTTGAGGTCATGAGTTTGAGACCAGCCTGGCCAATACGGTGAAACCCCGCCTCTACTAAAAATACAAAAATTAGCCAGCCATGGTGGTGGGTGCCGGTAGTCCCAGCTACACAGGAGGCTGAGGCAGGAGATTCGCTTGAACTCGGGAGGCAGACGTTGTAGTGAGCCGAGATCACGCCACTGCACTCCAGCCTGGGCTGGACTCTGTCTCAAAAAAAAAAAGGAGGCTGTGCATGGTGGCTTATGCCTGTAATCCCAGCGCTTTCAGAGGCTGAGGCAGGCAGATCACCTGAGGTCAGGAGTTCGAGACCAGCCTAGGTGATTACACCATTGCACTCCAGCCTGGGTGACAGAGCGAGACTCCATGAAAAAAAAAAAAAAGTTATACTAATTTTTATGATGAAATAGGAAACTTGAAAGAAATTTTACAATGTGTCAGTTCCTGTGGACTAACCTAGCTTGAGAAGCCCCTCATGGCCTGCACTGTCTCCAGTGTATTCTCTGGCCTCATCATTTTCTGGCCTTATTATCAACTGTGGAGTTTACTGTATTTGGAACCTATAGACTTCTAAGCCGCCGAATGTATTTATTTCTGACTTAGTATTGATTTTAGAGGCTTCCAATTGATTTTTTAAAAAACATATTTTAAACAGAAATATTCTGATTTTTTTTTTTTTTTTTTTTTTGAGACGGAGTTTCACTCTTGTGGCCCAAGCTGGAGTACAATGGCACAATCTCAGCTCACTGCAACCTCTACCTCCTGGGTTCAAGCAATTTTCCTGCCTCAGCCTCCCAAGTAGCTGGGATTACGGGCACCTGACACCACGCCCGGCTAATTTTTGTATTTTTATTACAGATGGGGTTTTGCCATGTTGGCCAGGCTGGTATCGAACTTTGACCTCAGGTGATCCACCCGCCTCAGTCTCCCAAAGTGCTGGAATTACAAGCCTGAGCCACCGCGCCCGGCTCTGATGCTTTTTTTTTTTTTTCAGACGGAGTCTCTCTCTGTCACCAGGCTGGAGTTCAGTGACATGATCTCGGCTCACTGCAACCTCTGCCTCCTGGGTTCAAGTGATTCTCCTGCCTCAGCCTCCTGAGTAGTTGGGACTACAGGCACATGGCACCACGCCCAGCTAATTTTTGTAATTTTAGTAGAGATGGGGGTTTCACCATAGTGGTCAGGCCGGTTTCGAACTCCTGACCTCAGGTGATCCCCTGCTTCAGCCTCCCAAAGTGGTGGGATTACAGGCGTGAGCCACCGTGCCCAGCCCTGATGCTTTTAAAGTGTGAAAATGGTCAATGATCCCACTGGGTTGGAGCTGCTATGTAATAATATTATTACTACTACAAAATTTAATTTTCCAGTCCATTCATACAGGTTTAAGAATATTTGCTGATTTGCAAGAAAGGGTCTCAATTCCAATGTAAATAATTCTATGTGGCCCTGAAGCCACACAGTTTTAACTCACGGCTACATGTACAGCCTAGCAGTTCCTTTGATGCTAACCTTCCAGACAAAGTTCTCTGAGCTAGATCATTCAAGGGTGAACCTCTTAATTATGCAGCTTCATGTCACTGACGTGTTCCTATTACGGTGTCTGCTTGAAGGTCGTGGTTCAACTTTAAATAAAACCTTAGTAGAATTACTAGCAATTTCAGTGTTTGCTCCCTACAATTATTTTACCATCTAATGAAAACTTTAAGAACACAATTTGGAGGACTATCAAATTAGTTCCAGACATCTGATAGATGGGTATGCAAATGAGCAGATTTAGAGATATACATGAAAAACATATTTCCATTTTTTTGAGACAGAGTCTCACTCTGTCACCAGGCTGGAGTGGGCAGTGGCGCAATCTCCGCTCACTGTAACCTCTGACTTCCTGGTTCAAGCAATTCTCCTGCCTTAGCCTCCTGAGTAGCTGGGACTACAGGTGCGCGTGATCATGCCCAGCTAATTTTTGTATTTTTAGTAGAGATGGGATTTCGCCATGTTGGCCAGGATGGTCGCGATCTCTTGATCGAGTTTTGCTCTTGTTGCCCAGGCTGGAGTACACTGACGTGATCTCGGCTCACCGCAACCTCCGCCTCCTGAGTTCAAGCCATTCTCCTGCCTCAGCCTCCCAAGTAGCCAGGATTACAGTCATGCGCCACCACGCCTGGCTAATTTTTGTATTTTTAGTAAAGATGGGGTTTCTCCATGTTGGTCAGGCTGGTCTTGAACTCCTGACCTGAGGTGATCCGCCCACCTCAGCCTCCCAAAGTGCTGGGATTATAGGCATAAGCCACCGCACCCGGCTCATATTTCCTTTTTTCACAGATATGCATATGTATATGGTATCATCAAGGTATATAACATTTGATTATAATGAGATACATGATACATTGGTTATTATTTACATGGACAAGTAGGTCAGAGCCTGACTCTCTAATATCAACAAAAATCAGGGTGGTTGGTTTGCCCTAGCACTAACACAGTTTGCTAGGTGACTGAACAGCGAAAAGGAGGGGAACGGGAATCTGAAATCTTAGATACAGGGAACTTCATTTTCTGACAGCGTGGTCTCTTAATAAAACTGATGAATTTTTTTTTTTTTTTTTTTTTTTTTTTTTGAGACAGGGTCTCTGTGTGTCACCCAGGCTGGAGTACAGTGGTGTGATCCTGGCTCACTGCAACTTCTGCCTCCCGGGTTCAAGTGATTCTCCTGCCTCAGCCTCCCAGTAGCTGGGATTACAGGTGCCTGCCACCACTCCCGGCTAATTTTTGTATTTTTTGTAGAGATGGGGTTTCACCATGTTAGTCAGGCTGGTCTCAAACTCCTGACCTCAGGTGATGCATCCACCTCGGCCTCCCAAAGTGCTGGGATTACAGGAGTGAGCCACTGCGCCAGCCCTGATGATGCTTAATCCAAACAAAAAAGTAAGACTGGGGCCACCACACTTGCTACACTGGGGGACAGAATATTTAGACACTAGGTTAAAAAACTGTGAGAATGTCCTGAAAGTTAAAGAACTGTCATAGAACAGGGTCTATGATAAGTCTGTTACTAACACAGCCTGGGCTAGTTGGCCCTAACTCACCCAACCAGGATTCAGCATAGGGCAGGGAAATCACAAACTTCCTAGTCATTATTAGGTCAAGAAATGCAGATCTTGAAAAAGAATTAGAAAATGACTAGCTATAATTTGTACCTTTGATGAATGTAATTCTAAAATTTTGTTGAATTTAAGAGACTATTTTAATTTACAAGATGTTAAAATGTGAAAACAGCAAACATGAGTCTTAGAACTAACGACAGGCAGCTTGGTAGATAAGGGCTGGAATGAGGAACACATTTCTTTAACCTGGAAAGAAAAGACAAATGCATGTAAAAACATAATTACCGGCTGCCAGGGGCACAGTGGCTCATGCGTGTAATCCCAGCACTTTGAGAGGCGGAGGTGGGTGGATCACCTGAGGTCAGGAGTTTGGGACTAGCCTGGCAAACATAGTGAAACCCCGTCTCTACTAAAAATACAAAAATTAACTGGGCATGGTGGTGCACGCCTGTAATCCCAGCTACTCGGGAGGCTGAGGCAGAATAGCTTGAACCTGTGAGGTGAAGGTTGCAGTGAGCTGAGATTGCGCCACTGCACTCCAGCCTGGGTGACAGAGCAAAACTCCATCTCAAAGAAAACAAACAAACAAACCAAAAAAGGCCGGGCATGGTGGCTCACGCCTGTAATCCCAGCACTTTGGGAGGCCAAGGCCGAGGATTGCTTCAGGCCAGGAGTTCAAGACCAGTTTTGTCAATGTAGGAAGACCTCACCTCTACAAAAGAAAACTTTTTTTTTGTTTGAGACAGTCTCACTCTGTCACCCAGGCTGGAGTGCAATGGCGTGGTCTTGGCTCACTGCAACCTCTCCCTCTCGGGTTCAAGTGATTCTCCTGCCTCAGCATCAAGAGTAGTTGGGATTACAGGGGCCTGCCACCATGCCTGGCTAATTTTTGTATTTTTAGTAGAGATGGGGTTTCACCATGTTGGCCATGCTGGTCTTGAACTGCTGACCTCGTGATCTGCCCACATTGGCCTCCCAAAGTGCTGGCATTACAGGCGTGAGCCACTGCACCCGGCCAAGAAAACCATTTTTTTAAGATGACATCTCTAGTCATTAGAGAAACGCAAATCAAAAGCACAATGAGATACCACTTCACATCCACTAACTAAGATGACTATAAACAAATAGACTGATAATAACAAGTGCTGGTGAGCAGGGGAGAAATGGGAACCCCCCTACACTGTTAATAGGAATGTAAAATGGTATAGCTCTGTTGGAAAACAGTTTTTCAGAAAGCCAAACAAAAACTTCCTATATGACCCAGCAATTCCACTCCTATGTACTCCCAGGAGAAATGAAAACATATTTCTACACAAAAAATTGTATGTGGGTAGGCGCGGTGGCTCACGCTTGTAAGCCCAGCACTTTGGGAGGCTGAGGCAGGTGAATCACTTGAGGCCAGGAGTTTGAGATCAGCCTGGCCAACATGGTGAAACCCCATCTCTACGAAAAATGCAAAAATTAGTCAGGCGTAGTGGCGGGCACCTGTAGTCCCAGCTGCTCAGGAGGCTGAAGTGGGTGAATCACCTGAACCAGGGAGGTGGAGGTGGCAGTGAGCCAAGACTGCACCACCGCACGCCAGTCTGGGTGACAGAGCGAGGCTCCGGCTCAAAAAAAAAAAAAAAGTATGAAAATGCTTATGGCAGCATTTTTCATGATAGCCAAAAAATAGAAATAATTCAAATGTTCAGATGTTCATCAAATGATTAATGGATAAAGACCACATAGTGGCCGGGTGCGGTGGTTCACACCTGTAATCCCAGCACTTTGGGAGGCCGAGGTGGGCAGATCATGAGGTCAGGAGATGGAGACCACCCTGGCTAACACGGTGAAACCCCGTCTCTACTAAAAATACAAAAAATTAGCCGGGCATGGTGGCGGGCACCTGTAGTCCCAGCTACTCGGGAGGCTGAGGCAGGAGAATGGCGTAAACCCGGGAGGCGGAGCTTGCAGTGAGCCGAGATCACACCACTGCACTCCAGCCTGGGCAACAGAGCAAGATTCCGTCTAAAAAAAAAAAAAAACCATGTAGTATATTCATACATTAGAATATGATTTGATCATAAAAAGGAACAAAGTACTGATTCATGCTGCAACATGGGTGAATCTTGAAAACATTATGCTACGTGGAAGAAGGCAGACACAAAAGAGTATATATTGCATAACTCTACTTATATGAAGTCCCCATAATAGGTAAATCTAGGACAGGTGTGGTGACTCACGCCTGTCATCCCAGCACTTTGGGAGGCCGAGGCAGGTGGATCACTAGGTCAAGAGATCGAGACCATCCTGGCTAACATGGTGAAACCCCATCCCCACTAAAAATACAAAAATTAGCTGGGCATGGTGGTGCACACCTGTAGTCCCAGTTACTCAGGAGGCTGAGGCAGGATAATCACTTGAACCCAGGAGGTGGAGGTTGCAGTGAGCCGAGATCATGCCACTGAACTCTAGCCTGGTAACAGAGCGAGACCATGCCTCAAAAAAAAAAAAAAAAAAAAAAAAAAAAAGGTAAGTCTATAAGAAATAAAGAGTGGCTCCTAATGTCTATGGGGTTTCTTTTTAGGGTGACGAAAATATTTTAATACTGTCCTTATGAACTCTTCCAATACATTAAGCACTATTAATTTGTAAACTCTAAATGGGTGAGTTGTATGGTTGATAAAGTTATTAAATCACAATCCAGGGGCTGAGATTAAAAGAGAAGAGAAAACAATCCATATAGTGTCTGTTTACAATTTTCATTTTTTCTATACCCCCACCCCCCCATCCTCCTCCTTTTTTTTGAGACAAGATCTCACTCTGTTGCCCAGGCTGGAGTGCAGTAGCTGATAATAGCTCACTGCAACAAGCTGAAAATTGTAATATTAGTAGAATAACTGTACCTTTTCTGTTTATTGGCTCCTTTTCCTCAACTTATAAATATTTTGAGGTTGAAATTGCCTTTGCAAAATTACGACAATAAGAGAAATCTGACATAGTTGACTCCATCTTGCTTCAGACCTCCAAGCTGTCCTTGGTCATTTCTGTGCATAGGCCTAGCTAACCTTGGGAATAATTTAGTTTATAATTTAACTTGAAAGAAAGGATGATAACAGTCCCTCCCTAAAACTAACACCCTCCTTGCTTAGGGACCAAAAGCAGCCTTTGCAAGACTTTATTTTTGTTTTTTCTTTTTTTTTTTTAGACAGAGTCTTCCTCTGTTGCCCAGGCTGGAGTGCAGTGGCACAATCTCAGCTCACTGCAGCCTCTACCTCCTGGGTTCATACGATTCTTCTGCCTTAGCCTCCCAAGTAGCTGGGATTACAGGTGAGTACCACCACCCCCAGCTAATTTTTGTATTTTTAGTAGAGATGGGGTTTCACCATATTGGCTAGGCTGGTCTTGAACTCCTGACCTCAGGTGATCCACCCTCCTCAGCTCACAAAATGCTAGGATTACTGTTGTGAAGGCCACAAAAATAGGATTATGGGAGGGACCTGAGTGCTGCTAAAATGTAGGAGTAGTTTCTATAATCTCTTATTGCCCAGGAATCATGTGGCCAGAGATCACAAGATTTGTGACTTCCATAGATAACATCACTATTGTGGAACCTAAGATTGGTTTTTAAAGATTTTTTTCAGACTGACCCCACCTGGACTCATGACTCATGACTCAGCTGATCCTTTGGCCCTATGAGAGCTGGACTCAGTGCAGGAGGATTGTTTTCCACATCCCTATGATCTCATCCTCAACGAATCAGTAGCAGTCATTCCCTAGCCCCTGCCCAACAAATTGTCCATAAAAACCCGAACCTCTGAGCCTTCAGGGAAACTGATTTGAGTGTTAGCTTTAGTTGAGTCTCATGCGCTGGCTTTGTGTCAAGTAAACACTCTACTACAATGCTGCCCCAGTAAATTGGTTTTGTCTGTGCAGCAGGCAGGACAAACCCTTCTGACGATTATAAGGTTGCTTCAATCTTAAGAGAAAAAAAAAATTACCTAGTTCTTTCTGTCATTGTTCTTTGATTGGTATCCTTCCTTCCCACCTCATTAACCAATGCACTCTGATTTCCACCACCAGGGCCCCTACCCGCAACTATTCATACTGAGGTTAAAATGGCCTTCAGGGCTGGGCATGATGGCTCATGCCTGCAATCCCAGCACTTTGGGAGGCCGAGGTCAGAGGATCACCTGAAGTCAGGAGCTCGAGACCAGCCTGACCAACATGGAGAAACCCTGGCTCTACTAAAAATACAAAATTAGCTGGGCATGGTGGCACATGTCTGTAATCCCAGTTATTCAGGAGGCTGAGGCAGGAGAATCACTTGAATCTGGGAGGTGGAGGTTGTGGTAAACCGAGATTGCACCATTGCACTCCAGTCTGGGCAACAAGAGCGAAACTCTGTCTCAAAAAAAAAAGACTTCCGGCCAGGCATGGTAGCTCATACCTGTAATCCCAGCACTTTGAGAGACCAAGGTGGATGGATCACCTGAAGCTGGGAGTTTGAGACCAGACTGTCCAACATGGTGAAACCCTGTCTCTACTAAAAATACAAAAAAAAAATTAGCTGGGCATGGTGGCATACGCCTGTACTCTCAGCTACTCAGGAAGCTGAGGCATGAGAATTGCTTGAGCCTGAGAGACAGAGGCTGCAGTGAGCCTCTGCACTCCACCCTGGGCGACAGAGTGGGTTCTGTCTCAATAAATAAATAAATGACCAAATCCAAGGGATTCAGTCCCCATCTTGACCTCTTGGGGTAATTCATCACTGTTACATCCATCTGGAAGCTGTTTCCTTACTCCTATAAACCAAAAAGTATCTGAGACAGGTCACAATCAATCTAGTTTATTTTACCAAGGTTAAGGACATCCCAAAAGACCTAAAAACAGAATCAAAGAAATAGTCGGTGGCCTGTGCCTTTCTCCAAAGATGATTTTGAAGGCTTCAATATTTAAAGGGGAAATGTGGGCTGCAGGGAACAGAGGGAGGGTATAGTAATCCACATGTTTCAAAAGAAAAGGAGCAGGGAGGGGAATGGTCAATTATGTATTAATCTCACGCTCAGTCAATGGGCACTTTACATAAGATAAAATGAGGCTGGGTGCGGCAGCTCACTCCTGTAATCCCAGCACTTTGGGAGGCCGAGGTGGGCGGATCACCTGAGGTCAGGAGTTCGAGACCAGCCTGACCCACATGGAGAAACCCTGTCTCTACTAAAAATACAAAATTAGCCAGGTGTGGTGGCAGGTTCCTGTAATCCCAGCTACTCGGGAGGCTGAGGGAGGAGAATCACTTGAATCTGGGAGGTGGAGATTGTGGTGAACTGAGATTGCGCCATTGCACTCCAGCCTGGGTGACAGAGCAAGACTCTGTCTCAAAAAAAAAAAAAAAAAAAAAAGATAAGGCTATCTGTTCAGGAATAAAAGCAAGCCAGTTTCTTGCTTTCAGCTTAATTGTTTTCTTTTGGCAGAGTAAACTGGGGTCCCAAGTTTATTTTCCTTTCGTACTCTCAAGATACCAATCTCCCCTTGTTCTCCTCTGGCCAAGTCTCAAGTCTCTTTCCCTTTCTGCCAGCTCCTTAAAGGTACAAGTTTCATAGGATTTTCAACCCTAACGTTTTTTCTATTTCACTTAAAAGACCTTTTTCTGGGTCAACTCATTAGTCATGGCTTCAATTACTGAACTCCCAACAGAATTTGGCTCTCACCCTGCTATGAACTTTAGGGCAACGGTTTATTCTTATTTATTTATGTATTTGTCTATTTATTTATTTATTGAGACTGGTTCTGGCACTGTCACCCAAGCTGGAGTGCAATGGCATGATTGTAGCTCACTGCAGCCTGGAACTCCTGGGCTCAAAGGAGATTCTTGCCTCAGCATCCTGAGTAGCTGGGACTACAGGCGCACATCACCACACTAGGCTAATTTCTTATTTATTTATTTATTTATTTATTTATTTATTTGAGACAGGGTCTCACTTTGTTGCCCATGCTAGTGTCAAACTCCAGGCCTCAAGTAATCCTTGAGCCTCATCTCCCAAAGTGCTGGGATTACAGGCATAAGCTACCATGCCTGGCCCATAGTTTCAACTGTTTATAAAGTGACTCCACCCATATGTTCCATTGACACATCACAATTATACGTTTACATATCAACTCACTATCTTCCCCTGAGAGTAGCATCTCCACCTGTTATCCCCATTTGGTTCCATTATCCATCAGTTACCAAAGTCATCACTAGATTCCATTATCTCCTGCCTCAGCCCCAAGATTCAAAGTCACTCAACCCTATGGTTTCTGTCTCCTTCGCAGTTCTTAAATCCATCTCCTTTCCACCATCCTGCCCCAGTTTATCTATTTGGGGGGTGGCATTGAGGGAGGAAGAGGGATGTGCATCAGAACCAACTGTGTAATGTTCTTAAGGAAACATACAAGCCCAGCATGGTGGCTCACACCTGTAATCCTAATGCTTTGGGAGGTGAAGGCAGGATGATCGCTGGAGGCCAGGAGTTTGAGACCAGCCTGGGCGACACAGCAAGACCCCATCTCTACAGAAAATTTAAAAAGTCATTTGGGCATGATGGTGCATGCCTGTAGTCCCAGCCGCTTGGGAGGCTGAGGCAGGAGAATCGGTTGAGCCTATGGGTTTGAGGTTACAGTGAGCTATCATCGCACCACTGCACTCCAGCCTAGATTACAAAGTGAGGTCTCTCAAAAAATTAAATAATAAACAAACAAATAACCATTACATACCCTGCCCCATCTCCAGAGATTCTGAACCTGTATACACTCTTCCTTATCTTCACTATCCTTAACCCATTTTCAACACTGCTGGCAGAATGATCCAATGATCCTTCAAAAATGCAACCTCTCTGTTTAGCCTTTCAGTGAGTCTCTAGGATGAAAGTCCAAACTCCTCTCAAACCCGTCACCTTAGGTTCTTGCCCACAGCTTCCACCTCATCTGCTGCCACTCCCTATGGATATCCCACACTCAATCCCTATCAAATGGTAGTACTTGCTGTTCCTGGAACACGCCTTCTTTCCTCACCTTAGTGTTCTCTTCTCTGTGGATATCCTCTGTGATATCTTTCCACTTGATAGTCACTTTGTTCAAAACGCCTCTCCTGACTTCTCTAGGCAATTAGTTATTTCTGTCACAGTGTTGGAGCCAGAGCAACTCCATTTTGAATACAGGCTGAGACCTACTGGGCTGTATTGCCAGGTTAGGTATTCCTAGTCACAGGATGAGTTAGGAGGTCAGCACAAGATATAGATCATAAAGACTCAGCTAATGAAACAGGATGTGATAAAGAAACCAGCTGGCCAGGCACGGTGGCTCAGCGGACAGATCACGAGGTCAGGAGTTCGAGACCATCCTGGCCAACATGTAGAAACTCAGTCTCTACTAAAAAATATACCGACCGGGCGCGGTGGCTCACACCTGTAATCCCAGCACTTTGGGAGGCTGAGGGGGGTGGATCACAAGGTCAGGAGTTCAAGACCAGCCTGGCCAAGATGCTGAAACCCCGCTTCTACCAAAAATATAAAAAAATTAGCCAGGCGTGGTGATGGGCGCTTGTAATCCCAGCTACTCAGGAGACTGTGACAGATAATTGCTTGAACCCGTGAGGCGGAGGTTGCAGTGAGCCGAGATCTCCCCACTGCACTCCAGCTACACAGCGAGACTCCGTCTCAAAAAAGAAAGAAAAAAAAAAAAATTTAGCCGGGTGTGGTGGCATGCGCCTATAGTCCTAACTACTCGGGAGGCTGAGGCAGGAGAATCGCTGGAACCTGGGAGGCGGAGGTTGCAGTGAGTCAAGACCGTGCCATTGCACTCCAGCCTGAGTGACAAAGGGAGACTCCGTCTCAAAAGAAAAAAAAAAAAAAGAAACCAGCCAAAACCCACAACAACCAAGATGGTGATGAAGGTGACCTCTAGTTGTTTTCACTGTTTATTGTACACTAATTGTAATGCATTAGCATGATAAAAGACACTCCCACCAGTGCCATGACGGTTTACAAATGTCACAGCAACATCCTGGAGTTATCCTATGTAGTCTAAAAGGTGGACAAATCCTCAGTCCTGGGAAATCCTTGCCCCTTTCCTGGAAAATTTTCCAATAACCCTCTCCATAGTTAGCATGTAATCAAGAAATAGCCATAAAAATAGCCAACAAGGCTGGGCGCAGTGGCTCACGCCTGCAATCCCAGCACTTTGGGAGGCAGATGGATCACTTGAGATCATGAGTTTGAGACCAGCCTGGCCTACATGGCAAAACACCATCTCTACTAAACATAAAAATTAAAAAATTAACTGGGTGCGGTGGCACGCATCTGTAATCCCAGCTACTCTGTGGGCTGAGGGAGGAGAATCGCTTGAACCCGGGAGGTGGAGGTTGCAGTGAGCCGAGATCATGCCATTGCACTCCAGCCTGGGTGACAGCGAGACTTCAGCTCAATTTAAAAAAAAAAAGAAAAAGAAAAAGCCATCAGTAGCCCTCAGTGCTGCTCTGCCTATGGAGTAACCATTCTTTTATTTCTTTACTTCTCTAATAAACTTGGTTTCACTTTATGGGCTCGTCCTGAATTCTTTCTTGTGCAAGATCCAAGAACCCTCTTTTGGGGTCTGGATTGTGACCCTTTCCAGTAACATTTCCTCTTCTCTGTTCCCACAATACTTTGTCCATATAGTGATTCTGTATTTATTAGTAGATAATTACAAGTATTTTTGTTTATACAATGTCTTACCCCCTAAACTGTCAATAGATTTTGTTCAATTTATTTTTTATATGCTCTAACATAGAGCCTGGCACATAATGTATATTCAACAAGTGTTAACTGAATAAATTTTCAAGGGAATAAGTTTTAATTTCTATCTTTCTGATTGCTTAGTGTTTAATATATTATAAAAAATATTATTCAGGCTGAGCACGGTGGCTCATGCCTGTAATCCCAGCACTTTGGGAGACCGAGGCAAGGGGATCACCTGAGGTCAGGAGTTTGAGACCAGCCTGGCCAATATGACGAAACCCTGTCTCTACTAAAAAATACAAAAATTAGCCGGGCATGGTGGCACACGCCTGTAGCCAGAGCTACTTGGGAGGCTGAGGGAGGAGAATGGCTGGAACCCGGGAGGCGGAAGTTGTAGTGAGCCGTGATCATGCCACTGCACTCCAGCCTGGGCAACAGAGCAGAGCAAGACTCTGTCTCAAATAAATAAACAAATAAAAATAAAAACTATGATGCACTTTCAGGATAGCATGCTCTTTGGATCTCTTTAAGTAGTGACAGTTTATATTTGAACAGTATCTTTCATTTTTCAAAGCACTTTTCCCCAACATTTTATTACGAAAATCTCCAACTATATGGAGGAAAAATAATTGTAAGTGAACACTCCTGTCGGGACTCAGAAACTGATACCCCAAAATGTGGGGCTTTGACATGTTGAATGGAAGCCTCAAGGTCTCTCTGACCTCACTGCCCTGCACCATCTCTCCCAAAGCACACGATGAAGTTGAAGTTCCTTTATCTGGCTACGATCCAGACCCACCAAAAGGAACAATTGTTTTTTCTTCCCCTCTCTGTAAGACCAAAAATGTAACCACCCGAAAAGACCCTTTCACAAGATAATGTGCAAGTTCATCCCTGTGCCCTGATCCATTCACTTTCCCTAGTCATCCCCTCAACACAATGCCTCTGCTCCTCTCTCCCCAAGTCTGTTTGCCAGGATGGTAGACAAGCTTCTGAACCCCGTCGGGCATATGTTTCTCCCTGTGCACACGTTAATAAATGCATATGCCTTCTCTCCCATTAATCTGCCTTTTGTGAGATGATTTTTCAGCGAACTTCAGAGGGCAAAGGGAACATTTTTCCCATGGTCCCCATACCCATATATACCCACTACCTAGATTCAAAATCAACATTTTGCTATATTTGCAAAACACTTTTCATAGGTTAATTTTATTATCACCTTTAAAAAAAATTTCTTTTTACAAGTACTACTCCTTGTGGAGCAGGGCTACCCCGTAGGCAGTGTGCCCAGAGTAGCTTATTATCACCTTTTACTTCACCTAATGACTAAGGTATGATTCTATGTTTTATAGATAAGGAAACTGAAATTGAGGCTTTAATGACTTCCAAGGAGCTTGTCTGCCAGAAGTTGTAATCAACTTGTACCAGTTGATCTGTCCACACCCTCTAGGAGTTAGACACCTCTAGGTCTGAAAAATAGAATATTCCTGTGATGAAAAGTTTGCAATTCCACAATACAGGGGAATCAGCAAAATCATGGGAAAACCAACAGAATACATTTCTAACTCATGAATCATTCAGAGAAGAATCCAGTCTTGGGTTTTCCCTCCCCCTCATCCCATTTCTATTCCTGATTAGTCATCATTTCCTGCCCAGCCTATCTGAGATGTTTCTTCCACCCTTTCTTTTCCAGTAACAGTAACCTGATGCAGGTCTACAGTATCTGTTATCTCAGCTGATTTCCTTTCTGCCTTTTCATGAACCAGAGACATGTGATTTCCAATTAAAGCACAGCCCTGACCATATCCTTGCCCAGCTTACAAAATGTCAACGGCTCGAAGCTATCTACCGAGTTAAGCCTACTATAATCCCCCTCCTTCTACACTACAACCTATCCACGCATCTGTCCTCCTACTCCTTAGCTTCCATCTTACATGAATGACTAAGAGTTGTTTCCCCAAATACACCCTTATTTAATTTTTTCATTTATAACTCACCACCGCCCCCACCAAAGTTTCACGTGGGTAAATTCTAGACCTTCACGTCATAGGCCAACTCAAATGCCAATCCTTCTAATGTACCTTCTAGAAATCCCGGGCCTGTTGTCATCTCTATCGCCAATCTTTGGCATCTTGTGGCACTAATCTCAGTCTACCTTGTAGAGCTTTCTGGTCTGATTTCCCTTGCCACCTTCTGCTCCCTTTGCCTATTTTTCCTCTGAGGAAAGGGACGCTGTTTTAATCACCGTCGCCTCGCACATAGTGGGTGCTTTATTGTGCTTAATGTCGTTTAACGCAACACATCCTGCCGAGGGGGTCGGAGGCGGACGACTTTTGCTGTATCCACACAGACCCGCGCATGCACACACGGACGCCGTCTGCAACTCTGACAGACACGTGTCCCCTGGGCCACAGCCCTGGAACTGTCTCGGGATTCCCAGCCTGTGGGCGTTTCCATGCTGGCCAGCGGAAGGGGACGCTTTTTGCTTCAGAACTGCTTCAACGGATACTTCTTACTTTAGACCGCCTACGGTTTCTACCCTATAAATCAGCCTAAGCTCTGCTTCCTTTTAAAACAGGATTACGCCGGGTCGAGGAAGCCCGGTGTGGCCGCGCAGTGGCCGGGTCCTGCGGATCCCCCTCCAGCTCCCACTTGGTAGCGCCCGCTTTGTCAGCTCGCTGCGCTAGCAGAGCGCCTTGCAGCCCTCGCCAGGTCTCACAGCAGACGGTGCCGACGCAGCGCTCTGGCGCCTCCCTCTCCGGCTCTGCTGCCCGGGATTTCCCCAGGACCGGCGCCGCGCGAGAAGGAGCCTGGGAGCATCCGCCCAGACTGCCCGGACAGTCGGCTCGACTCGCTGCCCTCGGCCCCAGCCGGGCTCCGCGTTGGTGGCGGCGGCGCCCGGCATGTTTCATAGTCCGCGGCGGCTCTGCTCGGCCCTGCTGCAGAGGGACGCGCCCGGCCTGCGCCGCCTGCCCGCCCCAGGGCTGCGCCGCCCGTTGTCCCCGCCGACGTCTGCTCCCAGGCCCGCATCCCCCAGGCTGCTGGCGGCGGTCTCGGCGGCCTCGGGCGCCGCGAGGTCGTGTTCCCGAACAGGTGAGTGCACCCCAGTTCTGGGCGGAGAATGCCACGGCCGCCAACGCTCGGCCGCCACTTGGAGACAGCGCGGAATGAATGGGAAGCCCGGGGCTGCAGTTCGTGGGATCTGGCCTGAAAGCTTCCCAGAGCAACCTTCTCTGTTCCCTTTTTCCTCTTTCCCTGTCCCCCGACTTGCCTGGGGCTTGCATCAAAGCTGGTAAGAAATGGGAGACTGTATTCAGGTTCTCGCTTGACCCTTGGAGGCCGTGCTTTCAGAATTTCTTGCTTTTGACCTACGTTAAATTTCCCCCTTCCGAGGCCACGAGTTACTATTTTGGTTACACTTTTTATTGCACGGAAATTAACGGAAATTTTTATGGAAAAAAATCTAAATGATGCTTATTTGTTCATATGGCTTTCATGGTCTAAATATTAAGTTTTTTTAAGTCGTGATAACACATTGATTCATTTAACGTTTCTTTTTCTTTTTCTTTCTTTTTTTTTTTTTTTTTTGAGACGGAGTCTCACTCTGTCACCCAGGCTGGAGTGCAGTTGCACAATACCTGCTCACCGCAACCTCCGCCTCCCGGGTTCAAGCGATTCTCCTGCCTCAGCCTCCCGAGTAGCTGGGATTACAGGCACCCGCCACCACGCCTAGCTAATTTTTGTGTATTTAGTAGAGACGAGGTTTCACCATTTTGGCCAGGCTAGTCTTGAACTCCTGACCTCGTGATCCACTCACCTCAGCCTCCCAAAGTGTTGGGATTACAGGCGCGAGCCATCGCACCCGGCCATTTTACGTTTCTTTGGATTTTTTTTTCTTTTTTGGAGCCTTCAACTCTTGATACTTAACATAATTTTGTGTCCTGTGTACCTAAGATCTTGTAAAAGTGAGGCCTTAGTTTCACCAACAGCTGTTTTTATACATCATAGTAACTACCCTGAGTTTTCCTTTTTAGTCACCTCTGTTTCTGCCTGGACACACGTTACCGTGGCCACAAATTACATACAAATTAATTATACTTCTAACATTGATAAATTTTTTCTTTTAAAACTAGGCAATACATAGCTTTTTTTTTTTTTTTTTTTTTTCCGAGAGTGAATTTTGCTCTTGTTGCCCAGGCTGGAGTGAAATGGCGCGATCTCAGCTCACCGCAACCTCCGTCTCTGGGTTCAAGCAATTCTCCTGCCTCATGCTCCCGAGTAACTGGTATTACAGGCATGCGCCACCACGCCCGACTAATTTTTGTATTTTTAGTAGAGATGGGGTTTCTCCATGTTGGTCAAGCTGGCCTCGAACTCCCGAACCCAGGTGATCCGCCCGCTTCCGCCTGCCAAAGTGCTGGGATTGCAAGCGTGAGCCACCGCACCCGGCCTATAAAGTTTTAAAAATAGGCCGGGCGCGGTGGCTCACGCCTGTGATCCAGCACCGTGGGAGGCCGAGGCGGCTGGATCACCTGAGGTCAGGAGTTCGTGACCATCCTGGCCAACGGGCGTGGGCGTGGTGGCACTCGCCTGTAATATCCCAGCTAAGAGGCTGAGGCAGGAGAATCGCTTAAACCCGGGAGGCAGAGGTTGCAGTGAACCTCTGGAGATCTCACCATTGCACTCCAGCCTTGGCGACAAGAGTGAAACTCCGTCTCAAAATAAAATTAATGAAAATTTAAAAATGCATATATATATATTTAAAACGATTATCTGGAATGTGATTGAAGCCAGTACTTTAAACTCTATTTGCATTGCTGGCGGATGTTTAGGTATTTCCCAAACTAGTATCAAACTCCTGGCCTCAGGCTATCCTCAGACTCTGGAGTAGTCGAGATTTGCAGGTGGAAGCCAACCACGCCCAACTTAGTTGTTAAATTAGGATGTTGAATTGGTTGCTGGAGACTGAACTATATTGTTCCTTAGAATGAACTTGACAGTTAGATTCCCCACCCCCACCCCCAGTTTCGTAGGAATGTGGCACATTGTGAAATAACTGCCAGAATGGGTATACCACCTGATAACTTTTTTCTTGCTGGAAATTTTAAGAACCACATTGTTAGGTTTGAGGTAGGAAAAGTAAAAGAAAACAGATGATGTCTTTTGTACCAGCTTTTATCTTAAATTCCCTCAGTCTCAGAGGCAGGGTTAGTAGATACCTCCTCGTGGGAATACAGTTAGCTTGTGTAAAACAGATAGAGATGGCTATGTTATCTGAGCAATAAATATCAGGTCAGATTGGAATGTTGGGCTTTTGACCCAAGAAAGTGTTTAATGAACTTCTTTTAAGAAACCTCCTGAAACCCCCTAGTTTTACAGATAAGGAAATTGAAGGACTTTATGGTACTTAAACTTTTGTAGGCAGTTACTATAAAGTCTAGACATTTTTCCTGTTTCATGCAGTTTTAGCTTCGGCTTGTTGGAAGAAACATGTGCATGCATTGATTCATTCGTTGCTTGTTCACTCATTCCAGATCTTTACAGAATGTCTCACACAATGTAGGTGCTTTATTATAGGAGCTAAAAAGAACATGAGCTTTTTAGTCAGTCCCTAAGGAGTTTACTGCCCAGTAAGAGATGAGATTTGCACAAAGAAATGGCTGTTTAATGAAATGAAACACCTTTTATTCTCTGGACTTGGAAATGGCACAAGGGTGCAGGAAAACAGGAAGTCCCTTTTAGGCTTCTAGAAGTGGATGGCATTTCAGCTGGCTCTTGAAGCATGGTTAGTATTGGGAGAGATTACTATAAAGCATTTTGTTTGGAAAAAGCAGGCATAAATGCAGAAAAGCATGAGACACAGATGAGGAAGGGTGAGAGAAGAGGCACTTTGCAAAATGGACATTGTTTTCCAAAGAGCCTCAGAGCCAGCGCTAAGTGCTTTTTAATTTTAATTTTAATTTTTTTTGAGACAGGGTCTCGCACTGTTGCCCAGGCTGGAGTGTAGTGGCGCCACCTCTGCTCACTGCACACTCCACCTCCCATGCTCAAGCATTTCTCCTGTCTCAGCCTGTCTTTGACAGTAGCTGTGACTACAGGCACACCACTGTGCCGGGCTAATTTTTGTATTTTTAGTAGGAACGGGATTTCAACACGTTGCCTAGGCTCGTCTCATCAGCTCTGGTGATCCACCTACCTTTGCCTCCCAAAGTGCTGGGATGACAGGCATGAGCCACTGCGCCCAGCCTATTAAGTGTATTTTTAAAATGCAGATTCTTAGATCCTACTGTGGACCTATTAAGTCTGCGTCATTCATGGTGGGCCCTGGATTCTACATAACCAAATGAAATGACAAAAAGAATAACTCCAGATTGTTATTCTATGCCCTCAAATTTGGACATCTGGCACCCATATGTGAGAGAGACATTTAAGGGGCCGAAAACTCCTCTCCACTCCTGAGCCTTTTGATGGGGAGTGGTGAGTCCACATTTGCTGTCCACATTTGCTAGTCAGTTCCTGCATGACTTCATGCCCCTTGGCAGTTGGTGGTTATTGGGAAGATAAGTACAGTCCCTTTGGAGTTATCAGATTCCAGGTTTTTAGAATTAAAAGGTGACCTTGGGGATGATCTCGGTGTTTGGCTTTCTTTTCGCAAGGATAGCAGCCCCCATAAGAAGTAGCAGTTGCCACAGTTACTGTACTGGATGAAACAAACGCAGTTGGAAGTCATCCGTGGGTTTATAAATGCTATCCTCCACATCACTCCTCAGAGAATGAAGAGTTGGCTGAACTACTGTTCTCTACCATTAGAACATTTGCTTTTTTCATGGTACAATTTTAAAGGCAAATGCTACCAACTCATTTGAGAAGGCAGCTTTATTTAATATGTCCTTTAACTATGTGAGTAAACTGCTGATGAGAGAAGAAATGGGAAAGCTTGTAATTATCAAGCTGCTATGGAATAAATTGCTTTCCTTGTGGGAAAACTAATGTATGATTTTTCTGTTAGGATTCAATGGCAACAGTTTAAATATGGTGAACTGGGGTTCTTTGGGATTAATAACCATGGCTCCAGATTCACATTCCACACACTTAACATTTGCAAATCATTTAACCTTGGTTGCTGTCTCAACACTAGACTTTACCTAGAACAAATAAGATGGATTGATAGCAATTTATCCACAAGCTTTATTGAACAGTACATGTAAAATGTGACATGACTAATTGCAGCAGGAGTTGGAAGAGAAATCGGTATGGCTGAATTTGTCAAGAAACACTTTGCTTTAAATAGGTGAAAAAGGAGGGTGCTTTGGAAGGGGACAGGTTGCAGGGTGAGGGGGCTAGGCAGAGAATACCACACACTGCCTGGAAGAAGGTGGAGCATACAGGAACTGTGGCAGGCATCTTAGGAAAAGAGGTATAATCAGAATCCTTTGGGACGCTTGTTAAAATGCAGATTTCTGGTCTTTCACCCATCTTGAATCAGTTTCCTGTGGAGAAGTCTGGTGGAGTACATATTTAACAAGTGCCCCAGGGGATTCTTCCAAAAAGATTAGGGAGTATTCATGAGCTCTGCCCCTCCTTTCCCCAAAGGTACTTATTCCTGGAAAGCTTGAGAAGCTCTGGAGAGGATTCTGGAGGAGCCTGAAGACCTTTGGCCGGGCACAGTGGTTCAAGCACTTTGGGAGGCCGAGGCACGGAGCACTTGAACTCAGGCGTTCAAGACTAGCCTGGGCAACATGGTGAAACCCTGTCTCTACTAAAATTAAAAAAAAAAAAAAAAAAAAGCCAAGTGTGATGGTACACACCTGTACATCCCAGCTGCTTGGGAAGCTGAGGCAGGAGAATCATTTGAACCCAGGAGGAGGTATCAGTGAGCCAAGATTGCACCATTGCACTCCAGCCTGGGTGATAGAGTAGGAGCAATACTCTGTCTCTAAAAAAAAGGATCTTTGAGCTTAGGGCCTAAGGCAATTCAAGAGACCCCTGAGCAAGAACATTGACCCCAACAAAAGCAGCTTTAAAACAAATTTGTATATTTTGTCGAGATGGTTTTGCCATGTTGCCCCAGCTGGTCTCAATCCTGGGCTCAAGCAATCCTCCCACCTCAGCCTCCCAAAAGTACTGGGATTACAGGCATGAGCCATCACGCCCTGCCAAAAGCAGCTTTTAAGAAAGGGAAGAAATTCCAGGGCGGGGCACAGTGGCTCACGCCTGTAATCCCAGCACTTTGGGAGGCCAAGGCAGGTGAATCACCTGAGGTCGAGAGTTAGAGACCAGCCTGACCAACATGGACAAACCCTATCTCTACTAAAAATACAAAATAAGCCGAGCGTGGTGGCTTCTCAGGAGCCTCCTCAGGAGGCTGAGACAGGAGAATTGCTTGAACCCGGTGGAGGTTGTGGTGAGCCGAGATTGCGCCATTGCACTCCAGCTTGGGCGATAAGCGTGAAACTCCATCTCAAAAAAAAAAAAAAGAAAAGAAAAGGGAAGAAATTTGCATATTAATGAAAAGTTCAGTGAGAGGAAACTTGAGACTGACATTATAATGGGAGTGTATCCATGTAGTTGTATAACTTATAGAGTGGGATAAATAATCAAGGAGGTTTCTATGATGTTTACTAAAAGGGAGGCAATTGTGTTCTGGCTTCTTGGAGTTAGGAAGGGAGATACAGCATCTGTATTTGCTGTCAGGAGTCACTGGTGACTAATCAGAGTTTATAGGGCTTTGATAGCCACTTAAGTGGTGGTTATACTTCAGTAAATACTTGGAAATTTGAAGGACAGTGTGCACGGGTGTTTAGCCTCATAGTAAACCTGTTTGGACTTTCGTGGAAAGCAGCTAAGATACTTTTTATTTATTGTTATTCTTAGAATGGGAGAAAATCAGCCTTCCCACGGAGGGAGTGAGACCTCAAGTGAAAACCTTAGCTGTCCTCTGGCCCTATGTGGCCTCAAAGCAACACTTGAATCATATATTAATACTTAGCAAGAATTCCGTGTCAGCGATGTGGGCAACAGTGCCCAGGGGAAAGAGGGCTAAACAAAATTGGTACCATCCAATTTGAATGTCCCTATATAACCATTTTTTTCTCCTTCCAGTATATACAAAAAATGCATGGGCCCCATTCAGATCTTCTGGATTTTAATATCTCCAAGTGGGGCCTGAGCATCTGCTGATTCTGACATAAGCCCCAGGTAGACACCAGCCATATACTGAAAACACAGGGGGACACCTGAGGAGGCTCGTTTTACTAAATGCTTAGAAGCCTGTTCTAAGTTTCTCAATGATGTGATTCTCCTGTCTTCAAAAGTTAGAGACCACTGTTGGATTGTGGAGAGTTGTGCAGAAAGGAAAATTTTTATTTTATTCATTGTAGAGACGGGGTCTCACTGTGTTGCCCAGGCTGCTCTTGAGCTCTTGGCAAGTCCATGAAAATAAGTGCTTAGAAGTTATGATGCTGGCCGGGTACAGTGGCTCATGTCAGCACTTTGGGAGGCCAAGGAGAGGGGGGATCACTTGAGGTTAGGAGTTCGAGACCAGCCTGGGCAACATGGCAAAACCCTGTCTTTACTAAAAATGTAAAAATTAGCCGGATGTTAGTGGTGTGTGCCTGTAATCCCAGCTGCTCGGGAGGCTGAGGCAGGAGAATTGCTTGAACCCGGGAAGTGGAGGTTGCAGCGAGCTGAGATTGCACTACTATACTCCAGCCTGGGCAACTGCGAGACTCCATCTCAAAAAAAAAAAAAAAAAAAAGGTTCTGAGGCATCCGAAGTGACAATAAGAATTGTTCTGGACGGATATCTGGGAAGTTCCTTGGTCTTGTTGCATCCTCTCCAGCTGTCTTCCTTTCCCTTTTCTATCTTTCCTCCAACTCTTGAGGTTCCAGTACCTAAACAGCTCAGTTTGCCGGTCTGCAAATATGCTTGTAACTCCAAATATCTTGTCTAGTACAGGGTGCAAAGTAAGTTACACTGCAGATTCTAATAATACCTGGGATATAATACTTTTCTATTTCCTCTTGTGTGTTTTGCTTTTATGGATGCTAACTATCATTGAAGGTCTGCTGAAGGAAAATGTTTATCTTTCAAATCTTGTAGGTCAAATAGACTCACTGAGACTTATTTCTAGAATTAGTTTCTCTTTCAGGTGGTTCTGAAATTATGTTTGGAAATAGTTTTATGACAGTGTTTTTTATCTGATTTTTAAATTTTAATTTAATATTATTTTATTTTTTGAGATGGAGTCTTGCTCTGTTGCCCAAGCTGGAGTGCAATGGCGCAATCTCTGTTCACTGCAACCTCCATCTCCTGGGTTCAAGCTATTCTCCTGCCTCAGCCTCCTGAGTAGCTGGGGACTATAGGCACCCACCACCACGCCCAGCTAATTTTTTGTATTTTTAGTAGAGACTTAGGGTTTTGCCATGTTGGTCAGGCTGGTCTCGAACTCCTGACCTCAGGTGATCTGCCTACCTCGGCCTCCCAAAGTGCTGGGATTAACAGGCGTGAGCCACCATGCTCAGCCTTGCCTCTGAACTTTTAAAGACCATTGTGAGTACTGATTATCTGTAGAGGCTTACAAGATGTCCTTATCTTTGGTATTCAAAAGTTCCATCAGGATAAATGTCTCAGCATCTGATGCGCCCATGCAATCGAAAGGCATGCCTTAGCACAAGAAAAGTTAGTATCATTTCTTGGGTTATTTTGTCCACTGTATTGTCTCTTGTTCTCAGGTTCTTGAACTCCTGTTAGATTGCTGGCTATGTGGATCTATCCTCCGTGTCTATTCATCCTTTTTTTTTTTTTTAATTATTTTAGAGACAGTCTCCACTTTGTCACCCAGGCTGGAGTGCACTGGTGTGATCATAGCTCACTGTAACCTCTAACTCCTGGGCTCAAGTGATCCTCCCACCTCAGCCTCTGGAGTAGCTGGGACTATAGGTGTGCTCCACCACGTCTACCTACTTTTATTTTTTTGTAGAGACAGGGGTCTCAGCTCAGACTGGTCTCAAACTCCTGGGCTCAAGCAGTCCTTCTGCCTCTGCCTCCCAAAGTACTGGATTACAAGCATGAGCCACCAAGCCAGACCTCCATTCATATCTTAGTGTTTTTATCTCTTCTCTGTTTCATGAGATTTTCTGAAAATTTTTGTTCTGCAGTCATTTTAAATTCCTAGACATTTCTAGTTGTTTAATTGCTCCTTTTTTTCATAGAAGCCTGTTTTGTGTCTATAATGTCTCTTGTACTTTAAATATATCAAGATGTGTGTGCCTGTTTCTCCTTTAGGCCTCTTTCCTGGAGAGGAGGGGAGTTTGCATGTTGTTTTGTTTGTTTGTTTGTTTGTTTTTTGAGGTGGGGTCTCTCTTTGTCACTCAGGCTGGAGTGCTGTGGCGTGATCTCAGCTCACTGCAGCCTCCACCAACCCCGTTCAAGCACTCCTCCCACCCCAGCCTCCCAAGTAGCTGGCACCACAGGCATGCACCACTATACCTGGCCCAATAATACAACAGTTACTGTATTTTTAGTAAAGACAGGTTTTCCCCATGTAGGCCAGGCTGGTCTCAACTGCTGAGCTGAAGTTATCCGCCCATCTCAGCATCCCAAAATACTGGAATTACAGGTGTGAGCCACCGTGCCCAGCCAGTTCGCGTATTCTGAATGGAAAGGTAATCTGGAGAGTGGGCAGCCAGGCTTCCTTGTTGAATGCATGAGAGGGAGCAGGCTGGCAACTACTGCCTTTGCCAAAGAAAGGAGGGTTTCCTTCTGTGTTCTTCAGTCCAACCCCTCCCCCGCTTTTTAAGACTATCCTAGAGGTTCAGAGTTAGCTCCTGATCTGGTCTGCTTCTCTTTCAGGTCCATTCACCCTTGCAAGCCATTCTAAAGCTATCGCTCATTTGCTTTGGAGTATTCTTTGGTTCGATGGAGCATGCAAAAGCCACCCTTCCCAGCTTTGTCTGTGAGAGAGGGGACGTGTGTAACTAGTGCCACTGTTCACTTTCATTCTTGAATTGCCCTAACAGTTACCCCCTCAGCCTCTCCTGCCCTTTCTATTTGTTGATTCAGCTTGGAGTTTCTTCATGGTGCTCTTGGGAAAACCACATTTACCTTTGGTAACTTGTACTGCCCCTTCCTTCACTCTGGTTTCTCTGTTAAGTCAAACTTGTTTCTGTCTTCTTGGAATCCCTCCAAGTTTTTGCTCCATTGATGTCATGCATCCCTTCTTGTTTTCCAGTGTTATTGATGCATTCTTTAAAAAAATTTAAATAGGCTGGGCGCAGTGGCTCACGCCTGTAATCCCAGCACTTTGGGAGGCTGAGGCGGGCAGATCACCTGAGGTTGGGAGTTCTAGACCAGCCTGGCCAGGATGGTGAAACCCTGTCTCTACTAAAAATTAGCCGGGCATGGTAGCAGGTGCCTGTAATCCCAGCAGCTACTCATGAGGCCGAGGGAGGAGAATTGCTTGAACCCAGGAGGCAGAGGTTTCAGTGAGCCGAGATGGTGCCATTGCACTCCAGCCTGGGCAACAGAGTGAGACTCCGTCTCAAAAAACAAAAAAAAAAAAATTAAGTATAGGTACTTTATTTCTTCAAGATCTTAGGAAGGAGAGAAAGTAAATGTATTTTGCTCTCTTGGCCTAGAACCAACCTGCCCAATGATATGCAACATATTCTTTTTTTATATATATGTGCCTTAATTATTCAAGCAGTGCTCTGGGAATTTGTATATGAAAATTATTTCCCCTCCTTTTTAAGTGACTAAAAATCTTTTATTGGTTTTATGATATATATACAAATGGACTAGTGGTGAGCATAGCTGCCTTCCAAATGGACTATACAATTTTATTTTTTATTTATTTTTTTTGATGGAGTCTTGCTCTGTCATCCAGGCTGGATAGAGTACAGTGGCGCAATCTCTGCTCACTGCAACCTCCGCCTCCCAGGTTCAAGTGATTCTCCTGCCTTAGCTTCCCAAATAGCTGGGATTACAGGCATGCGCTACCACGCCTAGCTGATTTTGTATTTTTAGTAGAGATGAGGTTTCACCATGTTGGTCAGGCTGGTCCTGAACTTCTGACCTCTGGTGATCCGCCCATCCCAGCCTCCCAAAGTGCTGGGATTACAGGCGTGGCCACCGTGCCTGGCCAATTCTTTTAGGGATGGGGTCTCTCTATGTAGCCCAGGCTGAACTCAAACCCTTGGGTTTAAGGGATCTTCCTGCCTCAGCCTCCCGAGTAGCTGAGACTATAGGCATGTGTCACCATGTTTGGCTCATTGTTTAAAAATTTTTATACTTTTTTATTTTATTTATTTATTTTTTTGAGACAGAGTTTCACTCTTGTCACCCAGGTTGGAGTGCAGTGGCATGATCTTGGCTCACTGCAGACTCCACCTCCTGGGTTCAAGTTATTCTCCTGCCTCAGCCTCCCAAGTATCTGGGATTACAGGTGCCTGCCACCACACCCGACTAAATTTTGTATTTTTAGTAGAGATGGGGTTTTTGCCCTGTTGGCCAGGCTGGTCTTGAATTCCTGACCTCAGGTCATCTGCCCACCTCAACCTCCCAAAGTGTTGGAATTACAGGTGGGAGCCACCACGCCTGACCTTTTTTTTTTTTTTAATGAGACAGGGTCCTCCTCTGTCACCCAGACTGGAGTGCGGTGGCGCAGAGACAGCTCACTGCAGGCTCAACCTCCTGGGCTCACGCAGTCCTCCCGCCTCAGCCTCCCAAGTAGCTGGGACCACAGGCGCATGCCACCATGCCTGGCTAAAGGCTCATTTTAATATAATGTAGAGCAGAGGTTGGCAACCTTTTTCCATAAAGAGCCAGCTAGTAAATATTTTAGACTTTCTGGGCCATATATCTGTCGCAGCTACTAAGCTCTCGGTTATAGTGTGAAAGCAGCTGCAGACAATACAATATGTAAACTTTATGATACTAAAATTTGAATTTCATATCATTTTCACATGTCACGAAATATTACTGTTCTTAAGGTTCCCCCCCCCCCAACCATTGAAAAGTACAAAAGCCTTTCCTAGCTTGCAGGCAGCACAAAGACAGGACGCTGCCAGAGTTAGCTCAGGGGTCACAGTCGATAGATCCTGATCTAGAGAGGGCTCTGTACAGTCAGCAGAAGGCTCCTCATAGTTTCATATTTCCACTCACAACTGTAAAAACACGTCATTTTTCCAAGTGTCCCAGAAATGTTAGTGATGGGGGATCACCAGATTTTTAGGTTTTGCCTTTTCACGTTTGTATTTCAGAGGAATGTGCTAGAAAAGCCCAGCTCATGGAAATGATTTGTCAGCCAATAGACAATTGAGCACCAATCGAACATGTTAAACTAAGCATTTATCATGGGGGGATTTCCTTCTCCTTAGAGAGCTTTTCCATATGAGTCTGTCATGGCTGAAGGTATGGCTCAGTCTTGTCTGGATGACGCTTCAGCTTTCTTGTCTGGTCTGTGACTGCCTCCTGGCAAAGAGAGGTTGTTTGAATTGTCACGCTCAGTCTAGGTGCTTGTATTTTTAGACACGTTAGGTTGAGAGTTCTGACCTTCACTTGATATCTCTGGTAATGCCACGCGGGTCGTGACACTGCTTTGTACACTCTGTGCTGTGCCAGTATGTGTGCTGTGATGACTCTGACGTCGACAGATGGAGGAGGTGGAACTTGACCTCTGTGTCTTCCTGGTGTGAAGAATGGGCTGCTGTGTCTGTCCGGGGCCAGGCAGGACAGCTGCATCGCAGTTACCCTGACCGCAGTATCAGCATGGCTGGAGATGCTGACGAGCAGCAGTCCAAGGTGCAGGTAACTTTCTCCAGGGCCAGCCCCCTTACTAGTTGTGCAATCTAGAGAAAGCTGTGCAGTTACCTGATCCATGCCTGGAAAGTGATACCCACTTCACCAGATTTGAGACAGAATAATGAAAATAGTTGGAAGCAGTCTGGCACATTATCTCCAATGTTAATAATAGTCTCTCTTTTTTTTTTTTTTTTTGAGACAGAGTTTTGCTCTGTCGCCCAGGCTGGAGTGCAGTGGTGCGATCTTGGCTCACTGCAACCTCCTCCCGGGTTCAAGCAATTCTCCTGTCTCAGCCTCCCGAGTAGCTGAGATTACAGGCACCCACCACCACGCCCAGCTAATTTTTGTATTTTTGATAGAGACGGAGTTTCACCATGTTGGTCAGTCTGGTCTCAAACTCCTGACCTCAAGTGATCCACCCACCTTGGCCTCCCAAAGTGCCAGGATTACAGGCATGAGCCACCACGCCCAGCTGAATAATAGCCTTCTCTTTATGCCTAGGAAAAAAGTGAGTTTTCCAGAATGAAACAGAATAGCTAACATTTAGCTAATCACTTAGGATGTGCCAAGTACCTCTAGTTTAACTCAATCCTTACACTAACCAAATAAAGTAGGTTACACTTATCCATATGAAGAAGATAATGAAGAAGCAGAGAGGTAAATAAGTTATCCAGGATCCTATTAGTAAAAAGTGGATCCACGATTTGAATTCAGACAGCCTAACTTGAGTCCTTGCTTTAAGACTTTCTTGCCTCTGCTGAACCACAGGCCGAACTTCCTGGGGAGAGCTGAGGCTTCAGCTATAAGGCTCAGTACTCAGGCAGGCCTGTCACATTTAGTCAGTGGCACTCAGTAACAGACTGGGAGCCTGGTCGATCACTAACTAAAATATTTGATTTCTACCACACAGTAATATCTTCTTACCTTGGCACTTAGTTTATTTTTATTTTAAATTTAATAGCAATGGGGTCTCACTACATTGCCCAGGCTGGTCTCAAGTTCTTGGGCTCAAGCGATCCTTCTGCCTAAATTGGCACTTAAAATCCAGTCTCTAGGATCTGGAAATTCATGTCATAAAAGCCCACATCATGTAAAATTTGAAGGTAACTGCATTCATTTGCCAGGTGGACCTTCAGGGGACATGCCACACTGTTTGAGTTTTGCTTTTCTTGCTGATGGGTGCACACCAAAGTTTCACAAAAATTTAGAAAGGTAGTTACTTTTTTTTTTTTTTTTGAAACAGTCTTGCTTCTGTCGTCCAGGCTGGAGTGCAGTGGTGCAATCTTTGCTCACTGCAACCTCTGCCTCCCAGGTTCAAGCGATTCTTATGAACCTCAGCCTCCTGAGTAGCTGGGATTACAGGCACCTGCCACCAAGCCCAGCTAATTTTTTTGTATTTTTAGTAGAGACGGTGTTGTTGGCCATGTTGGCCAGGCTGGTCTCCTGACCTCAGGTGATCCACCTGCTTTGCCCTTCCACAGTGCTGAGATTACAGGCGTGAGCCACCACGCCTGGCCTAGAGTTACATTTAATGGTAACTTAGGACCTCATTTACACTTCTGAACCTTAGTGTTCTTATCTATAAAGTGGTGTAAATAATGACCAATGGGTTCTTGAGCAGGTAACTGGTTACAGCAATAAAAAATGCTTGGTATACCATAAAATGCTCCACCAGTAAAAGCTGGTCCTCCATCAGTGTTTGACAGAATTTCTTGGTACTTTGCTGTCACTTGCCATCTTTTATTAATTGTTTAAATCACTGGACTGGATCCTGGGGGAAATGGTAAATAAGGGAAACAGCCCCTGCCCTTGGGAGGCTTAAAGTCTCATGAGTAAAGGACAGAGGTTGTAGTTCAAATACCCAAGGGTACCCTAAGTAGGAAAAATGGGCCAGGTATAAGAAAAGGAGAGCCATTGGTTGATCCATAGAGTTAGGCCTGTTTGCTGTGAATCTTTGTTGATTCCTTCCATATATATTAAATAAATATATTGTATATCCAACATCCAGGCTGCTTTAAAGTTGGTGGTTATCTTGTGTGAATTGTCGTTTGTATTGAAGATAGCCAGGTATTCTGGAACCTACTCTAAGAAGGCTAATGAAAATCAGCTGCTAAATTAGCTTAGTTTTGTGTTCAACACGCGTGGCCAGTAGATGGCAGCATTGGATTGCTGTTTCAGGGATGCTTTCCTGTGCCGTTGATGGCTTACAGTTTTTGTGTTGTGTGTGCTTCAAGGTTTCCTCGGGCGGAGGTTGATCAGCTTCCATAGCTTCCCAGGTGCGTACTCAAGATAATCCTGGCTTTTGCTTGGTTTTTAATCAGCGTTTTTGCCAGGCCACCGTTTCAAGATACTAAACGTAAACTGTGAGAGAAGTAATTCGATGCTGAATGGTTTGGGCAAAGCCTAGAACAGGCAGTTGCTGGGCAGCCCGAGGAAGGAACCCTGTGTGGAGCTGTGGGGAGCGGTCGGCCCTGAGTGATTGCTGAGTGCTGTTAGGAGTGCTTGGAACGGTGGGCCCAGTCAGTTTGGGCCTCGACTGTTGGGGTCGTCATCCAGCATTCTAATTATTAATGTGAAGCTGTTTAATTGCAGGCCGACCGTTTTCCTTGTGGTCAGCACTCTTAGGAACTTGAATTGTGATCTGCCTGATTGTTTTAGAAGTGTGTAGTAACTGGTAGTATTAAGAGTGTACATATATTCAAATATATTTGTGATTAGCCCACTTGTGGGTTTTTTTTTTTCTTTTCTTTTCTTTTTTTTAGAGGAAGTCTCGCTCTTGTCGCCCAGGCTGGACTGCAGTGGTGCGATCTCGGCTCACTGCAACCTCCGCCTTCCAGATTCAAGCGATTCTTCTGCCTCAGCCTCCCAAGTAGCTAGGAGTACAGGCACCTGCCATCATGCCTGGCTAATTTTTGTATTTTTAGTAGAGATGGGGGTTTCACCATGTTGGTCAGGCTGGTCTCGAACTCCTGACTTCAGGTGATCCACCCACCTTGGCCTCCCAAAGTGCTGGGATTACAGGTGTGAGCGACCGCGCCCAGCCTCCCACTTGTGTTTTTTAGGAAAGTAAAGTTATTACGAAATGGGAGTTCACATACTACTACTGTATTTCAGAAATCTAAATAATCTGAATTCTCTGTCAGTTCTTTAAAGGCTGTTTATAAAGGTAAGAAGAGATATTCTTATACAGTAAAATAGCAGTGAGGTCTTAATAATAGTGGTACAAGGAATTCAGGCATCCAGTTCTAAATGTATGTAAAAATGCTTAAAGAATTAGTCGGTGGCAAGGGATGGGGTGATGTTGCTAAATGGACACTAGGCAGAAGAGATAAAGCTATTTTGATGTTCCTGTTAACTGTATGAATTCTGTAATTTGTGTGTTGCATTGAGAATGATGGCTGGCCCATTGCAGTGGCTCACGCCCAATCCGAACACCTTGGGAGGGTGAGGTGGAAAGATCACTGAAGGCCAGGAGTTTGAAGCCAGCCTGGGCAACTTAGTGAGATCTCATCCCTATTTTTTAAAATTCTTTTTTAATAAAAAAATGAAAGGAGAATTACTGTGTCTGTGAAAAGTGAATTGTGAGCAGAAGCCAAATATGTGTGGAATCAAATCCAAAATTTCCAAACACATAAAATTAGACCCGAAGCCAATTTGAGTGCCAAATAGAGTTCAGCAGAGGTTTTGTCAAGATTTGGTACTTTTCAGTGTCTTAATTGCCACGTGGGTGAATTATTTGTGCTGTCTAACCTTAGGAAATAAGCTTTGAATATTGAGCTATTATGAATGTTTGAAAATTTTTTTAAAGTCCTGAATAGCAACTCCTATTAAGGCATAAAACTTAAGTAGATGGTTTGAAATCCTGGAAATCAACATGTATTTATGTATGAAAGGAATTTTTTTTTTTTAATGGTTGATACTCAAAAATTAAAAAGTGAATGTGAATTAGCTGAGTGTGGTGGCGTGCACCTGTAGTCCCAGCTACTTGGGAGGCTGAGGTTGGAGAATTGCTTGAACCTGGGAGGCGGAGGTTGCAGTGAGTCAAGATCGTGCCACTGCACTCCAGCCAGGGCAACAGAGCGAGACTCCATCTCCAAAACAAAAAAACAGTGAATGTGGCCAGGTGTGGTGGCTCACACCTGTAATCCCAGCACTTTGGGAGGCCAAGGTGAGTGGATCACTTGAGGTCAGGAGTTCAAGACCAGCTTAGCCAACATGGTAAAACCCCATCTCTACTAAATATATAAAAATTAGCCAGGTGTGGTGGCATGCCACTGTAATCCCAGCTACTCAGGAGACTGAGGCAGGAGAATCGCTTGAACTGGGTGAGGGGCAGAGGTTGCAGTGAGCTGAGACTGCGCCATTGCACTCCAGCCTGGGCGACAGAGTGAGACTCCATCTCAAAAACGTTGAATGTTAGGCCGGGTATGGTGGCTAATGCCTGTAATCCCAACACTTTGAGAGGCTGAGCTGAGAGGATTGCTTAAAGCCAAGAGTTCAAGACCAGCCTGGAAACAAAGTGATACCCCTGTCTCTACAAAAAAAAAAATTTAAATTAGCCGGGGTTGGTGGCATATACTTCTAATCCCAGCTGCTTAGGCTGAGGCAGGAGGATTGCCTGAGCCCAGAAGTTAGAGGATGCAGAGAGCTGTGATGGCACCACTGTGCTGCAGCTCCAGCCTGGGCAATGGAGTGAGACCCTGTCTCCAAAAAAAACAAGGGGAATGTTAAGTTGTTTTTTAAAGTAGGTGAGAAACAATGAGACTTGTTACTCAGTTATTCTCTCATTTTGTTTTTTGTTTATTTGTTTTTTTGAGAGCTGGAGTGCAGTGGTGCAACCATGGTTCACTGCAACCTCCACCTCCCGGGCTCAGGTGATCCTCCTGCCCTAGCCACAGGCACATGCCACCATGCCCAGCTAATTTTTTCTTTTTTTAATTACGTCTAGAAAAGGATCTCTCTATGTTGCCCAGGCTACCCTCAAACTCCTGGATTTAAATGATCCACCCACTTCAGCCTCCCAAAGTGCTAGGATTACAGACTATTCCCTCATTTGAAATTGGCATAATAAGAGTATCTGCTTCCTAGGATTGTGATGAGAACTGAAAATATAGTTAAAGTTCAGGAGGCTGGGAAGTTCAGTCAAAGGGCTGGCATCTGGTAAGGGCCTTGTTGCTGTGTCATGCCATGGCCGAAGGTAGAAGGGCAAGAGAGGGCTGAACTCGCCCTTTTATAAGAAACCCCCCACCCCTGCAACAGCACTGTGTCTCCCCCACCACCATATTGGTATTAAGCCATTGATGAGAGCCATGCCCTCATGACCAGACACCTCCCATTGCCCAGCTCCCAACACTGCTGCTTTGGGGATCAAGTTTCTAATACATGACCTTTGGGGGACATGCATTCAAACCATAATAAAATGAGGAGAAGAGAAAGGTGCCCCTCAATCTTCAGTCTTCTTTAGTTTACAAATTTAAATACGTAGACTTACTACATTATAGTCCCTAGGTAGTTCTTAGTAAGCCTTGGCACTGTGCCATAAGTATAAAAATAATTTGTAAAGTCTATCTAGTATTTACTTTGTTATTAATTCCCTAGCCCTGGTTTGTTTGCTGTGTTGTTGTTGTTGTTGTGACAGGGTCTTGCTGTGTCACCCAGGCTGGAGTGCAGTGGCGTGTTCACAGTTCACTGCAGCTTCAAACACCTGGGCTCAAGTGATCCTCCCTCCTCAGCCCCTCAAGAAGCTGGGACTACAGGCACATGCCACCACACCCAGCTAATTTTTGTGTTTTTTGTAGAGACACAAAAAACATGTTCATCATGTTGCCTAGGCTGGTCTCAAACTCCTCGGCTCAAGTGATCTGCCCACCTCAGCCTCCCAGAGTGCTGGGATTACAGGCGTGAGCCACTTTGCCCAGCTCACGTTCTCCTACTTCTCTGGCCATGCCATTTCATGTTGCTTTTGCAGATTTCCCAGATCTCAATCCTTTGATCTCCTTTCTAACTCAATTCAGTCTTTTCTGTACATTAATATCTCTCAATGTTTGTTTCCAGTTTGTAACTCTCTCCTGAATGCCAGTCATCTAATTGTTGGACTCCTATTTTCTGTAAACCCTATCAAGTCTTCCTAACCACTGTAGTTGGCAACTCTATCCTTCTGGTCGCTCAGCTGGAAACTGTAGACACTTTTTTGTTTTTTTTAAGAGATACATAGGGTCTCGCTCTGTCACCCAGGTTGGAGTGCTGTGGCATGATCACAGCTCATTGCAGCCTCGATCTCCTGGGCTCAAGCAACCCAGTTCAGCCTCCCGAATAGCTGGGACTACCGATGCACACCACTACACCTGGTTAATTTGTTTTTGTTCTGTTTTGTTTTGTTGTAGAGACGGTGGCTGCCGATGTTGCCCAGTCTGGTCTCGAACTCCTGACCCTAAGCGATCCTCCTGCCTTGGCCTCCCAAGGCAGTGTTTTGATTACAGGCATGAGCTACCACACCCAGCTTTCAGGCTCCTTTTTGACTGCTCTGTCACAAATCACATCCAAGTTATCAAAACTTGTTGGATCCAACTTTAGATTTATTGAGAATCCAGCCACTTTCACTGCTGCCCCCCAGTTCACCCCTGCTATCTCTTGCCTAGATTATTGTACGTTTCCTCAAATGAGTTTCCTCCTGTCTGCCCTATGTTCCTGTAGTGTAGTGTATTTTAAATATATCAACCCGTGATATTTTAAAAATGTCAATCAGATTCTCCTCTTGAGTAGAATTCTCCAGCTGCTTCCATCTCTGTTAAAGGCCAAAGTCTTTAGATAGACCAGCAAGGCCCTACCCGATCTGCTCCCTCTCACTGCTTTTTCTCTGACTTCCTCTCCTTTTATTCAGACTGTTCATGCCACCGTAGTCCCCTCTGTTTATCAAGCGCTACACATGTTCCTCAGGGATTTTGCACTTGCTGTTCCACTCTGCTTGGAATGTTCTATCAGGTCTCCAGTGAGGCTGTTTCCTTACCCCTTCCCAGTGTCTGCTCAAATTCCATCTTTTGGCAAGGCCTCCGTAAGCGTCACATATCCAATAACAGCTCCCTGCCCACAAGCATTCCCTATTCCACCTTTTCCCTTTATTTTTCTCCAAAGCACTTTTCGTTATATGACAGACTACACACAGATATATATATATGTTTGTATACAGGGTCTTGTTTGTCTCTCCCCACTACAAAGAACAGAAGCTCCATGAGGGCAGAGATACTCATCTGTTTTGCTCAGTGATATCTCTCCAGGGTAGTGTCTGGTACACAATAGGCACTCAAACTTTTTTTTTTTTCTAGAGAGATATTTAATTTTTTTTCTCTAGAGAGACAGAGTCTTGCTATGTTGCCCAGGCTGGCCTCCAACTCCTGGCCTCAAGTGAGCCTCCTGCCTCAGCCTCCTGAGTAGCTGGAATTATAAGTGTGAGCCACTGTGCCTGGTTCCAACTCAAAGATTTGACAAAAAAATGAATGAACAGCCATTTGTGTCTGTGGTTTGAGTGGGGCAGAAGATGAGAGTGGCCACCCACGGTGGGCCAAGTGGTATACTTATCACAAATTAGAGTTTCATATCTAAATCCTATTTTTTCGAAGTCCTTTTTCTGGTTAGTCTTATCCATCCTGATTGTTTTAACTCTTATTATACCCTAGTGATTCTGCATAGTTAGCACCCACTTTTTCTGTCATGAATTCATGAGTATTAATCTTTCCCCAAATACTTGCTAATTTTTTGAGGGAAAATATCAGCACATATTTTATTGGCATAACTCAAATTACAGGGAGCACAGAACAGCCTGACACAAGGGAGTCCCTCAGTAAGCTGTCTAGAACAAGGATGGATGAGTGGAAATGTCTTTCAGGACCATCTGTATCTCTCTGTCCTAACTTCATGATCATTATGCAACAGACTAATGTTTCCCAGGTCCTTTAGTATTAGAGGGCTTGTCCCGTGTCATGTTGTGGTTAAACACTCTGGCAGGCAGTGTTGCATCAGTCCACCTTTGGGAATATCTTCGGGTTTCCTGTAAGGTCTAAGGGGGCAGAGACAAGACTGTAGTAAACACTTCCTAATGATTCCTCTCTACCTAGTCTCTTATTCAAAATGTAGCCTAATAATATCTTTCTCAGATGAATTAATCTACTGCGAAACAAGGGCAAAAGGGCTATGCCAATAAAACTTGAAAGGCAAATTGCAGTGTATTATTCCATATATGAGTAGTGTTATCACACCTGACAATAATTATTCATTGTTTTTGAAATACGAGAATAGAAATTCTGAATGAAACATCTTTTTTAATAATAATAATTATTTTTTTATTTTTGTAGAGACAAGGTCTCACTGTGTTGTCCAAGCTGGTCTCGAACTCCTGGACTCCAGGGAACCTCCCGCCTCAGCCTCCGAGAGTGCTAGGATTACAGGTGTGAGCCACCCTGCCTGGCCCAACTTTTATTAATAGAAAGATATGTGTCTCATATCCTCAACAGTAGGGATTAGGAACATAGGTTTGAAGAGTTTCCCCTGTTCTAACCCAGATGCCTTTTCCACCTGATCTTGGAAAATTAAGATCACGTAAGCCCTCATTTTAAAGAGAAGTAAGCAGATCTTGGCTGGGTGTGGTGGTGTGCACCTGCAGTCTCAGCTACTCGGGAGGCTAAGGTGGGAGGATGGCTTGAGCCCAGGAGTTGAGGTTGCAGTGGGCTATGATCATAGCACTGCATTCCAGCCTGGGTAACAGAGTAAGGCCCTTAAAAAAAACAGGCCCTTTGGGAAAATTAAAAAAAAGAAAAAAAAAAAAGGCTGGGTGCGGTGGCTCACGCCTGTAATCTCAGCACTTTGGGAGGCCAAGGTGGGTGGATCACTTGAGGTCAGAAGTTTGTGACCAGCCTGGCCAACATGGTGAAACTCTGTCTCTACTAAAAATACAAAAATTAGTGGGGTGTGGTGGAACACGCCTGTAGTCCCAACTACTCGGGAGGCTGAGGCAGGTGAATCACTTGAGCCTGGGAGCTGGAGGTTGCAATGAGCCGAGATCACACCACTGCACTCCAGCCTAGTGGCGGAGAGAGACTCCATCTCAAACAAATAAATAAATAAAATAAATTTTAAAAAGTTAGATAAGCAGGTCTAGAGAGTTGTGGCACAACTAAAGGGTCATAGAACTGGGACTAGAATTGCTCTTTTGAGGCCTTAGAATTTGGCCATGCTGCAGTATATCCTGCATCTCAAAAGCTTGGTCTTCTGTTGAAAACCACCAAGAGGCTCTGAGGCCAAATAAGGTAGATGACCAGATTTGATAATCTGCTATTGGTTCAAAATGAGCTGGCTTTAACAAGAATGTTTTCCTTGAGAATTGTATCTAACAGCCTATTAAATGCATTTCAAAAACTAGATCCCCCAAGAGACAACAGGGAATGATAGACTATCCCATTTGATTCATCTCATATATACACAGCAGTCTCAGAATGGCAGTGCCAATATCACCACTACTAATTATGATCACTTAGTCATAATTGCTAATTATCGCTACAATTAAACTTATGGAAAAGTTTAACATTTTTAAATTGAAGATGCTTTTCTCATCCTGCCACCTCCTTTTTGGGGGTATTAAATCTTCGTGTTCATTGTTGGGCCATGTAGCCGTTATATACTGAATTCTCCCTGACAGTCTCCTTTAGGATTGATTTGCTAAGTAGCTCTATGTTTAGTGCTCTGCACCAGTTCTTACACCAGTGTTTCTGGTCATTTTGGTCTGAAGCTTGTTCTCTAGTTCTAGGTATGGCAAATTTCTTTTGAAGAAGGCTGCAGAGTAAATATTTAGGCTCTGTGGGCCAAAAATGGTCCAGTTAATGTATGCGTGAGTGTGTGTGTACTTAACACATTTTTTAAATGTAAAAGTCATTCTTCGCTTGTCGGGTGTGGTGGCTTATGCCTGTAATCCCAGCACTTTGTGGGGCTGAGATGGGAGGATGACTTGAGCTCAGGAGTTTGAGACCAGCCTGGGCAACATAGTAAGACTCCATTTAAAAAAAAAAAAAAAGCCATTCTTAGCTTGAGGACTGTACAAAAGCACCAATACTTGCACTTGTAGATTCCTCATAAGGGGCTCTTGGAGACAATATTCTAGTTTTGCTGGATATAAAATCCTTGGCTTACACTTTATGTATGTTAAATATATTACTTCATTTTCTTCTCACATAAAACATTGCAGTTGAAGTCTGATGATAATCTGATTTTTTTTCAATAGTCCACTTGGTGTTGGTCATTTTGGGTTGATACTCTCAGGTTTGCAATGTTTTTTTTTTCAATATCTACTTTTTAAGTATTGTTTTTAAAAGTTTTCTTGGTTTATTTTGCTCCCTTTTGTTGGTCTTCATCTGTAAGAACTGCTATTACTCATATTTTGGGTCTTTGCTCATTTTTAGTATTTGTCACTTTCTCCCTTTTATTTAAAACAAATGCAACCCTTAGTTTGACTCTGATCTTTTTCTCATTTCTTTTTAATTTTTATTGTTAATTATTTTTGGTGTCTCATTTCTGAGTTTTCTAATTCTGATTTAGGTTATTCTTTCATGTCTTCTTTTTTTTTTTTTTTTTTTTGACGGAGCCTTGCTCTGTTGCCCAGGCTGGAGTGGAATGGCGCCATCTCGGCTCACTGCAACCTCCTCCTCCCGGGTTCAAGCGATTCTCCTGCCTCAGCCTCCCGAGTAGCTGGGATTACAGGCGCCCAACACCATGTCTGGCTGATTTTTGCCTTTTTAGTAGAGACAGGGTTTTGCTGTGTTGGCCAGGCTGATCTCTAACTCCTGACCTCAGGTGATCCGCCCGCTTCGGCCTTCCAAAAAGTGCTGGGATTACAGGCATGAGCCACCACGCCCGGCCTCTTGTATCATTTTCTTTTCTTTTTTTTCTTTGAGACAGAGTCTCGCTCTGTCGCCCAGGCTGGAGTGCAGTGGCATGAACTCAGCTCACTGCAAGCTCCACCTCCCGGGTTCTCGCCATTCTCCTGCCTCAGCCTCCAGAGTAGCTGGGATTACAAGTGCATGCCATCATGCCTGGCTAATTTTTTTTTTTTATTTTTTTAGTAGAGATGGGGTTTCACCGACTTAGCCAGGATGGTCTTGATCTCCTGATCTCATGATCCGCCTGCCTTGGCCTCCCAAAGTGCTGGGATTACAGGCCTGAGCCACCACGCCCGGCCTTGTATCATTTTCTTAAAGACTTAGCTCACTCTGCAATAGGATGCAGTTTGATTTGCTTCCTGGGCACATGTTTCTGGCATGCTTTCACTGTCTGATACTGTTCTATTCTTTATTCTCTTCATGTGAAATTGGTTTTTCTAAATTTTTAGGAGTGTGGTTCAGGATTGCTTTTCTGATTTCACATACTCCTCAAATGTTTGACTCCCATTGGACACTATCATCCTTCTTTCTCCACACTCACTTTTGTAAATGGTAGTTTTTTCATATAACCACCCTAAAACTCAGCTTGGCAAAGATAAAGGCAAAGGACTGTAGGGCAGTCCTATTGAAACTGAGTTCTACATCAAGCTAGTAGTCTGCCCGGAGCCTGATAGGTGTCAAACGTCACTGTTTATTTCACATTTAAAAATAAAATATACCATGGTGTCCCTGTGAGTTTGCTGTGGTTCCCTGGGACATGTTAGCTCACAGTTTGGGGATCACAATCTCAAGTGATGCCGATATTGCTAATCAGGAGACCACACTTGGATGTTTGGCTGTTTTTTGTTTGTTTTCCCCAAAAAACCTACAGGAAGTTAAAAAAAAAAAAAAAGTACAAGAAGAAAGACTTTCAAAACTTGTACTGCCAGCCGTGAAGACAGTTTCTTCCTTTGGACCCATGTACTCAGGCGGAGATCAATTAAAATGAAATTATTGAAATCAAACAGTTTGGAAACAGTTGCGTGTGTGTGTTTGTGGGAGCGCATGCTTGCTTGCGGATGCACACACACCTGCCGTGTTTGTTGGGAAAATTAGTATGTGTTTATTTGCTGTAGTCTAGCTTTCTTACTGGCGGGAAAAACTACTTTGAGTAGACAGGAAGGAACAAGAAAAGCATGCTTGCATCCTCATTGACCTTAATGTTCAAGGACATTTGGTGGTAAATATTTGAATTTCCTTTGTAACCTGCCACAGTTAATTTGATTGACTGCTAGTTTGAGATGTGGTTAATGAGCCTGCCAAATTTTATAACGAAAACTTTATATAATATTTACATTTATAAAATGTTTATATTTTATAAAGAAAACTTTGTATCTTTCAGGAGAGGGAAATCCAGATTGCCTTTATCATACACAGAATTTTGGACGTTACTCCCAGTAAAACGTGCCCCTGATTTATACTATAATGAAAATAAAACATAGTTGACCTCTAAAAGCAATCAACTGCTTTCAAGTGAACTGCCACATAATGCTAATTAGTTGAAGATTATGCTCTATTCTCTTTAATGAATTATAAAAAGCAAAACACTAAAAATTACTTGGGAAGACAAAGTAACTGGTGCTTCCTGCATTTTTCCTTGCTCTTTGTCTTTCTAGGATCCCAGGAAATGTGGGGAACTCATGAGAAGGTAGTGCCCTGGATGGAAGTTAGCTGACCAAACTCAGCTTACTCCTAACCCCTTCTGGCCTCAGCCCCTTTTCTGGATTTTAAGAAATCCAGCAATTGATACTAGATTATAGACTGTACCACTCAATGAAGTTCAGAGTTCTACAGAAAGCCCAAGCCTTGATTTACACTTAACATCTAAGAGAAATGGGAAAGAATCCAGCCATTACTTTCCCCAACAGAGGGATCTGTATAGATGAAATGACCAGGGTAGCAAGCAGCCTGCTATTACCTAATTTCTCACCCAGGATTAACATTAACATGGCTTTCTAACATTTCACTTCTTACAAACTAGTCTTTTTTTTTTTTTTTTTTTGAGACGGAGTCTCACTCTGTCGCCCAGGCTGGAGTGTGCAGTGGCGGGATCTCAGCTCACTGCAAGCTCTGCCTCCCAGGTTCACACCATTCTCCTGCCTCAGCCTCCTGAGTAGCTGGGACTACAGGCACCTGCCACCAAGCCTGGCTAATTTTTTGTATTTTTAGTAGAGTATTTTTAGTAACACGGGGTTTCACCGTGTTAGCCAGGATGGTCTCAATCTCCTGACCTCATGATCCGCCCGCCTTGGCCTCCCAAAGTACTGGGATTACAGGCGTGAGCCACCACGCCTGGCCACAAACTAGTCTTTTTTTTTTTTTTTTTTTTTTTAGTCTTGCTATGTCACCCAGGCTGGAGCACAGTAGAGTGATCTCGGCTCACTGCAACCACCATGCCCTGGTTCAAGCGAGTCTCCTGCCTCAGCCTTCTGAGTAGCTGGGATTACAGGCACACAACACCACACCCGACTAATTTTTTATATTTTTGGTAGAGACGGGGTTTCGCCATGTTGGCCAGGCTGGTCTCGAACTCCTGATCTCAAGTGATCCACCTACCTCAGCCTCCCAAAGAACTGGGATTACAGGTGTGAACCACCATGCCCAGCCTAGTCTTTAAGTTCTTATTAAGATATATAGAAAAAGGAATGTAGATTTTGTTAAGCCATGCTTTTTTTAAGACTGGGTTTATAAATTACAAAGACAAATCCTAGGTTAGAAGAGGCCATCAAGATCAAGGTATTTCTTCCTTAAAAGAATGAGTTTTCATTGTTAATCAGAGACTAGTTTTAATGGTAGTACTTAAATTAACTGTCCTAGTAGAAAGCTGGAACCTGGAAACTCCTTTATTCTGCCTCTGTAGAAATGGCTTTATACGCCGGGCGTGGTGGTTCACACCTGTAATCCCAACACTTCGGGAGGCCAAGGCAGGCGGATCACCTGAGGTCGGGAGTTCCAGACTAGCCTGACCAACATGGAGAAAAACCCCATCTCTACTAAAAATACAAAATTAGCAGGGGGTAAAGGTGCATGCCTGTAATCCCAGCTACTTGGGAGGCTAAGGCAGGAGAATTGCTTGAACCTGGGAGGCAGAGGTTGCAGTGAACCGAGATCGCGTCATCGCACTCCAGCCTGGGCAACAAGAGCGGAACTCCATCTCAAAAAGACAAAAAAAAAAAAAAGAAATGACTTTATACATGAATATGGCAACAATTGAGCTCCTGGTTTCTGTGGACAGTAAATGTTTATCTTACAGTTGTGCTGGGCGAGAAGTCAGGAAAGGGAGCTGAATGTGTAATTGTGATTTCCTTTTCCGTAGCGTGTTCCATGGGAACCGGTACAAGCAGACTCTATAGTGCTCTTGCCAAGACACTGAACAGCAGCGCTACCTCCCAGCACCCAGAGTATTTGGTGTCACCTGACCCAGAACATCTGGAGCCCATCGATCCTAAAGAGCTTCTTGAGGAATGCAGGGCCGTCCTGCACACCCGACCTCCCCGGTTCCAGAGGGATTTTGTGGATCTGAGGACAGACTGCCCAAGTACCCACCCGCCTATAAGGGTTATGCAGTGGAACATCCTCGCCCAAGGTATGCCTGATGCTTTTGTGCCTGTGCAGTCAAGTTTGCTGTGACTGCCTTTCTGCTTCTGCACATCCTCAGGTCACTGATGTTTTATATGGAAGGAAGAAGTATGGGCAGATGGAGGTGTAGAAGGATAGGGTGACTAGAACAGCATGGAGAGCTCCTAGAAGAGGTTAAGACAGGGAGTCATCTGGGTTTTTTGTTGTTGTTTTTTGAGATGGAGTTTGACTCTTGTTGCCCAAGCTGCAGTGCAATGGCGCAGTCTCAACTCACTGCAACCACCGCCTCCCGGGTTCAAGTGATTCTCCTGCCTCAGGCTCCTGAGTAGCTGGGATTACAGGCATGCGCCACCACACCCAGCTAATGTTGTATTTTTAGTAGAAACGGGGTTTCTCCATGTTGGTCAGGCTGGTCACGAACTCCTGACCTCAGGTGATCCACCCACCTCGGCCTCCCAAAGTGCTGGGATTACAGGCGTGAGCCACCGCACCTGACCTGGTTTTTACAATTAAAGCAAGTAACTCACGGTTTATTCTTTACACCTTCCATGTTTGTGGACTATCCATGAACAATGAAAGTCTGTCTACTTCCCAGCAGATCCAAATTTGGAGAACCCTACCTTTTATTAGGCAGTTGAATGGAACAGCCTCAAACTTTCTGTTGTCCCCAGCTTTCAGTCCATAGCACCATGATACCATTTGCAGGGAAGAAACTGGGTAACACAGAACTTTATGCAGAAAATGGCAGCTCTTTGTGGGTGGAGGTGAGTCTAGGTATTTTTGTGGCCATATTATTTATACTCATTTATATAACTTGAGACCAAAATGATGTTGCTTCAGTTCTCTATTACTTTGTGGTCAGGTGCGGTGGCTCACGCCTGTAATCCCAGCACTTTGGCAGGCTGAGGTCGGCAGATCACCTAAGGTCAGGAGTTCAAGACCAATCTGACCAACATGGTGAAACCCCATCTCCTAAATATACAAAAAGAACTAGCTAGGTGTGGTAGTGTGTGCCTGTAATCCCAGCTACTCAGGAGGCTGAGGCAGGAGAATCACTTGAACCTGGGAGATGGAGGTTGTAATGAGCTGAGATTGAGCCACTGTACTCCAGCCAGGGGGACAGAGCGAGACTCTGTCTCAAAAAAAAATATATATATATATATACACACACATGTGTATGTGTATATATATACGTGTGTATGTGTATATATATGTTACTTTGTTATGGTAGAAAGGATTTCTTTCCTGGGTCTGCCAAATTAAAAAACAGATGTGTCAATCAACTTTATGTAGCAGTTGAGATTTTAAGAAAAACAAGGGCCTGATTATTTTTTTTTTCATGGAAAATAAGAGGAGATTCTGTGACTTACCAATCTTTGATTCTTTTTCCATAAAATAAGTCCCATTCATTCTGAGTAGTGTCTATAATAGTCAGGGTTAAAACTAATACTTGGCATTAAATATTTGGTGTTTAAAAAAACAAAAAAAAAATTTTTTTTAATTGACATTTATTTCATTTGACATAGCTTAGATCCCTGGGACTGCAAAGCAGTTTCCTTAAGTAAGATCTTGATATCCTGGAATATAGTTACATGAAATAGTTCTGAAACAAAAGATCTGTTGTGTGCTTCATCCACATAGTGAGAGGTGATTTAGTTTGGATAGGGTAATACAGTTTTGACAGAGAACCACTCCAAGCTTTTGAAGCAGAGGAAGCATTCTGAGGGTGTTGAGTGATGCCAAATCTCCTGGGTACTTTGAAGTTATGGTTCTCTAAGAGCTGACAACTGACTGGCTTTTTTTTTCAGCTCTTGGAGAAGGCAAAGACAACTTTGTACAATGCCCTGTTGAAGCACTCAAATGGGAAGAAAGGAAATGTCTCATCCTAGAAGAAATCTTGGCCTACCAGCCTGATATATTGTGCCTCCAAGAGGTGGACCACTATTTTGACACCTTCCAACCACTCCTCAGTAGACTAGGTTATCAAGGCACGTTTTTCCCCAAACCCTGGTCACCTTGTCTAGATGTAGAACACAACAATGGACCAGATGGCTGTGCCTTATTTTTTCTTCAAAACCGATTCAAGCTAGTCAACAGTGCCAATATTAGGCTGACAGCCATGACACTGAAAACCAACCAGGTGGCCATTGCACAGACCCTGGAGTGCAAGGAGTCAGGCCGACAGTTCTGCATCGCTGTCACCCATCTAAAAGCACGCACTGGCTGGGAGCGGTTTCGATCAGCTCAAGGCTGTGACCTCCTTCAGAACCTGCAAAACATCACCCAAGGAGCCAAGATTCCCCTTATTGTGTGTGGGGACTTCAATGCAGAGCCAACAGAAGAGGTCTACAAACACTTTGCTTCCTCTAGCCTCAACCTGAACAGCGCCTACAAGCTGCTGAGTGCTGATGGGCAGTCAGAACCCCCATACACTACCTGGAAGATCCGGACCTCAGGGGAGTGCAGGCACACCCTGGATTACATCTGGTATTCTAAACATGCTCTGAATGTAAGGTCAGCTCTCGATCTGCTCACTGAAGAACAGATTGGACCCAACAGGCTACCTTCCTTCAATTATCCTTCAGACCACCTGTCTCTAGTATGTGACTTCAGCTTTACTGAGGAACCCGACGGACTTTTATAAATACTTGCTTTGTCTTTTTAATCACAAGAGTCTTAACGGGATGTTTCAGGAAACAAATAGGATAAGACAATGCCAGAGGAAGGATAGAAACATGGGAAGTTTCTATCATTTCATTTTCTGTTTCCAGCATGCCCTTGGAAAATACTCCCGTTAGTTCACAGATCTTTTCAATTAAAACCTATAGCAAAAAAGGTGTTTGCACTCCAATTTTGGCTTGTATTGTTTTCTTTTCCTTAATATTACATTTTGACCATTTAAGGGCATTAAATTGGCTTGTTTTGGTCAGGTGCGGTGGCTGCTCATGCCTGTAATAAATACCAGCACATTGGGAGGCTAAGGTGGGAGAATCACTAGAACCCAGGAGTTCAAGTCCAGCCTGGGCAACATGGCACGAGACCCCATCTCTATTTCTAAAATAATAAATTCGGTTATTTTGAAGCTTTTTCAGTTTGAGGATGCTATAAAAACTCAGACTTGCTTGAATCTTCCATACTAGTATGTAGGAGTAATTTCTCTAAACAGCATTTTATTTGTGGGTTTTTAAAATGTCAACAATATGCATGGCAATATTTATTTTTTATATCTTCATATAAAATTAAGTAAATAAATTATAGCATTATGAACATTTTAGAACCATGCAGGAGAAGTTATAGAGAAAGTAATTTATGGTAATTTTCATAAAGCTTTAAAATATTTTCATTTGGGCTGTAACAAAATGAGTGCAAAGGAACTATTTAGCCTGGAGGGGCTTTTGTTATTTAAATGCCAGATTTCTTTAATACATTCTTCAAAAATAATCCTTGTGCTGCCTCTACGTTCCCTGTTACTGTGTTTCTTGAAGAGATTCCAATTAGTTTTCAATTGTTTAATCAATTAGTTTTCATTATTGTATTGCTGTTACATATTTAAACTTTGCCATTGGAATAATATTGGTATACATTTGATATTAGTCACTCGATGTCATCATTATTTGTATTGGAATATGCTATTCACAATAGGTTATTTAGAAGCCGTATGTGGCAGTGGCCAAGAGAGTCAGTAGGACCTTCTTTTCAGAGATAGGAACCTTTCTTTTCTAGAAAGCCTGTTAATGGGCTTTCATTGAAATTTCCTAAGATAGCCACATACTGTGATTCAAAATATCTAGAAAGAAGAATGTAAAAATTAGATAACTTGGGTTGGGTGTGGTGGCTTACGCTTGTAATCCCAGCACTTTGGGAGGCCAAGGCGGGTGGATCAGTTGTGGTCAGGAGTTCGAGACCAGCGTGGCCAACATGGTGAAACCTCGTCTCTACTAAAAATACAAAAATTAGCTGGACTTGGTGGCAGGTGCCTGTAATCCAGCTACTTGGGAGGCTGAAGCAGGAGAATCGCTTGAACCTGCGAGGCAGAGGTTGCAGTGAGCCGAGACCGCACCATTGCACTCTAGCCTGGGCAACAAGAGTGAAACTCTGTCTCAAAAATAAAACAAAAAAACAAACAAAAAACCTGGAATTCTCTTCCATCAGAAATAAAAGTACAAATTACAGGTAAAGCCTCTTCCAAACAAAATAACTTACTGGTAATAGATATTTTAATTTGTGAGTTGTAAATACATAAGATTAATAAATGGTCTTTTAAAGCTAGTGCTTTTAATATCTTTGTAGTCCAAAAAGAATCTGGGAGTAGATTTTCTCCTTTAATACTGTTTTATCGTAATGACCCACATATATCCATTCACACATGGAGCCTTCACTGTAAAAGTGAACAAAGATAGATCTGTAGCTGCAAGTTGACGGCACTTACGCTCTCTGTATGTGGTAGCTGCAACAACATCCACTGAAATGGATCACTCATTCTGTAATAGAACCACTTTTAAAACAAATGAGGTTTTCAGAAGTAACATAGTATGCACACAATTTTGGGGCTACTGGAAAGAATGACAAGCATAAGAACATCTACCAAATGTAGAATTGGTTCAGATTTTAGCATGACTAATTGCTAGTCGTATGTTGTTGAGAATACTGATTTGAATACTTATTAGTGCAGGTACATTGTTTACCTAACCCCAAATATTTCAACCTGAAGAGAAACCATGGCAGCCTTAAGTAAATAAATCTGGAGGAGAATGAAAGTCAATGTTTGAGTTTTAAGTGTTGTCTGCCAACAAAATTAACACGGTATGAGTTGAGGGCAGGCATATGGGTGCTTGGGCATGCCACTGGACAGAATCGGTTTTGGAAACACCAACATATGATTGGTATGTTACTATGAGTTAAGGGGATTGGGAAAAATCCATAGTGAAACACTGAGTTATCCTTTCTAGTTATCACTGCAGGAGATTGAATCCTTCCTTCACTGATGCATTTGCCTTATATGTTCTGTGAGTTACCAGGAACTGAAAAAAAAAAGTCATATGTGAGCCTTCTACGTAAGGATTTTTTAGTAGTGTATAAATCTTACTAGGTTCCTTTTGTCTTTTCTTTTGAGACAGGGTGTTGCTTTGTCATCCAGGCTGCAGTGCAGTGGTGTGATCGTGGCTCACTGTAGTCTCTACCTCATGGGCTCCAGTGATCCTCCCACCTCAGCCTCCCGAGCTGCTGGGACCACAGGTACATGAAGCCATGCCCAGCTAAATTTTTTTATTTTTTGTAGAGATAGGGTTTCACCATGTTGCCCAGGCTGGTCTCAAACTCTTGGGCTCAAGTGATCCCTCCTACCTCCACCTCCCAAAGGGCTGGGATTACAGGCATGAGCCATTGTGCCCCACCCCAAGTTGCTTGTTCCATGCATAGATCCCTTATTCCATCCATATGTACCGTTCATTCTGCTTTTCCTATTATATCCTATGTACTATTTTGTTTCTGGTTTTTATTTTTCTATTTTCCCATATACTGTTTTGTTACTGACTCTCAGAAGGTAAATTGCAAATTTGAAAAGGGAGTAGGAGCGGCATGAGTTTTGGTTTCCTCCACGCCACATTTCAGTAGATACCGTACATAGTACATGGTGGTAGTAATGACTGACTGGATTGTTTATTTAAATAAGGCATTATGGTGTGTACATATGATGAAATTAACATTTGAGTGCCTTTGACTAAGAGCTTTATATAGGGTCTTAAAACTACAGACAGGGGCTCAAAAGGTTAAAATAATTTGAGCAAAGTGATAGCTAATAAATAGTAGCTGTGTCTAAGATTCAAACCCAGGTCTATCTTGACTCCACAGTGCTTGCTTCTTCCTCACCACCGTTTCTTTGGCTTTGAGTGAACACAAACAGAGAACAGACGTTGCAGTGTAGCAAGAGATTTGTTAAACATGGTCAAATGGTCAAACGTGTAAGTCAAATACACATGCAGTATCATACATACAGAATTAGACTACAAGAAAGAGTGGTGGCTGAATACTGGAATATAATGGATTTCCAGTGTTTTATTGTTTTGTTTTGTTTTTAAGATCTGTTTTGTTGTTTTGTTTTAAGAGTCTGTTGCCCGGGCTGGAGTGCAGAGGTGTGATCTCAGCTCACTGCGACCTCTGCCTCCCAGGTTCAAGTGATTGTCCTGCCTCAGCCTCCCTAGTAGCTGGGATTACCACCATGCCCGGCTAATTTTTGTATTTTTAGTAGAGACGGGATTTTACCACGTTGGCCAGGCTGATCTCGAACTCCTGACCTCAACTGACCCACCCGCCTCGGCCTCCTAAAGTGCTGGGATTACAGGCATGAGCCACCACGCCTGGCCTGGATTTCCAGTATTCTGATACAGTAAAGTCTAGTTTTGTCCAAAGTAGAACATTTGATACTGTTTGCATACTTCAATGGTAGTTTTTAAAGGGAGCAGTAAGAACAGCTACTCTTGTATTTCAAATTAAAGGCAAAAATTGATGCAAATATTCTGTATTCAAACCATTTTTAAAACAGCCAAGATTTATAATGAAGGGAATGTTGCATATAGTTATATATATATATGCATTACTTATCATGTGTGTTAGACTTGAGGAAAGATTCCCAATAATTAAATGCTAAAAAGAGGTAAAACTAAAACATGATTTCAGTTTTAAAAAAGGCATCCAAGAAATGAATGTGCATACATAAGAAGCTCTAATCAACTCTTTCTTTAAAATGACATGTATAAAAATATAGGACAGGCAGACTTTTTACCTGGAGTGCATAGATATTAGGAAGAGATTTTTGAGCCATGGTCAAACACCAGAATGGCAAAGGCCTGAAATTCACTAGGGCATGTAAAATAAGAGGAGGGGAAAAAGCAACATGTCAAAGGGCACAGGCTGTAACTGAAAAGACTTAGCTGTCACCAGTGTGACCCTGAATGAGCTGCTCCATCTCTAGAGCCTAAGTTTTCTCATCCATAGAGTATATTATTGTATCTGCCCTCTCAAACCTCATAGATTTGTGAGACTGTAAAATAATATAAATTTTAAAATACACATTGTAAGTCAGAATAATAATGGCTAAGTTTCAAAACAAAAAAGGGAAGGGCCCTCTGTATTTCATGTCCTAACAACCCACTCCTAATTTTTTCACCAGAGAGAATAACCCTTCAATTTGAAAGGGCAGAACTAATACTGTTCATAGAAATTTAAGCCCAAAATAGGCAGAAGGGCTGACTGAATGGCGAAAGATTGGTTGGTTGGTCTTTTCTACCCAGTTGTTCCTCTAGGCAGATGTGAGGTTGTGGGCTACTGCTTAGGTTCTTCAGTTTCGAGAGGTTGTCAGTTGTACTTTGATTTGTAATGTAGAAAGATCTGCCTTTGAATGACAAAACAGAATACCCACAACTGCAGCCCCTTGTCCCCATATTTCTTTGGAAAATTCAATTCTGGGAAAACATTCATGTAAGATTAGTCACGCAGACAGCAAAACCCTTCTTGACAGCCTTGCATCTCCTAAGCATCTGGTAAACTTGGCCTGTATGAATCTCAACTGGTTAACTTATCTTTATTGACTGCCAATATATTCAAAGCCAGTATATAGCTGGATTTTAATGACTGTAACACTTTACAGCATATATTGTATTAGTTTTCTTTTGTAATTTATTTGAAATTCCTTTTTTCTTCACTGAAATTTCTTGTACCTGTTTATTTTTGTTGACTTTCATTTGTTCTTATATGTAAACTATCTGAAACTCTTGTAGCAATAAAGCAGGACACTGATTAACTATCTTGCCACATTAAACAGGGTCAGGCTTCAAGATCCAGACAACTTGCATACAAGAATAGAAACTTGCATACACGTGGAAATGGGCTGGGCGTGGTGGCTCTCACCTGTAATCTCAGCACTTTGGGAGGTTGAGGTGGGTGGATCACCTGAGATCAGGAGTTCGAGACCAGCCTGGCCAATATGGCAAAACCCTGTCTCTACTAAAAATACAAAAATTAGCCGGGCATGTTGCAGGTGCCTAATCCTACCTATTCCAGGGGATGAGATGGGAGTATTGCTTGAACTTGGAAGGCAGAGGTTGCAGTGAGCTGAGACCACGCCACAGCACTCCAGCCTGGGTGACAAAGCTAGAGCTAGACTGTCTCCAAAAAAAAAAAGGAAGAAGGCATAAGACTGGACATAAGGAACATGTCTGACATCTGATTCTGGTTTCCACCGAGTAGTAAACCTGCTGAGAACACCCAGCAAAGTTCTGCAATATTTTAAAATTCAGTTTGTGGGAAGGGATTATTACACGATAGAACACACTTATTCAAAGCTAAGCTTGTTTCCCTCCCTGCAACCCCCACCCCCACTTTTTTTTGGATGGGAGTGAGTGAGAGTTCAGGCTAAAACTCAACTGGGAGTCAGGGTGAATTCTTTGTAGGTCTGCCACTGACCAGCTGAACCGATGAGTCAAAAGTTTTCCTTCATTTGTAATAAAGGAATAATCTCTAAGTTTTCTTAAAATTCTGATTTGAATTTTAAATTCAAATCAGAGTTACTGCTGCCACTGCCCAAAAATATTTGGGAAACTTTTTTTTTTTTTTGAGACGGAGTTTCGCTCTGTCGCCCAGGCTGGAGTGCAGTGGCGCGATCTCAGCTCACTGCAAGCTCCACCTCCCGGGTTCATGCCATTCTCCTGCCTCAGCCTCCCGAGGAGCTGGGACTACAGGCGCCCGCCACCACGGCGGGCTAATTTTTTGTATTTTTAGTAGAAACGGGTTTTCATCATGTTAGCCAGGATGGTCTGGATCTCCTGACCTCGTGATCCACCCACCTCAGCCTCCCAAAGTGCTAGGATTACAGGCGTGAGCCACCATGGCCAGTGGGAAACTTTTTGGAACTGCTTCCATATGTTTTATGAAGGTCTTAAAAAAATTTGTGTCAATCTCATAGCCACATCTCCATTTGAACCAAGTATGACATTACCTAGCTTGATTCACATCACATTAACTTCAAATGACGCAGTTCTTTTTAAAACTAAAATCTTCCACAGGAAATTTGTCTCTATTAAATATATGTAAAATTTAGATTCTCCTCTAAAAAGCCATTTAAAAGTATTCTGAATGGTAACATTATTAGAATTAGCATATAGCTTTCCAGAGTAATTTCTTTGAAGAGACAAGGCACATTAACTTGGTGTACTGTTTCATAAGACTCTTATAGAGTCTTCCCAATTAAAGACATGTTAAATGTAAGAAAAAGGCTTTAGAATCGATAAAATACACAGTATGTAGGTTTTTAAAAAGCCATTTGTAATAATATATCTCAGACTACCTTTTTCCATTTTTGGAACACTTGGGTTGGAACACAGAACCCTAAATGTTAAAGCTTTCCTTATTGTAACTATAAGGCAATCGTTCTAAAATGTTGCTGCACAATGAAATCACCTAGAGATATTTTAAAAATAAAGATGCCTGGCTCCCTTTCCCAAACACTGATGTAATTGGTATCAAGTAGAAGCTAAGACACAGGCTTACAAAAAGCTTCCCAGGTATTTCTAATGTGAGGCAAAGTAACCACTGGATTCAAGTGAATTAGTGTCCTACAACTCAGAAATAATTTGGAGATTATATAGATTCGTATTTTTCCTTTTTGGGCAGTGACAGTATCACTTACTTGAAATAGACAAGTTTCTCAAAGTTAAGATACAACAGTGCAGGCCGGGTGTGATGGCTCGTGCCTATAATGCCAGCACTTTGGGAAGCCAAGGCAGGTGGATCACCTAAGGTCAGGAGTTTGAGACCAGCCTGGCCAACGTGGTGAAACCCCCGCTCTACTGAAAATATAAAAAATTAGCCGGGCGTGGTTGTGCATGCCTGTAATCCCAGCTACTCAGGAGGCTGAAGCAGGAGACTCATTTGAACCCAGGAGGCGGAGGTTGCAGTGAGCCAAGATGGCACCAGTGCACTCCAGCCTGGGCGACAGAGCGAGACTGACTCAAAAAATATTCTACAGTGCAATGGATGTGAACAATTATCGTGGAAGAAAGTAACTCTGCTGCTAGTTTACAGCCTATTTATAATTCACAGCTTTGTTTTGTCTTTGATATGCAGTATTTTGCATTAAGCAATTATGGGTTTTTTTTGTTTTTTTTTGTTTTTTTTGAGATGGAGTCTCGCTCTGACGCCCAGGCTGGAGTGCAGTGATGTGATCTCGGCTCACTGCAACCTCTGCCTCTCAGGTTCAAGTGATTCTCCTGCCTCAGCCTCCTGAGTAGCTGGGATTACAGGCGCCTGCCACCACACCCTGCTCATTTTTTGTGTTTTTAGTAGAAATGGGCTTTCACCATGTTAGCCAGGATGGTCTCGATCTCCTAACCTCGTGATCCACCTGCCTCGACCTGCCAAAGTGCTGGGATTACAGGCACGAGCCACACGTCTGGCCAAGCAATTCTGTTTTACTTATATTTTCACTTTGGAAGCTGTGATGTACTGTTTTTTAGTCTTGAACTCAAAGCATTACTACTGAGTTGCAGTGTTCGGAAAGACAGTTGTGGGTGCTCAAATAAGTCTCCCTGCTGCATGTGAGTGTTTCAAAGGTTTGGAGGTGTGACGCAAATAGGAAGCAAATCGGTGCCCTTGTAAAGGGTGAGCAGTATCTTATTCTACCATTAGGGCTGGCATCACAGTGTACTGAGTTCCTACAGAATATGTTTTAATTATGGAGGATGGTGATTGTAACAAAGGGGTTGAAGACTAGATGAATCACAACCACTGAAGACCTGCAGTACTGTGAATGGTTAAAAGCTACAATAAAAGGAAAAGTTGCTTTGATAGCTGTGGAACTAAAGGGTTACTCTTGCCTCCCAAAAATAAAGTGCTCTGTGGTACCCTCATAAAAGTAGGATAGGAGACTTAAAGCAAAAGGATCATAGGAGACCTTATAAATAACCCCAAGGCCAAAATTTTGTCTTTAGTTTGTCTTATTAGAAATTAGACATGACTTGTTAATGTGATCAGAAATGTACACTCCTGAGTGTATGCTGTGTCAGACACGCCAATGTACCAAGTGCCCCATCCCTTACATTCTGGCTTCACCACCACACCTCACTGGAACTGCCCTCTCATTGTCAGTGGAATCTCAGTGGCTTTTTCTTTGGCCTGATTTGTTTTGCCTTTCTTTTTGCCCTTGATATTGCCACCGTATCTTGAAATATTACCTTATCTGTCCTGTTTATTCTCTATGAATAGTTCTTAACTTCCGTTGCTAATTCTTTTTTTTTTCCCCCAACCTATCTTTATATACTTTACTCTTTCTAGTCTTTTAAGTTCTGAGCTCACTCACAGATCACTCCCCAACCTGAATGGTTTCCACGCCTATTTCAGAAACTTTTATTTTGATGTCTGTCACCTCATATCTCAGTAAATAAAACTGAACTCCAACATAGGTGAAGGAGGAATGGGTTGTTCAGAAAGAAGCCATCAATGGATGGCTCATGAGGTATGAATGCCTAGAATATTTGGGAAAAAATGAAATATTATAGCCCAGGTAAGTCTAAGAGAGGAGTAGCAAGATAATGAAGCTTGGGGAGACAGGCAGAGCCCAGATCAAAGGACTTTAATTGCTATGCTTAGGCATCTTTTTAGCAAGAATTGCCACTGAAGAATCGGAAGCAATCACAAAGGTTCGTGAGTGATGAAAGCTGCATTTAGAAAGCTTTCAACTGGTAGCCTGGGGAATGGATTAGAAGGAAACTTGGTGAGACAAAGACAGACAGGGAGGATGGAAGAGAAGGTATTTAGAAGGTACCATGAGTAGAAATTTGGTTAATGATTAGAGGAGGTAAAGTATCTAGGATGGCCCCCAGGTTGCTTCTAGCATGAGTAATGGGTTGCTGGAATTATTTACTGGGCTAAGAGAAACAGATTTTGGAGGGAAGAGAGCTCAATTGGATACTCAGGAAGAAATAGCCAGTGGCAATTAGATAAACCCACCTAAGACAGAGTAGTGCCTGCTTCAGCAGCACATATCCTAACACTAGACCGATACAGAGATTAAACACAGCCCCTGCGCAAGGATGACACGCAATTCCATGAAGCACTCCAATGGAAAAAAAAAAAAAAAAAGACAGCGTCAAAGTCTACGCTTTAACAATAGATTTGGTAATAAAAACCACAGGCATGGGTGAGATTATCTAACAATTATGTTAGTGAAATAATAATAGTAAACGTCCAATAAGAGTGTTTTCTATGTGCCAGACACTAGTTACAAATCCTTAATATATTAACTCATTTAATCCTTAAAACAATTCTATGAGGAAAAGAAGCCCATAGGCAGAAAGAACAAAGAAAAATTAAGTTGGTTAGGCAGAAAGTAAACATGGGAAACCAAATGAGTTTTGAGAAGTAGGCATGAGATTAAGTGAACCAAAGTGTCTGTTTAATTTGACAACTGTGTTATTGGAGATCTCACGGAGAACTGTTTCTAAGCAAGAATTCAGACTGCAGGCTGTTTGAAGAAAAAGAAGGGACAGAATGATAGGCTATTAATTGTGGGAGCAAGGAGACCAAGTAGGTGTGAAAGAAAGATGCTGAGTACAGGAGGAAGGGCACCTCCTTCCTGAGACAGGTGGTAAGGATGGATGTTGGAGTAAGTAAATCATCTGTAGCAAGGGGTCCAGGAATGGAGGGAATTCACAGCTCATGACCAAGTTCTCTGTATAGAGGTATACTGGTTATCTGGTGTGGCTGGAATTGTTGCTGGAAAGTGGCCTAAAGAATAAACTGATAGACTACTGATCATAATTTAAAGATCTAGTAAGGCTAGAAAATGTAGTAGCATCAAGCCAAGGTTATGTGGGCTTTTTTCCCTCTAACAGACTGGACACAAAAAAGCAACTATAAATTATGTTGATTTACAGTTTGAAAGGGCTCAGATTAAAAGCCATAACATTAAAAGGGCAGGAAGGATGGGGGTGAGGCACATCATTGATAATTTCAATCTGCAACATTCTGATCAGTATATACTGTCAATATGTATGTTTCCAAGTCTAGACTTTTTTTTTTTTTCTTTGAGACAATCTCACTGTCATCCAGGCTGGAGGGAATGCAGTGGCATCATCTTGGCTCACTGCAACCTCCACCTCCCAGATTCAAGAGGTTCTTGTGCCTCAGACTCCTGAGGAGCTGGGATTACAGACATGTGCCACCACTCCTGGATAATTTTTCTATTTTTAGTAGAGACGGGGTTTCACCATGTTGGCAAGGCTGATCTCAAACTCTTGGCCTCAAGCAATCCACCCGCCTCAGCTCCCAAAGTGCTGGGATTACAGGCGTGAGCCACTGCACCTGGCCCCAGGTCTAGACTTTAGATGTGCTTATTATCAAAGAGAAAAAAATTTCCAGTAGAGTAGCAGAGGTAGCTGGATAGCCCTGGTTTAACCCTGTTAGAACCAATTAAGAATCCAGCATAGAAGGAAAGTCTTTAAGCATGTAACTTATATTCTCAGCAAATGTTCCCAAAATCAATAAATGTCTGACCCGAGTGTCTAATATGCTTAGCACTTGGGGAGAGGGGTAGGTATAGCATAAAATAATTGTTGCTCTAAATGACCATTACGGAAGACATGACTAAACAAATGAAGTCACAGTGCAATAAACAAGATAATACACTTAAGTGCCAAAGCACAATTTTCAAACCTGAAATATTTTGGAAATGTTTTAAAAGGAGGTAGAATTTGAGAGTAACTCCCAAATGGGAAAAGAATCAAGTGAGTTTTTCTTTGAGCTTTTGTATAAAAGTATCATCAACACATTTATGGAAAAGTTTAACAGATTACAAAGGGAACTGTTATAAACAATCTCTGACCTAAGTAGTATGTGATCAAATGTACAAATAAAAGACAAAAAATATTAAGTATGATTTCATCTAAATTTCTAAAAGATGTAAAAATAGATACCTTTTCTTTGTAGTAGAAAAGAGCATTAAGATATGTAGTGACAGACAGTAGTGAAATTACATAGTTTATATAATCCTTCAGATACCTTAACTTCCTAATCTGTAAAAGGGCTAGAAGAGTAATTGTTCTTTTTCTCCACAAAAGGTCTGATTGTGAAACAAATGGTTTGAAGTGTTTTATAAATTCTTTAAGTGCAGCCAACTAAAATACTAAATTCATTATGTTAAGCAGAACATCATTACAACTAGAAAGAAACTGGCAACATGCAGATATTTGCCAAATGTTAATATAATGGAACAAAACAGAAGTAGAATTTCTTCATGCAGTAGTTGGGAAGGAGAAATAGAGATATTTTATCACTTCTTAACTAAAACACGTCTATGCTGGCTTTTAAATATTGTTAAAAATATCACCAGAGACCAAAACAGAAGATAAATTTCATTTCTATATTTCAGAAAACCTACTTGAATACACTTTGAAACAAGAGTACAACAAAATAGAATATACTTCAAATGTTGAATATACAAACTATTATAGTTCAAATCTGAACACTGGTATTTCCCTCATAAACTTCAACTGAAAAAGAAAGAAAGAAAGAAAGAAAACTCCAGGTATTAGAGCTACCTGACAAAAATTCATGCTGAGCCTGAACTTCCAAGTGACAGCAGAACTGAAAATGATATGTCTGCACAAATGCCAGGGCTGAGTGACACAGGCATGTTACAGCAAAAGGCCAGAGCCAACTGTTAATCTGTCCACAATTAAGAAACTGACAGACTTAAACTACCATATAAAATGTTACATGTAAATTCTATAACAATACTGTGCTAGGTACAAGATTTTTAAAATTTTTCTTTTAATAAAAAAGCTTTACACAAACAAGCCATTAGCTTATTTCAAGAAAGAAAACCGAAAATTAGTCTAAGGCCTTTGTTTTAAATCAGCTTAAGCTATATGATATATATATATGTGTGTGTGTATATATATATATATAAAAATCGCACTAGATCTTTTTTTGCTATCCTCTTTCTGAAGTTTTTGGGATCCATTCTTCAATTCACATTCTAAAATACCTATATTAGCAGAGTCTTCACATAGCACCAGTTAAGTGAGAACTGTGCGAACACAGTAATAATTGCTGGTATGCATATAAAATGCATCAAAAATTGCTATATGTAACAATAAGATCACCCATCCCAACCCCTCCCACTGAAAACTATATAACCTCTTACAGAATGTTAGTGTTCCAAGTCTTAGTGTAACTTGATATCGTAGTGAGCTGCTTGGTCCCTTTCAATCCTTTTTCTTATTGATGGGTTCAGTTGTTTCCTACTGTAAGAGGCAGTTTTCTGTCAGCATCTCAATGTGTAGTTCATTTCCCACTGAAACATGGGATAGGTAATTTATTTCCAGTAAGTCTGATTGTTTTCGTATATGCATTAAAAATGTTTTAAAGTCTTCTTTGACTTTTCTTGATGACTTCCCTTGCAAATGTTTATGTCAGTACTGCCACTAACAGCCTGAAGTCCATGGTGGAGCTGCTATTTTATTTCTCACATGTCACTAGTCCTTCTGTTTTCATAGTTACAGGAAGGGCAATAGCTGAAGGCGCACTGACAACCACTACGTGGGTCACTGTCTTATTTCCATCTGCCGGTTTTTCTTCTACTAGCTGCAAAGTTTTCACATCATGTTCTTGCTTTTTTGCCACTGCTTCCGATTTAACCTCTGGCCCCTTTATGACTGCACTGATAACTCGAGGAGGAGTCTGGCCAGATGCCTGCTGAGTAGGCATTGATAGTCTCATTACAGGTGTACCATGAGCTATTGAAACAGGGGTAAGTGCTCTCACAGCCAATGGGGTTCCAACAATGTTAATGCTTCCTGATCCAGTCAGATTTGACTTTGTCTGCAGTTGACACTGTGCAAGCTGTGTAGCTGGGATGGTAATAATTTTGGCAGGCTGCATGGTGATTTTGTCTCCATTTTCAGTAGAAGCTGGCATCACAGTAGGGATTGTCTGAATGACTACCTTTGGAGAGGTCGCTGTTGTTGGACTAGTGCTGGTTATTAATGGTGCACCTGCATTAACTGACTGAACTGCCACAGTTGAAATTTTCTGACCCAATGATGTCATTACAACAGGTACCTGCATTGCCACACGAACTGTCCTAGTACATTAGAAAGAAAAAAGCTGATTATATTTAATGCCAAATGAGAAAATAGGTCTCCTGAGTAAAAGATGAATACAAATCCAAAATGTATAAAACTAGTACTCCCAAATTTTACAGAGATACTGGCAATTCCTGATGTCTGACACAAACATACCATGACACAAATATATTTTAAAAACTAAAGCCTACATTAAGCTCCATCTATAAAACCATAAAAACCAATTCAGGTAATTTAAGACATCTACTTTTTTTTTTTTTTTTTTTTTTTGAGATAAGGTCTCGGTCTGTCGCCTAGGCTGGAGTACAGCGGTGCAATCTTAGCTTACTACAACCTCCAACTCCTAAGCTCAAGTGATTCTTCTGCCTTAGCTTCCTGAGTAGTTAGGACTACAGGTATGTGCCACCATGCTCAGCAATTTTTTATTTTTATTTTATAGAGAGGAGGTCTATGTTGCCAAAGCTTGTGTTGAACTCCTGTCCTCAAGCAATCCTCCTGCCTTGGCCTCCTAAAGTGCTAGGATTATAGGCGTGAGCCACTGAACCCAGCAAGACATCTACTTTAACAACAATAAAAAACATAATTAAAATATTTCACTTTTCAAAGTCCTGACAACACTGGGTTCTTAGAACACTAATATTAAGCAAAGAGACATTTCGCTTTCACCAAGGAGACTTTTTTAAAAAGTAAATACATTATAACTAATGGTTTGCCTCACTTACCTTGGAGTTGCTGTTGCTGACACAGATGCATTGGTAGTAGGAGACCTGGATGAAGCATCGTGCCCAGGGGAAGTGATATTCACAACTCTAGCGACACCCTTCTCTGCTCTGGAGCAGTTTATAGGGGATGAATTTTTTCCACTGCGAACAGACGATGCTGCTTTCAGGAGACTTTCTGCAGACAGTGACACTCGTTCTAATGATTTTTCATCAGTAGCTCCTGCTAAATCTTCATTACAGGTTTCACTTTTGTCATCATCTATGACCACTATGTTTTTGGGCATATCCTTGAACTGATATACAAGCCTCTGTCCTTCAACCTTTGCAAGAATTCCCCTTTGGTAGTAGTATCTGTAAGGGGAAAATGTACCAAATGAATCAAGTATATTATTTCTTCACCCCACTCTATCCCCACCAAAAAGACTATGTACAGTGCATACTAATAGAAACATTCCCTTATCCCTAATAACAGATGAGAAAAAAAAAAACTCTTACTGCCTAGACTGCTCAAAAGGTTACAAATTTAGAGTAGGAATCAGGTTGGAACCTGGCGCCAAGGTCCTACAAACTTAAGATCTATAAAGTAGCTGAAAGTTCATTCGTTTTCTTAAAGAAATAATTTACCTTATCATTGAGTATTTTACTATACTGACACTGGTAGAAATTCTTTTCTGATTTACATAGGTTATAAAAACAAACTGATATTACTGGAAAAATTATCTAAGCCACACTTAGTAGAGATTTGCAAATACTGTCACATAAACCATGTGTTCACTTAAAAACACCTTTAATTAGAAGAAGCCATGTACTTTCTAATGAAAGAATTTTGTGGGTTTATCAAACTGATAATTCTTTTTTTTCTTTTTTGAGACGGAGTCTCGTTCTGTCGCCCAGGCTGGAGTGCAATGGCACAATCTTGGCTCACTGCAACCTCTGCTTCCTGGGTTCAAGCGATTCTCCTACCTCAGCCTCCTGAATAGCTGGGATTACAGGCGAGCACCACCACACCCGGCTAATTTTTGTATTTTTAGTAGAGATGGGGTTTCCCCACGTTGGCCAGGCTGGTCTTGAATTCCTGACCTCAAGTGATCTGCCCGCCTCAGCCTCCCAAAGTGCTGGGATTATAGGCATGAGCCACCATGCCCGGCCAAACTGATAAAACTTAAATTTTCCTATCAACATAAATCTATTTATAACAAACTCCTAAAAACTAAAATACAAATTAACTTTAGGAACCATAATTTGTTTAGGCTTAATTTTTTTTAAGCCTACAACTTCACACTATTAAGAAATAGTCCTAAGTACAAAAGCACATTTTCTGCAAAAATGAATTTTCCAATTATGTTAAAATGATAAGCCTGTAGACTAAACTCCTATCTCCCCATCTACTTCCAAATCTAAGATGCTCCTCTAGAATATCCCCCAAAGTTAAAAGTTGTAAAGGATTTTCAGCTTCTCTTTAAACAGCTAATAGACAATATAAAGAAATACATAAATTTTGTGTGAATATTAGCTCATTTGTGTTTTTACCTCAAAGCTCGTCCCATGGTTTCATAGTTCATGTCTGGTTTGTTCTTATGCTTTCCCCAAAGCTTAGAGACAGCCTTTGAATCCACCAGCTTGAATATGCCTTTTTCTCTCTGAGTCCATTTAATATACCTGGGACAAGTATTTTTATCTTGAAGTAGATCTAAAAGAAACTCCCACAAATAGGTTGTGTTTCCTTTAAAAACAATGACAGACATTGATTACAAATTCATTAACATAATTAAATACATAATTAAAAGCAAATAAAGTGTCCTTCATCGTAACTTAAAAATCCTGAATATACTTGTTTCTACATTTTTTTTTTTTTGGAGACGGAGACTTGCTCTGTCATCTAGGCTGGAGTGCAGTGGCACAATGTCGGCTCGCTGCAACCTCCACCTCCCAGGTTCAAGCAATTCTCCTGCCTCAGCCTCCCGAGTAGCTGGGATTACACACACATTCCACCACACCAGGCTAATTTTTGTATTTTTAGTAGAGACAGGGTTTCACCATGTTTGCCAGGCTGGTCTTGAACTCCTGACCTCAGGTGATCCGCCCGCCTAGGCTCCCCAAATTGTGGGATTACAGGTGTGAGCCACTGCGTCCAGCCTGTTTCTACTTTTAAAAAATGGTATCCCCTACGTATGCTTACAGTTATGATGCTAAAATACAGATTCTGGCGTTTGTACTATTACATATCACCCTATCCTAGATTTTGAGTTCAGTAAAGGCAAAGGCATAATTGCTTAGGCAAAGTTAACCTGAATTAAACAGAATCAAGTTTATTAGTTTATACAGATTTAAACTCTGAATAAATTTGTTTACACCTTTGTTTATCATATGATAAGCCTAAATTCCATGATCAAAATTCATCAAAAGGTACTTAGTAATTTTGTTGGATAGGCAAGCAAAATGCAATGAAATGTGTAAAACTTTTAGGCATCAGACCTAGGATCTTTTTGTAAGAAACTTACTTTTCTTTGATTCACCTACAGGCATGAACTCTGAGATATATATATTATAAGTGCAAACTACCCTCAACCCTTTAAGTATTTTCTTATCATTTTCCTCTGTACTACCAGTCAATTAAGACTTGATAGCAAAGAACTTTACTGTTGGCTGGATGTGGTGGCTCACGCCTGTAATCCCAGCACTTTGGGAGGCTGGGAGGTGGGCGTATCACCTGAGGTCCGGAGTTCGAGACCAGCCTGGCCAACATGGTGAAGCCCCATCTCTATTAAAAGTATAAAAATTAGCTGAGCATGGTGGCATGCACCTATAATCCCAGTTACTTGGGAGGCTGAGGCACGAGAATCGCTTGAACCCAGGAAGCAGAGGTTACAGTGAGCTGAGATCGCACTACTGTACTCCAGCCTGGGTGACAGAGTGAAACCCTGTCTCAGGAAAAAGAAAAAAAAAAAGAACATTACTGCCTCTAAAAACAGATTTAAAAAAAAATTTCTAATCACTTTCTACTGATTACACCCAGTAGACGGAAGATAATATTTAAAGGATTTCATTGTCTATACCTGTATCTTAAAATCTGAGGTCCTAAAATGGAAAAATATGGTAATTCCTTAAAACTAGTCAAGTATTCATCAAATGTTAACTATAACATTAGCTCTGTATCACACTGCTAGAAAAATTTTAAAATGAGGAAATATTAGAATATTTCTGCAGAACAAAATGCTTATTCATCACATATCATGCTTAAGGAGATGAATTTAAAACCTGGTCCCTGCCTCAAGGAATTTATAATTTAGTTGAGAAGGGAAAAGAAAGTAGATGACAAGTTAAACAACAATGCAAGAAATAAATAACAATTTGAAACAATATAAGGTCTATCACAAAGCAATGCATAATTAACTATATCCCAAGTAATCACAGAAAATAATGTCTGTGGGATTCCAGGAGTGAAAATAAAGTGGACTGAGAGGCCATCATGAAGTTTTGGAAGATGGCTAGGATGTGCATAAAAGAATGAAAAGGAATCTGGGTAAGTAAAATAAAAAAATTAATCCCAAAAGGAAGAAAGTATCACACTCTTTTTTCCCTTATTAAGGAGGGGAGAGTAGTGGGCAGCGGTCATGAGAAGAGGCTTTTCAGGTTGTTTTTATTTTATTCTCTTCATAACCTCTAGATGCCAAGTTCTTATTAATAGAAGAACAGAAGGCTGGGCACGGTGGCTCATGCCTGTAATCCCAGCACTTTGGGAGGCCAAGGTGGGCAGATCACCTGAGGTCAGGAGTTCATGACCAGCCTGGCCAACATGGTGAAACCCTCTCTCTACAAAAATACAAAAATTAGCCAGACATGATGGCAGGTGCCTGTAATCCCAGCTACTTGCGAGGCAAAGGCAGGAGAATCACTTGAACCTGGGAGGCGGATGTTGCGGTGAGCAGAGATCACGCCACTGCACTCCAGCCTGAGCAACAGAACGAGACTCCGTCTCAAGAAAAAGAGAAAAAAAGAAGAAGAGAATACAGTCCCAAAACGGCCACCACTACCCCAACACCTTCAATCAAAATACTGATGTTTTTTCTCTGGCATTTCACTTTCACTGTGGCTTTCCCTGAAAATCCAGTAAATTCATTAATAACGCAGAGTTGAGCCCGTTATGCATCTGTTGACCTAAAAAAGCTGACCTTCGGCCAGGCGTGGTGGCTCACACCTGTAATCCAGCACTTTGGGAGGCCAAGGTGGGCGGATCACCTGAGGTCGGGAGTTTGAGACCAGCCTGACCAACATGGAGAAACCCCATCTCTACTAAAAATATAAAAATTAGCCAGGCGTGGTGCCACATGCCTGTAATCCCAGCTACTCGGGAGGCTGAGGCAGCAGAATCGCTTGACCCCAGGAGGCAGAGGTTGCGGTGAACTGAGATCGCACCATTGCACTCCAGGCTGGGCAACAAGAGCTAAAATCCATCTCAAAAAAAAAAAAAAAAAAAAAAGCTGACTTTCAACTTCACAATGTTACATTTGTATCTCTAGGATTCTATTACATCAGCATCACTACCTAAAAACTATTAAAACAAACCATGTATAATCTTCAGTTACATAAAAATGTGTAGCTGGGGCATTTTTATTTTGTTCACATAGTAGTAAGTGTGAGTAAAGATTTTATTCTGGAAGAAATTTTTGTATAATATAGACAATGCCTTGTACATAAGATATCTGAATGTTTCCATGTTTTGAATTAAACTCATCAAAACCCCTCAGATTATCTTTAAATACTCACTGCACCCACGTTGCCATCCCCAAGTTAAAATGAACAATTCTAAGGAGGCCAAAGCTGAAGGATCACTTGAGCCTAGGAGTATGAGAATAGCCTAAGCAACATAGGGGGACCCGTCTCTACAAAAAATTTTAAAATTAGCCAGACATGGTGGTATGTGCCTGTGGTCCTAGCTACTTGAGGCTGAGGCAGAAGAATACTTTAGCCTGGGAGGTTGAGGCTGCAGTGAGTCATGATCATGTCACTGTATTCCAGCCTGGGTGACAAGAGTGAGACCCTGTCTCTAAAGAAAAAAATTATTAAAAATTCTATTTCTGATTTTAGGGAAAACAGGATTCAGAAAGAGAAGGTTTCTTTACCAGGTAACAAGGAATTTGCCTATGACAAACATTATTATCATAATTTTACAAAAGAAAAAACACTGGTTGGATTTTGAATATAGGTTTGACTGTAATAGCTTTAATTAATTACATTATAACACTGCCTCAAATTTAATACAAGACTGAAATTGTAATGAGATATGATTTAAATTGGTAAAAACTGGTCACAGACTTTTTCTCCAGTCTTAAGCAAAAGATGTTCGAGTATAAGTGATACCCCTGAGGATAAGAATTATTTAAAAGACAATAGTAATAACTGTATATTTATAGTTTAGTTTTCTAATATTTACCGCTATGTTAACTTTTAAAGTTTTCAATATAAATTAAAAGAGGAAACCTGAGATGTTAGAAGTGTACAACAACCAAAGACAAACAAGGAAGTAAGAAAAGTATCCTAAGCCTCCCCCAAACTGGGTCACCAGTTCCTGAGTAAGTGTTCAATGTCACTTTTTTTTTTTTTTTTTTTTGGCCTATCGAAATACCAAATTTCTTGGAAGGCTTACTGGAGACAATTTTTTTTAACTAGACTTAATTTCTGTTTTAATTATTTAAAATTATTAAGTCAAACCACCTGATAAGGACAGAATAAATTTAAATATATTAATGTAAAATTTATCCAACTATTGAATATTGGTCTGAAAACACTTATTCATGAAAGTGATAAATTTTTGGTTATCAGACTGGCAGAGAGAACACATCTAAAACCACTACTGAAATGACACTTTATCTGTCAGAATCTGAGTGACAATAAAATTAAAGGCCAGGTGTGGTGGCTCATGCCTATAATCCCAACATTTTGGGAGGCCAATATGGGAGGATCGCTTGAGGCCAGGGCAAAATAGGGACATCCTGTTTCTACAGAAGATTTTAAAATAAAATTTAAAAAAAGATAATAAAAAAGTAATAAAAATAATATTAAAAAGAAATGTTACTTGAAATCATCTTACTCGACAAATTAAGAAAGCACAGAATGGGGGAGATTTGGTGCTGTTTTTATCTTTAATCAAGATACACGAATTCTAAAGCAAAAATAGGCAAGGGGCAGTGGCTCATGCTTATAATCTCAGCACTCTGGGAGTGTGAGGCCAGAGGATCTCTTGAAGCCAGGAGTTGGAGACCTGCCTGGGCAACAAAGCATGAGACCTCATCTCTTAAAAAAACAAACAAAAAAAATTAGCTGGGTGCGGTGGTGTGTGCATGTAGTCCCAGCTACTTGGGAGGCTATAAGCAGAGTAGTACAAGGCTGCAGTGAGCTATGGTCACGCCACTGCATTCCAGCCCTGTCTGTAAAAGTCAGTCAATAAATAAGCAAATAAGCATGGTTTTGTTCTGAATTGTGACTGATGTGACTGAAATTTGTTGACTGGAAAATTAAAATTTAGCTCGCTTTGAATTCTTGCATTGCTTCTAAACAGTTAAGAAGTTATGAGGGCCGGGCGCGGTGGCTCAAGCCTGTAATCCCAGTACTTTGGGAGGCCGAGACGGGCGGATCACGAGGTCAGGAGATCGAGACCATCCTGGCTAACACGGTGAAACCCCGTCTCTACTAAAAAAATACAAAAAACTAGCCGGGCGTGGTGGCGGGCGCCTGTAGTCCCAGCTACTCGGGGGACTGGGGCAGGAGAATGGCGTGAACCCGGGAGGCGGAGCTTGCAGTGAGCTGAGATCCGGCCATTGCACTCCACCCTGGGCGACAGAGCCAGACTCCGTCTCAAAAAAAAAAAAAAAAAGTTATGTATCAGGCTAGGTGCGGTGGCTCATGCCTGTAGTCCCAGCACTTTCAGAGGCTGAGGCGGAAGGATCACTTGAGCCTAGGAGTTTAAGACCTGCCTGGGTGACATAGTAAGACCTCATCTCTACAAAAAACTAAAAAATAAATAAATAAATAAAAAATTAGCCAGGGATGGTGGCATGCGCCTGTGGTCCCAGTAACTCAGAAGGCGAGGCGGGAAGATTGCTTAAGCCCAGGAGGTCAAGGTTGCAGTAAGCCATGGTCACACCACCACACACCAGCCTGGGCAACACAGCAAGACAGTGTCTCACAAAAATAATAAAAGAAAGAAATTATCTATTAGAAACAAGGCTTAGTTGTATACCCCTTTGAATTATGGGTAGCTATATATGAGGATGGGTGCTATTATACATACATATATCCCCTAAGTCAATGGCTAAGGAGAATATGTATCAGACTTCCTTAGGACTTTTTCCAAAAGTCCCTATATCCCCCATGATACAACTATGGCTACACAATCTCTGTGGTGTAGGAACTAGGCAAAGGTATTTTGAAAAAGCTCCCCCCATGATGCTGATACATCCCTTATTAAGAACTATTACCAACGACAGTATTCTCATATGTGCATGTACTAGAAATAATTTTCTTACAAATGCAAAAATGTCACCTAACTGAAAAAAAATCATCTCACTTCCAAAGCAACCCTTCCCACATTACCTTTTCCTTCTCTCGGTTTCTTCTTTATACCTAACTCAGGAGACCCATTGGAAATTGGTGATTGCTGGGTCTTTGGTTTACGGCCAACTGAAAAAATAAGATATTGAAACCATACGTTGAAAACAAGAAAAATATGAGAGGCACGATTAGCAGACTTTCTGATTACACATTATTCATTTAAATGGACACTAATTTGTAGATAAATATATTCTGTATGAAAAGCTGCTTCTAAAAGGAGTACTAAAAACACTTCCTGTATTTTAGATTACAGCAGTAAGTAGTAATCTCTGTCATACACATTGGCAGAGCCTCGATTGCCATATACATTGGTCAGAGCCTTGATTTGCCAATCTTTTTTTTTTTTCTTTTTTTTTTTTGAGATGGAGTCTTGCTCTGTCGCCCAGGCTGGAGTGCAGTGGCACGATCTCGGCTCACTGCAACCTCTGCCTCCCAGGTTCAAGCAATTCTCCTGCCTCAGTCTCCCAAGTAGCTGGGACTACAGGCACCCGCTACCACACCCAGCCAATTTTTTGTATTTTTAGTAGAGACAGGGTTTCACCATATTAGCCAGATGGTCTCGATCTCCTGACGTCGTGATCCGTCCGCCCTGGCCTCCCAAAGTGCTGGGATTACAGGCATGAGCCACTGTACATGGCCTTGCCAACCTTTTATATTAGTGTAGCAATAGAAACAAATCCTAGTAAAAACTTAATTTGTTTTCTGTTCTATAGGATTGGGAGAAACAGCTTTAGCAACTTATTGCAGATGATATGATAATTTGCAAAGCCCTTTGAACTCAAATGAGGAAAAGTAAAAAATATCAAACACTCTCTACTGCTCTGGATCAGTTAATTCACCAGAAGGTAAGCGTAAGTGTTTCAATTTCCCCACTTCCACATGCAGAGACATTACAAGGGTAAAAAAACTTCCAAGTGCTTTTTATGTCTAATAAAGGTTTGTGTCCTTCCCTTTTGTTCCTCCTCATTTTTGCCATAAGGCTCTCTCAGATAGACTAGCATCCACAATGAATAGAAAAAATAAGGGCTATATACTTTTCTACACGAAAGAGGATTAAGCCTGAATGAGCTACATTCAATCCTGAGCACAGATGAATGAACACCCTGGCAGACTCAAGAAATAAACTGGAAATATGTAAGTATGCTGTATTTTAAAATCAAATACACACACACACACACACACACACACACTTTTTTTTTAAGAGATGGAGTCTTACTCTGTCACCCAGACTGGAGTGCAGTGGTGCGAACATGGCTCATTACAGCCTGGGTTCAAGCAATCCTCCCACCTCAGCCCCCTAAGTAGCTGGGACTAAGGCATGCACCACCACGTCCGGCTAATTTTTATATTTTTTGTAGAGACGGGTTTTACCATGTTGCCCAGGCTGATCTTGAACTCCTGAGCTCAGGCAATCTGCCCACCTCAGCCTCCCAAAGTGCTGGATTACAGACACGATCAAATGTATTATTACTGATTTGGTGATTGTTCTACACCTGAGATTTCTGATGTCACTCTATTCTTCATTAGGAAACATTAAATTAATTAATCTATATAATTAATTATATAAAGAACTAATTAAAGCATCTGAACATCTATATTTCAAAATGCACAGATATACTTTAGAATTCTGGTAATTCTAATCAAGAAGTCTGTAACAAAAAATAAAACAAAGTTCACTGGTCTCTGTTAGAATACAGCCTAATTACTCAATTTAAATAATATTTATACATATGAATCAGACAGTAATAAAACTAACATCTTCAGCATCTCCTAAATTCTAGTACAAAAGCCCAATTTAGTAGAAAAGTTAGTGCAAAAAGGTTTAATTTATTTTCTCACAAAGCGGCACGTCCAAAGTCATGTTCCTTAATAAATTTCCTCCGTAGGAAAATGGGTTCTATATTCATATTAACTTTTAGAACACCATACGCTATCTTCTCTTGGAAGATAGCAAGATCCACAATGTACATTAGTATATTAAACGATCTCAAAATAAAAAGAGGGACTGCTATTAAAAAATAACCTATCTAAGTTTGCATATCCCAAATGTACTTAACCACAAAAATATAAATAATGATGCTCTTACTCTTCATTGTCTCCCTTATGGTAATAAGTACAGACAGAATGGTTACATGTATTTTTTTTTTCTTTGAGACAGGATCTCACTCTGTCACCCAGGCTGGAATGCAGTGGCACGATTATGGCTCACTGTAGCCTCCCAGGCTTAAGCGATCCTCCTGCCTCAGCCTCCCGAGTAGCTAGGACTACAAGCATGTGCCACCATACCTGGCTAATTTTTTTTAATTCCTCGAGATGAAGTCTCACTATGTTGCTCAGGCTGGTCTTAAACTCCTGAGCTCAAACAATCCTCCTGCCTCAGCCTCCCAAAGTGCTGGAATTACAGGCGTGAGCCACCACACCCAGGCTTGTAATTTTTAAATGGTCATTAAGGGCTTTCACAGAAATAAATAAAATTGTTATTAAACTGGCAAAGTATTTCCTGGTTTATAGAATATCACATCCTGGCTCCCAACATGGCCCCTGTTTTTCATGGTCTTTTCCATCTTCCTTTAAATGTGTGTGGTTTTTTTTTTTTTTTTTTTTTTTTGGAAACAGAGTCTTACTCTGTCACCCAGGCTGCAGTGCACTGGTGTAATCTCAGCTCACTACAACCTCCACCTCTCGGGTTCAAGCAATTCTTCTGCCTCAGCCTCCCGAATAGCTAGGACTATAGGTATGTAACACCACGACCGGCTAATTTTTGCATTTTTAGTAGAGACAGGGTTTCATCATGTTGACCAGGCTGGTCTTGAACTCCTGACCTCAAGTGATCTGCCCACCTGAGACCCCCAGAGTGCTGGGATTACAGGCATGAGCCATCGTGCCCAGCATTAAATCTAAACAAACATTTCTTAAGTATTTTGTGACAGCTCTCATTGGATGCAACCAGTCAAGTGCTATAGCAGGCAGTGGGTAAATAAGGCTATTTATATGTATGCCTTTTGTTTTTAAATGATTACATCAGGAAGTAATTCTTCCTCCTAAATTCTCTCATGTATACCTCTCTCGAGATGCATATAATCTATATGTATTGCAAGCGGAAGACACTGTCTTATTCTCATCTCCCTTACAACAATGACCATAGAATGGTACACACTGTGGCAATCTGAAACACTATATTTAATGAATAAAAGGAAATACCATTATTTCAAATGCACCTTTATTTTTACCTTTATTTTACTCTAAAATGTGAAGAGTTAGAGAAGAAAGGAGAATTAGATGAGTACTCAATTACTTAGAATGTCATTTCTTTCCAATTTTACCCTTGATTTCAACAGAAAAAGACTCACTGCCCATGTCCTCATGATGTTGAAAATGTGCTATTGGGATGAGGGGAGCAGAAATTTCAGCAGGAGTCATAGTAAGTGGAAATGCTCTTTACCCACTGGTGAGTTTATGCTAATCAGAAGTCTCTATCAGCAATCTTAGTGTTTCAAAGCAGAAGGTATAAGGTAAAAACAGCATGATATATAATAAATGATATATAATATATAGTATATATATATCATACTATGTATCATATATTGTATCTAGTATATAAGTGACATATAATATATACAGTATGACGTATCTCTCTCTCTCTCACTGTTTATTTAGGTTTTTTGAGATAGGGTCTTGCTATGTTGCCCAGTTTGGCCTCAAACTCCTGGGCTCACGCAATCCTCTCACCTCCTGAGCAGCTGGGACTAAAGGTGTGCCTGGCTTTTTAAAAAATATCCATGAAAGCAAGAGAAGACAAGACTTTGTAAAATAAAGAATAAAATGGGGTGTGTATGTGTGTGTGTGTGGTACTTTAAGTAACCAAGTACCCATTAAAGGATCAACAAAGAGAAGATGGAGTAAGACAAGGTGCAGGGAATCTCTGATCTGCCTTCTGTGTGTCGAACACCTGTTAGATATCATTGTCACACAATTATCCTCAAGCCTTACATACTAACTCCTTTAAACAGTATGAGTATGTTAAAACACTAAATTAAAATCTCAGTGTTGATTATTTGAGAATATCTAGTTAAGATAACTTCAATCTTAAATCTACAGCATATACTATTTTCTATGTCCCTTGATGAGGAAAAAGGTAAGAAAAAAATTTTCACCTGCCTTCTCAGAAATGTATAAATATACTCTACCTTTTTTCTTTTTCATTGGTTCATGGCTATCTGGTGATGTTGGAATAGGAGAGGTATCCATTGGTTCAGACTCTTCAGTTGACACCTCCACTACAGTTTCTGTAATGACATCTGGCCTCATAGCAGCATGGATAAATTCTGGAGTTGATACACAAGGAGGAACAAACACTTCCACTATAAAAAAAAGTTGAAAAATTAAAATTTCCCACCCCCATCAATGTTTCTTATGTGGATAGTTCAATATTTAGAAGAGGTGAGATTTATTAAGAATTAATCAAAGCAGGATAAGAGCTAATTTACTGAATATTCAATATGATTTAAACTATACAAGGAAAATAAATGCAAGGAAAATCAACTTAAAGGAAAAATGTTAATTCTCTGGGTAAAGCAAGGACCATGAGTAGTCACCCCACTCTTTCACACTTATACTTTCAAACTCAATGTAGAAAAATTCTAAATTATTCTAACAGTTGTGAAAGCATTTGAAAATAATAGTATAATAGTGAGTTAGTTAATAATTACTTTCTATCCACTTAGCCATCATTATTTTTTAACAGGTAATATGTGGCTCAAAATTTCAAAGATTTGTAAATATGTACTCAGTAAAAACATAAGCACCTATAGTTCATTTTAGAATATGAAAAGGAAAACTTGCTCATTACAGACAAGAAATATTACCTTTCAGTATTTAAAGTTTTATTTAATATAAGAGTCCTGATGTTTTAGTTACCAAAACAGTAGATACGGATTGTTATCTGGTATTCTAGCACATACAATAATGTTGCTCTGGCTTCCTTCGAATATGCACAAATAACCAAGATAAGACATTTCTATTTCAATTAAGAGATACACTTAATACATACTATCTTAGATTAATAGATTGACCAAAAATACTGCAAATTTATTCTCATATCTCTGAGTAATACACAGGATTCTATTCAAATTAAGAAGTATGGTTGCTCTTATTGTAAATCCCAACGAGAAGGTGAGCCAGTCTTTTTGTAACAAGTCAAATTAACATTTGGGCATTAAATTTAGGACAAATCAGAATTGTACAAAATGACTATCAAAGTTGTTCTTAAAGACTAAGAGGGACCACAAAAAAATAACTCACAATCTGAAGGATGTGTGAAAAATATGGCAAAAGTTCCCTTCTCTCTCTACCATATGTGGTTCTCTGGAGTTACTGCCTGCTTATCATTTAATAAAGGATTGAAAGTGGTCCTAACAGGCAACTGCTCCCATCTATCATACTCTGAAAGACTATGAAGGCTTATAACTTGTCCAGAGTTAAGGAAATAGACATTACAGTATAAACAGCTATTTAATAAATATTTGTCTACCTATAGTGGGTATTCTCTGTATCATTTGTTAGGAAAATTAAGTATTTAAGACTTGGCGGCCTTGACAAATAAAGTTCAATTACTGCTGTCATATATTCATGTATAATGTATCTTTGAGAATTCCCAACAATCCCCTTAGATTAAAAAAACAAAACTTTATTTTAGACATATGAAGTAGTATGACACGTTTAACATAAGAATGAACAGTTTACATACCAGGACTTCTTGAATCCCTCAAGCAGGTAGGAGATTCCATATGAAGCAGGGCTTCAGCAGCTTCAATTGTCTTATCTGTACAGTGTGCATTACTGCTATGAACTGATGCTTCCACTGAAGGAAAAATAAGTTCTACTCAATTAAAAATACACTAAACACATGACTAAAACATATTACTAAGAAATAAACATATTCACTCCTGAAAGAGAAATGAAAACTAAATAAATATAAAATAACACATGAGTAACTCTAAGCCATTGATATTTGTCTATATAAATTACAGAAATAATTTTTTAAAAGCTAGTATCTACATTTTATAAAATGAATACTGATATAAAATGAATGTTGATTATAAAGTAACCAATGACATTGATTAGAAATTACTGAGAAGTTGGCCAGGTACGGTGGCTCACGTCTGTAATCCCAGCACTCTGGGAGGCCAAGGAGGGTAGATTACCTGAGGTCAGGAGTTGAAGACCAGCCTGACCGACATGGTGAAACCCCATCTCTACCAAAAAATACAAAAATTAGCTGAGCATAGTGGCACACACCTGTTAATTCCCAGCTACTCAAGAGGCTGAGGCTGGAGAATTGCTTGAACCCAGGAGGTAGAGGTTGCAGTGAGTCGAGATCGCACCACTGCACTCCAGCCTGGGCGACAGAGTGAGACTGTCTCAAAACAGTAACAAAAGAAATTACGGAGAAGTTTCTGAATCTTGCTCAAAGGAAAACAAAGAAAGATCCTTGAAATTTGAACCCTGCATCAATTTTAGGCCAATACTAACTTGTAGGAAGGGAGGAAGGGGCAGGGAGAGGCTGGTTGTAGATTAACAACCCTGTGAGGGCAATTACATATTTTGATGTATCATGCCAAGTTAATTTAATTTAATCAATAAATTAATTTAATCAATTAATTCAATTCTTACAGACTCTCTTGAATGACTGAGTAAGCCCTCCATATCCAAGGGTTCCACATCAGCAGGTTCAACCAACCTCAGATTGAAAATATTGCGGGGGAGGGAGAGGCAATAAAAAAAATACAACAATTAAAAATACAATGTAAATACTACAGCATTTTGTATAAGGGACTTGATTGAGCATTCTAGGATTTCAGTATCTGCCAGGTGAAGGAGGCATCCTGGAACCAATACCCCAGGTATACTGAGGGACAACTGTACTCTCCAGGCACGGCTGCCTAAAGATGGATAACAACATGCATTAGATTTACCGCCAGAGTACTGGGGAACTTTCTTTAAAATTAACCTTGCTCTCTTCAGAGCCTCAGTGGGTTTTAACCTAAGACTTTTTCTTAGAGTTTATTCCTCCCATGAAGCCTTCAAATTCTACCACCCTTTGTATTTCTCTTCTTCTAGCACTTCCTTTATGCTTTGCTGATTATGTTACTTTGTTTATGTGTACAGCAGTGGTTTGGGCTTTCAGGTCCAACAGCTTGGGTTCCAGTCTCTGCCACTTATTTCTGTTACCTGAGGTAAGCAACTTAATCTCTATCAAACTTCAATTTCCTGTTTCATAGGGCAAGAATATGATAATTTCTTATCATTCCTGTAAGACTGTAAACTTCTTGAGGTCTGGGGGGCTAGCTTAACCAATCTTTACATATGCCATGGTTCCCAACATAGACTTTTCATGGAGCAGACATGCAGATTTTTTTTTTTTTTTTTTAGACGGAGCCTCGCTCTGTTGCCTAGGCTGGAGTGCAGTGGCATGATCTCGGCTCACTGCAACCTCCACCTCTCAGGTTCAAGAGATTCTCCTGCCTCAGCCTCCTAAGTAGCTGGGATTACAGGCACATGCCACCACGCCCGGCTAATTTTTGTATTTTTAGTAGAGACGGGGCTTCACCATGTTGGCCAGGCTGGTTTCGAACTACTGGCCTCAGGTGATACAACCGCCTCGGCCTCTCAAAGTGCTGGGATTACAGGCATGAGCCATCATGCCAGGCAGATATTTCTTTTATGTACTGAATTAAGGACAACCCACTGACCTTACAGGAAAATCAGCAATTCAAGAACAAATGTTATTATCTTAATAATATATTAATTTCACACCCTGACTTAAAATACTGAATAATTATCTTGGTAAGAGGTTCTTAAACATGAATATTTAAGAGTCTCTAACTTGACAGATTTTTCTAAGATATCCCCTAAAGGAACTAAAAGTAAATGTTTATACAAATTTCATAAAGTCATATTACAAATTCACAAGCACTACACACTAACGATATGAATCTTTTAAAACTGTTTCCAGGAAACTTTTAATTGGGGGAAAAAAATCCAGTTAGTCTCAAAGTTCCCTAAATGCTAAAGCCTCAGTCTTAAACAACAGTCATTTGGAAAGCATTTATTTCAAAAACCCAATGACTGTTCTACCACCTGTTGCACATCATCCACAAGGTACTGGGTCTCTCCAGTTGCTCTTTCCATTTATGGAAATCTGTTCAAAGCTAAATGGTTCCAGAGAGGCAGCCAAACCTCTAAGTAAATCTATCTTTAGGTGACCCTGCTTACTCTTATCTGCAGCTTCACTGAAGCAAAGGATTCAATCAGCCTGTGTAGTTCAACTTTAAGAAAACTTAGCATTATTAAGTATAAGATACATTATTATTCTCAATTATTTTTTTCAAAATGCCTCCCTACAATACTCACATACACTAAGAAAAAAAAACCTTGAAAAGCAAATTCTCCAGTTTTTAAAATTTATTCTAGCAAGCATTCTCTTTAAAGTCTGCTTGTGTTGCAATTTAGCTCTTGTCTTGGGTGCTATTAATAAACTATCCTGGGTAAACTAATTCCTTATGTAATTATATTAAGACACACCCTAAAACTTTACCATATTAAAATCAGAGCTTCAACTATTCAATAATAATACAGCAAGAGAATTTTACCAGATTGTTTAATGTTTCAGCTTATAAACAAAATGAAATTTGCCTAACAGTTACTTACATATTACGTGCCCTGAATTCTTAGGTAGTTTGAGGCACATTTTCAAAACCATGATTTTGTGTTATTAAAATTGTTATGTCAATGGAAGTTTCTTCTTCAAGGTGTAATTTTTGCACATATTTCTGACCTCGATTTCCCCTTCCCCCCTAAAATTCAACATAATATATCTCAGAAATATTTTATATTTAGAGTAAAATACATACACTTACTTAGAAAATTTACTCATTCATACTTTAAATTTAGGATAAGAACATAAAATAAGCATAAATTACCTATGAAGTTATCAGCCAGAAGATCTAATACTCTATGTACAACTGAAAAATGGTTGCTGACATTTACCATGTGCCCAGACCCTGTGCTATAAACCTGACACAAGTGTGAACAGATCTCCGGCCTCATGAAGCTTATACTACTATAGGTTGGGCATGCCTTATCCAAAATGCTTAGGACCAGAAGTGTTTCACATTTCGAATTTAAAAACAATGTATCTGCACTATATATTTCCAGTTGAATATCCCAAATCTAAAAATCCAAAATGCTTTAATGAGCATTTCCTTTGAGTGTCACATCAGTGCTCAAAGTTTTGGATTTTAGAACGCTCCATCTATAGTTCAGAGAGCATCAAAAACATAAATGGAAGATATTTAAAAACTAAATAAAAATGTCAAATAAACTTACTTTGTAAGTTAAAAGCATGTTAAGAGGAACACTGATTACTGTTTTGCTGCTTACTAATTTTATCTCGTCATTTTTATTTACTAACTAAAATAATGCAAAACACAAAAATCTAAGAGCCTATTCTCAGATCAATTTACAATAATGTACTAATGCCAGTTTCCAAAACTTAACACATTTTATAAAAGTGAGCACTATCTTTTTATTTTTGTTTACATAAGTAACTTTTTACAACAGAAATTTAAGAAATATTTCTCCTACTTGTTTCTGTAATTCAAAAAAATACTCTTTTGTTCAGATCACTAATTCAAATAAAATTTCAGCTATAATTTTGCACATTTCTTAAGAATAAGCATGAATTTAACAGTGTTGTGCAAAGTAAGAGAGCTACAAACGAGCTGAAAAGCAGAATTCCTTATCTTACTTAAAACTTGACTTACTGGTATCTTTCTATATCTACGAAATTTATGGAAGGAAAAAATAAATAACTCATTTTAAAAATAGAAACAATGGAGCTAAAAGTAGTCTGACAGGTATCATTTTCTAGTTACCACTGGTAGTGGGTATTGTTGGTCAATCCCCCTTGAAATAAATTTCAAGAACTATTTTACTTTTTATTACAGTACCAAAAATAATATTTGCTCATACCTTCATTTAATATTGGTAAATATCTTCTTGTTCCATTTCTATCTTTCTAATCAACTGGTGTTTGTATGATACTGCAGACTATTCCAGACTCACTCAACAGCTGTTACAAAATACCAAACTTGGTAATTAAGTCTGACAAGAGGCATACCTCTCAGCTTTGCATAAGAGAATGCTGGCAATGGATCTAGTTCATAAAAATGTTCTCAAGTCAAAAATAAAATTTAGTAGCAATTTAGTTTCAGAGCAGTGAAAAAAAATTAGAAAACACTTCATTAGGTGATAGTGATATTCCCCTATAAGCAACACTATAAACTAATAGTACAAAGTCTTCACTCGACTACAGTACTGATTTACCACTACTTATCCTCTAATACCCCAAAGCAATACCAGTAATAGGTAAATGAAGAATACAAATGAATGCAATGAAAAGGGAGAAAAGGTAATTAAAGGTCTGGAACACTCCATCTTTACCTTTTCCCCCTTGACCTTTTAATTAATATACTTGCATTATAAAGTACAAAAAGAAAAAAAGAATGGCTTTTCTTTTTTTCAATACTCTCGGAGGGGGACAGCAAACTGCCCTCTGCAAGATGAAATCAGCCAGAAATTATTTTCTAAACCAGAGTTGTCTGATAAAAATAAAAGCCACATATAATTTTAAATTTTCCAGTAGCTACATTTGTAAAAGCAAAGGAGAAATTAATACCTTCATTTAACCCAGGACATTGAAAATATTTTTATTTCAATGTGTAATCAATATAAGGAAGTTTCCCACTGCTTGTTTTTGAGTTTAAATTAATTAAAATTTAAAACTGAGTTTCTTAGCTACATTTTAAGTACTCAGATACATGTGGCTAGTGGCTACCATATAGTACAGACCTAAAGAACACGGTAATTCAGCTATCCTCCAACTTTTTTTTATCAGAGGACACTTTTACACTCAAAATACTGAAGACTTCAAACAGATTTTATCTGTATTTATCATATTTGAAATTACAAAGAAAATTTCAAAGTTATTAATTCATTTAAAATAATACACCCAATACTGTAAACACAAGTAATATTTTTTATGAAAAATAACTGTTTTTTGAGACAAGGTCTCACTCTGTTGCTTAGGCTGGAATGCAGTGGCATGATCATGGTTCACTGTAGGTTAGACTTCCTGGGTGTGATCCTCCCACCTGAGCCTCTCAGGTAGTTGGGACCACAGGCATGCACCAGCACAACCAACTATTTTTATTTTTTTTAAGTGACGGAGGTCTCAGTATGTCGTCCAGGCTGGTCTCAAACTCCTAGGCTCAAGAGATCCTCTTGCCTTGGCTTCCCAAAGTGCTGGGATTACAGGCATGAATCACCATGCCTGGCCAAAAATAACTTTAAAAAAACAAAAAGTGAGTAGCTTTGTTTTATATATTTTTGCAAATCTTACTATACTTGATTTAATAGAAGGCAGGTGGATTCTCCTTCCTCTTTCAATCTATTAGAATAACCCATCTATACATAGCTCCTAACTCCTCTGTACACTTTTGAAAGTGAAAAGGCAAATAATGCCTTAGTATTATTTTCAAAACAGTTTTGTCTTTACAGATCCTGTGAAAGGCTCTTGGGACTCCCGGAATCCAGGTCAGAGCATTTGGTTTTTGAGAAGTGCAGCTGTAATTCATCATCAACTGTAATTAATAACAACCAAATTCTATCCCCAAGCTTATATAAGTTTTAGCTTCTAAACATAAACATCAGTGTGTAGATGACAAATTATGATTCGAGGCTGGGAGTTGTGGCTCACGCCTGTTATCTCAGCACTTTGGGAGGCCAAGGTGGGTGGATCACCTGAGGTCAGGATTTCAAGACCAGCCTGGCCAACACGGTAAAACCCTGTTTCTACTAAAAATACGAAAATTAGCCAGGCGTAGTGGCTCACGCCTGTAATCCCAGCTACTTGGGAGGCTGAAGTGGGAGAATCACTTGAACCTGGAAGGCAGAGGTGAACCAAGATTGTGCCACTGCACTCCAGGCTGGGCGACAGAGCAAGGTTCCATCTCAAAAAATAAAATAAATAAGAAGAAGAAAGAAAAATTATGATTCTATAAGTTAAACAGTATTTGTCTACTCACAGATAAAGAGTTTTTTAAAAGCTTTTCTTAAGCATTTCTTTGCATCCTTTTGAACATTTTGCTATAGATGTCACAAGGAATCAATCATTTTACACAATTATCAAACACAAGGAATCATTTTAAATAGTTACCAAAAACATTCTGCTGCCTGCCCTTCTCCACCAACCAAATTTGTTTCTAAAATAGTTTTATGTTGAATGATTCTGATTGGCTATTTACACACGGACTGATGTGACCATGTAACTCAGTTTTTACATGAATTTTAGTACCAATGCTGCAATGATTTGTGAAGGGTAGTTTCTAAAATTCCTTTTCAAATGAGCTTTTTAAAAAGAAAACCAGTGTCATTCCTTGAGTTTCATTTTAATGCATCTATTCACATACTGCTTTTACCTTTTTTTATACTGCTAATTTTTTTCAATTTGATCTTTTCATGATTGAGACTACATATTCCAATTTACAGTAAATCAGAAATAATTCCAATTTCATAATCAACTTTAATAATAGGTTTTGTCAGTGAAAATATTTAGGCTAACTTTCCAGAAAAATTTCACCTTCATTTAATAACTGCATTGTTCACCAAAACTTCTGGTTACCTTATTTCGCAAATGTGAAAAAAAAAATAAAATAAAATAAAAAAAGACAAATAAAGAAAAAAGTCAAGGAAGGTATACTAGAGAATAAGGCAGAAATCTTCCAGAAAATCCAGACTGTACATATATAACACTTCCACATAAATATTAGGAAAGTAACAATGCTAGACATTTGTTTTTTCCTATATTAAGCTATATACACTAGAAATAAACCTAAATTATTAAATAAACTATATTACAGACTTAAACATATGAAGAGCCTCAAGTTACAATTTGGCACACATTTTTATTTTCAAAGACTGGATTAAAAAAGTTAACCTCCCAATTACATAATGAACGTATAGACATATTCACTCACATGGTGTAATATTTAAAAAAAAAAAAAAAAAAACCCCAAGGAGAAGCCTTACCTTTCCAATAAGTATTTCCAAGCCACTTATTTTAGAGCTTTAAAAGTCATTAGGAATCATCTAGTCAACCCTGTCCTCTAAGAGAAAATGAAGCCCTAAAGAGGTTAAGTCACTAGCTAGTTTAGTGACAGCTAGATATAGATCCTCAACTCTTCAGGGTCAAGGCTCATTCTCATACATCATATTGTCCATGAAAATTTTCTAAAGTATTTCGAAACTTTACTACAAACATACTTTGTAAAATGACAGTGAGTTTTAATAAATAACCTTATTTATTTCATCCTTTACTCAGACTCCTCTGGCAGCATGTTTATAGCTAAAGGAATGCAAACATGATAACGCCTCTAAAGGAAGAAAATAAAATCAAAAGTATATTAGAGCTTAACAGCTACCTTAACATGTGTGGCAACAGTGATAATATTAAGTGTTATATACTTGCTTAGAAACAAGCTGTGCTGAAAATATTAACCTAAAGCTTATCTCCTCTACAAGTTGTATAAATATCATTCTACACTAATCATCAACCCATTACAGCAATCACTGGAGCTATTTTTTACATTTATACATTATACAGATTTTCACCTGTCTCCCCAGACTGTAAAATCTTTGTGAGGACGAATTCTCTCTCACACTTGATGACTTCCCTCAAGGAGATAAAAAGGTATTCTGTCCATTACACAAACACAAACTTTAGAAACATTATCCTCCCAATGCTATTGAAAATTGGCAGCAATAAAAATTTAGAATCATGATTCCTAATCTTCTGGGCCATCTTTCCTCCCAAACTTTTAACACACTGAATAAACCTTGGGTAAATGAGCAAACCTCTCTCAAGTTTCCTTCTAAAATAAGGCTTGTAAGGGAGCTTCGGATTACATGGACATAATTGGTGAAATAACTTGAAAATAATTGTATGTAAAACATATTATTTACAAAACATTATTATCTTAAACTTTAAGATTTCCATATAGTGCAGAAATGCAGTAGAGCTGGAAAACAGCACTTAACTTTTTGAAACCCCTTTATCAAAAGAAGACAAAACTTTTGTCTTTTCAAACCAAAGACAGTCTTTTATATACACACATATACACTCCAAGGAAAGTTATCTACAGGCCATATTCAGTTTCGCTGGTAATTCCAAAAGCTTATGAAAAAAGAGTTTCCAATGGCAAAGTTAAGCCCTCCTACCTTTATAGTATCTTTCAAAGTTTTGATGCAAGGGCATTCTAAGGTTCTTTCCGAGCGTTCGCAGCTACTGGAAACAACATGTCTTGAACTGTACATATTCAATATTCAAGAAATATCATTGACCCCACAACTTCACATATCATTAGTACCAATAACATAAAGCCAAAAATTCCATCCCTTAATTCATACTGTAGTAATGGACAATATATACAAAGGAATCAAGTTCTCATTGTGCTCTCTTACTAAAACTTAAGTTCTTGTTCTGACCAGAAAGCAACTGTCAAACAGATGTGTTTTAATCACTACCCAGTAAACTGTATTTTCCTTTGGAACCTCTGAAATACATATTATTACATTTTATAGAATAAAAGACTGGTCACCACTGCGTGGTATTCAATACCTATATATTATTTAAGACTTTGAACCTAGAGCGCTTCCGTTAACTTTGGATACACGTGTGTTCGTGATTTCCCCCAAAAGAACTGAGTCACAGAGTTTTGCCAGGCAAACTACTAATTTCAAGTCCCTTACCTAAAAACAATGATGGAAAACTGTCAAAGATCTTTTACAGAATTACTGTGTTCCCTGAATATTTCTCATCGTCCACTTCCCATCCATGGCAATATGAAATAGGAACCGGGAAGAGGAACATGTATGCTTACTATTACAGTAAGTAAACAGTATTCAAGCAGTGCTACATCGATTCAAAACCCTCACTGCGCTGTCTGCTATTAAGCAAAGCTTCTTTTTCTATGTAACTTAAGTCCGTGCCCTTCCGCTGCAGCAGTGGCGCCGCACATCCCCCACCCCTGCGGCCACTTCCGTGTTTACACTCCTCTTCCCTCCAATTCCATGCGTACATTGTCAGCTTCACTCCCGCCCAATCTTCATTGGCCCAGCGCGGGCCCGTAGTCCCGCCCCCAGAAATCAACGTTCTAATTTGGAACACCTCAGAGAGCAGATTGGAACCAGAGGCCTGTCAATCCCGTCCGTTCTGTCCTTTCCGAGGCGCTTCCGCTGTGGTGGGAGGTTTGGGGGGGAGGGGGGAAGGGGGCAATTCCGTGCTAAGACTTCCCTAGGGCCAAGACTCCCTCCCTCCCGCCTCGCTCCTTAACATTCACCCACTGTTTACAAAAATAAATGTTCTTCTCTGCGCTGCAACCCTCCAGGTTAGGGGTACAAATATATTCCGTGTTCTTCCCATTCTCCCCCTAAAAAAAAAACCCACGAGGGAAGGGGCATAAACCTAGTTTCTTCACAGCCACCCATTAAATGAGCAAAGGGAGGCGGGCCCCTGAAACATCATCCCGGTTACTCAACATTCTTAAGTCACCCTGTCCAGGACCGTTACTCCCGAGACTGCATAAGGTGGGAATGTGCGGAGGAGGGAGGGTCAGAGCATTTTTTTTTGGCGGGTATTGGTCCACCGGACATCGCCCCTGGCTGCCTGGTCCATGCGGAAGTCATGGAATTGTGGACGAAGTCTGAAGGGAGAACCGAGCGGGGGTGGCGAGCGTTCCCTGGAGAAGCCCGCCGCCCCCGACCGCGGGCAGTAGCGGCCTCTCCGGCCAGACAGCGTGGCAGGCGCAGCCGAGAGACAACAGCCTCACTCACTTCCTGGTTCCTCAGCAACTGGGGTGAAGCGCACAACTCGTCCGCCCCCGAGTCCCCAACTTAACCGCGGCTCCGTTCTCCAGCACCCGCTGCCAGCGCTCCGCCCGGCAGCTGCTGCTGCTGCTCGCCGAACCCACCCTGAAGCGACAGCGCCGGATTCGAGGCAGGTTACTCTCCAAGGTGATCACTTCCTGATTCGTCGCCTCCATTACTTCATTCACTCCCCCCTTTCCCCCAGCCGCCCCAGTGACTGTGAGGTGGACACCGTACCCCCAGCACAGACTGCTACAGGGGAGTCACCCGCCTTCTGTGCACCCCCTCTCCTGCTGCACCGATGCACGGGAGAAAAGTTCCCCTGTCCTTACCGGCCCGGATGAGCAAATCCAGCTGGTTTGTGGGTCCCTCATGCAGAGACGTCGCCATGTTTATCCCGGGGCTGGAGCTGCTGCTTCACATTGACTTACACCGTGAGCAGCGGCGGCAGGGGAGGAGGCGGAACCCGCGGCCGGAGACACACGCCGTGCGACCGACACACACTCACGCACTCGCACACACTCCGACGCCCGGATCCTTGCGCGTCCTCCGACAGGAAGCCGAGGCCGGCCCGCCTCCCGCCGCCGGGCTGAGAAACCCCACCACCTAACGGCAGGGGCAGGGGCGGTGGCGGCGGCGGCTGTGGCGGCCGCCCCAGCTGGCAACGCGATCCTTCCGCCCCGCGCCCAGACAGGAAGTCCCGGACGCTCGCTCCGGAGAGCGGCAGCAGCCTGCGGCGAGAGACACCTGAGGCTGGGAAACGGCTCCGGGAGCCGCGCGAGGACACAGCCCCTCGGCAGGAAGAGGCACATTTCACGCTCTGCGGAAGAAAAGTCTGCAATTGTCCCCCCTCTGGAAAAGAGCCATTAATCATATTTTCTTCCTGGAAGCAATCTAATACCGAGTCCTGCAGCTGTAAATAAAGGTGGCTATTTAACTTCTTTTGGCTTTTTCAAACCTTATGCAACATGTAACCAGTTCACTTGAAACATCTGCACTTTAACACAGGAACACCAACAAAAAAGTCATACCTAGAACATATTCTGAAACCTTTACTTGGAAAGTAAGGAGTTCCCAACTTTCTGAGACCAACTTCGTCCTTTTCCCTTAACAGAAGTGTCAAAGAGCACATTAAACGGGTACTTAGTAAACAGAACACACCAGCCTCTGGAGATTAGACTCCCCCAATATGCTAATCATGAAATTCATGTACCCTTTCATTTCTGTTTGGTTAATTTGGAAACAAATTTATAATGTCATTTACTTCAAAAAAAAAATTCTTGCTGAAAACCTTATTACAAATACATATTAAAATACAGTGGACGAGGGAGATAAATCGCCAATTTAATGACTAAATTTACTGAACACAGGAAATCAAACCAATATAAGACGCTTCATTAAAATGCTTCCCTGGTTTCAGAATTTCATAATACATAAATTGTTTGAAACAAAGGGTTATCCTAAAGTTGTTGGCACACAAAACTTACATAAAGGAACAGTGCCTCCTACAGAGTAAGTGCTCAGTAAGTATTTGCTGAATAAACAAAAAGATCTGGCAGTTACAAATTTAAAATAACAAGGTGACAATTTTTATGATCCGAATTAACTGTGTAGAGAAAAAAAAGTTTTCAGCGGTAACATTAAAGGGATATCATTTCATAAAATCTTGCCCAACCTGAATGCAGCATCAGAATGGATTTACATAACCCATGACTATTTTTTCTCATTTGTCCTAATATTCATTTATTCTCTTGGTCCTTTTACCCTACCCCTATGACCATGATCCTCACTCTCCCAAAAAAGAACCTACATGCTATTTCCAAAGTACAACTCCTCTTTAAATAAAGGATCTCTTTCTTGAATTAGGTAAACCTGCCATGTATGGGACAAAATGAACTACATGGTAGCTTTTGTATTTTATTGCCAATCAGTTTAAAGTAAGCATCATCCTTAGCCAGGCATTGTGATGGGCCTCTGCACCTAGGGACTCAAGTCTGAAGCCAGCCGTTTTCTTGAGCCCAGGAGTTTCGGGTTGCAGTGAGCTATGATCGCACCACTGCACTACAGCTAGTTATTTGAGAACCACAGAGTTAGTCCACTTCTTCACTTTACACATTGGGAAACTGAGGCCCCCAGAAGTTACTTAACAAAGTTTACAAAGTATCTTATTACTTCAAGGTCAAAACTGGTACAAAACAGTCTTCTATAAAATTTAGAAGTTATAAAAAAAAAAAGTTAAATCCATTTTAATACTATTATATTTATAGTATTATAAACTGCAAAATGGTTGATTTTTTTTTTAATGTCAAAGGTAAAGCAATGGGAAGTTAAGAGAGAAAAACGGAAGAAAAAAGTTTTGAGAAGTGAATAATGCGAGAATAGGAAGAGGCCAAGCTGTCTTAAGTTTTTCTCATACAACAATGAAATTCAAAGTTGGTATCTTGAGCATGTTTAGGGAAAAAACAGGGTCAAGAAAACCATAAGAAAAATATGTCTGTGAAGGACAAGTTGCAATCACGTAATTTAGGAGCACCAAGTAACGTCTGGTCTGTCAACATCAGAAAATAGACAATAGTTACAGAAGTGCAGTCTACAGATGTACAACGAAAAAAGATGAATTATTTCATATATTTTATACTACTGTTTAAATGTCTATTTGAGCTTTTTATGTTACTGATTTATTTAATAGTCAGGTTTTATAAAGTATTATTAAAATGAAGATGTTCGAACCCATAGTCATGAACTAATTCATTTATTCAACAAATTATTATCCAGTACTTTAAGCAAGTTTCTGTTGTAGGTGTTTATTAAGCTGGTAGCACTAAATTATGTAACAAAAGGAAGAAACTAAGCCTTCTCAATTCATACAAAATTCCCCACCCACCAAGGGTGAAAGTCTTAGAGACAGTATGATACACAAGACTGCTTATATATGAAATTAAATAATAGGGTGTATATACAGTGGGTATAATTACCACCCAAGGATGTTAAATTATTTATAATTATAAAAGCCTTCATAAGGCATATATTTTTAATAGGGGTTCAAAGAGTCAAATTTTTGTTAATGAAATGTGTATTTTTTCTGAGGAAAAGGACTATGGCTAATTTTAGATTCTCAGAGGATCATAACTCCTAAAAGTAATTTTATTGTAAGTCTTTCTATGTACAACCATGAAAATCCTCTGATGAGTAAGGGTCCAGTATGTACTGTTTTTGATACGTACTTAGCTTAGGTGTGATCTGACTTAGGTTCATGTTTTTTGCATTTTAACTTATCCCTGGGCCAGACTCTCCTTGAGACTTGTTGATTCTTCGCTTTATGATTTATACTAGACAAACCATTCTGTTCAATTCTTAGCAGCCACTCTTATAAGACTGTCAGCTAAGTATTGCAGCTAGTCATTAATTCATTCATTTAGTTATAGAAACAGGGTCTATCAAGGCTGGTCATCAACTCCTTGCCTCAAGCAATCCTCCTGCCATGGCCTCCCAAAGTGTTGGGATTACAGGCATGATTTGGGCCCAGCCCTGCAGCTAGTCTCTTCGATGGGTGTTAGACAAACAACGTTTTTTCTTTTCTTTTTGAGACGGAGTCTCGCTCTGCCGCCCAGGCTGGAGTGCAGTGGCGCGATCTCAGCTCACTGCAAGCTCCGCCTCCCGGGTTCACGCCATTCTTCTGCCTCAGCCTCCCAAGTGCTAGGACTACAGGCGCCCCCCACCATGCCCAGCTAATTTTTTGTATTTTTAGTAGAGACAGGGTTTCACCGTGTTAGCCAGGATGGCCTCTATTTCCTGACCTCGTGATCTGCCCGCCTTGGCCTCCCAAAGTGCTGGAATTACAGGCGTGAGCCACCGCGCCTGGGCACAAGCAACTTTTTAAAATAGCATCTATTAAGCACCAAATATACATGAGTTAAAATACTTAATTATCTCTATAGTTTAAACAACATTTATGACAACTGATTTCAAGGGTTTGAGTTCTTTATTATCATCGAAGAATATGTAGTATCTTGAATCTACTGGAAAAAAATTTGCAATTCTTGTGAAACTTTACAAGAGCCCATATATAATTCTTGTTTAGCATGTTTATGAAAAATTACAGGCTGGGCACGGTGGCTCACGCCTGTAATCCCAGCACTTTGGGGGGCCGAGGCGGGTGGATCACCTGAGGTTGGGAATTTGAGACCAGCCTGGCCAATGTGGTGACACCCCGTCTCTACTAAAAATAAAAAAATTAGCTGGGTGTGGCGGCACATGCCTGTAAGTCTCAGCTACTCGGGAGACTGAGGCAGGAGAATCATTTGAACCCAGGAGACGAAGGTTGCAGTGAGCCTAGATCATGCCACTGCACTCCAGCCTGGGAGACAGAGCAAGACTCTCTTTTTAAAAAAAAAAAAAAAAATTTACAATAAAAATTTTACTGAAAATATACTAGTCAAATCTCATTTAATTCCAAAAGGAATATTTAGATTAACTAATTTTTTCTTCTCTTACAATACTTTCTGAACTCTACCCACTGAAAAATTCTTCAAATGTCAATACTGAGTTTTTAATTGCCAAATCCAGTGACCTCTTCTCAGTCTCCATCTTACTGCTTCTCCAAATATTGTTGACTACCCCTTTATTGAAATCCTTCCCTTCGTTTGATTTTCATGATAGTAAACTGTCTTTGTTTCTTCCTATTTCTTTTCAGTTGTCTTCACCCACTTCTACACAACCGTTAGACATGACTGTTCGCCCAAAGTGTGATCCTTAGCCACCTTGTCTCCTCATTCTCCACTCTCTCCCTCTAGAGTGGTATTATCCACCCCCACCGAGGACTTTCTTTTTTTCTCTCTCTCTTTTTTTTTTTTTTTTTTTTCTGAGACAGAGTTTCGCTCATTGCCCAGGCTGGAGTGCAATGATGCAATCTTTGCTCACCGCAACCTCCCCCTCCCAGGTTCAAGCGATTCTCCTACCTCAGCCTCCAGAGTAGCTGGGATTACAGGAATGCACCGCCACACCCAGCTAATTTTGTAGTTTTAGTAGAGACGGGGTTTCTCCATGTTAGTCGGCTGGTCTCCAACTCCTGACCTCCAGTGATCCGCCCACCTCAGCCTCCCAAAGTGCCGGCATTACAGGCGTGAGCTACCGCGCCTGGCCAAGGACTTTCAATACTATTACTATACTGATTCAAAAATCAGCATATCAGATTTACTTTTTTAAAAAAATATAATCAGATTTACTTTTTAAAAAAAATATAGGTACTAATTTCCAATTGTATAATAAACATCATTACTTGAATAACCAACAGATAACTAAAGATCCTTTATCTACAGTATCTACAGATTTCATTTACTCTATCAGTAACCATCATCTTACCAGGTTAGAAAACATAGTCATCTATGTTCCTAGTTTAAGAACTCATCTCTTATACATTTTTAGGGGGATTTAAACCATATAGGAAATTGCTAAAAATAATGTAACATAGTCATATCCCCTTCTCAACCAGAACCTACAACTACTCATTTATGCTGTAAGATTGTTTTCCCCCTAAGAAATAACATATAAAAGATGAAGATGGCATTTTTGAATACGACCCCCAGACACCCTTCCATCTCTCCAGAGAAATTGCTATCATGAGTTTAGTGTATATTCTTCCATTCTATTTTTTATATTTTTACATGCATATATATTTACATATGTACACATGTTTGTGTATGTATCCCTGAATGACATATAGTATTATTTTACATGCTCTGGGTACATAAATGACATTAAACTACATATGCCATTCTAAAATGTATTTTTTAACATTCAATATTTACATTCTATCCATGTCAGTATAAGTAAATATAGCTATGCTTTTTAAATGCTACAAAGTATTCCAATGTATGCATTTACCCCATTTTATTCATCACATTATCTAAGTTATTCATCACATTATCTAATAAAGTTATTCATCACATTAGCAAAGAGTTTCCATTTCTCACTTTTATAAATAATTCTGCAAAAAAAAAATTATGTTTTCTTAAACATGTATGCTAGAGTCTCTCCACATCATATACCAACAAACAAAGTTTCTAGGTCATAAAATAAGCATTTTCTTTTTTTCTTTTTTGGTATGGGTCTCACTCTGTCACTGAGGCTAGAGAATAGTGGCATGACCATAATTCACTGCAGCCTTGAACTTCCGGGCTCAAGTGACCCTCCACCTCAGCCTCTTAGCTAGGACTACAGTCATATTCCACACAATTTTAGAGGGTCTCTCCATGTTGCCCACGATAGTCTTGAACTCCTGGTCTCAAGATAGCCTCCCATTGGTCTCCTGAATAGCTAAGATACACACCACCACACTCAGCTTGTAAGTACAATTTTAATTTGACGTAATTCTGTCCAAAGTGGCTATGCAAGTCCAGTGGTTTGGTAGAGTTACCATTTTTCTCACATGCTTGTCAATCCAAGATATAAGCTGAATTTTTAAATTTCTGCCATGTGTTGAGTAACGAAATTTTTCATTGTTGTATTAACATGCATGTATTTAAGTATTAAGGATAAATATTTTTCATATACATTAGCTGGGCATGGTGGTGCACGCCTGTAATCCCAGCTACTCCGGAGGCTGGGGCAGGAGAATTGCTTGAACCTGGGAGGCAGAGGTTGCAGTGAGCTGAGATCGTGCCACTGCACTCCAGCCCGGGCAACAGAGCCACATTCCATCTCAGAAATAAAATAAAGTAAAATGCTAAAAAAAAAAAAATAAAATAAAATAAAATAGAGCCGGGTGCAGTGGCTCACACCTCTAAGCCCAGCACTTTGGGAGGCCAAGGTGGGTGGATCACCTGAGGTCAGGAGTTTGAGACCAGCCTGCCTGAGCAACGTGGTGAAACCTCGTCTCTACTAAAAACAATACAAAAATAAGGTGGGGGTGGTGGCGGGCGCCTGTAGTCCCAGCTACTGGGGAGGCTGAGGCAGGAGAATGGCGTGAACCCGGCAGGCAGGGCTTGCAGTGAGCCGAGATTGTGCCACTGCACTCCAGCCTTGGCGATAGAGCCAGACTCCGTCTCAAAAAAAAAAAATAATAATAATAATAATAATAATAGGCTGGGCGCACTGGCTCACGCCTGTAATCCCAGCACTTTAGGAGGCCGAGGCGAGCAGATCAAGAGGTCAGGAGATCGAGACCATCCTGGTTAACACAGTGAAACCCCGTTTCTACTAAAAAATACAAAATCTTAGCCGGACCAGGCGGCGGGTGCCTGTAGTCCCAGCTATTCAGGAGGCTGAGGCCGGAGAATGGCGTGAACCCGGGAGGCGGAGCTTGCAGTGAGCTGAGATCCGGCCACTGCACTCCAGCCTGGGCGACAGAGACTCGGTCTCAAAAAAAAAATTATAAATAATAATAGGCACACACACACAAAATTGAATAGAATAGTAAATAGTAAAGAAATTAAAACACAACACAAAACCTTCCCTCCATGGGGGGGAAAAAAAAACCCAGGCTTGAATATTTTTTATGCAAATTTTAGCAAATTTCAAAATTAATTCTTAACTTACACAAGCTGTTTGCAGAAAATATAAAAATAAGTGAAAGCTACCTGGATTATTTTATGAGCCAGTGTAATCTTGATTTCAAAAGCAGATAAAGACAAGAAAAGAAAATTATGGTTCCACTTCACTTATGACTAGATTCCAAGACTCCTTAACTTAAAGCAACGCAAAGCAAAATGATGAGTAACATTTATCCTCAAACTATAAGAGTTCAACATCTGGGAAGCCATCAACTGACCATATTGAAAGAGTAAAAGAGAAAAATGACTTATCAAATGCCAAAAAAGCACACGATAGTTACAAACAAAAGGAATAGAAGAGAATTCCTTAAGTTGGTATACACATTACATACTAAAGACTACAACAATTTCAAGTTTAAACTTCAGATTACATTCCCTTCAAGATTAGGAACAAAACAGGGATGGCCATTAATATTATTAATCTTTTTAAAATATCACTTTAACATAATACTGGAGTTCTTGACTAACAATTTTTTTTTTTTTTTTTTTTTTTTTTTGAGATGGAGTTTCACTCGTTGCCCAGGCTCACTGCAACCTCTACCTCTTGGGTTCAAGCAATTCTTCTGCCTCAGCCTCCTGAGTAGCTGGGATTACAGGCATGTGCCACCATGCCTGGCTAATTTTTTGTATTTTTAGTAGACAGGGTTTCCCCAGGTTGGTCAGGCTGGTCTCGACCTCCCAACCTCAGGTGATCCACCGCCTCAACCTCCCAAAGTGCTGGGATTACAGGCATGAGCCACCGCGCCGGCAACTAACATCTTAAGAAACTAAAAAGAAATAAAATAACAGGAAAGACAAAAGGAGGGCTGAGTTGTCCTAGCTAAGGCCCTCCTGGACCAGTTAGTTTCCAGCTGATCCACAGATGACCCTAGATACAGGACCAAAGCCATCACAGCAGAGCCACATAACTAGCCCATAAGTCTGACGAAAACAATAACTGGTTCTTGTTTCAAGTCAATAAATTTTGGAGTGGTTTGTTATGCAGCACGAGGATAAAAGGAGGGACTGAAGGTTATTTATTATCAAGTAAGTAGAAAGGTAAGTAGAAAGGTAAAATGTGGTGGATGTTTAACAGGGAATACTCTGCAGCAGTTTGAGCAACAAATAAGATATACGCAAAGCAACATGCAAGGATATTAGGAACAGTGCTTACTTTAAAAAGTAGGAAACAAAATAAGATACATAACACCATTTATATAAATTTTAATTATATACAAAGGACATACAACCTCAACACACTAAGAAAATATACATTACTCAATTTAAATTTGATGCTTATTTGGGAGGGCGGAAGATGAGACTGTTGTGTAAAAAAGATTAAAGTAATGCCATTTTAAAAAATGAATAAAATGAGGGGATATGAAATAGGGATCTAATTTTAGATTTCTTTATTTATCTTTATATATCTTAGAGTTATTCTTAGCTCCCTAGTAAAGGGTGGGTTTTTTTTTTACTATTATCAATGGGATTTTTGTTTCACTTCTTATTGATTATTGCTCCTGCCTACGGCAAACTCGATAAAACTTCTTAGCAATGTTAACAGTTTATCTGGATCATCTCTTAAATTTTATGTGTTAATTAAGTCATCTGTAAATAATAACAATTTTGTTTATTCTATTCTGATCTTTATGTCTTTTTTTTCCCCTGTCTCATTGCATTGGCTAGGACATCCAATAATAATTCTAGTTAGTAAAGTTGATAGCTGGCATCTTCTTTCTCTATTAAGCATGATTTTGCTATAGATTTTTTTTTTTTGAGACAGTCTTGTTCTGTTGCCCAGGCTAGAGTGCAATGGCACGGTCTCAGCTCACTGCAACCTCCACCTCCCAGATTCAAGCAATTCTTGCACCTCAGCCTCCCAAGTAGTTGGGATTACAGGTATGCAACACCATGCCCAGCTAATTTTTGTATTTTCAGCAGAGACAGAGTTTCACTATGTTGGCCAGGTTGGTCTCAAACTCCTGACCTCAAATGATCTGCTCACCTCGGCCTCCCAAAGTGCTGGAATTACAGACGTGAGCCACTGTGCCAGCCTGCTATAGATTTTTAGTATGTACTCTTTATCAGGTGCCAATACAGATTAAGAGTCTTTTATCCTCAGCAGATTTTAATTTTTTTTTTTTTTTAGACGGAGTCTCGCTCTGCCACCCAGGCTGGAGTGCAGTGGCACGATCTCGGCTCACTGCAAGCTCCGCCTCCCGGGTTCACACCATTCTCTGGCCTCAGCCTCCCGAGTAGCTGGGACTACAGGCACCCACCACCACGCCTGGCTAATTTTTTGCATTTTTAGTAGAGAAGGGGTTTCACTGTGTTAGCCAGGACGGTCTCGATCTTCTGACCTTGTGATCCGCCTTCCTCGGCCTCCCAAAGTGCTGGGATTACAGGCTTGAGCCACCACGCCTGGCCCGGATTTTAAATTTTAACAAATGTTTTCTTGAATCTATAGAGATGATTACAGGAGTTTTCTCCTTTAATCTACTCACATGGCTACTACAATAATTAACTTTTTAATATATAGCCACCTTTGCCTTCCTATTATGAATTTAGTCATTATGTATTTTTAAATCAATGATGGATTTCATTTGCTATTCGTTATTTAGAATATTTGTAGCTATGATTGGCCGGGCACGGTGGCTCACGCCTGCAATCCCAGCATTTTGGGAGGTCAAGGCTGGCAGATCACTTGAGGTCAGGAGCTCAAGATCAGCCTGGCCAAAACGGTGAAACCCCACCTCTACTAAAGTGCAAAAATTAGCTGGGCATGGTAGCACACGCCTGTAATCCCAGCTTCTCGGGAGGCTGAGGCAGGAGAATCGCTTGAACCCGGGAGGAGGAGGTTGCAGTGAACCGAGATCACGCCACTGCACTCCAGCCTGGGCAACAGAACAAGACTGTCATACACACAAAAAAAGAACATTTGTAGCTATAAGCATATATGAGTTTGACCCAAAAAAAAAAAAAATCTGTTTTTTATTGGGTAAGTTTCAAGATTAAGGTTATACTAACTTCATAAAATGAGTTGGAAAGCTTTCCCTCTTTTACTATTCTTCCAGGATAGTTTATATATGACAAGCATTATGTATCCTCTGAAATTTTAGTAATAAATCTGGGTCTGATGGACCTTTTTTTTTTTTTTTACTTTTTCCACATATTATAATGGACTTTATTTAAATGTGTATATAAGGAAGATGCATATGTAAGATTAAAGATATTTGAATGGTTATTAATTTGGGCTTTCTATTTCTTCTTGAGTCACTTGTAAATTACAGCTTTGTTTTGTTTTTTTGAGACAGTGTCTCACTCTGCCTAGGCTCTAGTGTAGTGGTGTGATCTCAGCTTACTACAACCTCCACCTCCCAGGTTCAAATGATTCTCCTGCCTCAGCTTCCTGAGTAGCTGAGACTACAGGTGTGCACCACCCTGCCTAGCTAATTTATTATTCTTATTATTATTCTTTGTAGCTAAGAGGTCTCACCACACTGTAGGCTGGTCTCGAACTCCTGGACTCAAGCAATCTGCCCACCTCAGCCTCCCAAAGTGCTAGGATTACAGGTGTAAGCCACAGTGCTTGGCCTAAACTATAAAATTTTAACATTATCCATTTCACAGGTTTTTAAATTCCTTGGCAACAGTTTTTTCATAGTGTTCTTTCATGGTTTTTAAACTTTTTATTCTTTTGGCCCTATTTTTGTTCTTCAGAGTGCTCGTTTTTCTTTAATCTGTCTTTACAGAGGTTCTTCCATTTTATTAGTTTCTGGTTTTATTAATAATCTAGTACTGTTTTATTTTCTATTTATTAATATTTACTTTCATCTTTATTTTTAACTTACTTCTACTTTACTTGGATTTATTCTGTTGGTCCTATATTGACATGTAGATTTGGATATATGCTCATTATATCAATCGTTCTTATTTTCCAATAAATACATTCAAAGCTATTATATTTCGTAGTGAGTTCTGCTTAAGCGAAATTCCAAGTTTTCTTGTTTGTTTGAGATAGGGTCTCACTCTGTCGTGGAGGAGAGTACAGTGAGAGAGAGTACAGTTGCACAATCATGGTTCATTGCAGCCTTGAACTCCCAGGCTCAGGTGGTTCTCCCATCTCAGCCTCCCAACTGGTATTACAGGTGTGCACCCACACATAGCTACATTCCAAGTTTTAATATGCAATATTTTCGGCCAGACGCAGTGGCACTTTGGGAGGCTGAGGCAGGCAGATCACTTGAGGTCAGGAGTTCAAGACCAGCCTGGCCAATATGGGTGAAACCCCATCTGTACTAAAAATACAAAAATTAGCCAGGTGTGGTGGCATGTGCCCATAATCCCAGCTACTCGGGAGGCTGAAGCAGGAGAATCGCTTGAACCCAGGAGGCAGAGGTTGCAATGAGCCAAGATCACGCCACTGCACTCCAGCCTGGTCGACAGAGCAAGACTCTGTCTCCAAAAAAAAAAAAAAAAAAAAAACAGAAAAAGAAAAGAAAAAAAAATGCAATGCTTTCAATGTTATTTAGCCGTATTTTAACATTTTCATTTCTTCTTTGGTCCACTAATTTTTAGTTTCCAATATTATTAAGTACTTTGATTGTCTTTTCATTGTTTTCTAATATTCTTGCATCATGACCAAATATGTTGTTTGATTTTCTTTTTAGAGAGAGGGTCTAGCTGTCACTCAGGCTGGAGTGTAATGTGTCCTATAGGTGAGTGCCACCATGCCCAGCTAATTTATTTTTTACACAGACAGAGTCTCATTATATTGTCCTGCCTGGCCTCAAACTCCTGGCCTCCAGTGATCCTCCCGCCTCAGCCTCCCAAAGCACTAGGATTATGGGCATGAGCCACCATGCCTGGCTGAAATAACATATTTTGTATGATACTGATTTTCTAGACATTATTAATATTCCTCTATGGAATAGTACATGTTTAAAAACTGACTTACATATAACTAAAAAATGTTTAAGTTTCTATTAGGTTAGGTACAATGTCCTATATATCTCCAATTTACAAAGTTTGTTAAGCCCTTTGTAGTTGAATTCTTTGATACCATTTTTAATTTTGCATATGCTTGATTTTTTCCACTTTGACAAAGACGTCCTACTATTTTGCAGACATGTCTAGTTTTCCTAAAAATTTTTGTTTTAAGTGGTGTTTCAAGGCTGTGTTGCTAGATGCATATAAGTTTATGATGATTTTGTCTTCTAGATTGTTCCTTTTAGCAATATAAAAAGTATCTCTCTGTCCCAATTAAAAATGTTCACCCTAAATTGTATTTTATTATACCTGCTCCCTTTGATTAGTATTTTTCTGGTAAACATATTTTTCTATTTTTAAAACTTAATTTTGGTTTATCTGTTATATATCAGCTGTTTCCACTCATTTAATTTTGCTTTATGCATCTATTATAAATAACACAGGTTATTGTCTTGTGATTGCAATAATTTTAATATAATTTCTGATATATTTTGTACTTACTTCTACTATCTTGATTTATTATTTCTATTCCATCATTTTATTCTCCTTTGTTGCCTTTTGTTAAATTGGTAAAGTTTAGTTTATTCCCTAACCTATCCCAAAGTTATTATTTTGAAAGCTACATCTTCTATGTTCTGGACGCTTAAAATAAATGTCCCTCTTTTCACTTCTCATCTTTTCCAAATAATGTTTCACACAGTTCCTATTTTATTCAAGGGCCATCACAATCCAGTCCTACTGCACCTTTACCTGTCTAGCATTATCTCTCAACCATACCTGTCTATGTAGCCTAAACTCTAGTTAAACTACACTGACGGGCAGTCTCTAAATAAAATACAAAGTTCTTGGCAATCCATTCTGGTTCATGATGTGTTCTCATTCAATAAACAAATATTTTATTGAAAACCTACTGGGTTCCTGGCCCTGAGCAATTCCAGTAAACACAATGGATATAGTGAATTCAGGTAAGGCAACTGATAATTGGCTCCCATCTTCCATCCTATCCTCAAAAAGCAGTCACAGGAGTACACAACTACCACCAGGTGGCACCAAACCACAGCTGGACCTTAGACTGATTTTGGATACCTTAGTCTGAATTCTGGAACCCATTTCATACACACACCTCTTCCTCCTATACCCAGACTGACCCGGGCCATTTCATTAACCTCACATTAATGCCAGGTTTTATGTGATTTGAATTTCTTGGAAGGTATTTACTACCTAATGGTGGGAACTGAACGCATCAAAAGTTGTAGGTGCTAACAACAAAATACATTAAAGAATGGAGGGCTATGATAAAAAAGAACAGTCCTAATTGAGATTTAAGAATATCAGCCAAGGCCTCTTTCTCTGTGAGAAAGTGACATTTAAACTATAATCTAAAGGACAACCAGGAGTTAGAAATTGAAAACTAGAAAGTAATCTACTCCAGACAGAAAATGGCATGCATGAACACCCTGTGGAGGTCAAGAGTTTGGATTAATGGAAGGATGAAAGGAGCACTGTGATTACAATAATTTATATTGTGAGGGGAAGGGATATTATATAATTCATCAGAGTACAATGCTTGAGCTTGGGCTCTGGGTTAAATCCTTGCTTCTACCACTTAAATAGCTATCTAGCCTTGGAAAAGTTATTCGGCCTAGGGTTGTTTAGAGTGTGAAATATGTATGTTAATATGTAAAACCCTAAAAACAATTCCTGGCAATATAGTAAAGAAACTTTAAATGTTAGAGCTTTTTTTTTTTCCTTTCCTTTTTTGGGGGGTTGCTATTATTATTGTTTCTAGATGAAACCAAATTATTCAGTGTCTTAAAGACCATGTTAAAAACTCCTGCCAGGCACAGCAGCACATGCCTGTGGTCCCAGCTAGTTGGGAGGCTGAGACAAGAGGATCGCCTGAGTCCAGAAATTCTGGGCTATAGTGCACTAAGTCAATTGGGTATCTGCACTAAGTTTGGCATAAATGTGAGGGACCACAAGGTTGCCTACGGAGAGGTGAACCAGACCAGGATAGAAACAGAGCAAGTCAAAACTCCTGTCCTGATGAGTAGTGGGACTGCACCTGTGCATAACCACTATGTTCCAGCTTGGGCATCATAACAAGACCATATCTCTTTAAAAAAAAATTTTTTTTAACTGCATCCATTGAAATACAGAAAAAAATAAAAATTAAGTGAAAACAATTTTAAAATACTCCTGAATTTTATCTTAAGTGCAATTAGAATCCACTGAAAGATTTTAGGTAGGGAGTATCACTATTCCACTTACAAATTTATATTTTAAATCACTTTGGCTACTATGGTGAGCATAGATTGCTGGAGGTAGGAGGAAGAGGCAATAATGAAAACAGAAAGGCTGATTAGAAGGCCAAAGGCCATCAACATAGCTCATGTAAAAAAACTACAAAGTGAACTAGCCTAGTAGCAACGAAGATGGGAAGACTCAAGGTATACTTTGGAGGCAAAATTAACATGATTTGGTAATGCACTGGGAGAAGGTAGGAAAAGGTATAAATGAATGACTTCTCAACTAGAAAATTCTTTTCTTTGAAATGAAATTTTATTTATCCTCCCAAACTCAACTAAAATGTAAACTTCCCATCACAATAGCTAAGATCTCTCTCCTTCACTCTTGTAACACTAATATTATTAAACCTTAGGTTATAAAGAATTGTTTCCTTATATATTTTCCCCACAAACGAGTGAGCTTCTTTACAGGAGGGGCCATATCTAATTTCTTGTTCTAGTTCACATAAAAAGAACACAGTGCCACACACATCACAGGTCATCTCAGGTAACCCCACTAATGGTCTCAGATCCAGGACAACTCATTCTTTTGTTCTTCCTCTGATAAGCACAAGAATTCAGTCTGCTTTCTTCTCCTTTCAGCTATTCTATTTTTTGGAGTTCTGTTTCCCCTAAGACTAGTTGCAGAATTAACTGGAGTCTCTCATGAGCCTCCCCACTTCTTGTGGCCTCCAAAAACAAGTATATGGGGATTCTTTTTGTAAAGCACTTGATACTAATTATTATGGAGAAACAGAGGATAACAAAATTAGACATAGGACTTATATGATCTTACAATAGTGGTCTCTGACCTATACAATACTTGACTCCTTTTGTAAGATGGTAAACGGAATGCAGTGGCTTCTGATCTTTACTTTTATACCCCAGGATAAAGGTCACTAAAAGTTCTTCCTTTTTTATGGAGGCCTCTCCTCCCAGAACATAGGCCTTCAGATGAAGCCTAGCCAAAATAATCAGTGCTTCTCGTCTCAAGTAAATAACTTGCATCTGATAGCCTCCTAAGTCTGTAATATTAGCAATGGAATTAAAAACAAACGTAATTCTGCCAGCCTTATTTTTCCAAACAAAATGAAAGAAGCTTAATGTTGTAAACTGAGATACTAACTGTAGACCAATGGCCCTAGAGAAAAAATTAAAAAAAAAAAAAGGATGCCAAGTTTATTCAAGAAAGTAAATGTCTCAAAAAGAAATTACCACCTTTTAATTTCTTTCACCTCTTGAACCAAGTTCTTGGTTTCCTCTTCAAAAGAATTTTTTCATTCTCAGTAATTATTCTAAATCTTGCCTTTATTTTCCAACTATTACATATCAGAATAAAGGTGATATGGGGAAAAAAATTCAGATTTTCCTGTAAGACTTGTCAAACACCATATATAAGAAGTATCAGCCGGGCATAGTGGCTCACGCCAGTATTCCCAGCACCTTGGGAGGCCGAGATGGGCGGATCACCTGAGGTCAGGAGTTTGAGACCAGCCTGGCCGAGATGGTGAAACCCCATCTCTACAAAAAATATAAAAATTAGCTGTGCATGGTGGCGGGCACCTGTAATCCCAGCTACTCGGGAGGCTGAGGCAGAATTGCTTGAACCCAGGAGGCAGAGGTTGCAGTGAGCTGAGATCGTGCCACTACACTCCAGCCTAGGTGACAGAGCAAGACTCCTTCTCCAAAAAAAAAAGAAGTATCCTTTTACTAACTAGATCAGAGACATAAATGGTTTTTTTTGTTTTGTTTTGTTTTGTTTCCCCCCGAGACAGGGTCTCGCTCTGTCACAATGCAGTGTCACAATCACAGCTCACTGAAGTCTTGACCTGCCAAGTACAAGCAATCTGCCCACCTCAGCCTTCAAGTAGCTGGGACTGCAGGCATCTGCCACTATGCCCGACTAATTTTTGTATTTTTTTGTAGAGATGGGGTTTTGCCATATTGCCCAGGCTAATCTTTTCTTTTGATGTAAAACTTTCTTGTGATCTTTTGCAAGCTCATCTAGTGATAAGAAAATCTCCCAAGTTCTAGCTGTGATATTGTGAAATATGTGTGAAATAAATTTATTTAGTCTTGCTCCCCATTTCCTGGCATACAAGTCCTAAAATCCTTGGAATCTCCAAAGTAGTAAGTGTCCTTTTGTGTGCCAAAGATTGACTAATGGCTGCCAGCCCCTAGGTATCTTCAGGATGGGGGCTGATCACCAGAAAGACCAAGGCAGGATTATAGGGTTGGGACTTTCAGCCCCACTCCCAACCTCTGGGCCTCAGGAAACAGGGCTGAAGGTTTAAGTCAACAACCAACAGCCAATTACTTAATCAATCATGCCTACTTAATGAAGCTTCCATAAAAACCCAAAAGGAATAAGTTCAGAGACTTTCCAGATAGCTGAACATGTGGAGGTTTCTGGAGCGTGGCATGCCCAGTGAGGGCATGGGACCCCCATGACCCTTCCCCCATATTTCATGCCCTATGCATTTCTTCATTTGTATCCTTTAAATATCCTTTATGATAAACTGGTAAATGTGTTTCTCAGAGGATCTGATGCTATCTCCGGGCAGACAGTGTTAGAACTGAACTGAATTAGAGGACATCCAGCTGGTGTCTACTACAGAACTGACTGACCCATTTATTGGTCAGGAGAAATCCCACACAATTCATGGTAATCAGAAGTTCCAGAGGTCTTGTGTGTTAACTGTTGAGAGTATAGTGAGACAAACAGTTTGTTTTTCTACTCACTAACAATATCTTTTAATAATAACGATCCCTGGCCAGCAGCAGCCCTATCACCTGGGGACTTGTTAGAAATGCAAATTCTCCAGTTCTACCACAGATCCACTGACTCAGAAATCCTAGGGATAGGTCCAACACTCTGTATTTTAACAAGCCCTTCTGATAATTCTTATGTATGCTTAAGTTTAAGAACCATTGGCCATGGAAATTTTTGTCATGGAGATAGAAAGGATCTCAAACCAACAAAGAGGTCATTAAAATATTTAATAAACATTTGAAGAGATATATTAAATGCTCAGCCAAAGAAATTAAACTGTCACTCCATTAATGAATATGAAAAACTACCACTACATATTTGAGAGGCTTTTTTTCCTTTAAAAAAAAGAATACAGCAGGGATCATAAAACTATACTTAAAATGTGACATATTTAAACTGGCTTTCAGATCCCTACTATGGACTATCAGGGAAAAGAGAATGGAAGTAGGGCAGAACATAAAGGAAGAAAGGATGATGAAAAAGGTAGATGACAGTTAAAATAATACATGGATGAGACTTGGGAACAATAGATTTTTAGCTTCCAACTGAAATTTAGCTCATTACTTTTAAATAAAAGCACAAACCACAGTTGTTTTAGTAGTATCTGTGATTTCATGACCAATATAAATCATAGATATTTTCATATCTTATTACAGTTTGTTTGTTTTTTTTGAGACAGGGTCTCGCTCTATATAATTTATGGTCGTCACTACTTTGAAATTATAGCAGTAAATTATATCTGCCACTTGATTTCATTATTTAATATATTAAACAGAAGCACATGCATTGATATATATCACAATTTAAAACAGTTTGATAACTATATTTCTTTTCTTTTGAGACAGAGTTTTGCTCTTGTTGCCCAGGCTGGGGTGCAATGGCACGATCTCGGTTCACTGCAACCTCTGCCTCCCAGGTACAAGTGATTCTCCTGTCTCAGCCTCCCAAGCAGCTCAGACATGCGCCACCATAACTGGCTATTTTTTTTTTTTTTTTTAATTTAGTAGAGAAGGGGTTTTACCATGTTACTCAGGCTGGTTGCGAATTCCTGACCTCAGGTGTTCCACCTGCCTCGGCCCCCCAAAGTGCTGGGATTACAGGCGTGTGCCACCATGCCCAGTCTTGATAACTATATTTCAATATATATGGTTTCTTTTTAATCCTAGATATTTTACTTTATATTTTAAAACAATGCTCTGAGAGAAAGTTCATGGGATTCACCCTGTGGCCAAAAAGGTTCATGACACAAAAAGGCTGAAAAACCTTACAATCTAAGAACTGACCACTGAATTTTAAAAAAGAAAAAAACAAAAGAAAACCTTACAAAATTTAACAGGTAAGAGCTATTAAAAGTTCTACTGACCCCCTCTGAGTGACAGGCCTCTTTATAAATAAAGACATTCACAGACAACTACCCTCTTCACCGCCACCACCACCTCCTTGAAACATATTTGTGTTAAAAACCTCTTGTTAAAACAAAACAATAAATGTGTGAGGTGATGGATATCCCAATTACTCCAACTTTATCATTACACATTTTATATATATATAAAATATATATATATGTGTATCAAAATATCATACCTACGCCCAAAATATGTACAACAATTATAAACCAATTTTAAAAATACAAAAAAAAAATCAAAATAAAACACAACACTAAGGGTAATAACAATCAACAGTTAATAACTATAGTTAAAAGAGACAGAGAGGCATCTTTACCATACAATCAGGGAATTTTCACATTTTAGGGGAATTAAATAAAAGTGCCTTTCAATAGCTAAACAGACTTCTATTAGTAAGTCCCTTAATCTTCTTGTAGTAAACATTTGGGTATTCTAGATTTAGAAACGTGTGAATGGTGGAAAGGTAATATGATACACATACCAAATAGAATATAACAACTCTCACAAGTATGGGACAGCACCACATGATAAAACTGATAAATACTGGAAAGATCAAGAAATCCTTCCTAAAGAAATGTCTGATCACAGATAAAAACAGAGGGGCTGGCTTTTTAGGCAAAGTGTAAACCTTACCAAGTTGTGGAAGCCAGAGAGCCAGGAGAAGAGAAGAAAAAAAAAAAAAAAAAAAAGGCATGGTAAGAGCTATAACTGAAAAAGTGAGAACGATAATATATAAAGGTCTTGTGTATCTTTTAAGGCATATGATTTTATCCAAACTGTCATGATAATACAAGGGCTTTATGAAAGAAAATGACAATCAATTTGTCGATGATAGGCTGTCATTAAATTTTTTTAAAAAGAAAATGACAATCAAAGTACATTTTAGGAAACTTACACTAGCAGCAGTATGAAGAATGTATTGAGCTTTCTTCATGCCAGGCACCATGCTTAACACTGTGAATACCTTATTATTAGTTTTCAGAACAGTGAGAGATAATTACTGTATTCTTCATTTTGCAGATGAGGAAACTCATACTACCAGAAAGTAAGTGACTTCCTCAAGGTTATACAAATTAAATTAACGATAGAAGGGAGACACAATTCTCTTTTGATTTCTGGCAGTAAAATAGAAATTCAGAACATTTTATTAATAACTATGTTATGGAAGCTTATTAAAAAACAAAAACTACAGAATCTCTCAGGCCCCAGAGCAGCACTCTAGGACAGAAACAGTCCTGTCCTAGGAATCAGGAGACCAGGGTTTCTGGACCTGCTCCATTGCTAACTAGCTCTTTTGAAGAGGTGGACTAGATTACCCTAAAATCCATTCATATTCTTTAAAAAAAAAAAAAAATCTGTGCTTTCTAAAAATGCCATAGAATGACTAAAAAGCACACTCAAAATAGCAGAGTAGGGTTGTGGGGAGGTGGTTAATGGACAGAAAGGCAACAAAACTTACCCTGCTCTGAGAACAGACTTGTCTTTATTAAACAGGTAAAGGTCCGTGGGTAGAAAATAAGAAAAGATCAAATAATTGAGGAACTGGTTGTTAAGGAAGGCGACAGAAAACTCTCAACTGAGAAGAGAACAACCTTCAAACTCACACATCTGAACATTTTAATTTTAAGATGGTGGGCCCAAATAAGTAAGTATGCTTGCTGCCCTGTGTCCAGAACTGTTAGAGTAACTCTGATGCAATGACTGAATGAGGAGGCATCATAGTAACTCTTCTTTATTTAAAGAAAAACATCATGGAAAATACCTTCTGCCAAAGACGCTATGTTCCCTGAAAAAGCACTCATATACCTTAAGGAGAGCATAGTAAACAAGCATCATTGCCAAAAATAACCTGCTGGTATAAATCTAACTTTATTTTTTTTTGCAGGAAGATGCTTCAATAAATTCAAAAAGTAAAGTTAACAACATTTTAGTTTCTTGGTCCAACAATTATTTCTGGTCACTAATGTAAAACAACTTGTGGTCTGGCCAGTACTCCTAATCCACAGTATTTAACTGTCTGATTTACAAAATTAAAAAATTAAAACCTTGTTGGGAAAAATGCACTACCATGGCATGAGACAAGCAGCATTAAGAAGTAGCAGACTTAATGAGGTAAACAGCGAAATATAATACAGTTTATTAAACGAGAATTTTAGTCCCTTGGCTATTTATGACTGTGCCAAAGTAGTACTAACAAGCCAGCTGGTCCTTCTGTAAAGGTATAAGGCTGTTCTACAAGACATTTAGTCTTAAGAGATAATCTCTTAAAAGAGATACCTCTTCTTTAGAATCATAATTCACATTTGCATATTAAAATATCTGAGAAGTCTTCCTGTAAATAAATCTGTTTAATTTTCCTTCACCTAGCATTTTCTAAATTTATTTAATCAAAACCCCATTTTTCGTAACCATAAAAAATGAAATTGTGTCCTTTGTAGCAACATGGATGCAGCCAGAGGCTAACGCACAGACAAAAACCCACATATCACACTTATAAGTGGGAGCTAAATTTTGGGTTCATATAAGACATAAAGATGGGAATAACAGTCACTGGGGATTCCAAAAGAAGGGAGGGAGGAAGGGAGGGAGGGAGAAGCGAGCAAGGATGTTTTTCAAATTTCCCACGTGTACTGTGTTCACTATCTGGGTGATGGGATCAATAGAAGCCCAAACCTCAGCATCATGCAGTATACTCTCGTAACAAACCTGCACATGTACCCCCGAATCTAAAATAAAAAGAAACATTAAAAAATATTTTTGTCTAATAATTAATATTGCATATTAGAAATTGCTTTGAAAAAGAATGCTATTTTTTGATGTAAGCATCTTCTAAGTACTAGCCATATCAACTAATCAGAAAAACTTTTAAGCAATTTATACTCAAAGCTATGTCTGTTCTATTGGTATAAAAGAAGTAAAAACTACCTAAACACAATAATAAGATTAAGACTCTTTAAGTGGCAAAATAAGATAAAGCTGCTGACCATAAGCAGAGCACATGCTCTGGGGTCCTTGTCCTTCCCCCAAAACAACATGATGGGCTTATGTCACATTTTCTTGCCCAATTCCTGTTGTGACCAAAGACAGACATCTATAAGGCAGCTATCCAGGGACAAAATGTTTGAGAATGGCTATGGAATAAAACTAACTAAAGATAAAACCTGAGTACTAAAAAAAACTAATCTTTGTTTCATGGGACACCTTTCTAATCAGAAGACTGAACTGATAACCATATCACAGACAATCATGTTTTTTCATGCTTTTACAGAATGAAGTTATAAACAGCATCTCACAATTGAAAATTACAAAAGAAACCTAGTTTGAATACCTACCTGACACTTGAATTCCCTTTACA